>NC_057804.1:442938410-443538410 GCF_018294505.1 Triticum aestivum | reverse complement strand
TCTCTCGGAGCAGCAACCAGCTAGTGGTTGTAGGGGGCGGCTATTTATAGCCTAGGGAGTAGCCCGACATGATAAGACATAAATGCCCTTGTCTGATATGACCGTTAGGTGGATAAGATATTTTGGGACAGCTGGCGTGCAACACAGCAACGGTCGGAAATTTGACTCTCAAATTCCTCAGGGCTATCATGTTCCTCACTATGTAGGCAATCCGCACCGGCGAATTCCTAACTCCTCAGTCAGAACAAATTCCTCAGCGACCAGAAGAACTTCGTCTCTGTCATTGAAGAAATTGACTGAACTGTGTGAGATTTCCAAAGGCTTCACTCGAAGGGTTTGGTAGGTGTAGGATTTTGAGTTGAGCATCACATGGAAAATTTTGCTTAGTATTTCCTCGACCCCCTTTAACAGTACGGTGTTTCCTATGACTCAAGAAAGAGAAAAACAAAACTATGAAAACGAAAGTCTTCAAGCTTCATATTCCTCGCATGAATATCAAGTCTTCACGGATACACCAATTTCTTCACTTTCAAAGTCTTCATGAAAGTCTTCAAGAATACCAAAATCTTCAGTCGAAGATATTCATTTTTAGGGGTCGACTTTCTCTGTAAATATCAAACTCCTCATAGACTTATAGACCTGTGTACACTCACAAACGCATTAGTCCCTTAACCTATAAGTCTTCAATACACCAAAATCACTAAGGGGCACTAGATGCACTTACAAGAAGCAAGGAAAGAAGTTCCGAGACAAGGTCCTACAATGACAAAAGATCTTCTAGTCGTGAGCGTAATTACTACGATTGTGGAAGACTCGGACACTATTCCAATGAGTGTACGGCTCCTTATAACAGAAGAGAAGATTCTCCAAAAAGAAGAACCAGAAGAGAAGAATCACCATCTAGAGAAAGAAGGAATAGAGATGATCGCTATGAACGAAGAACATCCCGGAGAAGAAAGGATTTGGAAAGGAAGGACAAGTCATCAAAGGGCTACACAAAACAAAGACATCAAGCTCATGTTGGTGAATGGGTATCCGGCTCCGACTCCGACTCTGACAATCACTCCGAGAGAAGCTATCACCCCAACTCCGAATATACTCGAGATGAAGGAGTTGCCGGTCTAGCACTTGTGTCAACCAACTCCTACGACATATTTGACTCACTAAATGAAGGATTTGGAAGATGCTTCCTGGCTAAAGGCCCGAAGGTATCACACCCCGATTATGTTGATTTCAATAGTGATGAAGATGACTTGTTAGGTGATGATGATTTACTTGTTGACAACTCTAGTGATGAATACTATGATGAAATGTCAAATAATCATGCTAATCAAGATAAAACGAATGACAATGATAAGGAGAAGATTGAGCTCCTAACTAAATAACTAAACACTCTTAAGTTAGCTCGTGAAACTATCTTAGGAGATCATCGAGAACTTTTAAGGACCCATGAGAAGTTACGCTTTGAAAAGCTCAACCTTGATCAAGAATATGAGTTTTTAAAGGCAATCAATGATGATCTTCGCAAAAAAAGTTCTTCTTACATTGCCAAGCATTTACTCTTATCTACTTACATGCCTCAAGTCAAGTCTAGTAACAAGAACAAGAAAGATTCTTCTTCTAGTAGTAACAATAATCATGCTAATCCAATGTTGTTGCTTCTAGTAGTTCTCTTGATTCCACTAATGATTTTCTTAGCCAAGTTACCCTTGAGAAAAAAAATAGCCTTTTGAAGGGAATTATAGAGAAAGGTGTTTACAAGAGCCTTGCTGGGAGTAAGCAATTCGAGGAAATTGTAAGCAAGCAAGGAAGGCACCGGAAGAACCAAGGTGTTGGTTTTTAACGAAAGTCCAATGCCAATGGAGTTGAGTGGGAAGAAGATCAATACCCCAAGACAAAGTTTGTTCCTATACAAGAGAACTATGATCCGACTTCTTCCAAAGGGACACAAGCTCAAGATGACCTTCCACCACAAGACCACAAGCAAAAAGTCAAGGACAAGCTTCAAGAGGAGATTTATGCATTTGAATAAGCTCCTAAGGCCTTGGTCAAGTGGGTTCCCAAGACTACATCGAGTTCTACTTCATCAAGTATGACTACAACTCCAAGGATTCCCATCAAGATAATGTGGATCCTGAAGAAGAAGAACTAGAGAGTTCTTGAGGGTGACTCTGCCAACATACTTCACTCTTATCATTTTGGCGAGGACAAGTGCAATCAACTTCCACATCTTGCACTAGTTCATGGAGTCACAAACCCTCTTGTTGGTAAGACGAGGGACAAGGTAACCTAATGCATTCATCGACATCATCTAGTGTGTGCATCACTCTATGTCTATGGATATCCTTGTTTGTTCCTTGTGGTACTAACATGTGTAGGTATTGAAAGCGCAACTCACTCCAATGGATTGCTCCAAATGATCTACATCAACATTGAGCATCCACATCTTCAACACCTACATGAAGTCATCATCGAAAAAACCCAAGGTTAGTTCAACCCTCTTAGGGGGGATCTCACATCTAGGGGGAGCTTTACTCTAAGAATTGAGCTAAAGTAACTCTATTGGTGTGAACGCAACAATGCTTTATGTAAAAGTGGTAACCCCACTTGTGCTTAAATGATGAGTATGACCTATGATGAAATGTTCTCATTTGACTCCTAAATCAATATACTCATATATAGATGACCTAGTCATCGCCAATTGTTTGATAGATGCTAGAATTGTTTGTGCATGCTCTGTCACATATTCCATTTGCCATTTTATTGTGTGAGCATGTTGGTTGCATATTTTACTCATTAGAGGACATCCACTTGTTGTTTTGATTGTTTGGTTTCTTTTGCCAAGTGGATGGACAAGAATGCCTAAGAACCTTCTCTAGCTATCTATGCTTTTCTTGTCTCAAACTCTATTCATGCTACATCACAAAGTTTGATCAAGTCATATTCGAACCACTCTGTGTGAGGAGCACTCGGAGTCCCCGATTCGTCATAGACTTAAACTTCCAAAACCTCTATGTGCATTTCGGTCTGATCGATTCATCCATTTTGGTCTTACCGAGATCACTAAGTTGATCTAGGTTTTCAACCTCGGTGCAACCGATTAGAACTTTTCGGTCGCACCGAGTTGTAGTAACTGCTTGCAGTTTTGCATCTCGGTACCACCGAGTTGTTCCACTCAGTCACACTGACAGGGTCAGGCTATATATACTCACGTGTCAAATTTTGGAAATTCTTCCAAAACTCTTCGCCCGTGCACAGCCCGCTCTGCCTCGTCGGGTCTCCGGATTGTCCTCCTCGTTGCCAGTGACCTCCCGCCCCTGGTCTCCGCTATCGTCAACGGCATTCTGCCCCACCGTTGCCGCCGTAGCAAGTCCACCGCCGCATTAGGGTATGGACTTGATCTTTGTGCTATTCTTAACTCCGATTCCTAGCACATTGCATTGCCATGAATCTTGCCACATTTGAAATCATCCTATCCAACGAAAGCACTCCGTAGATTAGAGTTGATTTGAAAATTTAGGGTTAGGTTTCCACAGAATTCATCTCGGACGAACCGGGTTGTAGAAATCGGTTTCACCGATTTGGCCTAGGCCATTGCACATGTGATTCTCGGTCTGACCGAGAATTTCAAATCGGTGTGACCGAGATTGATTCTTCGTGAAACCCTAGCAGTCTCGGTGCCACCGAACTGTGACTCGGTCTTACCGAGTTCAGTAGTTTAGGTTCCAAAAGCTGCTTCGATATCACCGAGTTTACAAATTGGTAGCTCCGAAATGCTTTCTGTGGAAAACTAAAACTAAGTTTTTGACTCAATTATTTTGCAAAAACCTCTGTGTTTTGTGATGCTCAGCTACTCTACCTCATCTACATCTATTCACAAGGTCTGTTGTCATTCAGTTTGCAGAATGTCTGATCAAAGTGACAGCTAGAACAAGTCAGAGGAACAAGCTCATATGAGTGAGGGCAATAGTCCCTCCAGTACCTTAGATGTGGGTAGCAGGAGCACTGTCGGTGTCAAAACCGGCGGATCTCGGGTAGGGGGTCCCGAACTGTGCGTCTAGGCAGATGGTAACAGGAGACAAGGGACACGATGTTTTTACCCAGGTTCGGGCCCTCTCGATGGAGGTAAAACCCTACTCCTACTTGATTAATATTGATGATATGGGTAGTACAAGAGTTGATCTACCACGAGATCAGAGAGGCTAAACCCTAGAAGCTAGCCTATGGTATGATTGTTGTTTGTCCTACGGACTAAAACCCTCCGGTTTATATAGACACCGGAGAGGGTTAGGGTTACACAGAGTCGGTTACAATGGTAGGAGATCTACATATCCGTATCGCCAAGCTTGCCTTCCACGCCAAGGAAAGTCCTATCCGGACACGGGACGAAGTCTTCAATCTTGTATCTTCATAGTCCGGGAGTCCGGCCAAAGGTCATAGTCCAGCCATCCGGACACCCCCTAATCCAAGACTCCCTCAGTAGCCCCCGAACCAGGCTTCAATGAAGATAAGTCCGGCGTGCAAGTTTGTCTTCGGCATTGCAAGGCGGGTTCTTCTCCAAATTCCATGTACCTGTCGGATAGTGTCCGGCTTCTAGTGCGTGTTGCTCTCCTCAGCTTCTGTGCCCAATAATGACCATCTTCCACGTGTCAAACGAATGCAAAAAGCCAGGTTTTTTTTCATTTACCCCCCCCAGCCGCATAAATGAGCCGCCCATAAAAGAGTCGGGGATTTAGATCCAATTCACACCACCTTCCCTCCGCGAGTATTCATCAGAGCGCTTTCGACAGAGATCCATTCCACCATGGCCGGTCGAAGCAGCTCCTCCTCTCGCCTCTCCAGCCCTCGGCCCGGAGATTGGGAGCGGTGTTCCGTCCCGCATAGCAAGCTAGTAGTGCTTCAATCCAAGGGGCTCCTCCCCCCAGCATATATGGTCCCAGTTCGAGCCGGGATTGCCACCTATAGCGGCGGAGAGCAGGCGGAGAGCGTCCCCAATCCCTCTCAAGGAGAGCGGGTATGCCTAGTCCCTTATTTAATAAGAGGACTCGGATTTCCAATTCATCCGTTTCTCCGAGGGCTACTGGAGTTTTACGGCCTCCAGCTACACAACCTCACGCCTGCCTCCGTACTACATATTGCGGGCTTCGTGGCCCTCTGCGAGCTGTTTTTGGGCATCGAGGCCCATTTCGCGCTGTGGAAGAGGTTGTTCTGCCTTGTGCCCCGCTCTCAGGAGGGGTCAATTTATCAAGTGGGCGGAGCCGAACTATGGCGCATCGCCGGGACCGGATATCTATCCGGAACCCCAAAGAAGGCGTCCGAGGACTGGCCTTCGGAATGGTTTTATATGGACGACGTCCCCCTGCCGGACCCTGTACGGATCGGCCTCCCTGAGTTCAATAACGCTCCGTTGAAGAAACGCCTGAGCTGGCGCCCACGGAACCCTCAGAGGGAAACTGACAGGGACGTCCTTTACCTGATGAGCCGGATAAGGTTGTTGGCTCATTCCGGACTGACCATGATCGAGGTCATGGCCACATGCATTATGCGGGGGGTGCAGCCGCTTCAGTACAGAGGCCACCCCATGTGGGATTTCAACGGGGAGGACGACGCCACCCGGTGCGGTCGCAAGGGGCCGGATTCGGCTGCCACTCTAACGAAGATCTTATCCGCTTTGTACAAGGGAGAAGAAGAGGAATTCCTCCGTGTCAACCCACGGGGCGGACTCTCCATGTACAGTCCTCCAAGCTGGGTGAGCGAACATTTTCACTTGCCTACCTGTTTTCAAATTCCCATAATTGAGTACTTAGTCTAGCAATTTTAACGCAGGAGCTGCGCCAGACTGTGAAGGAGATAAACAGCCCTCCTCCACAACCCGAAGACCCAGAACAGTCCCTCGATCCGGACTCGCAAGAGGACCCGGACTTATGTGTGGAGCTAATTGATGGGGTGTTTCATCAATTGAGTAAGGACAATACCTTAGTGGCCATTACGGCCAACTATCCCGGACTACTTCCGGCCTCAAAGGTAACCGAGACCGAAGTCCCAGTACTTTCAAGAGGATCCATCCATGCCTTATTTTGATTGCCGTAAACCAATAGTCTTTTGTTTTGCAGGGTAAATCCTTGAGGCGGAGGGCCAAGCCCGCGGTGGGTAGCCAACAAGGGCCGTTGAAGCCAGGCGGGCTAAAAAGAAGTGTGGACCAGATCGAGATTCCGGTGCAACGGTACTGCGTGCAATTTTAACGCCTAGGGTTTATGCCCTCAAGTCACACTAACGCTCATGATCTCCTCAGGAAGAAGAGCGTCCGCCGGACTATAATCACTGGCCAGGCTTCAAGGCCGGGTCCGGAAGAGGAGGTGAACACAGGGCGCGCATCGGACGTTCCTCCGATAGAGGACGCGGACGGGCTATCTGCCAACAATTCAGAGGTGGAGAGCACCATGAACCACAGGCGTCGCCGCACTGTTCTTCGTGACGCATGTTTTTCCCAAGAGGCGTTGGACGCCTTTAATATGGGAGATGCGTACCTCCGTGCCGCTCAAAATGGTCTAGCCAGAGCCACAGAGCAATATGTGAAAGACATACGGGTGAGTAAATCTGATGGTTATATATGTCAGTAGCTCCTGAGACTTGAAACAGTTAAGATAACTGATTTAAGGATCATACGTTATGCAGGATCTTACAAAAAAGAATACGCAACTGTCCCGGGAGCTAGAAGGGTGCAAGGCCCAACTTGAGGCCGCACTGGCCACTTCAGAGAATGCCAAGGGGACCCTCTCGGGTAATATATGCTTCGAAAGATAATTCCGTTGTGAAGTGCGGCATGTGTGCAATTCTAACAATAATAGTGCAGATGGAGCCGGAGTGAATCCGGACAAGCAACAACTCCTACGCCAGTTGAAGGCCGGCGAGAGTGTGCTGAGGAGGGTGAGGCAAGAGAAGAATAGGCTTTAAGACGCCAATACCTAGCTGGGCGAGGAACTAAAGGATGTTCGTGCTCAGCTGTCTGATTCCGTAAAGGAGAATCGGCAACTTCGACGTGGCATTTCTAGTAAGTGCTTGAACGAATCTTCGAAAAAAGAGTTCGGCGAGGAAGTCGATTGACAGAGCTATGTCTGTAGATATGCTGACAGGTCATCCTACGGAGGAAATGCCCGGTTCAGCGGGGGACCTTCTTCCCGAGCTGTTGCAACTGCACGAATGAGTTCGGCAGGCGATGCAAGGCGTCGTCCAGGCTATGTGGCCATCCCTCTCCATGCCCGAAGGCCTTGGAGAGCTTGCAGAGAAGCTGAAGGGAGTGCGGCAGCGCTTCCGGTTATGGAAGATATCGGCCTGCCGTCAAGGTGCCAGGGAGGCCTGGGCCATGGTGAAGACTCGGTACACGAAGGCTGACCCGAACCACATGGCCGAGGTCGGCCCTGTGGGGCCCGACGGGAAGGAGATCCCTGTCAGTTTAGTGTATGGCCAGGTAGAGCTGGCTGCCAAGTATTCCCAACAGGACTGTAAATTAGACAGCCTGTTGGATGGTATTGAAGAAGAATATACCTAGTCAAATTGGCTATGTAATTTAAAATGACATGTAAAATGCCTTCTAGCCGGATTGTAGATCGTTTGTCATTGCGGACCTTTTCGCTTCAACCTCTGGACCCGATAGTCCGGAGTGTGTCCGAATACCCTCTCGGTTATGTAAGAACCGGGGCATGCATGGAGACCAGGCGTAGGGGTCATAAGTGCTTTAGCAGACAAGTGCCCAACTAGTTATGTTATATTACATGGTTAGTAAGAAACATCTTCCAGGGATAATAGTTCCGTTAGGGGTTCCTTTCCCTGGGAGGCATGCCCTAAAGTGCATGTCCAGACTGCGAAAAGAAAGCAAAAAAGCATCTGGGGGCAGATAAATAAACAAGTGAAAAATCATCTTTTAGTTCACCGACCGAATATTCCCTTAAGAAGGCTAGCTTTCGGCTTCACCCAGTCTAAGGTACACATTCGGCTGACCCGGCAGTAACAATCGCAGAGGTGCTCCCTTTACCACCTAGCCGAATAAACAGGAACGTAGGGGTAAGCATAGGAGCCAGGCAACCCAGCTTGGCCAAAACTTAAGTCATATCGATGCATATAATGGTGTATAAAAGTTTCATGCGGAAGTGTCACACATGTTTTGGGCATGAGGCCCGTTTATATAAACTTCTGATAAAGAAGCCCCCTGGTATAATGAGCGCGGGTGGTGCGTCAAGTATGTGCGAGCAACGCGTGGACAAGCCCCTAAAGGCTTGGGAGAAAAAAGGGAGGGAGAAGGAGAGAAATACCAGGCACCTAATTTGAAATAAATAAATAACAGGACAGAGGAAGGAGACGAACACAGAGTCCGGCGCTAGGCATAGAGTCTTCGTAGGCGTGCTGCGTTCCATGGGTTCGGCTCGAGTCGGTTGTCCGATGCGTTTCGCAGACGATACGCTCCACCAGTCAGGACTTGGTCGATTATGAAGGGACCCTCCCATTTGGGCTTTAGTTTGTCCTTTTTCTTGTCCTGTAGGCGTAGAACTAGTTCGCCAATGTTATAATTTTTGGCCCGTACTTCTCTGCTTTGATATCTTCGAGCCTGCTGTTGATAGAATGCGGAACGGGCTTTTGCCACGTCGCGCTCCTCCTCCAATGCGTCCAAGCTGTCCTGCCGATCGTGCTCGGCTTCTCTTTCTTCGTACATGCGCACGCGAGGTGAGTCATGAATTATGTCGCAGGGCAGGACTGCCTCTGCGCTATATACCATAAAAAATGGTGTGAATCCGGTAGTGCGATTTGGCGTGGTCTGCAGCCCCCAGAGTACGAAGTCAAGCTCCTCTACCCAGTGCGTGTTAGATTCCTTGAGGGATCGCACTAGTCTGGGTTTGATGCCGCTCATGATGAGACCGTTGGCTTGCTCGACTGGACCGTTAGTTTGTGGGTGATAGACTGAAGCGTAGTCGAGCTTAATGCCCATGTTTTTGCACCAGTGTTTAACTTTGTCGGCCATGAAGTTTGTGTTGTTGTTAGTGATGATGCTGTGGGGGACGCCGTAACGGTGTACAACCCCGGATATGAAGTCTATCACCAGTCCGGATTTGGCTGTCTTTACAGGCTTGGCCTCTATCCATTTGGTGAATTTCTCCACCATGACCAGTAGATATTTTTGCTTGTGTGTTCCTCCTTTAAGGGGTCCAACCATGTCAAGCCCCCAAACCACAAAAGGCCAGGTAATGGGTATGGTTTGTAGGGCGGTAGGCGGCATGTGGCTTTGATTAGCGAATAATTGGCAACCGACGCATCGCTGGACTAAGTCCTGAGCGTCTGCCCGGGCCGTCGGCCAATAAAATCCGGTACGGAAGGCCTAGCTCACAAGGGCTCGGGCTGCAGCGTGGTTCTCGCCGAGTCTGGCGTGAATTTCAGCCAGAAGGTTCCGCCCTTCCTCTTCGGAGATACATCTTTGAAGGACTCCGGTGGTGCTTTTCTTATAAAGCTCTCCTTCATGGACTTTATAGGCTTTAGATCGCCGCACTATGCAGCATGCCTCATTTTGGTCCTCGGGAAGTTCCTGCCTAGTTAAGTAGGCTAAAAATGGTTCTTGTCCACGGGGCAATTACTGCCATTATTACGTGGGCTGAGGGTGTGACTTCATTGACGGAGTCGTCAGTTGTGTCAGGGTGTTCAGGGTCAGGTGATGCGGCCAGGTCCGGATTGTGATTTTTGGATTCCCCTTCCCATTGTACGGATGGCTTGAATAGCCTTTCCAGGAAAATGTTGGGGGGACTACATCGCGCTTTGCGCCGATGCATGCCAGGACGACTGCTGCCTCATTATTTTCCCGGGCTATATGGTGGAATTCCAGCCCTTCGAACCGAGCTGACATATTTAGGACGGTGTTGTGATAAGCTGCCATTTTCGGATCTTTGGCATCAAAGTCCCCGTTTATTTGGGATATCGCGAGGTTCGAATCCCCCCACACCTCTAGGCATTGAATGCCCATGGAGACTGCCATCCGGAGGCCATGTAGCAGGGCCTCGTATTCGGCTGCATTATTGGAGTCCATATACATTATCTGGAGTACATATTGAACTATATCTCCTGTTAGGGACGTCAAGACGACGCCAGCGCCCAGACCCGCCAGCATTTTGGAGCCGTCGAAGTGCATGGTCCAGTTGGAATATGTGCCGTACTCTTTAGGGAGTTCGGCTTCAGTCCATTCAGCGACAAAGTCGGCCAAGGCTTGCGACTTGATGGCTCGCCGTGGCTTGTATGTTATGTCGAATGGGAGGAGCTCAATGTCCCATTTGGCAATCCGGCCCGTTGCATCACGGTTGTTTATGATATCGTTAAGAGGTACTTCGGAGGCTACTGTTATCGAACACTCTTGAAAGTAGTGTCGTAGCTTCCGGGATGCCATGAACACTGCGTATGCTATCTTTTGGTAATGAGGGTACCGGGACTTGCATGGAGTGAGGACAGTGGACACGTAGTATACTGGTTTCTAGACAGGGAATTTGTGTCCGTCCGCTTCTCATTCGACGATGAGGACTGCGCTTACAACTTGGTGAGTTGCCGCGATGTATAACAACATTGGTTCGCCGATGTTAGGCGCGGCTAGGACAGGGTTTGTTGCCAGTATGGCTTTTATTTCTTCGAGTCCGGCCGTGGCGGCGTCCGTCCACTCGAAGTGTTCGGTGCACCATAGGAGGCGGTAAAGGGGTAATGCCTTTTCCCCCAAGCAGGAGATGAAGCGGCTTAGAGCCGCCACGCATCCAGTCAATATTTGTATTTGCTTGAGATCTTTTGGAATATCCAATTGTGACAGAGCTTGGATCTTGGCTGGGTTTGCTTCAATTCCTCTACCGGATACGATGAAGCCCAAGAGCTTTCCGGCTGGTATGCCGAAAAAGCATTTTTCCGGGTTAAGCCTAATGTCATATGTTCAGAGGTTATCGAACGTGATCCTCAACTCGTCTGTTAGAGTTTCGACGTGTTTGGTTTTGACGACCACGTCATCCATGTACGCTTCAACCATTTTCCCGATCTGGTTGGCCAGACATGTCTGAATCATGCGCTGATATGTTGCGCCGGTGTTTTTGAACCCGAAGGACATTGTGTTGAAGCAGAATGGGCCGTATGGGGTGATGAATGCTGTTGCGGCTTGGTCTGACTCTGCCATCTTGATTTGGTGGTAGCCAGAGTATGCATCGAGGAAACACAATGAATCGTATCCTGAAGTGGCGTCGATGATTTGATCAATGCGGTGGAGGGGGAAGGGATCCTTTGGGCAGGCCTTATTTAGGTCTTTGAAATCGACTCATAGGCGCCAGGATTTGTCATTCTTTGGTACCATCACCAGGTTTGCTAGACAGTCCGGATGTTTTATATCTTTGATGAATCCGGCTTCCAGTAGTTTGGCTAGCTCCTCTCCCATGGCTTGTCTCTTAGGTTCGGAGAAATGCCAAAGAGTCTGCTTAACGGGCTTGAATCCTTTTAGGATGTTCAGGCTGTGCTCGGCCAGCCTGCGTGGGATTCCTGGCATGTCTGAAGGGTGCCAGGCAAAAATGTCCCAATTTTCTCATAGGAATTCTCTGAGTGCAGTGTCTACATCAGGGTTTAGTTGTGCCCCGATGGAGGCCGTTTTTGTAGTGTCCGTTGGATGGACTTGGAACTTGACTATTTCGTCTGCCGGCTTGAAGGAGGTGGACTTGGATCTTTTGTCGAGTATCACGTCATCCCTGTCCACCGTGGAGCGCAACACAGTTAGTTCCTCGGCCGCCAGAGCTTCGGATAATGCCTCAAGGGCCGGTGCGGCTGTCTTGTTTTCGGCACGGAGTGCTGTGTCCGGATCACTAGCAAGAGTGATGATTCCGTTGGATCCAGGCATTTTGAGCTTCATGTACCCATAATGGGGTATAGTTTGAAAAATTGTGAATGCTTCTCGCCCTAAGAGAGTGTGGTATCCGCTGCTGAACGGGGCCACTTGGAATGTGACCTCCTCGGATCTATAATTATTCGGCGTGCTGAACACCACATCCAGTGTTATTTTCCCAGAACAGTACGCTTCCCGGCTGGGGATTATTCCTCTAAAGGTTGTCTTGCTTCGCTCAATGTGGCTCCAGTCTATTTCCATTTTTCGCAGGGTTTCCTCATAGATGAGGTTCAGTCCGCTGCCACCGTCCATGAGTACCTTTGTAAGCCGGAAGCCGTCCACTATCAGACTGAGGACCAGTGCGGCTGGTGCTCGGGCTGTCCGGAATTTAGGTTCGTCACTAGCATTGGTAATAGCCATGTCACTCCATGGGTTTATTGTCGCTACTTGGTAGACTTCGGTAAGGCCGCGGAGCATTCGTTTCCTCGCATTGTTTGATGCAAAAGTCTCGAAGACTGTTGACACCGTACTGGCGTTTCTGGGGTGGTGCTCTGCGGATTCTGGAGTTAGAAGCTCCTCGCCACTTTTGGCCACCTGCCGGAGTATCCAACATGCTCTAAGGCTATGAGTTGGTGTGACTTCCTCTGTACTATGAATTTTACAGGGTCCATTAAGCCATCCCTCCAGTACGGTTCCATACCCTATAGAGGGTTTTTGTTTTTTGCTGTTTGGCCCAGGTGCCTGGCGATAATGCGCCCTTTTGTTTCGGACTGGGATTGTATTCAGGGTCGGATTGTCCCAGAATTTTGTTTCAGTTTTTGGAACGCTTTCTGTCGCACAGTACTTTCATACTATGGATGTCAAGTCAGCGAAGCATGTAATTTCGCGGCGACTTATGGCGTTGAGGATTCCGATGTCCATGCAGTTGTTACAGAAGAATGAAATTGCATCCCTCTCGCGGCAGTCCTTTATCATGTTCCTAACCAGGAGGAATCTGGCCCAGTAATGGTGTACTGTTTCCCCGGGCTCTTGCCGAATTTGGGATAGATCCCTTATATTTGGGTGGGCGGGTGGATCTAAATCCGGAACCTCGCCCGATCTAAGACTCAGGGGCCAAGAAATTTCCAAACTCGGAAGCTTTTTTTCTTGGACGTTATTCAATGAATCAGGCATGCTACCTGACTTTAGGTTCAGGGCTTGGGCGACGTCCTCCCCTCCATGGATGCCCGGCTTGGAGGGATCAGGGGTTAGGGTTACACAGAGTCGGTTACAATGGTAGGAGATCTACATATCCGTATCGCCAAGCTTGCCTTCCACGCCAAGGAAAGTCCTATCCGCACACGGGACAAAGTCTTCAATCTTGTATCTTCATAGTCCGGGAGTCCGGCCAAAGGTCATAGTCCGGCCATCCGGACACACCCAAATCCAGGACTCCCTCGAGCACACTCAGCAATTTGCCAAAAGCAGCCACACGAACAAGGAAGAAGAAAACCTCAGATTCTGAAGATGAGGACTATGTGGCTATTGATGATGAGGCCACTGAGGGAGTCCTAGATAAGGGGGTATCCAGACAGCCGGACTATATACTTTGGCGTACTGTTGGACTATGAAGATACAAGACAGAAGACTTTGTCCCATGTCCGGATGGGACTCTCCTTGGCGTGGAAGGCAAGCTTGGCGATTCGGATGTAGATCTCCTCCTCTGTAAACCGACTCTATGTAACCTAGCCCCCTCCGGTGTCTATATAAACCAGAGGGTTTAGTCCGTAGGACACAACAACAATCATACCATAGGCTAGCTTCTAGGGTTTAGCCTCTCTGATCTCGTGGTAGATCAACTCTTGTAATACTCATATCATCAAGATCAATCAAGCAGGAAGTAGGGTTTTACCTCCATCGAGAGAGCCCGAACCTGGGTAAACATCGTGTCCCCTGCCTCCTATTACCATTAGTCTTGGACGCACAGTTCGGGACCCCCTACCCGAGATCCGCCGGTTTTGACACCGACATTGGTGCTTTTATTGAGAGTTCCACTGTGCCATCGCGATAAGTCCTGATGGCTCGTCTCGTTGTCAAAGACAACATCACCTCCGTGGGAGCCCTGGCTTTAGGCCAAACTGTCTGGCTTGGCGGCTTCGTTATGACCGCCCGATCGGCTGTTGCGCCAACAATGACTTCTCATGTCATTAAAAATAGCCTCCACGTTGATTCGGAATTTTCCGAACAGATGGACCCAATGGAGCTCTTCTCCCTCAATGAGCTCTTGGATCGCATCACCGCCCTGGGCGTCACTACGGACTACGACTGGATCGGGCTTAAACCTGATCAAAGGGAGATTCACTCTCCACCGGTCACCCACGAGATAACGGTAGTGGAAGAGCATCATCCTAATTCTCCCTCCACTTTGAGGACGAACTATGTCCAGATTTCCGAGCTCTCCGAGCCGGACACCCGCTCGCGGGAGGACATGGCCCTGGTCCCGGACACAGGATCGGGGGGCAGGCCGAAGAAATCGGGCAACGCCCCAGAACCTGAGCCATTAAGCTCGGAAGCTCCTTTGCCCCTAGGTCCCAGATCGGGTCGGGATTCGGATTGAAATCCGCCCACCCGCCCAGATTTATCCAATATTTCCCATATCAGACAAGAGCCCCAAGAAACAGTACATCATTACTGGGCCAGATTCCTCCTTGTGATAAACAGGGTCAAGGACTATCGCGAGGCAAACGCAATCTCCCTCTTTTGCAAAAATTGCACGGACAAAGGGATTCTCAATGCTATAAGTCGCCGTGAAATGGTACACTTCGCTGACTTAGCAGCCATAGTGCAAAAATACTGCGCGATGGAAAGCGCCTGGAAAACCCAAACAAGTTTTTGGGACAATCCGGCTCTAGCCAAATCCTCTGTCCGAACTAAAAGGGTAAACTCTCGTAAGTCACCCGATTCAAGTACCAAAAAAATAAAGCCCACCGAAAGGCGCGGAAACATATTGTAAGAATGGCTAAATGGGTCATGGAAGATTCACCAGCACACCGGATACTATGCCATAGCATTAGAGCATGTTGGATACTCTGACAGGTAGCAAAGAGCGGCGAGGGTCTCCTCATAAAACATATAGCAGAGCAACATCCCGCCGGAGACAACAATACGGTATTTACAGTCTTCGAGACTTTCGCCTCAAATAATAGGCGCAAGCGAGCTCAGTACAGCCTCGCAAAAGTTTGCCACATGGCAACAACAAACCCATGGAACAACACGGCTATAACTTACAATGCCAGTGACGAACCTCAATTCCGAACAGTCCGAGCACCAACAACTTTGGTCCTTAGCCCAATCGTGGACGGCTTCAGGCTCACTAAAGTGCTCATGGACGGCGGAAGCGGACTAAACCTCATCTATGAGGAAATGCTTAACAAGATGGAAATTGACAAGAGCTGCATTGAACGGAACAACATGACCTTCAGGGGAATCATCCCTAGTCGGGAGGCACAATGCGCGGGAAAAATCACACTGGATGTGGTATTTGGCATGACGGAGAATTACAGGTCCGAAGAAATTACATTCCAAGTGGCCCCGATCAGCAGCGGATACCACACCCTCTTGGGGCGGGACACATTCGTGAGCTTTCAGGCTATACCCCATTACGGGTACATGAAGCTCAAAATGCCCGGGGCCAATGGAATCATCTCTCTAGCTAGCGATCCGGACGTAGCACTCTGTGCCGAAAATAAAACCGCCGCCCTCGCCCTGGAGGTATTGTCAGAAGCCCTCACGGCCGAAGAACTGACAAAATTGTGAGAAACAGTAGATAGAGACGACGTGATACTCAACAAGCGACCTAAATCCACCTCCTTCAAACCAGCGGACGAGATGGTTAAATTCCAGGTCCACCCAACGGACCCTTCGAAGACAGCTTCCATCGGGATACAGCTGAACCCCACAATAGATGATGCACTGCGAGACTTCCTGCGTGAAAATTGGGACGTTTTTGCCTGGCATCCCTCAGACATGCCGGGCATCCCACGCAGGCTGGCCGAACACAACCTCAACATACTAAAAGGATACAAGCCAGTCAAGCAGACTCTTAGACGCTTCTCAGAGCCTAAGCGGCAAGCCATGGTGCAAGAGCTAGCCAAGCTACTCGAGGCCGGATTCATCAGAGACATCAAACATCCGGATTGGCTAGCAAACTTGGTAATGGTACCAAAAAGGACAAATCCTGGCGCTTGTGTGTCGATTTCAAAGACCTAAATAAAGCTTGCCCTAAGGATCCCTTCCCCCTCCCCCGCATTGATCAAATAATCGATGCCACCGTAGGACAAGACTTATTGTGTTTCCTCGACACATACTCCAGATACCATCAAATAAATATGGCGGAATCCGACCAGGCTGCAACAACCTTCATCACTCCGTACGGCCCCTTCTGTTTCAACACCATGCCCTTCAGGCTCAAAAACACCGGCGCAACCTATCAACGCATGATTCTGACATGCCTGGAAAAACAAATCGGCAAAACAGTAGAGGCCTACGTAGACGACATGGTCGTCAAAACAAGACACGTCGAAACCTTAATAGACGACTTGAGGCTTACGTTCGATAATCTCCGAACATACGACATCAAGCTCAACCCGGAGAAGTGTGTCTTCGGAGTACCCTTCGGAAAATTGCTCGGCTTCATCGTTTCCAATAGAGGAATTGAAGCCAATCCGGCAAAAATCCGAGCTCTGTCACAGTTGGCTATCCCAACAGACCTCAAGCAGATCCAGAAACTAATTGGATGTGTGGCTGCCTTAAGCCGCTTTATCTCCCGCTTAGGAGAAAAGGCACTACCCCTGTATCGCCTTCTTAGACGCACCGAGCACTTCGAGTGGACGGATGCGGCCATGGCCAGACTGGAAGAAATCAAGGCACTCTTGGACACCAACCCAGTCCTGACCGCGCCAAACATTGGCGAACCCATGCTATTATACATAGCCGCAACAAACCAAGTTGTGAGCGTAGTGCTCGTCGTCGAATGAGAGACAGACAGACACAAGTTCCCGCTCCAAAAGCTGGTATATTACGTGTGCACGGTCCTCACTCCATGTAAATCTCGGTACCCGCACTATCAAAAGATAGCGTATGCGGTCTTCATGGCATCCCGGAAACTACGACACTACTTTCAAGAGTGTTCGATCACGGTGGCCTTCGAATTACCACTCAATGACATAATAAATAACCGCGATGCAACATGACAAATTTCTAAATGGGATATTGAGCTCCTTCCGTTCGACATAACATACAAGCCCTGACGGGCCATTAAGTCACAAGTACTAGCTGACTTCATCTCCGAATGGACAGAGGCCGAACTCCCTAAGGAGTACGGCGCGTACTCAAATTGGATCATGCATTTCGACGGATCCAAAATGTTGTCCGGAATGGGAGCAGGTGTCGTCCTGACCTCCCCCACCGGGGATACGGTGCAGTACGTCCTCCAAATATTATACACAGACTCCAACAATGCAGCCGAATATGAGGCTCTATTGCATGGTCTTTGGATGGCGGTCTCCATGGGCATTTAATGCCTCGAAGTGCGCGGGGACTTGAACCTTGCAATATCTCAGGTAAATGGAGACTTTGACGCCAAGTAGCCAAAAATGGCGGCTTATCGCAATGCCGTCCTCAAAATTTCAGCTCTGTTCAAGGGGCTCAAATTCCACCATGTGGTCAGAGAAAATAACCAAGCGGCCGATATCCTCGCCCGCATCGGCGCTAGATGCGACCCCGTCCCACCTAATATCTTCTTAGAAAGGTTTTTCAAGCCGTCCGTGGCATGGGAAGGGGAGTCCGGCACTATTAGTCTGGCTCCGAACACAACCCCAGATTTTGAACCTTCAGACGTAAACGGAGGCTCTGACACCGAGTAACATCTTCGGCCGACAAAATAATGGTTGTCATCGCCCCATGCACCAAGCCCTTCTTGGCTTACCTTAATAGGCAAGAACTCCCTGAGGACCAAAATGAGGCGCGTTGTATTGTGCGACACTCTAAAGCCTACAAAGTCCATGAAGGAGAACTCTACAAGAAGAGCCCCACCGAAGTGCTCCAACGATGCATCTTCGAAGAAGAAGGGCGGAAGCTCTTAGCCGAAATTCATTCCGGACTAGGCGGGCATGATGCGGCAGCCCGAGCTCTCGTGAGCAAGGCCTTTCGGATAGGATTTTCCTGGCCGACAGCCCAGGCGGACGCACAGGACCTTGTCCAACATTGCGTTGGTTGTAAACTATTTACCCATCAGAGCCATATGCCCCCTACCGCTCTCCAAACGATCCCCATAACTTGGCCCTTCGCGGTCTGGGGGCTGAATATGGTGGGACCCCTTAAGGGGGGAAGCCATAAGAAAAAATACGTATTGGTCATGGTGGACAAGTTCACCAAATGGATAGAAGCCAAACCAGTTAAAACGGCCAAATCCGGACCAGCGATAGACTTCATATCGGAGGTTGTACACCGCTACGGTGTCCCCCACAGTATCATCACTGACAATGGCTCCAATTTTACAGACGAAGAGGTAAAAGCCTAGTACGGCAAAATGGGCATTAAGCTCGACTACGCCTTTGTCTATCACCCCCAAACAAACAGTCAAGTTGAACGTGCAAATGGTCTTATCATGAGCGACATCAAACCCAGACTAGTGCAATCCTTGAAGGAATCAGACACGCATTGGGTCGAGGAACTTGACTCCGTACTCTGGGGGCTGCGGACCACGCCCAATCGCACCACCAGATACACACCATTTTTTATGGTATACGGTGCAGAAGCAGTACTGCCCTGTGACATAATTCATGACTCACCTCGCGTGCGCATGTATGAAGAGAAGGAGGCCGAGTTAGACCGCCAGGACAACTTAGATGCTTTGAAGGAGGAGCGTGATGTCGCTAAATCCAGTTCTGCATTCTACCAGCAACAGGCTTGAAGGTATCAAAGCAGAGAAGTACGGGCCAAAACATATAACATTGGCGAACTCGTTCTACGCCTACCTGAGAAGAAGAAGGGCAAACTCAAACCCAAGTGGGAGGGTCCCTTCATTATTGATAAAGGTCTCACCGCAGGAGCGTACCGTCCGTGCAATGCATCTAATAACAGACTCGAGCCGAACCCCTGGAACGCGACCAAACTCCGGAGATTCTATGCCTAGCGCCGAACCCAGTGTTCGTCTCCTTCACTCTGCTTCTTCAATCATGTTCCCTTTCCTCCTTTCTCTCCCCTTTTCTTTTTCTTTCTTTTCCTTTTTTTACAGCCTTAAAACTGTACAGATGCCCTGAGCATTCCAGATGCAATATGTGTGCACACTATACCTGGGGACTTCCTATTCGGAAGCTAAATATAACCACTTTTAATGGCTTCTTGCCAGCCACATATGCATTTTTCTTTCCATGTGTGCCTTTTATTCACCATTATATGCATCGATATGACTTAAGTTTTGGCCATGTTGGGTTGCCTGGCTCTTGTATTTATGCCCTACGTTCCCATTAATTCGGCTAGGGCATAAGGGGAGCACCTCTGTGATTGTTACTGCCGGTTAAGCCGGATGTGTACCTCAGACTGGGTGAAGCCGAAAGCTAGCATTCTAAAGGAAATATTTGGTCGGTGAATAAAAGATGTCCTCGTTCATAACAATGAAAAAACCCAGATTTTTTGTTTCCTGCGCTTCTATTCGCAGATCGTACATGCACATCGATACATGCGTACCTAGAGAAAGGAACCCCTAATGGAACTATTCTCTCTAGAAGATGTTTCTTACTATCCATGTAATATAACATAACTAGTTGGGTACTTGTCTGTTCAAGCACTTATGACCCCTACGCCTGGTTACCACGCATACCCCAATTTTTCATAACTGTGCGGGTATTTGGACACACCCCGGACTGTCGGATCCGGGCGCTGAAGCGAAAAGGTCCGCCATGACAAATGATTTTCAATCCGACTAGGGAGTACATGAGCCCATCCAAATTATATAATCATATCAACTGGCCGTACTCTTCCTCTATATATACCATCCAACATGCGGTCTAACTTACAATCCTGCTGTGAATACTTTGCAGCTAACGCTACTTGATCATACGCCAAACTAACGGGTATCTCTTGTCCATCTGGCCAGCCGGTCCAACTTCGGCCATATGGTTAGGGTCAGCTTTGGCGTATCGCATCTTCACCATGGCCCAAGCTTCTCTTGCACCTTGCCGACAAGATGACACCTTCCATAATCGGAAGCGCCGCCGTGCTCCTTTGAGCATCTCCACAAGTTCGCTCATGCCTCCTAGTAGGGAAGCGTATGGCCACAAGGCCTGGACAATACCCTCCATCACCTACCAACCTCGTTCCTGCAGTTGTGAAAGCTCCTGCAACATATCACCTGCGACGCCGGGCATCTCCTCTTCAGGACGGCCCGTCACCATACCTGCAGACATAACTCTGTCAATACGCCTCTTCGTCGAACTATACTACAGTTCGTTCAAGCACTTACTATAAATGCTGCGTCGAAGCCTCCGGTTCTCCTTCATGGAGTCCGCGAGCTGAGCCCTAACATCTTTCAATTCGATGATCAATCGGAGATTCGCATCTTGAAGTTTATTCCTCTCCTGAATAGACTGCATCAGCATGCGTTCGCCCGCCTTCAGCTTACTTCGCAGATGCAGCTCAATATCTCCCACAGTCTTCGGATTTCCTCCAGGATTGTCTGCCGAATTTTTCGTCAGAATTATAAACCATGCCGAACAAACAAACTGGTAGAAAGAAATTATTACCAGAAGAAGCCTTCTTGGATTCCCCTTGTCCGGCAGCATTGGCCTTCATTTGGGCCTTACATTCCTCCAACTCTTGAGACAACTGGGCATTCTTCTCTACAAGAACCTATGCATACAATGATCCTTAAATCAGTTGTGCCAACTGTTTCAAGTCTCATGGGCTACTACTACACATACTTATTAATTTCTCTTACCTGTATATCCTTCACATACTGGTTCATTGCTCTGGCAAGTCCATCTTGAGCAGCGCGGATATATGCATGTCCGGAATTGAAGGCATTAAACGCCTCTTCAGAAAAATACCACCGCGGAGTACGGCCCGCCGGCGCCGGTGGTTCATGGCGCTCTCTACTTCAAATTTGTGGCGGAAAGCATATACGTACCCTTCGCAGGAGGACAGTTTGGCACTGGCCCCACATCAGCCTCCGCCCGTGAATCCGGTCCAGGAATCCGGCTGCTGGAGGCGTGGCCGGAAGGGTCCTCGGGTATAGTCCGGCATTTCCTGTTAGGACATAATTAAAACCGTCACGCCTCAACAAAAAGACCAAATAAACCACGGGGGAAGTTTAATGAATACCTCTGCGCTTGTGCCTCGCTTCTAACCGCCTTCCTTTTAAGCCTACCTTGTCTAGGCGCCTCTTGCTGAGAGGACCCCGCGGGTTCCGCACGGCGTCCCGACTGACGTTTCTATAAAAGTACGACATGTGAGCATAAGGTACAACAAAATGAAGGAATTCTTTCAGAAGGTTGGAACCCCGACATTACTTACATGCGACACGGGAAGCGGTCCGGGATAATCCGCGGTGATGGCTACTAAAGAGCCGCCACTGCTTGTCTGGTAGAAAGTCCCGTCGATGAATTCCACGGATATGTCCGGATCTTCTTCAAATCCGGGGTCAAGAGCCCGGACGGGATCCTCCGGTTGTGGAGGGGGGCTGTTGAACTCTTTCACGGCCCTCCTTAGTTCCTGTTATGAAACAACAAGGTAAATAATTGTGGCAAAGAAGGTAAGAACAGATAGAGTTGAGTAAATGATGACCACTTACCCAGCTTCGGGGGTTGTACATGGAAAATCCATCCCGCGGTTTGATGCGGAGCAACTCCTCTTCTTCTCCCTTGTACAATTCGGATAGTATCCTTGCGAGAGATGTGGAGGAGTCCGGACCTTTGCGACCACAGCGGGAGGCATCATCTTCTCCATTGAAGTGCAACATGGGTTTTCCCCTATATTGAAGTGGATGCACTCCCCTTATTATGCATATTGACATAACTTCGATTATTGTCAATCCTGATTTGGCCAGGGTTTGTATCCGGCTCATCAGATAGAAGACTTCCCTATTTTCTTCCTCCTGGGGGCTCCGAGGGCGGCAGCTTTGGCGTTTCTTCAGTGGAGTATTGGTAAACTCAGGAAGGCCCGTCCGGACTGGGTCCGGAAGGGGAACGTCATCAACATAAAACCACTCCAAGGGCCAGTCTTCGGACGCCTTCTTGGAAGTACCGGACAGGTACCGGTTTGGGCGATGCACCATATTTCGGCTCCACCCACTTGATATATAGATCCCTCCTAGTTGCGAGGGACGAGACAAAATAACCTCTTCCATAGCTCGAAATGAGCTTCGCAGCCTAGGAATAGCTCGCAGAGGGCAACGTAACCCGCAATGTGTAGTATGGAGGCGGGGGTAAGACTATGCAACTGGAGACCGTAGAACTCCAGGAGCCCATGGAGGAACGGGTGGATTGGAAACCCGACGCCTCTTAATAGATATGGAACAAGGCATACCCGCTCCCCCCGAGATGGGTTAGGGAATCTCTCCGCTTGCTCCCTGCCATTATAGGTGGCTAGTCCGGATCGTACGGGGACCATGTATGCGGGCAGAAGGAACCTTTGGTCTGCAGCTCTATTAGGCGGCTGTGACGGATGGAACACTTTTCCCAATCCCTTGGGTTCGAGCTGGGGGAGCGGCGAGCGGGGCTGCGGTGACCGGTCATGATGGAATGACCTCTTTTGGGCGCGCCCTGCGGAATGCTTGCTTGGGGGAAGATGGTGTGATTTGGATCTGAGGATCCTCGTCTCTTCAAATAGATGGCTCACCTACGGCATTAGGGTGGCAAATGCAAAAATTCCTCGACCCCTCATCTTCGATCGACACGTGGAGATGGCCATTATTGAAGCCCAGAAGCCGAGGAGTACAACCTTACTGGCAGGACGGACACTATTTGCTATGACGGGTGCACCGGATTTGGAGAAGAACCCGCCTTGCAATGCTGAAGACAATCTGCGCGTCGGACTCATCGTCATTGAAGCCTGGTTCGGGGGCTACTGAGGGAGTCATGGATAAGGGGGTATCCGGAAAGCCGGACTATATACTTTGGTCGGACTGTTGGACTATTTAGATATATTATAACCGAGCACTCTTCCAGCCCTCTCGGGCCATCAGCCACTGGAACCGCCTGTTTCTGCGATTTGAATGTGTATGGTCGTCCGATTCCGCACTTCTGCGCGATAGGGCCAGTGTCAGATGGGGACGTTGCTCCCGTAACAATTTTTGAGCAACCTGGTTGATGGGCCCCATCGAGCGTAGACTGGACGAGGCCCGTGTAGCCCACTGTGTCTTCAATCCATGTCTCCAGGACTCCACCAAATGCAATTCCTCTCCTCGTGACCAATCCTCTTCCCAAGCCAAATCCTCTTCCCACGCCATAGCGCCGCAATCTCCCATCCCTTCTACTCTTCCCTTTGCGCCGGCCTGACAACACCATACCCTATGATGTGCACAAATATTTGATTGGATCCAGAAGTGACCCTCAATCTTGCATCCCCTATTTCCAATCAGCAGGCGGTTGTCGAGCTTAGGGTTTGATGGTGATGAGCAAGAAAAGGAGGCAGATTCGGTGATGTCTAATGGCCTACCACCATGGCGTGGTACCGGTCTGTCCCGAGTGCTTGGAGCCAATCATCTAGGTGGAATGTCACCGCCGCTGCCAC
Source organism: Triticum aestivum (assembly GCF_018294505.1). Taxonomy (NCBI): domain Eukaryota; kingdom Viridiplantae; phylum Streptophyta; class Magnoliopsida; order Poales; family Poaceae; genus Triticum; species Triticum aestivum. Next base: position 443,514,766 of record NC_057804.1, on the reverse strand, counting down.
CCCAGGCATGGGAACACCCGCCATCAGACTTGTGGCTGGAGGTGTACAACCGGCACAAACGCACCACCACAGGCAGCGCAAGGAATTTGGTTTGGGCTCTGATCTGTAGGTCGCGACGACTGATGTTGTCCTCTTCTCCTATGAACGTTGATGTTAAATCCCATTGTCCTAGGTAATCAACCAAATCACCTTCATAAATACAACTTTGTTTCTCCCCATGTTTCACTGAACCCACTACAATATTTCATGGATCCGTGAGTTTTCTTTTGTATCCACTTGTAGGTCAAACATTGGTCATAGGCCAAAGGTTGTATTTATGGAGGGAATTGATGTTTAGGAATAGTAACTCATTTTCACAATTTTGAAATGGCATGATTTTGTTGATAGGTAATTGGTGTAGAAAATATAATGATTGTATGCTCAGTTTTAGTAGCATGATGTTGTCATACAAATAGTTGTGTTTTGCATCTTTTTAGTTATGTTCTTTTCAATTTTTCTATGTGGAAGGATCCAACAACAAAAAATTAGGAACATTTTGTTAGTGGTCATGTTTCGGTGCTGCGTACAAGAAGTTGACCACTCTAAGTTTTAATTTATCAGAAGCAGACTTGAACCTTTCCTATAAATGATTGTAACGGATCACCAACATAGTTCCAGCAGGTATACGATTCTAGAGTCGCTCCGCTCGATAATTATATCGTATACTCTTTTCGTACACTTTTCTTTCTCTCTTCTACAGATTACCTGATTAAGTGCCTGAAAGCAAAACAATTGCTCTATGTATGCTGGAGTTGACAAATTATCAAGTCCAATATGCTATAGTCTACGAGCATCTTGAATTCTGCTGCAATGTATGTCAACGTCCAAATTTTATTTTCATACATCCTGAATTTTTGTACATTATCAAATCATGTAGTTTGTTTCAGATATTAGCAGCAGCAGCAGTACTGCCGGAAGATTATAAAATTAGGTATGAATGTTTTTGCTCTCTACTTCATGAGTACCTGCGGTAATTACCATGTCATGCAATGGCCACAGTGCGAACCTTATAAGTTGCCCTTATATCACAAAGGTTTATTTCCTTTGGTTTCCTCTATCATTATAAATACCTATGATACTCATTGCAGTTCCAAAATATGCCGGGAAATTGAGTAGAAAGCAATATTTGCTACAGATTTATGCATTTAGGCCGCCGGTAAGACTTTGCACTGAGATTAGTAATTTTGTTCCACCGTCCATGTTATTGTATGCCTAAACATTTTTCCTACAAGTTTTGTTGAAAATTACCTTCCAATACAGGCCAAGTAAAATGCAGCGCCCCTCTTTCCATGGCGAAAAAAGTTGTAAGCTCATATGTTATAGTTTTTCTGGGCAAAAGGTAGCCAGCTGTAAAGAAATCAAGGCAACTAATAACATCATGGGAGATGTAGGGTAAGAGAACACATCTGCCTACATAAAAGGCGGCATGTACTAAGATGTCCACCAATAGTCCAGTACCTGTTCGACACTGCATATTGCCAAGAATCCATAACACCTAGATCCTTTTTTCGGTCACAAATCAAATTGAGAGAATACAAGAGCAAAGTGAAACTTGGAGAGGAATGGATATTTTGATAGATAGATGGTTGGGAAAGAAGAGGGATCCATCGCTAAAAATAACTAGGTAGCCTTCTGTATGACCATTTAATATGATTTTGAGATAATTTGATAATTGCAATACCAAGCATTATTCCTATGTGATTTGGAAGCTCAAATCATGTGGGGTCCAATCTTAGGGCTGCAATAGCAGGTTTCAATATGCTAGCTTATTGTGACAGAATCTCGCATTTTCATTTTGGTGCTTGTCGGCATTGTTTAACCTATAAATAGTTAATGTTTCTTTAGATTGTCAATCCTTGGTATGTAATTCCTAGATTGTGATAAAAAATCCAAAGAGTAGGCGGGTTTAAAATCAGGACATTATTTTGGTTGTCACTACATGGGTAGCGATAGTTTATACTTGGGAGTTGGGATAGCTCCACGCTGTATGAAAACAATGAACGCAAGAAGAGAATGAGCCAATTAGGCGAGACTGCTATTGCTCAAACTTTTTCAATGGTATTTCAAAAGCATAAAAACTTGGTTGCTGCTAATTGAATAAATGGTATATTTTCAATGACGACTGGAGTTAATCTTTTCTGTTCGTAGGTACTCATGCAACAAAATTTGTCTGACTCCCATTGGCATTTATCCCAGTTCTAAAGCATAACAATTAATGATATCTATCTTAAGTAGCTCATGAAGGACGTACTAGATGAATGCTTGGTGCACTCACAAAGCCTCATATCACTTGGTTTAGTTCTTCTACTATGTGTGGCTAGGTTATATCTGCTTTCAAAAATATTCAAGAAGTCGAAAGATTACATTTCATGCAAAGAAGGGAGGTTACAATAAAAACATCAGTTCTAGGTCCTTTGGAAAGCAGTGTCTGCTGAATTACATTTGTTATTAACACATTAATAGAGCTTCTATGTCATTATTATTGGTCTATAAACGGATAAGTTATATTCGTATCATCATGGGTTAATACAGTAACCTTGTAGATTTCTGGCTACTGATACTACCATGTAACATCTACCCATGCAATGTGTTTGTGTATCAGTATATTTGTTAAATGCTGACTATTCAATTAAAAAATGGACGAGCGCGGCAACACGCGCCATTATAGTCTAGTGAAGATACAAGACAGAAGACTTCGTTCCGTGTCCGGATGGGACTCTCCTTGGCGTGGAAGGCAAGCTTGGCGATTCGGATGTAGATCTCCTCCTCTGTAAACCGACTCTATGTAACCCTAGCCCCCTCCGGTGTCTATATAAACTGGAGGGTTTAGTCCGTAGGAAACAACAACAATCATACCATAGGCTAGCTTCTAGAGTTTAGCCTCTCTGATCTCGTGGTAGGTCAACTCTTGTAATACTCATATCATCAAGATCAATCAAGCAGGAAGTAGGGTTTTACCTCCATCGATAGGGCCCAAACCTGGGTAAACATCGTGTCCCCTGCCTCCTGTTACCATTAGTCTTAGACGCACAGTTCGGGACCCCCTATCCGAGATCCGCCGGTTTTGACACCGACAACCACTTCTAAGAAGAAGGTGCTGAAGAAGGAGTATGGCACAACTGCCACCACAAATCCAGACATGAACAGAAAGGCATCTGCCAAGAGAGTGCCCACATCCAAACCTAGGAAGGTGGCCACTGGTGAAACCATGAAATTCACCATGGAGTCTGATGAAGAAGCTGTTGCCCAAGATAAGAAGAAGAAGAGGGTCAGAACCACTACTACCGAAGTACTTGGCAAGCCCTCTATGAGGAGAGACTCTGATGCTAAAGTAGAAGAGGAAGAGGATGATGCACCAGCACATAAAGCTCAAAAGCTCATGGGAGATGCTATCAAGTCAGGAGCTGCTCCATCAAAGCCCAAGTCTGCTCCCAAAGCTCCAGCACAAAATACTGGACCCAAGAGGAACACTAGAAGTATTCCTGCATCAGAGAAGAACAAGGCCCCAGTGCCTGAAGCTGCTCAAGAAGATGAAGATTCTCTTGTTCTGAGAAAATTGAAGCCCGAGATTCCTGACCACAATGATGCTCATCCAGTTGCAAAAGACATGCATCTCAGAAAGGATGTTGGATTGAGATTGTGGAGACAACCAGATCCTTATGCTGTGAGGAGAAGGACATAAGTTGACTACAGATTTCACACAAAGGAGCAACAGGACTTTTATGAAACTATTTTGCTTGACAAGAAGCCCATTGTATGTGACATGAGATGGATCAACTAGGAATACATCAAGGAGAATGAAGAGCACTTCCCAGGAGTATATGACAGCTTCAAGGCTTGTGGAGTTGATGACTTTGTTGCCTAGAAGCTCACCAAGTGGAATGATGAGCTCATCGTGCAGTTTTACTCCACAGCTCACTTCTACCCAGATGGGAAAATTGTCTGGATGTCTGAATGTACTAGGTACAAATCCACAGTTGAAGAATGGGCTCATTTGATAAATGCCCCAGAGAAGAATGAGGATGACTTGGATGTCTATGCCAAGAAGAAGAAAGACCACAACACTATGTCACAAATGTATAGAGAGATCCCAGATAAAGCTTTGGAAACTCACAGGCTTGGATCTGTACACTACTTGTTGTCTGGACTGCCTACAATCAATTGGATTCTTAGGCACACATTGCTGCTAAAATCAGGTGATCACAAGATGATCAGAGGTCATGCTATTAACTTGCTGCACTTGTTTGATATACCTAAAAAATTCAAAGTTAGGAGTCTGATTGTGGAAACAACCAAAAGGACTGCTGCTGATCAGAAGAAGAGTTGTGGGTATGCTCCACACATTCAGGAGCTCATCAACTCAAAGATGGGCATAGGCACATATCTTTTGGATAAGGAGCATCTACCCCTATATCCTGAATTTGAAGATAACACTGTTGAGATGAATGAGGCGGAACCATCATCTGTGCAAGCTCATGAAAAGAGGGAGAATGCAAGGGCTGAGAAAGCTGCTAAAATGCAACTGCTGAAGAGGCATCTCAAGTGTTCCTGAAGAGCAAGCAAGATCAGCTTGGCTACTTGATTGCCTCCACCTTGAGGATTGAGAAGGGCTTGGCCACCCTGACTCAAAACCAGGAGAGCTTGGAGAGAATCATAGAGCAGAAATTCTATGCACTTGATGTGAAGATCACTGAGATCCAAATTGCAGTTGAGCAACTTCAGGAGGATGTGGAAGAGAAGAAGGGAAACTCTACTATAGATGCACTTGCTAGAGTGCCCAGAGGACAGAGATCTGCTGCGGTGCCCGTTCCAGACACCAGAGCTACATCATCTGCACCAGCTACAGCTTCAGTGCCACCAGCTCCAGCAGCCACTTCACCAGCTCCAGCTACTTCAACTGATGCTTTTGTCTTTAGATTCATCTCTACACCACCGCATGAAGACCAAGCCCGAGAGTCGTTTAGCACTATGCATTTTTTGTGAACTTTTTGGTAACTTGTTGCCAAAGGGGGAGAAAAATGTATAGATCATAGGCTTCGAGAGAGAGTGTTGCTTTTGTTCTCTCTTGTTTTTGGTGGTTGAACTTCGTTATTTGTGTGTTTGCTTGATACATTATGCCTTTGTGAGACACTTGCTTGATCATGTGTTCGATCATATGCTATGCTACTTTATGCTTGTTGGATGATATTATCTCTTATATCCTCATATGATCATTCACTTTGCTTGGTGATGAGTGCATGTGTTCAATCATTATCATTTTGAGCGCTCCACCAAGATGTATGTGAAATGGAAGAGTAACCCATAATCCTAATTCATTGTGCATTTGCAGTCCAAAGCAAATTTTAAATAATGCACAAATTTAGGGGGAGCTCTTGCCTTTCACAAACTTCTCAAAGCGACAATGTTTTTTAAATCTTATTATCATTTTTCGAAGCTTTGATCTATATGTTGTCATCAATTACCAAAAAGGGGGAGATTTAAAGTGCAACTATCCCTGGGTGGTTTTGGTAATTCCTAACAACATATAGCTCATTGAGCTAATGCTATTTCAAGATAAATATTTCAGGAAAGCTCAATGATTGGCATGGCATGGATCAGAAAAGTGGATCCCTCAAAATGCTAAGGACAAAAGGATTGGCTCAAGCTCAAAGCACAAGACTCTACATTTTCTATTTTAGTGATCCAAGATCACATTGAGTCTATAGGAAAAGCCAATACTATCAAGGAGGGATGAGGTGTTGCTTAATGAGGTTCTGGCTCAAACTGCTTAGTGATATGCTCCAAAGCCCTCAACTACTTTCTCAAATCGACATATGACCCAAACCCAAAGTCCAACTCGGCCCCACCGATTCTATCTTTCCGGCGCCACCGAGTTCAGATGTCATAGCCACTGCCACAAACCCTAGTCTTTTCGGTGTCACCGATAGGGATCTCGGTCTCACCGACATGGGATTGTATTCTCTCTATTTCCCTTCGTAACGTTTCGGTCCAACCGAGATGAGCAATCAGTCCCACCGAGATTCCAATGCAAACTCTCTGTTTCCGTTTCATAACATTTCGGTCCAACCGAGATGAGTGAATCGGTCCCACCGAGTTTTTCTGACCAACTCTCTGGTTAGCTTATTACCAAAATTGGTCCCACCGAGTTTGTGTAATCGGTCTCACCGAGATTACGTTATGCCCTAACCCTAACCATATCGGTCCCACTGAGTTGAATTGTCGGTCCCACCGAAAATCCTAATGGTCACATTATTTGCTAAATCGGTCCAACCGAGTTTCACGATTCGGTTCCACCGAGATTGGTAAGTTGTTTGTAACGGTTAGATTTTGTGTGGAGGCTATATACACCCCTCCACCCACTCTTCATTCATGGAGAGAGCCATCAGAACATGCCTACACTTCCAACATACATTTTCTGAGAGAGAACCATCTACACTTGTGTTGAGGTCAAGATATTCCATTCCTACCATATGAATCTTGATCTCTAGCCTTCCCCAAGTTGCTTTCCACTCAAATATTCTTTCCATCAAATCCAAATCCCGTGAGAGAGAGTTGAGTGTTGGGGAGACTATCATTTGAAGCAAAAGAGCAAGGAGTTCATCATCAACACACCATTTGTTACTTCTTGGAGAGTGGTGTCTCCTAGATTGGCTAGGTGTCACTTGGGAGCCTCTGACAAGATTGTGGAGTTGAACCAAGGAGTTTGTAAGGGCAAGGAGATCGCCTACTTCGTGAAGATCTACCCTAGTGAGGCAAGTCCTTCATGGGCGACGACCATGGTGGAATAGACAAGGTTGCTTCTTCATGGACCCTTCGTGGGTGGAGCCCTCCGTGGACTCGCGCAGCCGTTACCCTTCGTGGGTTGAAGTCTCCATCAACATGGATGTATGATAGCACCACCTATCGGAACCACGACAAAAACATCCGTCTCTCCAATTGCGTTTACCTCCTCAAACTCCTCCCCTTTACCTTCATATGAAATTGTTTTACATTCCGCTGCTATACTCTTAGAATTGCATGTGTAGGTTGATTGCTTGACTTGTGATAAGTTGCTAAAATCTGCCAAGAACTAAAATTGGGAAAAGGCAAGTTTTTTATTTGGTCAAGTAGTCTAAGCACCCCCCTCTAGACATACTTTCGATCCTACAAGGTGGCATCCGAGGCCGCGAACCCGTCGAAGACTAGGTCTCCTTAGATGTCAGCAACATAATTCAGCTTCCCAAACCTGATCTAGTGGCCGGGTGCATAACTGTCGACCTGCTCGAGGCGGTCGATCGAGTTGGCTCGAAGCACAAAGCCACCAAACACGAAAATCTGTCCAAGAAGAGAGGTCTCCTTGTACATAACATCATCATTGGTGGAAAGGTGAGCCATCGATCCTTCTGTTAATGATACATTGGAGCTCTCAATGAAAGCACCAATGTTGGTGTAAAAACCGGCAGATCTCGGGTAGGGGGGCCCAAGTTGTGTGTCTGAAGATCAATGGTAACAATGGAGAAGGGACATAGTATTTACCAAGGTTTGGGCCCTCTTAATGGAGGTAAAACCCTACTCCTGCTTGATTATATTTGAGGGTATAGGGGTTACAAGAGTTGATCTACCTCGAGATCGATTTGGCTAACCCTAGATAGCTAGCCTGGCAATGTTTTCTTCCTGCCTTTGATCTAACCCTCCGGTATAGACTCCAGAGGGGCTTAGGGTTGTACAAAGTCGGTTTTACAGAAAGGAATAAAAGATCCGTACACCTATTCTTGCCATCCACGCATGTGAGAGTCCCCACCAGACACGAGAGGTGATCCTCTGTCTTGTATCTTGACGACCCATCGGTCCGGCCCACATCGATAGACCGGACGCCCGAGGATCCCTAGTCCAGGAATCCCACACTCATGACAACAGTGGGCAGATCAGCGTCGGCCACTCAGCAGCTCCGATGGACTCCGGCTAGGGCGAGGCCGCCGGCGAGGTCGGGGAAGTGCGCCGCGTCCATTCAGAAAAGGAGAAAGCACCGGGGAGGATTAGATCGACCACAACGAGAGGAGGCAGATAGCCATGACGGCGGCTCGGGTCAGCTCCGGGCACGATTTTCGGTGACGGGAGGACTGGGTGGAAGGCTGGGAAGGCTCGCTGGACCTTGGGGAAGAGAGTAGTGGCTCAAGCAGGGGAGGAGGAGCTTGGCACGACCAGATTTGAGCGACAACAGCGAGGAGAAGGCGGTGGCTAGTCTTGGGGCACGCGCCCAGCATGGACTCCAGTGAGGGAAAAGGGGGTGGGGCAAGCCGCGGGAAGGAGGGGGATGTGGTGGAGGGGTCGGGAGGAGGAGAGGGGGCCTGAGGTGGCCAGAAATGATGAAGGCTAGCGATGGCCGAGGGAAACTCCGGCGAAAAGAGGAGACGGTCGAGGACTGCAGCGGGCGGGGAAGGTCGGGAAGAGGCTGGTGAGGTACGGAACGAGTCGAGGCACTCTTATATAGCCGTGGAAGAGGTATCGATAGCTCACGGGAGAGCTTGGACTGGTCTTTAATGGAGGACAGGGGCTCGTAGTGGCACATGCATGGCATTTGCGGACGAACGGTGACGATATAAGGCAGGACAGTGATGCAGAATGATGCAGGGAGTCACGAGCTAGCTCTAGGACATGATTTGGATGAGAGAGGCAGAGGGAAAGAGGCCGAAACAGGGCACATGGTGTGGTAGAGCGCGTGTTTTGCCTGGCATGACCCATGGTCACCGCATTAACTAGCGCACACGGGGCCTGATGATCAGCCACATCATATCTAGCAGAAATACCATGCCACCCCGAGTTCAAAGGAAGAAACAACTCGGTCCAGGGACAAAGAAGTGATTAGCAGGAGGCTCCAAAACATTCCAGCAGCAAGCTGTTTGATGTGATGAGATGGGGATTGGCTTCGAGCTAAACTCTGATCTTTGGCATGGTGTAATCAGATGCTAAGACCCCTGTGTTGGCAAAATATCATCCAAAATGGAGGAGTCTAGACGGGGTTTGCTGTGGAAAGGGTTCCACTGGCCAGATTTGGGAATTATGAAGTTGCACGCACATAATTTCTTGGAATGAACTGAAATTGGGCATGGCCCAATGATTTGAAGATATAAAGAGGCCCAAAAAGTTCATACCATTTGGACTTGCCAAAATAGCACTATCTTCATAGAGCATCTCTCTGGACAAAAAGTTGAAAAAATTGCACAAGGGAAATGGTTTGATGAATTCAGCCAAAACTTGGTGGAGGGAGTTAATATAGATAGGAAAATGTCCTGCGAAATTTTCAGCTTAATTGAAGCAATGTAAAATATAGTTGCTTCACAAACTGAAAATCTAACCAGAAACCAAGATTTGATGTTGCTCACATGGATGAGTTACATGAGCCCACATTTGGTGGAGAGATATCATTTGATCAAATGAAGGATATGGCAAAGTTTCACCCCATTTGGACATGCCTGAATATACTTTCTTCACAAAGTTCCTTCCTAGACAGAAACTTTGGAAAATTGTTGAAACATGGTTACTAGGCAAATGACTATGAAAATTTGCATGAGGCCATGATATGGATAGGAAAAGGTGTCCAAAAAGTTTGGGGCAATCAAGAAAAGATAAGTAGCACTTGCTTTGCAAAGTGCCACTTAGGATAGAATAGGTAAAGAATTATTTATGGATGATTTTTGAACATGGCAATGAAATTTTTTGCCATGTTTGAGGAAGACATGACCCAAAAAATTTATGATAATTATTTGGGAATTTATGGAGTGACAGAAAGATGGGTTGCTTCACAACCTAGGGTTTAAAGGGTTATTCCTTTATCAGAAAAGGAATATTCCCAACAAAACAATATTGGGATTTGGGTTAGGAGGAAAATGACATGATCTTGGGATGATGATGAGGATGACAAGCCACTATAAAACCTAGGAAGACATGATCTTCCCAAGTTTCAGAACCTCATAGCCACAGAAAAGCAATTCAAAACAAGAAATCCAAGAAAATCCTTAGAAAAAGAAAAGGGAAAACTCCAGCGTGTTACAAACCTTCCTCCCTAAAAGAAATCTCGTCCTCGAGATTTGGTTTCTTAGGGAACAAGTAAATATTCTGACTTGAAGAAATCGTTTCTGACTCGGGCGTCTCCTATTTACTCTTATATTAGGTTCCCACTGGATTGGATCTGACTGTCTGCCTTGATCTGGGGTGGTTTGCTTCATCGCATCTGACATTCTAACGGGACTTACCACATATGTTCATATTCATATTGTCTCACATCTTCTTTCATTCTGTTGGCTTAGCTGAGGACCGAAAGATTATCATTACTGACATACGTGTCCTTCTTAATATTAATCCTTGAGAGAGGTGTTATTTTGTATCGAGTACCCAGAATATTCCACAGAGAGGGGAACACACCTTCCCGTGGAACAAAGAATTCCTTCTATCCACGCATTGGACTGCTCGAATGTATGCATGCCTTCTGGGTTCAAAGCAGTGATAGGGACCATACTTGTTCTTCATCTGGATCTTTAACTGAAATAGCGGGGCCTTATATACCCTTGATTATTTCTGCAACCCTAGGTACTATCCTGTGCAATATCTTGCAACCATACCTTGGTCTTGTTCATGTCTTGAGTCTTTGGATATTTCTCCGGCCCACGTGTGTTTGTACAGATCTCAATTTTGTTGATTATGCCGGACAGTGACAGGATTAATAACATCACCTTGTCGGACGGGCGTGGGCTGATCTCAATAATTATTGCCAAGATGGTGTCTCAAGGTTTCATCTCTTCAAGACTTGTCGATTCTTGTATCACCCACTGGGTTTCTGTCTCTTGAATAACCTGTGAGGTTGTCGGATGCGTATCGTGAATTCTTCCTTGTGCGAGGGACTTGCATGAACTTGACAGCATACTCACTATGTGTAGAAATCTCTGATTCTTGAGGCATACATTTGTTCCGACTGATTCTTGTTTCTGATACAACTGTTGCATACCTGACCCTTGGGCAATAGTGCCATATGTTGACAATTCATTGTTTAATATCTCGTACCGGTGTCGTACTAAAGAAGACCGGGCAGCTTGTGTCAGAAGCCATCGGGGTATCATGATGAGGAAGACTGGATGGCTTGTGCTCGAAGCTGCCGGTGGATAACTTGCTGAGGAAGGCTGGGTACCGAACCTCATAAGCTTCCCCCCTTAAAGACTTACTAGGGAAGGTTCAATACCTTATACCAGAAGCTTTTGCAGTATCTAATTGAGAAGACTGGATATCTTGCACGGAATCCATTCATACCTTACTGATGCAGCCTGAGGAATCTTGCCTTGTACGCTTCACTAATAAATTATGAAGAAGGACTGGACTGATTTTCTTTGTGAAGGGAATAATATATATATATATATATATATATATATATTCTTGTCATTCCGGATGCTGATTACTTGTATGACAAGAATTGGCTGACTGTCCTTCTTGCTAAATTCATTGCATATTTGGACTGACTTTGAGGTGTCGCATGCTCCAAATCTGACTCATGACAGAATCAATCATTGTGTACGAACCATACCTCTGACTTGAAATGTACGGCTGGACTTGGATTCAATGTTGTTCTCCTGCTGATTTAATCATCGCTACAATAAAGGTGTATCTCTGACAAGTACTTGTTACAGTAAGTCTAAGCAGAATATAACTTGTATTCAGACCGGAAGTCTGCAATACAATGCTATCAGCTGAAAATCTCATTTCTTGTAACTGAGTTCCGTGGAGTATATCTTTACTTCTCACGGATTCTTCTGATTGGTGGCGGTTGATGAGCAATTTTCCATAAGGGGGTAACACCAAAGATTCAAAATTAAGAAGCACGAGAAAATGATCGATTGCAATAAAGCACATATCAAACAAGCTACAAAACTACTCCACACAGGCACACACAAGCATGATACTATAGCAGATGCACATGCACTACATGCATGACTACACCCTACACTTGAGCAAACGCTCGGGTACTGATGAAGAAACTAAGGGGGTAGCAAGTGGAACTGCTGACTCCGAAACTCTGGATGGATGAGGCGGAGGGGTTGGAGAAGCTGGCGGAGACTGGGGTAGGGAAGCACCAGGAAATCTCCAGGCTCGAATGGCATCTCGGACTAACTCGTAAATAAGAAGACACTCGGCCGTCATGTAACAGGACATGGCGAGGATATCTAGGTCATCTTGAGGGTTGACAGGCGGGAACTTGATCCGCTTAGGATTCTCGATGATGGTGGGATAGTATTGATAAGCACGGTTTTCTTGCACCATGCTCTCTTGATGACGAAGACTGGTGATTGCTACCATTGTGGCAAGCTGAACGGCACGCTATGGAGTAGTGCCATAACCACCATGGAAACTAGAGGTGCGCTTACCAACAAGAATCGAGGCTGACAGATGGACATGAGCAACGGACTCCAGGATTCTTCCTACGACAAAAACTGGAATACTTGGTAATGGGGTGGATCTCCGCGGGGATAAATGCTACGCCACATCTTGCCAAGGAGGGTGGAAAAGCTGAGAGGTGCAGGAGTGGGGTTGAAAGCAATAGGAACAGCACTGGGAGCTCTGGGAAGGGCACTAAACTCATGGAAGCTGACTGCCATCTGCACATGGAACAAGGGTTAGGCATAACCGACTAAGACCATATGCAGCAAACAAATGCAGCAACCAAATGCAGCAAGCAGGGGCAACAACCAGACCCTATACTACCATTTTCCAACATTCCAGCAGACTAGGACATTCTACAGTCAGACCTGCTCTGATACCAAGCCTTGTGGCACCCCAGCTCAGAGGAACCGAAACGCCCCATTTTCCAGCCCAAATATCGAGATGAAGTCTTCTGGAATACGACACTGCTTAGCATAGAACAAACTAACTCTCCACTATAGCAAGAATACGAATACAAGGTCTCTGATATTACAATGAATAACAGCACTGCGACGCTACGCCAACCATAGTTGCTCTATGCAAGCAGCATAACAACTTGAGGCAGCGGAACAACTACTGGCAATGGAACAGCAAACGGCGATGATGGACTCCAATCCGCAGGGACTTTGGCTGGAACATTTCTCCTAGATCATGAACATGGTATCCACACCAAACAAGAAGCAATACAGGCACGCCCTGCAAACTGGCATGACACGCTAGGTCAGTACATTGAATGTACTTGCAAGCTCACAATAACCAAAAGCAGTCAAGACAAACAACAACATGGCATTAATAGGTTAAAGAAATCATGAGAATGATACTAATAGAACAACATGGCATGCACCAACTAAACATGATACGGCTAAAACAACATTAGCATGACATGAGCATATGAACAGGATGATACTACATGCAACTGGTTAGCATTCGCATGCAGCAACTTACTCTTGCTCGGCGGTTACCTCGTAACCATCTCATGCATCAACTTACCAACATCGGTATCCATGATACCACCGTGATAATCTCGCGATCACTTAAAGATCAACCAACCTCAGTATCCACGATACCTCTGTGATCCTCTCTTGATCACAACCAACATCTTTCTCAATGTTCAACTGGGGTTATTATTAATCAAGTTATTATTATAGTTGGCTCATAGTGTGACCGACTACGAACTGGGCCCATATCCACGAGCGCGGCTATCGATAGATTTAAACACACACTCTGCAGAGGTTAGTACATTGTACCCATACCACGGAACCCACAGCCTCGCACTCCCATTTAGGTGTACTAACAGGATTCTGACAAAACCGATCTATTTCCATCACACTCTCCCGGCCACTCCGACCAACTCCCCTTTGGGCTAAGTCCTGGGTGGCCTCGGTGTCAACCCATGACATCCAACGGCCACCGTCGTGGCAAAACAAAAATGGTCCCAAATGGGGACAAGGATCCTTACAACAGCAACGGGCACACAAGGTTTATGTCTGCCTACCTGATCAAGGTAGCGTGCACCCATAAACTTCTCTCATTTGAGGCACTGACGAGAGGCATGACAATAGACCGCATTAGGGCCTTCCCATAAAGGCAAATGGGGCTGCACTGGTCAGCTCAATTTGGTGGCACCATGACTCAGCCAACAGTTGCTCAAGTTCATTATTATCCGGTTAAACTTGAATGCAATAAGCTGAGTTGTATTAAAATAACATGATGCAACTATGATGCATGAGCATGGAGGTGCAACATAATCATCGAGCATTACAACAATGAAGCATATATCCAAATGAGCATGGCATACTAACGAGCATGATCATAACACTAAACATGACCATAGCATGATCACTAGCATCATAAAGAAATACCATGCAAGAATATGACAAGAATACTACCAAGCAAACATGTAACTAACTAGATGCAATGGAACATGCATAGCAATGGTTGTCGGTATCAAAACCGTCAGATCTCGGGTAGGGGGGTCCAAGCTTTGTGACTGAAGATCAATGGTAACAATGGAGAAGGGACACAATATTTACCCAGGTTCGGGCCCTCTTAATGGATGTAAAGCCCTACTCCTGCTTGATTATATTTGAGGGGATAGGGGTTACAAGAATTGATCTACCTCAAGATCGATTTGGCTAACACTAGATAGCTAGCCTGGCAATGTTCTACCTCCAATCTAACCCTCTGGTTTATATAGACACAGGAGGAGCCTAGGGTAGTACAAAGTCGGTTTTACAGAAAGGAATAAAAGATCCGGAGACCTATTCTTGCCATCCACGCATGTGAGAGTCCCCACCGGACACGAGAAATGATCCTCTGTCTTTTATCTTGACGGCCCATTAGTCCAGCCCACATCAATAGACCGGACGCCCGAGGACCGCATAGTCCAGGACTCCCATAGTAGCCCTTGAACCTATCTTCAATGATGATATATTCGGCATTCAGATTGTATTCGGCATTGCAAGGCGGGTTCCTTATAGAATACACATCAGCTTTCCTCTGTAAAAGAATAGTATTCGGCTTTTCATAATAAATACAACCCTTAGTCGTGAAGGCAAGATATATAAAAAAAGAGAACAATGTCTTCTACTGACAACTTTTTCGACGAAGCGTCAGGCTTGACCTTTCGGCATTTCGAACTATTTTCACACCCCGTGTTCCGTGTTTCGAGGCCATGCCTCATTGGCACGTCTGGTCAAAACAGAGATCGTGCCCACTTAATACGAGATTGCATATCAATGATATTTGGGTAATCCAACCGACTACGGCGCATACCCACATTGGGAATAGGCGAGGTTTTAAGGTTAGGGGAGCGGTCGTTCGACATTCATAGCCTATATAAGCGGACAAAGATCCATCCTTTCCTTCCCACGACTTCATCCTCCCTCAGTCTTCCCACCTTCAAACTCCAGCGCCCAAGCTTCGATCCTCCCCACCGCCACCAACCTCTCCATTCATGTCCG
The DNA here is from genome assembly GCF_018294505.1 of Triticum aestivum. NCBI lineage: Eukaryota > Viridiplantae > Streptophyta > Magnoliopsida > Poales > Poaceae > Triticum > Triticum aestivum. The sequence continues at coordinate 443,499,320 of NC_057804.1, read as the reverse complement.
GATCCGGCTTTCATGGCAAGTGGGTGGCCTCCTCCGTGAAGGATAAGGACGCCAAGGAGCTCCAGGTTATGGGGTACCTGAGTACGGACGTCGCGTATAGGATCCCTACCAAGAAGCAGGTCCTCCCCACCCCGGAGCCCGGTGAAAGGGTGGTATTTATCCCCCACTTCCTCCTTGGACTAGGGTTTCCACTTCACCCTTTTGTCTGCAGCCTCATATTCTATTATGGGCTAGATTTCCATGATCTAGCCCCAAACCCATTCCTCCACATCTCGGCATTTATCGCCGTATGTGAGGCGATCCTCCGTATCCCTCACCCCCACTTCGGCTTCTGGCTCAAGGTCTTCAACGTGAAGCCAAAGGTGGTGGACGGGGAGCACCTGGCCCAAAGGGGCTTTCGTGGAAACTATGAAGATATGGCAGGAGGTGTGGTTCTACATCACCGAACCTCGCGGCGTCAACTGGGCGGCCACTCCTGAGTTTAGATTCGAACCCCCAATGCGGCTAGCGTCATGGATCAACAAGGGTCTGGACGGGGGGCCAGCTGGCGAGGTGTTGATGCTGCAAAAGCGCATCAAATATATCATAGAAAGGAACACCAACCTCACCGACGTTGTTTAGGTGATATTATTCCGTCGGACCCTTCCCTGCCAGCCCCGGCCTCTCCACATGTGGGAGTTCAATCCGGAAGGGCCGCGGACCCTGCAGCGATTCTTCGGCATGACACACGAAGATATCTAGAGGCTGCTTTTCAAGGCCCAGAAGCAGAAATCATGGCCGAAGACGACCGACGACATCGGCCTCGACTATGCCCACCCAGCTACTCCAGTAAGTTTCTTAGTTTCCGTACGTAATCTAGTCAAGAAATCACTAGTGTGCATTGAGATTTTCATACTTTAAACAGGTCTGGACGAAGAAGGCGGAGCGGATCAAGTGGTCGGCTCCGCTGCTCGAAAACCCAGCTGATCCTCTGCTGACAAGGATGCTGGTTTCGGTGCCGTACCAGGCGCCGGAGAATAAAACCAAGAAGAAGAGCAAGGAGGCCAAAAATGGCCCCCGCCGTAAAGGTCCCCCGAACAATATGTCTGAGGATTCTGAAGCCCTCTCTTCCCATGAGGGAGATGAAGATGAAAAGGAGGAGGAAGAGAGCGATTCTCCCCCCTAAGGGGAGGAGGAAGAAAAGGGCGGCCTCCATTGATCCAAAAACGGAGGCGACCAAAAGGGGAAGGGCATCCCCCACGAACGACTTGGATTTGGGTGCCGAAGTCATCCCCGAGTACCGTATGACGCCCAATATGCGACCCTATCCAAAAGGAACTCGAAGGTCCCACCAAGGATAGACCCACATATTGAAACGCTTTTGCAAGGTGGATATCATTACATCAACATTACATAATACGTAGGGATACATACATAAGGCATACAATTCCCGCAAGGGTACAACAATACATCATACATAAGAGCAACATCCGACTACGAATGAAACACAAACAGAAGCTCAAACGACATCCACCCTGCTAGCCCAGGCTGCCGACCTGGAACCTATCCCCTTATCGAAGAAGAAGCAGAAGAAGAACTCCAAAACAAGCAAACATCGCTCTCGCGTCATAATCATCGCAAAACCCGTACCTGCAACTGTTGTTGTAATAATTTGTGAGCCACGAGGACTCAGCAATCCCATTACCATGGGTATCAAGACTAGCAAAGCTTAAAGGCTAAGGAATGGATAAGTGGTGAGGTTGCAGCAGCGACTAAGCATATATGGTGGCTAACATACGCAAATAAGAGCGAGAAGAGAGAAAACGAAATGGTCGTGAATCTAGCAATGATCAAGAGGTGATCCTGAACTCCTTCTTACGTCAAAGATAACCCAAAACCGTGTTCACTTCCCAGACTCCGCCGAAAAGAGACCATCACGGCTACACACGCAGTTGTTGCATTTTAATTCGGATCTGGTGTCAAGTTATCTACAACCGGACCTTTACAAATTCCCATCTGCCACATAACCGTGGGCACGGCTTTCGAAAGTTTATACCCTGCAGGGGTGTCCCAACTTAGCCCATGATAAGCTCTCGTGATCAACGAAGGATATCCCTTCTCCCAGGAAGACCCGATCAGTCTCGGAATCACGGTTTACAAGACATTTCGACAATGGTAAAAAAAGACCAGCAAAGCCGCCCGATGCGCCGACAATCCCGATACTAGCTGCACTTATCTCGTTCTTAGGGCAACACTGGATAAGTCAAGCTAGGAGTAAAACCAGACCTCGAGTTTCCCCAAGGGGGCCCCGTAGGCTGCTCGGTTTGGACCAGCACTTAGAGAAGCACTGGCCCGGGGGGGAGGGGGGCTAAAATAAAGATGACCCTTGGGTTAATTACACCCAAGGGAAAAGTAGGTGGTGGTGAGGCAAATGGTAAAACCAAGGTTGGACCTTGCCGGAGGAGTTTTATTCATGGCGAACTGTCAAGGGGGTCCCATAAATCACCCAACCGCGTTAGGGACGCAAAATCCGGGAACATAATACCGATATGACGGAAACTAGGGCGGCAAGAGTGGAACAAAACACCAGGCATAAGGCCGAGTCTTCCACCCTTTACCAAGTATATAGATGCATTAATTAAATAAGAGATATTGTGATATCCCAACATAATCCTGTCCACCATGGAGCAATCTTCAACTTCACCTGCAACTAATAACGCTATAAGAGGGGCTGAGCAAAAGCGGTAACATAGCCAAACAACGGTTTGCTAGGAAGGGTGAAAAGGTTAGAGGCTGCCATGGCAATTTGGGGAGGCTTGAAGAGCAATTGATAGGTAGCGTAGCAAGGCAATAGAACGAAGCAACTAGCATAAGAATGATAGTAATGAGATCTAAGGTAGCGGTCATCTTGCCTGAAATCCCGCTAGGAAGAAGAACGAGTCCATGAAGAAGATCAAGCCACGAAGACTAACCAAGCATAGACGAACGAATCCTCACGATCGCAACGAAAACGGGAACTATCGAGAAGAAGCACACAACATGGTAAACACACCACACATAGACAAGACATGATACACAACAAGCATGATGCATGACAAAGCTACATGAAGCTACTCATGGCAATAGATGATGCATACAAGAGCAACACATCAAAGCAAGTTTAAATGAGGCCGGAAATAACATATAACAATTCCGGTAAGTCCTCGTATGCAAATTTCGAAATTGGTCCAGATCTGAATGAACCTTATGTTCAAGTTTTTAAACAGCAAGTTAAGATGCACCAAGAGGATCTACACGAAATTCTAGTCAAGTTACATATAAAGTTCATTTAGTTCGGAGGTACGGCCTAGAAGATATGAGCAAAACAAGTTAAACATGACATTGATGCAAAACGCATCCAAACTGACGGCGTCCTAGGAACGGGGGTCCCCAGACTTGCCTGCCTGCGGCCTGCAGTGTGGCTCAAAAGGGGCCCAACACGGCCCATCTTCACCAACACAAGCTCAGGACCCTCGCAAGGGGCCAAGCCTCGCGGGGCGGACGACCAGGAGCTTCCACAGGCACGGCCTCATCAGGCTGGCTCACGAGGAGGCGGAGAGTTCAAGGCGGGGTACCTCGCGAGGTGCCCGACGCAAGCCATGACGACCAAGGGCGCCAGCCAGGCGCCAGCCCGCGCAGTGTCCTTCTTTCCTCTTTGTTGCAAGGGGAGCAAGCGCAGGCGAGAGCATCAAGCAAAGGCATCCATTTCGGTGCAACAAGACCAAGACCAGTCCAACGGCAGGATGGAGGTCACCGTGGAGCCCAAGCCGGCGTCACCACCAGCGCCTTTGACAGGCGAGGATGAACTTTAGTCAGGATAAGTGTACCAGATGTTCCCCTTCAAAATGGCCAATTGTTGGCGCCCTTCCCGCTCAAATATTTGGGAAGAGGCCCAGGGCCTTTGCTTATAAATAGGACTAGCCACCATAGTGTCTAGGCATCGAGAATCAACCCCCCCAAAAGGGACAACACCACCATAGGAACAGACCCTCACGAGGCTGTTCTTCCTTGTATTGTTCATCATCAGCCTAAGAGGCAATCCACCACACCACACACTGGAGTAGGGTATTACACCACCATGGTGGCCTGAACCAGTATAAACCCTGCGTTTCTTGTGTTGTTCTTCTTGCAGTTTAGACTCTAGCGATTCGGTGAGGAACAGGTAGGTAGAAGGAGAAACCTCCGCGCGCACCCCAGTGTTCGAACCTCAAGGGTCTGCCGGAACCCTAAATCCGACATTTGGCACGCCAGGTAGGGGTGCGCCGGAATTCGTCTTCCGTCGCCCTACTCTTCTCCGATCGTCGCGTCCATGGCTGACGCTCGTCGGGCTGCTCGTGCCGCTCGAGTCGCCCGGACGGCTCCCGTCGGTGGCCGCCCTCGTCGTTCCCCGTCACCCGCCGTCAACACCGCCACCGGCCCGGCGGGGAACGAGCAACGAGTATCGCCCCTGCATCCCTCCGTGACCTCCTGGGAAAAGCCATGCGACCTCTTCCTTGCCCACCACGCCGCACCGGCATTCCTGGTCGTCGCGGCCCTCCTGGGCGGCTCGCAGGCGCCGCCCTCCAGTCACCATGTCAAGTCGTTCATCCGCCGGGTCGGCGCCGCCTCCGTGCGGCAGGGGGCTTCCCGGGACCGGTCGGAGCCGCAGGCCAGGCTAGCCTTCAGTTCGGAAGACCACCCCTCCAACTCGGCCTGCTCGGGTGCGCTCTCGATGTTGTGCACCCCCACCATCTGCTAGGTGGCTGTCACCCGGACCCTCATCGATGGTGGCACAGGCCTCAACGTGCTTTCAGTCGAAACTTTCGACCTCTTCCGCATACCCTGGGGGCGGCTGCGGCCGAGCCAACCCTTCATGGGCATCGGGGGCGGGTCTTCCAGCTCCTTGGGACAGATCCGGCTCCCAGTGATGTTCAGCACCTACGACAATTTCCGCACGGAGCTGGTCGATTTCGACATCACCCTCATCGGCCTCCCCTACAATGCCATCCTCGGCTACCCAGCACTGGCCCAATTCATGGCCACGACTCACCCGGCATACAACCTCATGAAGATGCCCGGGAGTAGCGGAGTCCTCACCATGCCTGGGGACACCGGGGACGCGCTGCGAGCGCTCAAGATCGCCTTCAAGACGGCGGCGTCAGCACAGCCCACCAACGCGGGGGCCCCCGAGCCCAAGGGAGCTGCACCAGCCAAGAAGAAACAGTTGTTCACCCAAGACAAGGCGGAGACCAAGAAGATACCCGTCGACGAGGAAGGGTCCACCAGCGCCACTTTCACCATAGGCGCCCACCTCGGGCCCGAGCAGGAGAAAGCCCTGGTCAAGTTCCTACGTGCAAACAAGAAGGTGTTCACTTGGGAGCCCGATCAGCTGGCAGGGATCCCACGGGGCGTGATCGAGCACCACCTCGACGTGTGCCCCAATGTGCGCCCCATGAAGCAGAAAGCGAGGCGGCAGTCCACTGAAAAGCAGGCCTTCAGTGTCCAGGAGACCCGCAAGCTAGAAGCCGCGGGGGTCATTCGCGAGGTTCGATATCCAGATTGGTTGGCCAACCCTGTGGTACTACCAAAGAAGGGAGGGAAGGAATGCATGTGTGTCGACTTCACCAACCTCAACAAAGCATGCCCGCAAGATCCTTTCTCGCTCCCACGCATCAATCAAATCATCGATTCCACCGCTGAGTGTGACATGTTATGCTTCTTGGACGTCTTCTCCGGGTATCATCAGATCAAGATGGCGGTGGAAGATGTGGAGAAGACAGCCTTCCTGACCCCATGTGGGTTGTACTGCTATACATGCATGCCCTTCGGACTGCGCAACGCGGGGGCAACCTTTCAGCAGCTCATGCACATCACCTTGGGCCCGCAACTCGGGAAGAACGTGGAAGCTTACTCGACGACATTGTAGTGAAGTCTCGCGAGGCCAAGACCCTGATACAGGACCTTGAGGAAACCTTTGCAAACCTCAACGCAGTAAGCCTGAGGCTCAACCCGGAGAAGTGTGTGTTTGGAGTCCCCTCGGGCAAGCTCTTGGGTTTCCTCGTGTCCCACCGAGGCATCGAGGCCAACCCAGAAAAGGTCAAGGCGGTCGAGGACATGAGCCCGCCAAAGACCCTCAGAGAGATGCAGAAGCTCACTGGGCGCGTGACTGCATTGGGGCGCTTCATCTCCAGGTTAGGGGAGCGAGAGCTGCCTTTCTTCAAGTTGATGAAGAAAAAGGGGCCCTTTGAATGGACTGAAGAGGCCGACAAGGCATTCCAAGATCTCAAGAGATACCTGACCAGCCTACCGGTGATGGTGGCCCCACACCCACAAGAGCCCTTGGTACTCTACATCGCCGCCACTTCCTACTCTGCCAGCGCGGCCCTGGTGGCGGTTAGGGAGGAGCGTCGGACCAAGGCCGCGGCAGCTGCCCGCGCCAAGGCAAAGTAGGACCAAAAAGGACTCACAGAGATCACTACCACGATTGAGGAAGATCAGCCGCCGCAGGGGAACACACCGGGAGCGGGAGGGGCCCTTCCCCTAGGCAACCAGCTTCTGGAGGCTCCGCCGCCTCAGGAGGCACCACGGCTTCCGGAGGACGCCACTAGCACCGACGCTCCAAGCCTTGTTGAGCACCCAGTGTACTTCGTCAGCACGGTGTTGCGGGATGCGAGGGCATGGTACCCCATGTCTCAGCAACTTCTCCTCGCGCTACTGGTGTCCTCGCGCAAGCTGCGGCACTACTTTCAGGGTCACCCTATCAAGGTTGTCTCAGCATACCCCTTGGAAAGAGTGCTCCGGAGCCCTAACTCAGCCGGAAGGGTCGCTGAGTGGAACATTGAGCTGCAAGCATTTCAGCTCGAATTCAGCACGACCCGAGTCATCAAGGGAGCCGCACTAGCGGATTTCGTGGACGAATGGACGGAGGCACCATGCCTCAAGGCCGGAGAGGATCGATCCCTCTCCCCAGGAAGCGAGGCACCAGAAGGCTGGGTCATGTACTTCGACGGAGCATTCTCCAGGCAAGGCGTAGGGGCTAGGGCGGTGCTCATATCTCCCACTCAGGACAAGCTCCATTACACCGTGCAACTCTGTTCCCAGCAAGGCGAAAAGGTCTCCAACAACATAGCGGAGTATGAAGGCCTGATAGCAGGCTTGAAGGCCGCGGCTGCCCTAGGGGTAAAGCGCCTAACCATCAAGGGCGACTCACAGCTCCTCGTCAACTTCTCGAAGAAGGTATACGAGCCAAGAGACGAACACGTGGAGGCCTACCTTGCGGAGGTCCGCAGGATGGAAAAGCAGTTCTGGGGACTGGAGTTACAGCATGTGCCCCGTGGCACCTATCAGGAGGCCGATGACATCGCCAAATGAGCATCCAGGCGGCTACCTCAGGAGCCTGGCGTCTTCGAGGAGCGGTTCTTCAAGCCCTCGGCCATGCCATCGCTATCAAACACGGCGCAGCCTCGGGAAGAGCTCCCCCAGCCACCTACCTCGGGAGCCCCGGCCTGTGGCCCAGCCTCAGGAGCGCGCCTGCTCCTGACAATGGAGCCTCAGGAGGGGCGCTGGATCACAGAGCTCCAGAGTTACTTAATGCAAGGGACCCTGCCGGAGGAGGAAGAGGAAGCGGAGCGTGTGGCGCGGCAAGCCACAACATACTGCATCAGGGATGGGGAACTCTACCGGAAGCGACCAAATGATGTATCCCTACGCTGCATCTCCAGGGAGCAAGGGAAAGAGCTGCTGGCGGACATACACGGTGGAGACTGTGGGCACCACTCGTCATCACGAACCCTCGTGGGTAAGGCATTCCGAAGCGGTTTCTATTGGCCTACTGCGCTCAATGACGCCGTCGAACTAGTAAAGGCTTGCGAAGCCTGTCAATTCCATGCGAAGCAGATCCATCAGCCGGCGGGAGGTCTGCAGACCATACCCCTCACATGGCCATTCACAGTCTGGGGGCTTGATCTCCTGGGCCCGTTTCCCCGGGCGCCAGGGGGCTATCGCTACCTCTACGTCGTCGTGGACAAATTCACCAAGTGGGCCGAAGTGGAAGCCGTCCGCACCATCCCCGCGGGTTCAGCGGTCAAGTTCGTCAAGGGCATCGTGAGCCGGTTCGGGGTGCCGAACCGCATCATCACCGATAACGGTTTGAAGTTCACCAGTAACCTCTTCAAAACATACTGTGCTAACCTTGGAACGCAGATATGCTACACTTCAGTGGCGCACCCCCGAAGCGATGGCTAGGCCGAGCGGGCCAACGCGGAGGACGTGAGGGGCCTCAAGACCAGAACATTCAAGAAGAAGCTGGAAGCTTGCGGCAGAGGCTGGTACGACGAGCTCCAGTCCGTGTTGTGGTCCATCCGCACGACCGCAACCAAGCCTACTGGAGAGACCCCTTTCTTCTTGGTCTATGGAGCTGAAGCAGTCCTCCCTCACGAGGTCAGATGTTGGTCCGCACGGGTCCTGGCATTCGACGAAGCGCAGCAGGACGCCATGCGGGAGATGTACCTCGTGCTGGGGGAGGAGCGTCGCCGAGAAGCCGCGCTGCGAGCCGCGAGATATCAATAAGCACTGCGGCGATACCACTGCCGCAACATCCACCCCAGGACTCTTGAGGTAGGGGACCTCGTGCTCAGGCGGGTTCTCTCCAGGGAGGGACTGCATAAGCTCTCTCCCATGTGGGAGGGCCCGTTCAAGGTTGTTCATGTTTCCATGCCCGGCTCCGCGCGCTTGGAGACTCAGGAGGGGGTGACAGTCCAGAATGCGTGGAACATCCAGCACCTCCGGAGGTTTTACCCCTGAAAAGGCCCAGAGCGTGTGAAGAAGGCGAATGCCTGTGAAGATCATCTTTTTGGAGAAGGCCCGGAGCCTGTGAAGAAGGCAAATGCATGTGAAGATCATCTTTTTGGAAAAGGCCCAGAGCCTGTGAAGAAGGCGGATGCCTGTGAGGATCATCTCTTTGGAAAAGGCCTAGAGCCTGTGAAGAGGGTGAATGCCTGTGAAGCTGTTGCATTTTAGAAAAGGCCCAGAGCCTGTCAAGAGGGCGAATGCCTGTGAAGTTGTTGCGTTTTGGAAAAGGCCCAGAGCCTGTGAAGAGGGCGAGTGCTTGTGAAGCTGTTGCATTTTGGGAAAGGCCTAGAGCCTGTGAAGAGGGCCAATGCCCGTGAAGCTTGCTTCCCCGAAGAAAGGCCCGGAGCCTGTGAAGAAGGCCAACGCCTGTGAAGCTCGCCGCCCGTGACACTCTCACGTAATAATGAGTTGGGCCTGTACACGCCCCGGTGTCTCAGGAGCACCGGCCTCAGGCCCTGGGGCTCCCTCCCACGTCCAGTGGCAGCAGTTAGCTCCACGCTGGTGAGAAGACATCGAAGACTAGACTAGGTGCCGGACACGGCTTTTTCATTTGCTTTCTGCAGTTGGCTAGTTCATTCTCATTTTAAGTTTTATTGAAACTATCGCTGTCTTCTGACTTATGGCTCTTCGACTTTTCGCCCTCCGGCCTCGATTTCTCTAGCGCAAAGTCTTGCGAGGGGGCGGCCCTGGCGCCCTCGCGAGTGTTTCGATCCTTTCGGTCAAGACCTCGCGACCCGGGTCCACTACAGGAGCATCGCTCCAGTCCGTGCCTCACGGGCACCGTGACACGAATACAGGACCTGGGTCGGTTGCCCCATGGCCAAGGCTGGGGATTACCTACGCGCGAGCGTTCAGTAGGAAGGAACAATACCAAAATAACGGAAACACTACGACAATTGACAACAATAACACAAACACGCCCCCACGGGGCCCCCACATAGCTGTCTTTTTGCGCAGGAAAAAGGGGGAGGGAGGAACCAATCAGGCGAAGCTCGCCAGGCGCCGGCCCTCAGGGAGGACCCGAGCTGCCTCTGGAGCTCAAGCGGACTCCCTCTCACGTTTCACCAGGGTGCGACGGTGGGCAGACCCGCTACCACCCTCCAAGCAGGCACGACGGCGTGGAGGCCGACCGCGGCCGCTGCTAAAAGAGTCGCTGCCCGAAGAGGAACCAGTGAAGCTTGAGGAATCCTGGGCGCCGCCAGCCCCGCGCGCGCTGCCTTCTCCCTCCTCGGCAAGGCTGGGTCCCCGGCCGTGGCCGTTGTCTTCAGGGCAGCACCCTGCGCAGCAGCCATCTTCCCCAAACACTCTCACGTAGAGGGTGGCGTCGCCGTCGAACTTGAAGTGCAGGGTGCACCGGCGGCTCAGGCCACACGCGTGGGCAAACGTCTGCCAGCCGCGGGTCAGGGCCAGGCTCCCGGCCGTGAAGACCCCCAGCGAAGTCCACGAGGCCCGGCTGCAGCAGCCGTCTGCCTGGAGCTAGAGGCCGCCTGGGGCGCCAGCCGGGAGCTCGCCTAGGAGGAAGCGAGGGAGCTGAAGCCGGGCGCTGGCCGGCTCCGCTGCCCACACAAAAAACTCCACAGCACCTCCGCAGCGCGAGAGCGCGGCTTCGGGGGTCGCACGGCCGAAACACACCCCCCGGCCGCGGCCGGCCGCCCGTCGCCACGCGGGAAGTCACCTCCACGGCCACGGGGAACCACCATGGAGGCCACGGGGTGCTTGTGAGGGCGGCCACGACCGCACTTGGGCGGGGGAGAGGTAGGCTCGGCCTGGCGAGCCTTTCCCTTCTCTGCGGCCGAGAACCTCCTTGACGGGGCCATGAGGAAGAAGGAGAAGCAAGAGGGGATGAACTGGAAGGGCACCCGGCGTGCCGTACTTAAAGCCAGAGGAGGCCAACCGTCGGCCTCCACGACCGCAGGTAATCATGATTCGTTTTGCATGCAGGGACTTGTCGAATCCGTACAGTTGCCGAGGCATCGTGGGGAAGTGGAGACGCCCATTTCCAATCAACCGCCACGCGGCGCCCAAGGCCGCAGGCTGTTAGGGCCCGCAACGCTTCGCACTTGCCCTTTCGCCTCTCTGCTCGGCCAAGCCCGGGCGCGCCTTGGGCCCGGTGGCTATTGTCGGCGTTCTGGGAATGGGGGTCCCCAGACTTGCCTGCCTGCGGCCTTCAGCGTGGCTCAAAGGGGGCCCAGCACGACTCATCTTCACCAACACAAGATTAGGACCCTCGCGAGGGGCCAAGCCTCGCGGGGCGGACGACAAGGATCTTCCTCAGGCACGGCCTCATCAGGCTGGCTCACGAGGAGGCGGAGAGTTCAAGGAGGGGTACCTCGCGAGGTGCCCATGACGCAAGCCATGACGACCAAGGGCGCCAGCCGGGCGCCAGCCCGCGCAGTGTCCTTCTTTCCTCTTTGGTGTAAGGGGAGCAAGCGCAGGCGAGAGCATCAAGCAAAGGCATCCATTTCGGTGCAACAAGACCAAGACCAGTCCAACGGCAGGATGGAGGTCACTGTGGAGCCCAAGCCGGCGTCACCACAAGCGCCCAAGAGGCAATCCACCACACCACACACTGGAGTAGGGTATTACACCACCATGGTGGCCTGAACTAGTATAAACCCTGCGTCTCTTGTGTTGTTCTTCTCGCAGTTTAGACTCTAGCGATTCGGTGAGGAACAGGTAGGTAGAAGGCGAAACTTCTGCGCGCACCCCAGTGTTCGAACCTCAAGGGTCTGCCGGAACCCTAAATCCGACATTTGGCGCGCCAGGTAGGGGTGTGCCGGAATTCGTCTTCCGTCGCCCTGCTCTTCTCCGACCGTCGCGTCCATGGCTGACGCTCGTCGGGCTGCTCGCGCCGCTCAAGTCGCCCGGATGGCTCCCGTCGGCGGGCGCCCTCGTCGTTCCCCGTCGCCCGCCGTCAACACCGCCACCGGCCCAACAGGGAACGAGTAACGAGTATCGCCCCTGCATTCCTCCGTGACCTCCTGGGAAAAGCCGCGCGACCTCTTCCTCGCCCACCACGCCGCGTCGGCCTCCCCGGTCGTCGCGGCCCTCCTGGGTGGCTCGCAGGTGCCGCCCTCCAGTCACCATGTCATGTCGTTCATCCGCCGGGTCGGTGCCGCCTCCGTGCGGCAGGGGGCTTCCCGGGACCGGTCGGAGCCGCAGGCCAGGCTAGCCTTCAGTTCGGAAGACCACCCCTCCAACTCGGCCTACTCGGGTGTGCTCCCGATGTTGTGCACCCCCACCATCTGCCAGGTGGCTGTCACCAGGACCCTCATTGACGGTGGCGTGGGCCTCAACATGCTTTCAGTCGAAACTTTCGACCTCCTCCGCATACCCCGGGGGCGGCTGCGGCCGAGCCAGCCCTTCATGGGCATCGGGGGCGGGTCTTCCAGCTCCTTGGGACAGATCCGGCTCCCAGTGACCTTCGGCACCTACGACAATTTCCGCATGCAGCTGGTCGATTTCGACATCGCTCTCATTGGCCTCTGTAACGCCCCGAGACCGACGCTCCAGAAGACTTCCAGCTATTCCGAGTTTCGTCATGTGTTTCTTTTGCGCTTGCTCTTTTATTTTTGCATTGCATCATGTCATCATGCCATCATGCCATTTAATTTTTAAAACTCAACTAAATAAATTGCATATATCTTTTGATCTATTTAAACCGAGGGAACTCACATGGTGACTTCTCTTTATAACATATCCTCCAATATTAGGGAGCTATATTAAATATTTCTTTATTTCGGAAATCACCATAACACACTTGCAAATAATTCTCCATGCCTTTGTTATCTCATTTCTTGGTCTCCAACCTTGCCCATAAATTATTTCGTCATTTTCCGGAGCTCCACCAAAAATCCGAACATTTTTGGACCTTCCCAAACCCTCACTTCCATTCAAATCATTTGAATTTAAATCAAATGAATTTAAATTTAAATCTTTCAATCGTGGCCTTTCTATTTTTCTTGGAACGAGCATATTTTTGCGAGTCCGGGAAAATTACCCTCATGCCCTAATTCTTGTCCACTCATTTCTTTTCTCTTCCTTTCTTTCTTTGCTTTTCTGTTTTTGGAAGAGTTTTGAAGAGAGAGGGAGAAGAGAGCCTAGCAGCCAGGCCCCTGGCCATTCTCCGACCCACCAGGCCGACCCAGTCTCCCTAGGCCCAAGGGCCAGCTGCAAACGCTGCTCTAACCCTAGCCCCAACCGATCCAGCCCCCCCCCCCCCCGCATCTCTCCCTCGATTCCCATCTCTCCCTCTCGTTCTCGTGCGCGCCGCCAGAAACCCATCCCCTCGATCCGCTCCTCCCTCCTCGCGCGATCCCCTCTCCCTTTCCCCTCGCTGCCTCCTCCCTCCGCCGCTAGAGAGGAGCGAATGCCTCTCGCTCGAGCCGCGCCGCCGGCCAATACCCTCTTCTTCTCCTCGCGATCGCCGCCCCAACGCCCCTCCACGCGACGCCTTCCCTTCGTCCATGGTGCCAGCCAGCCCCGCAGGCCCGCGCAGTCGCCTCCTCCGCATCGAGCCAGAGAGTGGTGCTCCCTGTTCCCGGTCCCCTCGCCCCTTGCCGCCTCCTCCGTTGGTGGCGACCACCAGGAGCCTGGAGTCCCCGCCGTCAAGCTCCATGCCGCACCCCTACATCCTGCGACCCCATCATCGCGCCATCCTCGACCTCTTACCGGCAGGATCCTCTCTGTCGCCGTGGTTCCCGGCGCCCTGGACCTCCCCTGCTTCGCCAAGTTCGCCGCTGCCGAGCCCCTACCTCGGCCTCGCAACCCCGCGCCTCCCTCCTGCAGCCCCGCAAAGCCACTAGGAGGCGTGCTCCTCGTGATGCACAGGAGCTTCTACAGTCTCGCCGGTTGCCTCCCCGCCACCTTCGCACCCGGATCCGTCCGGTTTGAGCCAGCCTGCCGCCACCATCGCGCCTTCCGACATCGTCCAGACCTTGCTACCCCTTTTGTTGTTGCCAATTTCCTCGATCGAGGGACCCCAAGACCGCCAAGTCCCTGCTTCGCGCCCCTGTTGAGGTTAACGCCAAGGCCAACAGTCACCGAGCGTGGATTCGCCATGTACAAGTACGGACACCCGTGGATTTCACCAAGTACCTCTACGGACGACCGAGACCCTGGTTTCGACAGGTTCCTCACGGCGACCCTGAACATCTGCCGTATATGTATGACTTCGAACCGTGTACCACGACGAACATGTACGGCTACACGACGACCCGCCAAGACCCCGAACAACTACCGTCGACGAGTACCTGTACCGTCGACCCCAGAGACATCGGTTGCCGTGTACCACTACCGTCGCAAGAACCAAGACCGGCAAGTCCGAAGACCCCAAGTACCACGACTACCCTCGAGAACATTGGTCCCGTCAAGTTCGACTACAACGTGTGTACAACTACCGTCGCCGTGTACGACCACTTCCACTACCGTCGTGAGAACAACTACTTCCACTACATCACGAGAACGTCTACTTCCCTCTACGAAACGCGTTCCGCTCCGAAAATGCACGCTTCAAAGGTACAACCCGAGACGACCGCGATGAGATGCCCTTGCATGTATGAGATGTACGATATGTTTGCACCGTGCCCGTTTGATCCTTGCACGTTCCTTCCTCGTTTGCCATGCCGTCGACCCGTGGGAACCCTGAATCCGAGATCACCCCACCATCTTGCATGACCCGCTCACGTCGCACTTCCTTTTGCACCGGTATCTCCATGAGCTACCAGAACCGATATGTTGCCGTGGCATCATTTTCGAATATGTTGCCGTGGCATCATTTTTGGATATGTTGCCGTAGCACCATTTTCGTTATCGTTGCCGTGGCACCCCTTTTGTTCCGCCATGGTGACCAAATGCTCCCTATCATATTAGATGTCAACATTTTCATAAAATTGCATAAAACTTGTATATGTCATCCGCATCATGATAACAACATTTAAAATGCTTAAAATGGTGTTTGCTTTATATTGCTAAATGACATGGGGACTTTTCGGAATTGTTGTTTGTTGTTTCCAGCCTCATTTAAACTTGCCTAAATAGTTAGTTCAATTATGTTTCACCTCCTGCCATGTTTGACAACATTTAATATTGTTGTGTTCCCAAACGAGAGAGAACTAAATAATTGATGTGGTGTTTCGTCAATATGCAACTCGTTGCATATTGAGCTCCACTTAACTTGTAGTATTGTTTGTTGCACTTTGCCACGCCATGACTCATTAAACCGGACATGCATCATATTTGGTTGTGCATCATGCCATGATTATGTGATGGTTGTTTACCATGTTGTTTGCTTCTTTCCGGGTTGCTTCTCTCGTTAGCTTTGGTTTCGTTCCGGAGTTGTGAGGATTCGTTCGTCTACGTCCGTTTGTCTTCTTCATGGACTCGTTCTTCTTCCTATCGGGATTTCAGGCAAGATGACCTTTACCCTCGATATCACTTCTATCTTTGCTTGCTAGTTGCTTCGTTCTATCGCTATGCTGCGCTACCTATCACTTGTTTACCATGCCTCCCATATTGCCATGTCAGCCTCTAACCTTTTCACCCTTCCTAGCAAACCGTTGTTTGGCTATGTTACTGCTTGCTCAGCCCCTCTTATAGCATTGTTAGTTGCAGGTGAAGTTGAAGATTTCTCCATGATGGACAGGATTATGTGTGGGATATCACAATATCTCTTATATTATTAATGCATCTATATACTTGGTAAAGGGTGGAAGACTCGGCCTTATGCCTGGTGTTTTGTTCCACTCTTGCCGCCCTAGTTTCCGTCATACCGGTGTTATGTTCCTGGATTTTGCGTTCCTTACGTGGTTGGGTGATTTATGGGACCCCCTTGATAGTTCGCTTTGAATAATCTCCTCCAGCAAGGCCCAACCCTGGTTTTACCATTTGCCTACCTAAGCCTTTTTCCCTTGGGTTCTGCAGACTCAAGGGACATCTTTATTTTACCGCCCCCCCCCGGGACCAGTGCTCGTCGTGAGTGTTGGTCCAACCTGTCAACTGCCGGTGGCCACCAGGGGCAACTCTGGGCTGGCCTACCGGAAGTTTGGACAATCCGGTGTGCCCTGAGAACGAGATATGTGCAGCTCCTATCGGGATTTGTCGGCACAGCGGGAGGCTTTGCTGGTCTTGTTTTACCATTGTCAAAATGTCTTGTAAACTGGGATTCCGAGTCTGGTCGGGTCTTCCTGGGAGAAGGTCTATTCCTTCGTTGATCGCGAGAGCTTATCATGGGCTAAGTTGGGACACCCCTGCAGGGTATAATCTTTCGAAAGCCGTGCCTGCGGTTATAGGCAGATGGGAATTTGTTAATGTCCGGTTGTAGATAACTTGACACCAGATCTGACTAAAAACACATCAACCGCGTGTGTAGCCGTGATGGTCTCTTTTCGGCGGAGTCCGGGAAGTGAACACGGTTTTGGGTTATGTTTGACGTAAGTAGGAGTTCAGGATCACTTCTTGATCATTGCTAGCTTCACGACCGTTCCATTTGCTCTCTTCTCGCTCTTATTTGCGTATGTTAGCCACCATCTATGCTTAGTCGCTGCTGCAACCTCATCACTTTACCCCCTTCCTTTCCCATAAGCTTAAATAGTCTTGATCTCGCGGGTTTTGAGATTGCTGAGTCCTCGTGACTCACCAGATACTATCACAACAGTTGCAGGTGCCGATGATACCAGTGCAGGTGATGCAACCGAGCTCAGATGGGAGCTCAACGAAGACCTTGGTCGTTGTTATGTTTTGTTTCATGTTGATCAGTAGTGGGGCCCAGTTGGGACGATCGGGGATCTAGCAGTTGGGTTATCTTCTTTTCTTTTGGCTTCGTCCGTAGTCGGACTATGTACGTACTCTGAATGATGTATGATTTATTATATGTTCATTGTGTGAAGTGGCGATTGTAAGCCAACTCTTTATCCCATTCTTATTCATTACATGGGATTGTGTGAAGATGACCCTTCTTGCGACAAAACCACCATCCGATTATGCCTCTAAGTCATGCTTCGACACGTGGGAGATATAGCCGCATCGTGGGTGTTACAGCCTCCCCTACAATGCCATCCTCGGCTACCCAGCACTGGCCCAATTCATGGCCGCGACTCACCCGGCATACAACCTCATGAAGATGCCCGGGAGTAGCAGAGTCTTCACCGTGCCTGGGGACACCGGGGACACGCTGCGAGCGCTCAACCTCGCCTTCAAGACGGCGGCGTCAGCACAGCCCGCCAACGCGGGGGGCCCTGAGCCCAAGGGGGCTGCACCAGCCAAGAAGAAATAGTTGTTCACCCAAGACAAGGCAGAGACCAAGCAGATACCCGTCGACGAGGACACCATGGCAGGAACAGTAATAAGTAGGCATGTTGGTGAGCTTGTACCTCTCACCACAGAGTAATACATGTCATGAAATGGTAACCAACAATAATAAGACATGTTTATGAAGCTAAGCATGGCAAGAACAAGTTCATAGGGTGCATGGATCACTAGCAAAGCTCATGGCAAAACCGAACTTAATGTTAATAGGCTGACAGCAACATTATTTAGCAAGTTTGGAGCAAGATTACAACACGCTACAACAGGCTATCAATACAACCAGGGGCATGGATGGATAGAGCATGACATGTATAAAAAATCATCCTTAGTTAACATCTCCAGATTATGCATAGAATGACTTGTAGCAGCAGGTTTACATAGCATCAGGATATAGCAGATTCAAGCCAGCAAAACAGTAACAGCAAGTACCCTACTTAACAAGCTCTAAGCACTCACTACAAGACTCACAAAAAGACATGGATTGCACCACTGTGAAGATGGCATGATGTAGTTCAAAACTCATGTAGACATCAAGCTCATAGGATGTACACACAAAATGCAACGAAAAAGACAAAACAACAAGTTATAACAGTTTCAGCAGGTTAACAGCAACATGCACTCTTGCAATGATGATTCGGGCATCAAGATGGACTCAAACAAACATAGAACAATGGAATTAAATGTAGAGAACAACCTGATGAACATTTCGATATATCATGCATGCAAAACGGAGCTACGGATGAGGAGTTATGATGCGATGAACATGGCAACATATTGATAAAATTCAGGGGACTTGGAAGAAAAATGGACCTCGAGGGGGAAAAAGTCAACACGACGGAATCTTGCCGGAGAGTGTCTGGAGGAAGGTCGGAGGTGAGGCGCGGGGCCGGAGGAGACCGGGGATGGCTGGATCTGGTCGCTCCCGACCCGATCCGGCCGGATCCGGCGGCGGGGCGGCGAGCTCGGCGGGCACCCGCGCGGGGAGACGTGGCGGCCGGCGGCGACCTCCGGTGGCGGCGGCGCATGGCGGCGGGGCCGGGCGCCGACGGGAGGAGGCGGGGAAACCGGGGGGTGGAGGAGGAGGTGAGCAGGCGACGGCGGGGCAGCGGCGCGGGTCCCTGCTGGGACGGCGCCGGCGAGAAGCCGCGGCGGGGAGCGAAGGGCGGCGGGGCGACGACCGGTCGGTGGCGAGCGGCGCGCGGGGCACGGCTCGAGCCCAGCGCGGGCACGGGCGGGCCGGCCATGGGCCTCGTGGGCCGCGGCGGTGGGGTGCGGTGGCTGGCGGCAGAGAGGCCACGTCTCAGCGGCTGATTCGCCGGGCGGCGACGGGCGGACGTGTCCGGCGACGCAGAGGAGGGCGGGGCTAGGGTTTGATCTGCGCGAAAAATCGGGGGAGGGGGTGTTTAAATAGGTAGAGGGAGCTAGGAGAGTCCAAATGAGGTGCGGTTTTAGCCCACACGATCATGATCGAACGACCGAGAGCATGGAGGGGATTAGGATGGGTTTTGGGCCAGTTTGGAAGGGTGTTGGGCTGCAACACACACAAGGCCTTTTCGGTCCCTCGGTTGACCGTTGGAGTATCAAACGGCCTCCAAATGGCACGAAACTTGACAGGCGGTCTACAGGTGGTGTACCAAGGCCGCTTGGAAAACCTCGGGCCATTCCGAGAATGTTTGACACCCGCTCATAATAGGAGACAAAAAAAGGGGAACACCGGAGGACATAGGAGTGCCGGATGGCAAAACGGTCAACGGGGAAAATGCTCGGATGCATGAGACGAACACGTATGCAATGCAATGCACATGATGACATGACAAAATGCAACACGCAAGCAAATGACATGGCAACGACGGCGAATAACTAGAAGACACCTGGCGCATCAGATCCGGGGCATTACAACACTCCTCCACTAACAAGAGATCTCGTCCCGAGATCTTAGGACCGAGACGGGAGAGAAAGAGGATGAGGTGAAACAAGAACGCAAGAGTGAGAATGAACAAAGTCGAGACCACTCAGGTAGAAAAGAGGAACAAAGAATATGACGAGACCCAAAGCTCAAGGGACAAGATAGATTCTGAAACCACTCGGTTAGAACAATATAGGAAAGGCATAAGGATGGAAGAATTTAGGCAGCACTCCGACTGAAAAATGGAAGGAATAGAACATGAACTTGAGAGGACGGAACGATACTTGATGAAGCCATGACACAAAACCTCCAGAAAGAATTGTAAGAGTTCAATGAAAGAACGGAGAAGAAAATGACAACTTGTGCCACGACTTAAATTGAAAGCATCTTAGAAGGAAGGTTTAAACGGAGTTGTTGATAAAATCAACAACGAAAAGAGTAAACTTGTTGTGGTCTTATAGGTAACATCTCAAGATCATAAGGTGATAACCGGCCACAAATGGAAAAGATTGAATAGCTGAGAAGAACGAAGAAATGCAAAACTCAATTTCAAAAGTATACGGAGAATTAATTGCACTTCGAGATGCAAGAAGAAAAGATACTTGAGCTCCACCAACAAGAATCTTGATGAACTCTTGAAGAATGAATTAAATCATGAAGAACCACCATGAAGAACTCCGATGACAAAAGGATGATGAGATAGAATGAAGGAAGAAAGAATAAGATGATCCTTGCGATGATTTAGATGGAGGTTCCGACGAAATGGCTGAGGAAATTTGAACTCCGGAAAAGAAAAGATGAAAACACTTGGACCTAGCATTTACTCATTAAGAACAAACTCCGAAGGAAGGGATTAATCACTTGGATGCAATAAGAATAAGATTTATTGTATGCTTATCCTTCATCAAATTAGATAGATGACAAGCAATGGATTTAGCATACTACTTATTCTTCTTGAAAGGGATTGAGAAATGACATATCGCAAACTTGAGAAGGTCTTCATGAAACACCGGTAGGATTGAAAAGAACGAAAGGATTAATATGATAACAAAGGAAAAAGAATCTGAATGAACCACCGTAAGAATTCAAAAATGACTAATGAAAGGGAATGAATCACCCGGAAGAATTAGAAGAATAATTATGCTTGAGGGGATTTAGATGCAAAAGGACAAAGAGATCACAAGCTGATAAAGAATACATGATAGATGCGCCGGGATAAATAGAGAACGGTAGCTGGAATGATGGCCTCCGGTGAAAAGAAACGGAGAAACAACTCCTGAAATACTCCGGATTGTTAAGAAAAGAATATCTGACAAATGGAATAATTCGAGAGGATAACATGAAGTTAGAACCACGAATCTCCGGGAGAACGAACAAGATTTACGAGAAAAAAAACTCTTCTTCAGTCTTCAAACATTGAGAAGGACGACGAGAAACACCATCACAATTGTTAAGGCACTCCGGGAGAATGAAAGCGAAGAGGTTGAGGCAACAATAAAAATGTTTTGAAATCGATCTTGGAAAGGCATCTGACTGATGGGATCCATTCTTACGTCACACTTGAAAAGAATTGAGAATAACTCCGGGGGAATTAGAAGAGTCAGATAAGATCCTGGGAAAAGACTTGTGGGTTATGGCCCACTGGAGAGATAACACCGTTGAAAAGGATTGTTGAACAGATAGATGATGCACCGGAACAATAGAATTATTTGAATGAGGTGGTAACCTCGAATTAATTCGAACACAGACGAATCTCCTGAGATGTCTTCCGAACTCCGGAATGATTGAATGGCGAGAGGCAAACGAACAAGGAGAACACTTGATCCAAGGAAAAGAATGTGATCAACCCGGAAAAAAAACTTGAATTGAATCCACTAGAAAAGAAAAAAAAGATGAAGAATGTCGAACAAAACGAGAATTCACCAGTTGAAATAATTTACGAAAGACTGAAGAGGTTCCGCACGAATGAAATTGATGCTCGAAACAGACTCAGGCTCCGGGAAGAAGAGGGTCGGAGGGCGGGAAAAACAAAGGCAACTTGGAAGGGGAACCGAGGAATAACTTGAAGAGAAAACACCGGTAGAAATCATTGAGGAAAGAAAGCAAAGACTACGCACGAGTAGGATGGATACTCGATTATGGACTCCGGCTCCGAGATGAAAATGGTGGGTGGGTGGGAAAAGAAGACAACTGAGGATTGAACTTGCAAAGATGAAGAGCCTCGAGTCAACTTGACGAGAAATGCACCGGATGAAAAGAGCTGAGAACCAACAATCGAAAAACCAACTGCGTGAACCAAAATAAAAATTTGAAGGGGGAGAGGAGTAATTCAAAACACCTACATCAAGATTCCTTACCAGAGCAACAAAGGGGGCTGAGGAGTAAAAATGATCCTACTCTCCGATATAACTAGACTCAGAAAACAATTTTCTTCTAGACTCAACAACGGGCAAACTACACGATCAATCAAAGGGGGCTCCTAAGGTCGGTCGAGGCTCTGAGACCAACTTATCACGCCCAATATGCGACCCTATCCAAAAGGAACTCGAAGGTCCCACCAAGGATAGACCCGCATATTGAAACACTTTTGCAAGGTGGATATCAGTACATCAACATTACATAATAGCTAGGGATAAATACATAAGGCATACAATTGCCGCAAGGGTACAACAATACATCATACATAAGAGAAACATCCGACTATGGATGAAACACAAACAGAAGCTCAAACGACATCCACCCTGCTAGCCCAGGCTGCCGACCTGGAACCTATCCCCTGATCAAAGAAGAAGCAGAAGAAGAACTCCAAAACAAGCAAACATCGCTCTCGCATCATGATCATCGCAAAACCTGTACCTGCAACTATTGTTGTAGTAATCTGTGAGCCACGAGGACTCAGCAATCCCATTACCATGGGTATCAAGACTAGCAAAGCTTAAAGGGTAAGGAATGGATAAGTGGTGAGGTTGCAGCAGCGACTAAGCATATATGGTGGCTAACATACGCAAATAAGAGCGAGAAGAGAGCAAACGGAACGGTCGTGAATCTAGCAATGATCAAGAGGTGATCCAGAACTCCTTCTTACGTCAAACATAACCCAAAACCGTGTTCACTTCCCGGACTCCGCCGAAAAGAGACCATCACGGCTACACACACGGTTGATGCGTTTTAATTCGGATCTAGTGTCAAGTTATCTACAACCGGACATTAACAAATTCCCATCTGCCACATAACCGTGGGCACGGCTTTCGAAAGTTTATACCCTGTAGGGGTGTCCCAACTTAGCCCATGATAAGCTCTCGCGATCAATGAAGGATATTCCTTCTCCCAGGAAGACCCGATCAGTCTCGGATTCCCGGTTTACAAGACATTTCGACAATGGTAAAACAAGACCAGCAAAGCCGCCCGATGCGCCGACAATCCCGATAGGAGCTGCACATATCTCGTTCTCAGGGCAACAACGTATAAGTCAAGCTATGAGTAAAACCAGACCTCGAGTTTCCCCGAGGGGATCCCGCAGGCTGCTCGGTTCGGACCAGCACTTAGAGAAGCACTGACCCGGGAGGCTAAAATAAAGATGACCCTTGGGTTAATTACTCCCAAGGGAAAAGTAGGTGGTGGTGAGGGCAATGGTAAAACCAAGGTTGGGCCTTGCTGGAGGAGTTTTATTCAAGACGAACTATCAAGGGGTCCCATAAATCACCCAACCGCGTTAGGGACGCAAAATCCGGGAACATAATACCGATATGACGGAAACTAGGGCGGCAAGAGTGGAACAAAACACCAGGCATAATGCCGAGTCTTCCACCCTTTACCAAGTATATAGATGCATTAATTAAATAAGAGATATTGTGATATCCCAACATAATCATGTCCACCATGGAGCAGTCTTCAACTTCACCTGCAACTAATAACGTTATAAGAGGGGCTGAGCAAAAGCGGTAACATAGCCAAACAACGGTTTGCTAGAAAGGGTGAAAAGGTTAGAGGCTGCCATGGCAATTTGGGGAGGCTTGAAGAGCAATTGATAGGTAGCGTAGCAAAGCGATAGAACGAAGCAACTTGCATAGCAATGATAGTAATGAGATCCAAGGTAGCGGTCATCTTGCCTGAAATCCTGCTAGGAAGAAGAACGAGTCCATGAAGAAGATCAAGCCACGAAGACGAACCAAGCGTAGACGAACGAATCCTCACGATCGCAACGAAAATGGGAACTATCGAGAAGAAGCATACAACATGGTAAACACACCACACATAGACAAGACATGATACACAACAAGCACGATGCATGACAAAGCTACATGAAGCTACTCATGGCAATATATGATGCATACAAGAGCAACACATCAAAGCAAGTTTAAATGAGGCCGGAAACAACATATAACAATTCCGGTAAGTCCTCGTATGCAAATTTCTAAATTGGTCCAGATCTGAATGAACCTTATGTTCAAGTTTTTAAACAGCAAGTTAAGATGCACCAAGAGGATCTACACGAAATTCTAGTCAAGTTACATATAAAGTTCATTTAGTTCGGAGCTACGGCCTAGAAGATATGAGCAAAATAAGTTAAACATGGCATTGATGCAAAACACATCCAAACATCAAGAAAACACCTCAAAACTAGGATGCACATGATAAGATGAAACTACATGCAAAACTAGGCAAGTTTCATATAGAGCACACTCAAAACGGAACAACGGTTCAACACATACACATGAAACAAGTTTAAAGGACAAGCTGTCCGAAACAACAACTAGGCATCTAGCAAGCATCAAAACAATATGCTACAGCATGTCAACATGATAACAAAAGGCATGGGCATGATGTAATGGTAATGTATGACAAAACATGAACACTGACCTATCTCCAGAAGTCAAAATAACATGCTCAAAAAGACATGACAAGATTACAAATAATAACAGTTTATAGGCTTAGCAGAAATAACATCAGGTTGCAATGTTTAGAGCTATCAAACAACATGCTACAGGAACTTATCATGGCAAACAAAAGCATGGCATGATACTACTAAATGCATAGAACAAAAGTCCCTTACTGACCTAATTTCATAGATCAACAGACAATATGGTAGCAAACATGGCAAATGATACGACAGATTCACACATGGCAGGAACAACAATAAGTAGGCATGTTGGTGAGCTTGTAACACTCACCACAGAGAAATACATGGAATGACAAGGTAACCAACAGTAATAAGACATGTTTATGAAGCTAAGCATGGCAAGAACAAGTTCATAGGGTACATGGATAACTAGCAAAGCTCATGGCAAAACTGAACTTAATGTTAATAGGCTGACAGCAACATTATTTAGCAAGTTTGGAGCAAGATTACAACAAGCTACAGTAGGCTATAAATACAACCAGGGGCATGGATGGATAGAGAATGACATGTTTAACAAATCATCCTTAGTGAACATCTCCAGATTATGCATAGAATGACTTGTAGCAGCAGGTTTACATAGCATCTGGATATAGAAGATTCAGCCTAGCAAAACAGTAACAGCAAGTACCCTACTTAACAAGCTCGAAGCACTCACTACTAGACTCACAAAATACATGGATTGCACCACTGTGAAGATGGCATGATGTAGTTCAAAACTCGTGTAGACATCAAGCTCATAGGATGCACACACAAAATGCAACGAAAAAGACAAAACAACAAGTTATAATAGTTTCAGCAGGTTAACAGCAAAACGCACTCTTGCAACAATTATTCGGGCATCAAGATGGACTCAAACAAACATGGCACAACAGAATGAAATGTAGAGCACAACCTGATGAACATTTTGATATATCATGCACGCCAAACGGAGCTACGGATGAGGAGTTATGATGCGATGAACATGACAACATATTGATAAAATTCAGGGGACTTAGAAGAAAAATGGACCTCGAGGGGGGAAAGTCAACTCGCTGGAATCTTGCCGGAGAGCGGCCGGAGGGAGGTCGGAGGTGTGGCGCGGGGCCGGAGGAGACCGGGGATGACCGGATCTGGTCGCTCCCGACCCGATCCGGCCGGATCCGGCGGCGGTTGGCGGCGGGGCGGCGAGCTGAGAACCGGGC
This sequence comes from Triticum aestivum, assembly GCF_018294505.1. Classification (NCBI taxonomy): domain Eukaryota; kingdom Viridiplantae; phylum Streptophyta; class Magnoliopsida; order Poales; family Poaceae; genus Triticum; species Triticum aestivum. The sequence goes on along the minus strand of NC_057804.1, from coordinate 443,474,182 downwards.
GGCGGAGGAGGAGGTGAGCAGGCGACGGTGGGGCGGCGGCGCGGGTCCCTTTCGGGGCGGCGCAGGAGAGAAGCCGCGGCGGGGAGCGAAGGGCGGCGGGGCGGCGACCGGTCGACGGCGAGCGTTGCACGGGGCACGGCTCGGGCCCAGCGCGGGTGTGGGCGGGCCAGCTGTGGGCCTTGCGGGCCGCGGCGGCGGGGCGCGGTGGCTGGAGGCGGACGGCGGGGCGGCGGGCAGACGTGTCCGGCCCGGTCCGGATGTGTCCGACGGCGCAGAGGAGGGCGGGGCTAGGGTTTGATCTGCACGAAAAATCTGGGGAGGGGGTGTTTAAATAGGTAGAGGGAGCTAGGAGAGTCCAAATGAGGTGCGGTTTTCGCCCACACGATCGTGATCGAACGACCGAGAGAATGGAGGGGGTTAGGATGGGTTTTGGGCCAGTTTGGAAGGGTGTTGGGCTGCAACACACACGAGGCCTTTTCGGTCCCTTGGTTGACCGTTGGAGTATCAAACGGCCTCCAAATGGCACGAAACATGACAAGCAGTCTACCGGTGGTGTACCAAGGCCGCTTGGGAAACCTCGGGACATTCCAAGTATGTTTAACACCCGCTCACAACAGGAGACAAAAAATGGGGAACACCGGAGGACATAGTAGTGCCGGATTGCAAAACGGTCAACGGGGAAAATGCTCGGATGCATGAGACGAACACGTATGCAATGCAATGCACATGATGACATGACAAAATGCAACACGCAAGCAAATGACATGGCAATGACGGCGAATAACTGGAAGACACCTGGCACATCAGATCTGGGGCGTTACATATCGCCCAGGTCAAAGCCCCTAGCCGAATCGTAAGTATCTCAGGATGCCTTACATACATCACCATTCATGATTTTTGTGGAAAACGACACCTATGGGATCACAAGAATTCATACTACGGTTGCGGGGCACGGGGTCGTGAGAAGAGCGGGATCATCAGTCAGCACAAGCACATGGGTCGTTTACCCAGGTTCAGGGTGCAAGGATGCGTAATACCCTAGTCCTGCTTTGGTGTGTATATCTGTGTTCTTGGAGTTCTTGAGTTTGCTACAATGGGTGTGACTTGTCCAAGGGTCTGAATCCTTCTCCTGGATGCCTTGGGACTACTTTTATAGTCAAGGGCATCGCCACAGTGGCACACAGGAGGTGGCATCGGTACATTGTGGCTAAGCTTATCGCTTAGCCATTACGGGACAAGACGCATTTAATGCGTCCCTTATGTGTCCCCCTCGCTTTACCGCCGCCTCACTCTGCGTCGTCACGCGCTCGGGCCAGCGAGGCGGTTAGCACCATGTGGGCTGGTAGGCTGCTGAGGTGGCATGGTGGTAGGGCCTTCATGAAGGTTTGCATGCCACCACGTAGGCTTGCGCTGAGTTGTCTTGGAAACCTCACATCGACACGCAGGTGCATGCCTAGCTGGTGGGCTGGCAGCTGCATGGGAGCGGCAGTGGAAACTTGGTGGGCGGGGGCCTGGCTGTGGCCCCACGGATATCATTGGCAAGGGCCTTTCAGGGGCCCCGGCAAGGGTCTTGCCGTGGCGTTGCGGTCGTCCCCGGCAAGGATCTTGCTAGGGGTCCTCTGAGTTTCCTCGGCAAGGATCTCGCCGAGGCTCATCGTCTTCTAATCCCCTTCTGATTTGGAGTGTTTCTTGTCTTCACAAAAATCTGCATGCCATAATGGAGGTGCCACCCGAGCCCTGGTCCCAACGTGGTTGATGGTGTTGGAAAAACTGGGGCTCAAGGGTGGCACGCTCCGCTCGCATCGGGTAAGCTCCCCCGGCAAGGTTCTTGCCGTGGCTGCGGAGGCTGCCCCGGCAAGGGTCTTGCCGGGGGAGTCTACCTTGCCCTCTTGCTCTTTGTGTCCCTGTCTTGGCGTTGCTTTGACCATCTTGCGGCTTTGATTTCCTATCTCTGCCCTGCTTAAGTGTGGCCGTGGGCGCGGCCCTGTCTGCTCGTGCACAAATAAGGGGTACAAAGGAGTGCCCCTACTTTAGTACACCAACAATAATTCTAGTTTTCAATACACTGTATTGTGCATTCCAGTCTGGCCCGTGATCTCCCTAAAATATCATCTCCAGGGAATTTGCTGGAGCCAAGGATGGCAAAGAGTGAGACGCTTCCGCGGGCCTCCCTGCCAACCGCTTCGGATGACACCGAAGCCTTGTCCCGAAGAGCCTCTCCAGGCCATGGAGAGGTGCAGGAGGCCATCAGGACGGCACCAAAGGGTAATACCTCAGTTGCCGAAGATACTGGAGGGCCAACCCCCATGGAGACTGATGACGGGGGCCATGACCAATCCGGCCCCCAACCGAACACTATTCTAGAGACCCATACAGTTCCGGAATCAGGCGAACAACCCCCTTTAAAGGAGGGGGAAGCATCGACTCCACCGGCGACCTCCGTTGATCCAGAAGTGCCGGATATTTTGGCAAAAGCGCTTCATCGTGCTTCCATCGTGGAGGAGGACCGCACCCTGATGGGTGTGGTGGTTGAGAAGATTCAGTCTGCCAAAAGTGGGCTGAACGAAGCCTTTACCAGCCTATTAATAGGCTTTGAGGTATGCAATTTAATTTTCTAACCGATTTTAATAAAGGAATATGCCTGTGTACAGACAGTAGCCCCTGAGACTCTGTCCGGTTTTGAAGAAGCCGGACAGAGGATCACATAGTGTTTGGAAGAGGGGAGACTCTATTGTACAACAAGCTTCCCAGCTGGCGGCGAGCGCCTAGTCCGCTAAAGTTTCTGAACTCACTCGGAAGCTGTGGCTGGCCAATGAAGAAGTAATCCGCATCAACAAGCGGCTTGAGGAGACACAAGGTATGCGTGAATTGAGTATACATTTCCAATTGTATATGTGTTAGTTGGTTGAAACAGACTAAAAAATGTTTTAACTATGCTCGCAATTGGCACCGATGAGGTCGAGTCCCTCAAAAGCGCCCTCGCCGAAGCCAAGAGGGAGGCGGAGGCGAGCAAGGCGCCCGCGGACAAGGCGGCAAAAAGCTTATATGAGGAGCGAACCACCCGCCAACGACATGAGGCGCGGGTGGGAGAGGTTGAGAAAGAGCTCAAGGACGCCATTGCTAGATGCGAGTCCTTGGAGAAGACGAGCTCGGAGCAAGCCTCCGAGCTCAGCAAAGCCTATGAGAACCTGAAGGAAGCCCGGGCTGATGCCCAAGATGCTCGACAAGAGATCCAAGAGGCGAGGCAGATTGCGGCTGGTAAGGCCTTTATTATGCATAGTAGGTATGCTAGTAGAAGATATATTTTACTAACACGAGTTTGGAGTTCTCCAGGCGCCTTTTCCGACCTGCCAATGAGCATTGCGGACAATGCTGCATTCTTCCGAGCTGAAGAGGGGAGCTCAACAAAGAAGCTATTCTGGTCGCAATACCTTGTGCCAGAGCTGCTAGTGCCCCTGACCGGCCAGATGAAGCAGTTGTCCGAACTGCATAGGATGGCTGGCCTGGCCATGAAGGACGTAATAGCCCATCTGTGGCCAACCGAAGCCATACCCAGCAGCCACTTTGGGCTCGTGAAGTGGCTGGTGGAGGCTTCCTCGGATTGATGCCCTTAAGCGGCCATCCTGCATTGAGGGTGCTCGGATGGCCTTTGCCAGTGTGAAGGTTCAATGGGTGAAGATGAAAGCCACCGAGATTGCCACCGCAGGGGCACCGGAGGGCATGGAGCACCGGCGGACGGAGAGGTACTTCGATGAGGTCCTCGAGGGAGCCCGTATTGTATAAGACCAATGCTCCAAGGACATAATACTTGAGTAGTTTTGTCCGGTTGTAATAGTCATGTAACGAAGTCATGGTGTATTTTATTTATGATTATGCATTTTATGAGTAGTTTATCCTCCTATTTTGGTCATTCATATGTTTGAAAGTTTACCAGTCGTCGGCTTTATCCCCCACGTAAATATTACGGGGGTGTTCGGGAATGCATGACAACACTTAATCCAACGTCTTGGTCCGATGTAGGAGGCGTCTTGCAGAATGAACTAGGAAATCAGACTATGCGGCTTTAGTACTTTCTCTTAGCCATAAGAGTCCAATGGTGGCGCTAAGTAATAGCCCCTTGTTGCATAATCGGCGAGCCGAAGTACGGCACCTTTGTAGCGTGGCTGGTCAGAAACCTAGCCCCTCGTATGACACGACATAAATCGCGAGAGATTCGTAGTGTAACATTAAGTCGCTAGATCGCTGACCCACTCTCTCTTATCATGACAGTCGTTTATCGGCTTTCTCTAGTGAGGTACTTGACCGGACGAACCGGAAATACAATCGCAGTAGTTCTCCCTTTACTACCTTAGCCGAACTTGCGGAATGTAAGGTGGGAAACACAGGAGCCGGGCAACCCAACTATAGACCAAAGACATGATTCAGAGCAGATGCATATAATGCAATATCCAAGACGCCAAAGAGTTCCCTATGGGTGTTCGGACTTTAGAATTTAGCGGGGCCAAATACAGCCCCTAGTATGAAGACCGTGTGAACCACGTGTGTCAGTCAAACATAAGGAATAGCATAGATGACAAGGAAAAAATCTAACACCCAACCAAGAAGGTGGCAATCATCTGTGCCCTTTATATCTTTATTGATATTTCGATGACGAACAATGTCATTCAATACTAAGGTCATGCCCAAAAAATAGAAACTTTTACATAAAGGAAAGTCTAGCACAGGGCCTAAAAAACCATAGTTCGGAAAAGAATCTCCAATGATGACCTGCCGCATGTCTGCGCCTTTCCTCCTTAGTAGTGAGTCCTTTGAGAGGAGCGTTTGATGGTTGGGACATGCTAGCCTTAAAAGGATCTCCCATGACAACAATCTTGTAAGTAGGGCTCTCGATGAACCTGCATTAAAAGGAAAAGGATATATGGGGTCCAACTATGGTCAAGCCATGTAATGGACCTATTCTGCAGTGTGCCTCCGGCGCCGCCCAAGGTATTTTTAGTGCGTAATTATGTACGCGTGGTACATAAGCCGCGACCTGGCGGGATGATCGGCGGAGGCCGGACTGCTAATCAAGGTTCGGATCCGCTGATATATGCGTGGACCGGACTCGTTTGGATGCGTCATTGGCTTTATTGGCCTGTGAACTGCTTGGCTTGATAAGGCGGCTATACACTTCGGCTGCAAGGGCCGCGGTGTGTTCTTCAGTACGGAGTGAGTGCTCCATATTACCATTGACTGTTGTAACGCCACGAGGTCCGGGCATTTTGAGCTTCAAGTAAGTATAATGCAGGACTGCATTGAAGCGGGCGAAGGCAGTTCGTCCATGCAGCACATGGTCACCACTATGGAAAGGGACGATGTCGAAGATTAACTCTTCGCTGCGAAAGTTATCTAGGGAGCCAAATACGACCTCCAGTGTGATTGAGCCCGTACAATGGGCCTCCACTCCTGGCATCACACCTTTAAAGGTAGTGTTACTAGGCTTGATTCGTGATGGGTCGATCCCCATCTTACGGACAATATCTTGATAGATGAAGTTGAGACTGCTTCCTCCATCCATAAGGACTCAAGTGAGGTGCTATCCGTCGACAACTAGATCAAGAACCAAGGCGGCTGAACCCCCATATTGGATACTAGTTGGGTGGTCCCTGCAATCAAAAGTGATCGGATAGGCTGACCATGGGTTAAACTTGGGGGCGACAGGCTCTACGGCATAGACGTCCCGTAATGCACGTTTGTGCTCCCTTTTGGGGATGTGAGTGACATATATCATGTTCACTGTCTTCACCTCGGGGGGAAATTGTTTCTGACCCCAGGTGTTCGGCTGACGGGGCTCATCATTGTCTTCACTTGGGGGTCCTTTTCCCATATGTTCGGTATTTAACTTACCAGCCTGTTTGAAAACCCAACCGTTCCTGTTGGTATGTTTTGTAGGCTTATCAGGTGTCCCATGGATCTGGCAGGGCCTCTCGAGGATTTTTTCTAAGTTGGATGGCCCGCCCTTGTTGCCTTTGAAAGGTTTCTTTCGCTGACCGGACTTAGGAACGCTGAATCTAGCATTGACTGCCGTATCGTCTACGTCATTGTTGTTGTTCTTCTGATGTTTGTTTTTATTACGGCGAGGTTTACCATTGCCGTCTCTCACCTCAGAGGTGTCGGGGTCACTCGAGCTATTGCTTCTACGAGACAACCAGTTGGCTTCGCCCGTATAGAAGCGGGTCATGAGTGCCGTTAAGGCTGCCATGGTCTTGGGCTTTTACTGCCCAAGGTGTCGGGCGAGCCATTCGTCGTGGACGCTGTGCTTAAAGGCCACTAAGGCTTCGGTGTCCGGATAGTCTACAATCTGGTTCTTTTTAGTTAAGAACCGGTTCCAAAGCTTACGGGCTGATTCTCCTAGTTGCTGGGTTATATGACTCAAATCATCGACATCCAGTGGCCGGGCATAAGTGCCCTAGAAGTTAGCCCTAAAGGCATCTTCCAAGTCTTTAAAGGTTCCAATTGAGTTTTCTGGGAGGCTGTTTAGCCAGTGTCGTGTTGGTCCCTTCAGCTTTAGAGGGAGATATTTGATGGCATGGAGATCATCTCCTCGAGCCATGTGAATGTGGAGAAGAAAATCCTCGGTCCAGACGGCCGGATCCGTCGTACCATCATAAGGTTTGATGTTTACGGGTTCAAACACTTCCGGGAACTGATTGTCCATAACCTCATCAGTGAAGCATAGGGGGTGTGCGGCCCCTTTGTATCGCGCAATGTCGTGGTGGAGATCGGCTGACATCTGAGTTTGGTACTGATCCTGAACATAGTAACGGTCATCATGCTGGGCTTCATGGCCATTCTCTCGCGCCAGGGCACGGCCCCTTGATCCATAGATTTATCTGGTCTGGCCCGCTTTATGGGCTAGGTCATGTTGCAAGTCGTATGTATATCCCACGGTTGCAGTCTCCCTGCCTCTTCGGCGAGGGGGTGCGGGTTGGTGTTCGGCTTGATATGCCATTTTGTTCCCTCCACGTGGTGGTCGGTCTGATTGTATTTCGATGGTATTGGTTCAAGGACTTCATCGTCGAATTGAGGCAGCAGCTTGCGCCTAGGGTAACTTTTGACAGGTCGCTCTGGGCCATATTCCTCAGCGGCCAGGACCTTAGTCCACCTTTCCTTCAGTGTGTTTTGTTCTTCTTTGAGCTGCTGCTGCTTCCTCTTCAGGCTCCGAGCTGTGGCAATGAGTTGTCGCTTAAAGCGTTCTTGGTCGAGGGGTTCCTCTGGGACAATGAATTCCTCGTCACCAAGGCTGACCTCCTCTTCGGATTCTGGCATATAGTTGTTGTCCTCCTCATCTTCGTTATCAGCGCATTTTGGACTATGTTCGCCCTCTTCCCGCTCGTCCTATTCGGATGTGGGCTCGATAGGGTATTCGGGATCTTCACCAACGTCCGGAGTCTCGTTGTCTCTGGTGTCGGTATTACTATCCTTCACCCAACGCGATCGTGAGCAGCGCCGCTGACGTCGGTGCTTTGGTGGTTTATCGATGGGTCTATCCTCATCTGGGCTTGGGTTCTCCTCGTCGTTCTTCGGAAGTGTCCATTGAAGTAAATATGACCTAGAGGCAATAATAAAGTTATTATTTATTTCCTCATATCATGATAAATGTTTATTATTCATTCTAGAATTGTATTACCTGGGAACATAATACATGTGTGAATACATAGACAAACATAGCATCACTAGTATGCCTCTGCTTGACTAGCTCGTGAATCAAAGATGGTTAAGTTTCCTAACCATAGACATGAGTTGTCATTTGATTAACGGGATCACATCATTAGGAGAATTATGTGATTGACTTGACCCATTCCGTTAGCTTAGCACTTGATCGTTTAGTATGTTGCAATTGCTTTCTTTATGACTTATAAATGTTCCTATGACTATGAGATTATGTAACTCCCGCTTACCGGAGGAACACTTTGTGTGCTAGCAAACATCACAACGTAACTGGGTGATTATAAAGGTGCTCTACACGTGTCTCCAAAGGTACTTGTTGAGTTGACGTATTTCGAGATTAGGATTTGTCACTCCGATTGTCAGAGAGGTATCTCTGGGCCCTCTCGGCAATGCACATCACTATAAGCCTTGCAAGCAATGTAGCTAACGAGTTAGTTATGGGATGATGCATTACGTAACGAGTAAAGAGACTTGCCGGTAACGAGATTGAACTAGGTATTGAGATACCGACGATCGAATCGCGGGCAAGTAACATACCGATGACAAAGGGAACAACGTATGTTGTTATGCGGTTTGACCGATAAAGATCTCCGTAGAATATGTAGGAGCCAATATGAGCATCTAGGTTCCGCTATTGTTTATTGACCGGAGACGTGTCTCGGTCATGTCTACATAGTTCTCGAACCCGTAGGGTCCGCACGCTTAAAGTTAGATGACAACTATATTATGAGTTTATGTGTTTTGATGTACCGAAGGTTGTTTGGAGTCCCGAATGTTATCACAGACATGACAAGGAGTCTCGAAATGGTCGAGACATGAAGATTGATATATTGGACGACTATGTTCGGACACCGGAATGGTTCCAGGAGGTTTCGCGCATATACCGGAGTACCGGGGGTTATCGGACGCCCCCCCCCCCGGAAGCTATTGGGCCTTATGGGCCTTAGTGGAAAGGAGAGAGGGAGGCCAGAGGTGGCGCGCGGTCCCCCTTGCCCCAATCTGAATTGGGAAAGGGAAGGGGGCGGTGGCCCCCCTTCTCCTTCCTTCTCTCCACCTCCTCCTTCCCCCTTCTCCTACTTGGAATAGGAGGGGGGGGCAAACTTACTTGGAGTAGGATTGCCCCCCCCCCTAGGGCGTGCGTCTCCCCTTGGCCAGCCCTCTCCTCCTCCCCTCCTTTATATACGGAGGAGGGGCACCCCATAGACACAACAATTGATCATTGATCTTTTAGCCGTGTGCGGTGCCCCCTCCATGATAGTCCTCCTCGATAATATCGTAGAGGTGCTTAGGCGAAGCCCTACGTCGGTAGAACATCATCATCGTCACCACACCGTCGTGCTAATGGAACTCTCCCTCGACACTCAGCCGGATCGGAGTTCGAGGGACGTCATCGAGCTGAACGTGTGCAAGAAGTCGGAGGTGTCATGCTTTCGGTGCTTGATCGGTCGGGCCGTGAAGACGTACGACTAGATCAACCGTGTTGTGCTAATGCTTCCGCTTTCGGTCTACGAGGGTACGTGGACACACTCTCCCCTCTCATTGCTATGCATCACCATGATCTTGCGTGTGCGTAGGAATTTTTTTGAAATTACTACGTTCCCCAACATCCACCATGTACAAATTGTAGGTTGAGGTGGCCATCCAATGCCTCGTAATGGGTGGGACCTGGCTTGGTTCGGCGTCGACATCGTCGTCCATGCCTCGTAACGCATAGTCCAGCATGTCGGTTAAATCTTCGACAGTGGCTATCAAGTGGGTGGTGGGTGGGACGTAAAATTCCCCTTTCTCAGCCCCCAGTCCGAGCTAGGTGCAGTTCGAAGGTAAATCCTCTGTGATGGCGAGAGACTGCATCAAACACAACGCTTCATCTAAGAGTGGGAGTGGGACCGGAAACCGCGGGTCTGCCATGCTGTGTTCGGCATGGAGCGCCTGATCGGGCCCGCGAAGTGCAGACCTCGGCAGTTCGGAACGGTTGCCCAGAGCCAAGTTTAAGCTTGCGCATGGGTCTTTGGTAGGAAGTTCGGTAAGGGGAAGAAGTCTGGTGGGCTTATGCTCCTGTCTTCGGACGATGAGACCTGCCCCGGATCTAAGGCCAAGGTGGGTGTTGACGTTGACCCCTGGATGGGATCCGACAGGGGATTCAAAGAGTCTTCTTGGCGGGGACATAGGGTGGCAGCTAAGGCCATGACCCCGTCGAATATTAGGTCTCCTCGGATGTCAGGAACATAACTCAGGTTCCCGAACCTGATCTAGTGGCCGGGGGCATAACTGTCAACCTTCTCAAGGCAGCCAATCGAGTTGGCTCGAAGCACAAAGCCACCAAACACGAAAACCTGTCCAGGAAGAAAGGTCAACTTGGACATAACGCCATTGTTGGCGAAAAGGTGAGTCATCGATCCTTCTATCGATGATACAATGGAACTCCCAATGAAAGCACCAATGTCGGTGTCAAAACCAGTAGATCTCGGTAGGGGGGGCCAAGCTGTGCTTATGAAGATCAATGGTAACAATGGAGAAGGGACACAGTATTTACCCAGGTTCGGGCCCTCTTAATGGAGGTATAACCCTACTCCTGCTTGATTATATTTGAGGGGATAGGGGTTACAAGAGTTGATCTACCTCAAGATCGATTCGGCTAACCCTAGATAGCTAGCCTAGCAATGTTGTCTTCCTGTCTCCGATCTAACCCTCCAGTTTATATAGACACCGGAGGGGCTTAGGGTTGTACACAGTCGGTTTTACAGAAAGGAATAAAAGATCCGGACACCTATTCTTGCCATCCACGCATGTGAGAGTCCCCACTAGACACGAGAGATGATCCTCTATGTTTTATCTTGACGGCTCATCAGTCTGGCCCACATCAGTAGACTGGATGCCCGTGGACCCCCTAGTCCAGGACTCCCTTAACAGTACTCGATAACAGACCATAAGCATGCACCAGAACGAACATCACTACTACCAGCATGTACTACTACCAAGCATGACATATGAACATGATACTAGGAAGTAGTACAAGATAACAAGATGCACCAGAACATAGCATGAAGGTGAACATGAAACCATGACCGTAACCGAAACAACGACAATAGTAGCAAACAAGCAAGCAGATAACGGGAAAACCTTTTATTAAATATTCAAGTATAAACATGGCTAATGTATGGCTATCATTCAAGTTGTTGTTGTGACTTGCCTGGGGGGTGACGGAGACTTTGGGAAGCAGTGTGGTGAAGCCACGGAACGAAACGTCGGACGGTTCTCTCTTGTAGGGGGCTGAATAGAAGCAAGGGCAAAATGGTCATTTTCAATGTGGTACCACCTAGTGAAAATGGTGCTAATAGAAAGAGCTCGACGAGACAAAGATGTGGGCGTTGGTTTCACCTCGATCGGAGTTACGGTCGTGAAGTTACGAGGGGATGAAGGAGAGGGACCAATCTATGAATAATCTTATCACCAACGGGTCCCTGAGAGGAAAAACAGAACACGTCTTTTAATGAAATACGCTTTCTGAACTGGAAAGTGCAGTTCCAACCGAAGAAGAACGAGAATACGCTTTTGGTAAAAGAAAACGTACTTATAGGAAAGCGCTTTCACTTATCCATGTCAGCTGGGCCGGCGGGGCCACTGACGGGCGGATACACTCCCATCTCTCTCCTCCCTTGTCGATTTCCTTCAACCTCACGACAATAGAGGGCGGAGCGGGGCAGAGAAGAAATAGAGGAGGAGCAAGGCGATTAGCGTCAGCCAACCGGCGGCTTCGATGAACTCCGGCCAGGGCGAGGCCACCGCGCGAGGTCGGGGAAGTCCGCCGGTCCATCCAGAAGAGGAGAAAGCGTCGGGGAGGACTAGATCGGCCGCAGCGAGAGGAGGCAGATAGCCATGATGGCAACTTGGGTCAAGCGATGGGAGGATGGGGTGGAAGGCTGGGGAGGCTCACCGGACCTTGGGGAAGAGAGTAGTGGCTCCGGCAGGGGAGGAGAAGCTCAGCATGGCCGAATTTGAGCAATGGCAGAGAGGAGAATGCGGTGGCCGGTGTGGGGCACGCTGCCAGGGTGGACTCCGGTGAGGGAAAAGGGGTGGGGCAAGCCGCGGGAAGGAGGGTAATCTGGCAGAGGGGTCAGGGGCGGGAGAGGGGGCCTGAGGTGGCCGGAAACGATGAAGGCCGGCGATGACCGAGGTGAACTCCAGCGATAAGAGGAGGGGGGCGAGGACTACGATGGGCGGGGAAGGTCGGGGACAGGCTGGTGAGGTGCGAAAGGAGTCGGGGCACTCTTATATAGCCGCGGAAGAGGGTTCGAGAGCTCATGGGCGAGCTTGGTGTCGGTGTCAAAACCGGCGGATCTCGGGTAGGGGGTCCCAAGCAGTGCGTCTTAGGATCAATGGTAACAGGAGACAAGGGACACGATGTTTTACCCAGGTTCGGGCCCTCTTGATGGAGGTAAAACCCTACGTCCTGCTTGATTGATATTGATATTGTGGATGTTTACAAGAGTAGATCTACCACGAGATCGTAGAGGTTAAACCCTAAAAGCTAGCCTATGGTATGATTGTTGTTGTATATCTCTATCGACTAGTCTGGCCCCGGTTTATATAATGCACCAGAGGCCTAGGATAACAAGAGTCCTAGCCGAATACGCCGGTGGGGGAGGAGTCCTTGTCTTGATCGCCAAGTCTTGTTGATTCTTCCTTGTATGCGGCAGCTGTCCGGACTGGCCCATGAGTATACGGCCATGGGGGTCCTCGGCCCAATCCAACTGATCGGGAGACGACGTGGTGAGTACCCCCTAGTCCAGGACACCGTCAGTAGCCCCCTGAACCGGTCTTCAAGTTAGGGATGCTCCTCGATTCTTCCGAATTGTTCTTCATCTTCGGTTGCCGGTCTTGAAAACTGGTTCAACAAATCTTCTCATCTTCTATCTTGAGGATCGCCGAAATGCATTTGACGAGTTTACGCATTGGGTATCCGAGGAGCCCCTTTAAGTTTACGGCCTTTTATCAATGCCTTGTTATTTTTATGCCCTGCCTTGGGTTTGAAGTTGTTCCCGGGTGGCAACGTCCTCTTGTGTCCGAGCTCCAACGCCGGACTGCATTCGAGGTATCTTTTGCAGTCGAGCACCAATGCCGGACTGCTTCCCAGCTCTAACACCGGACTATGTATCCGAGCTCCAACGCCGGACTGTATCCGAGCTCCAACGCCGGACTACGTATCCGAGCTCCAACGCCGGACTTTATCCGAGGTGTCATAAATCACCTTGGTTCAAAGAAGTTTGAAGGAGTTTAACCGAGCTTAATGCCGGAAATGCCCTCTAAGGAGCCAGCCACTTGCATCCGAGCTACATGTCGAACTGCTTCCGAGGTGGTTAAGCACCTCGGTCATGGGCTGATTTTTGGTCAATGTTTTTTACTGATGTAATTTATTCTCTAACGAGATATATAGCCAGTAGCCCTCAAGGTATGTATCGGTCTAAAACCCGAGATGCACCTGAAGGATGACATAAGACCGCTGATCCCCGTAGCCGCTGAGACTCAGGTTGATTTGCAAAATCGGTCTGAGGATCAAGTCCTAGATCGGCAGAATACTTCAAGACACAAAAAGCGGCGTGCTCAGTCCTCGAGACTCAGGTTGGGTGCGGCCGACCAACCTGAGGATCAAAATCTCCTCGGAAACTGTATTGCACTTAAGATTTTCTGCATAGAACAAGCAATGCAGTAGCCCCCGAGACACTGGTCGGGTGGCAACACCAGATCAGGGGATCAATGTGCCCCTTTAATATTTGTAAATAATAAGCCCAAATCCCAGTAGCCCCCGAGCCTTAATGCGGGCACGTGTGGCCGAATTAAGGATCAATATCCATAGTAAAATCACAAATTATGTGTAATGACTCAATGTATCCAAGTACTTTATGTCATTAATGCTCGGATCCGCATTGTACAAAACTTTGTTGACCGACCATGGGCTTCAACCTCCTCGGACGGTAGCCGAGGAGTGTTTGTCCTACTTTATAAAGCCTTTATGAGGGCAAAGATTTATGACAAACAAGGCAATCTGGTCATACGGCTTTCTAAACAAATGTACGTAGAGAGATATGTTATATTGCTGTTGAACAGAAGAAATGTCTTCCAAAGAAAATAGTCACGCTATCGGTTCCTTTCTTTGGGTTGTCATGCTAAGCATGATCATGAAACCTCAGCTCCAATGTAAGAGCAAAAGACCGAGGATTTAGTTTGAGAGGCCAGTTAATAGCCCCCGGTAGTGTTCGGCGACAGTCGAGGTCAAGCCGGAAACACTTCGGCCAATGTTATGAATGGCCCATCATTTAATATAGTCATCGGATCGCTGACCAGTTTACACCTATTGTGACAGTCAGTTTTCGGCTTTCTCCACTGAGGTGCTTGACCATGCGAGCTGGAAGCACAATCGCAGTGGTTCTCCCTTTGCACACCTAGCCAAACAAAGCGGAACGTAGGAGGCAAGCGCGGGAGCCGGGCAACCCAACTATTGACCGAAGACACAATTTGAAGCTGATGCATATATAGCAATATCCGAGAATGTTTTTGCCAAATCTCTAAAGGTGTCCGGCGTTGCACTGCGAGACTTGTGCTGAAAACACACAAATAGTTAAAAGTGCCAAAAGCTTGGAAAACCAAAAAACGTCAGTAAAAACATGACGTCCGGACAAGATCAAGTGTTTGGTGCCAATCCAAAAATTGGACTTTAGAAAAAAAAAGTGCTTCTGTCGTGCTTTAACTTTGCAACGACTAAGAAGAAAAACACTTAGTATGAAACGGCTCAAATAAACATAAGAGCCCCCAAGCGACTTGGGTAAAAGTTGACTATAAAATGTAAGGTGACATGTAGAATGCCTTCTAGCCGGAGTGTAGATCGTTTGTCATAGCGGACCTTTTCTCTTCAACCTCTGGACCCAATAGTCCGGAGTGTGTCCGAATACCCTCGCGGTTATAAAAACCGGGGCATGCGTGGAGACCAGGCGTAGGGGTCATTAGTGCTTTATCAGACAAGTGCCCAACTAGTTATGTTATATTACATGGTTAGTAAGAAACATCTTCCAGGGAGAATAGTTCCGTTAGGGGTTCCTTTCCCTGGGAGGCATGCCCTAAAGTGCATGTCCGGACTGCAAAAAGAGCAGAAAAACATCTGGGGGCAGGTAAATAAATAGGTAAGAAATCATCTTTTAGTTCACCGACCGAGTATTCCCTTAAGAACGCTAGCTTTCGGCTTCACCCAGTCTGAGGTACACATCCGGCTGACCCGGCAGTAACAATCGCAGAGGTGCTCCCTTTACCGCCTAGCCGAACAATCAGGAACGTAGGGGTAAGCACAGGAGCCAGGCAACCCAGCTTGGCCAAAACTTAAGTCATATCGATGCATATAATGGTGAAAAAAGGTACATGCGGAAGTGTGACACATGTGTTGGGCATAAAACCCGTATTAATAAGCTTCTGTTAAAGAAGCCCCCAGGTATAATGAGCGCGGGTAGCGCGTCAAGTGTGTGCGAACAAAGTTGCGACAAGGAAAATTTTTACAAGCAACTTTTTTACAAAAAAGTATAATTCTTGGTCGAACCGAACACAAGTTAGAAATTTAAAACTTTGAGCATGAAGGCAGCTTAGTTGGTTAATGTGTTCAATATTGACGACGCGGTCCGAGCTTGATGCGGGACAAGGTTCCATCCCCCAAGCCGGTCCCGAGGTGGCGGAGCAAGGAGCTCGGCACTCCGAAGTGGTGACATAGCACGGTCAATGCGGGACGGCAGAGTGATGCCGAAGTCCCCGGCATGGGGTAATGAAGTGTTGACGAAGCCCCCCGTCCAGCCGAGGTGACGTCAAAGGATATAGTCCGGCTGGATCATTTTCCTGTGCACAAAAAATAGTGCAGACCGGGGATAATAGTAATAATAAGAAAAAAAATGTTACATAATAAATAATTTATGCAAAGTGAGTAGTGAAAGAAATATGGCCTGGCGCCGAAGTCGATGTCGATGCAGGTCGTCGGCGTAATGCAATAAAGGCGTGGCAAAGCCTGGATTCACAGGTCGGTCCGAGTTCCGGATGCGGCGTTCGCCGAACTGTGTACGGAAACTGACCGAACCATCATGCGACCGTCGATAATGTGGCCACCATTTGATAGACCTGTGTACATATGCTGGACTAACCAGAGTAATAATTCCTTGGGAAAATTTAACCCAAACAAGCGAAAAGAAATACTAGGATTAATAGCACCTGGTTTATTTGTTGTAGCAATCCGAAGGAAGGTGATTCCCAAAATTGGGACTCGATCCGCGCACCCATGCCTGGTCGGCTAGTGACGCCGAAGTGTCTGGAGTAGGTTGGTGAAGAGATGGCGAAGCCCCCGGTCCAGCCGAGATGTCGAAGTAGGTCGGCGTGATGGACACCAGCTTGAAGAAGCAATAGTGCGGCCCTGCCGATGCAGGTCGTGACGTGGTCGACGCCGGCTTGATGAAGCGACCGTGCGGCGATGCCGGTATGCCCGCTCTGTGTAATCCGTGGGGCGGCGATGTTGGTGATGATTTATCCTTCGCGATGCCGGACTCTTGTTCGGCTTGCCAAGATGATGATCCGAAGAAGTTGAGCTTGGCTCAACAAAGTGACGACGTGTCTAGCACAGGTCGGCAGCCGTGGAGCAATATTGCCGGACTGGTTTGACACCAGCATGATGTTGAAGATCATGTTCAAAAGATCTTAAAGTTAGTGGGATGTGTTCGGGAACAAAACACAATACCACATACAAAACTTCCTTCAAAAAGTATGTCCGAAATCCCGTTCATAAAAAAGACGAACTCGGGTCGGATTTGTTTTCGCGCAGAAAACAGATCCGAAAAGTGATGCACTAATCGGAAGTTTCCTGGAGTTTGGACGGTCGGATCGAGCTGAATTTTTGGCAGGCGGAAGATAAGGGAATTCCGCAGCAAATGAACTGTTGGATCCTCCAAAGGACATCCGAGCTAGACGCTGGATACTACGCCCTAAACTCGTCCGGATTCTCGTCCAGATTCAACAGGGCTCCGGTATATCGGAGATTGCCGGAGATTCCTCCATCGGAACTCGACGAAATTTTTGCAGGGTTGTTGTAGACTTAATTCCGCATAATTCCACCGAAGTAATCGTTTAGAAGACACTCGAGAAGGCGGTGGCGGCGGGTACAAGTTTGTTGTCTAGAAAAATAGCACAGTCGCCTGAGGGCAATGTTGACGTTGAGCCCCCGAGCTCCATGGATGACTCCTCCATGATCTTGATAGAGATCGGAGTTGGTGTTGATGAAGGCCTTCATCCGAACATGACGATCGGAGGTAGGGCGCAGTCCTCGGTCAAGCCAAGGTGACCAGTCGAGTTGGTGACGAAGAAGCCGACGTCGCAGTTGACCTGCAGTCGAGCCATTGATCCTTTCGCCGATCACACAGCGGAACTCTCAATGAAAGCACCAATGTCGGTGTCAAAACCAGCGGATCTCGGGTAGGGGGTCCCAAGCAGTGCGTCTTAGGATCAATGGTAACAGGAGACAAGGGACACGAGGTTTTACCCAGGTTCGGGCCCTCTTGATGGAGGTAAAACCCTACGTCCTGCTTGATTGATATTGATATTGTGGATGTTTACAAGAGTAGATCTACCACGAGATCGTAGAGGCTAAACCCTAAAAGCTAGCCTATGGTATGATTGTTGTTGTATATCTCTATCGACTAGCCTGGCCCCGGTTTATATAATGCACCAGAGGCCTAGGATAACAAGAGTCCTAGCCGAATACGCCGGTGGGGGAGGAGTCCTTGTCTTGATCGCCAAGTCTTGTTGATTCTTCCTTGTATGCGGCAGCTGTCCGGACTGGCCCATGAGTATACGGCCATGGGGGTCCTCGGCCCAATCCAACTGATGGGGAGACGACGTGGTGAGTACCCCCTAGTCCAGGACACCGTCACTTGGATTGGTCATTAATGGAGGTCTGGGGCTCGTAGTGGCACGGGCATGGCATTTGCGGGCGAACGGCAATGAGATAAGGTGGCGAAGCAACGTAGCATGATGCAGGGGGTCACGAGCTAGCTCTAGGACATGATTTGGACGAGAGAGGCGGAGGGAAAGAGGCTGAAACAGGGCACATGGTGTGCCAGAGCACGTGTTTTGGTTGGCATGACCTGTGGTCACCGCGTGAACTGGCACACGTGGGGCCTGATGATCAGCCACATCATGTCTAGTTGAAAGACCATGCTACACTGAGTTCAAAGGAAGAAACAACTCGGTCCAGGGGCAAATAAGTGATTAGCAGGAGGCTCCAAAACATTTCAGCAGTAAGGTGTTGATGTGATGAGAGGGGAATTGGCTTGGAGCTAAACTTTGATCTTTGGCATGGTGTAGTCACATACCAAGACCATCGTGTTAGCAAAATATCAGCCAAAATGGAGGAGTCTAGATGGGGGTTGTTGTGGAAAGGGTCCCACGTGCCATATTTGGGAATTATGAAGTTGCACTCACATAAGTGCTTGGAATGAGCTGAAATTCGGCATGGCCAATTATTTGAAGATATGAAGATGCCCAAAAAGTTTCATGCCATTTGGACTTGACGAAATAGCACTTTCTTCATAGAGCATCTCTCTGGACAAAAACTTGGAAAACTTGCACAGGTTAAATGGTTTGATGAATTGAGCCAAAACTTGGTGGATGGAGTTAATATAGATAGGAGAATCTCCGGCTAAATTTTCATCTTAATTGAAGCAATACAAAATATAGTTGCTTCACATACTGAAAATCTGACCAGAAACCAATATTTGATGCTGGGCTCACATGGATGAGTTATATGAGCTCAAATTTGGTGGAGAGACATGATTTGATAAAATGAAGGATGTGGCAAAGTTCCATCTCATTTGGACATGCCTAGAATATACTTTCTTCAAGAAGTTCCTTCCTAGACAGAAACTGTGGAAAATTGCTGAAACTATTTACTAGGCAAATGAGTATGAAAATTTGCATGAGGCCATGAAATGGACAGGAAAAGGTGTCCAAAAAGTTTGGGGGCAATCAAGCTAAGATAAATACACTTGCTTTGCAAAGTGCCACTTAGGGCAGAATAGGTAAAGAATTATTTGTGGCTGATTTTTGAACATGGCAATGAAATGTTTTGCCATATTTGAGGAAGATATGACCCAAACCATTTATGAGGATTATTTGGGAGTTTATGGAGTGATAGAAAGATGGGTTACTTCACAACCTAGGCTTTAAAGGGTTATTCCTTTATCAGAAAATGAATATTCCCAACAAAAGAATATTGGTATTTGGGATAGGATGAAAATGACATGATCTTGGGATGATGATGAGGATGCAAGCCACTATAAAACGTAGAAAGACATGATCTTCCCATGTTTCAGAATCACATAGCCACAGAAAAGCAATTAAAAACAAGAAATCCAAGAAAATCCTCAGAAAAAGAGAAGGGCAAAATCCAAGGTGTTACATGGCAGGGGCCTTTGGACAGAAATTTCTAAGTTTTTTGTATTGAAAGTTGACGCTAAAATTTCATTGCACATAAAAGAGCTTGGTCATAAGATATATGCCAACTTCCCCGACGATATCATCTGTCTAGACTTTTTTCAAAGTAAGTGTTCTTTTCAAGTATGTGCAATATCAAAGGAATTGTGTAGTATTTAAGCAACCAATTGTTATTCCATTTTCTTACTCTACTCCTACCTACTAACTTCTAGTTACCAATACACTTTTCTTTTACCATGTTTTAACTAAATATTCCCTGTTGTAACGCCCATGATGCGGCTATATCTCTCACGTGTCGAGGCACGACTTAGAGGCATAACCGCATTGTAGGTTTTGTCGCAAGAAGGGTCATCTTCACACAATCCCATGTAATGAACAAGAATGGCATAAAGAGAGCTGGCTTACAATCGCCACTTCACACAATACATAAATAAATTCATACATCATTCAAAATACACTCATAGTCCGACTACGGACGAAGCCAAAAGAAAAGAAGATAACCCAACTGCTAGATCCCCGATCGTCCCAACTGGGCACCACTACTGATCAACATGAAATGATACATAGCAACGACCAAGGTCTTCGTTGAGCTCCCATCTGAGCTCGGTTGCATCACCTACACTGGTATCATTGGCACCTGCAACTGTTGTGATAGTATCTGGTGAGTCACGAGGTCTCAACAATCTCAAAACCCGCGAGATCAAGACTATTTAAGCTTATGGGTAGGATGGGGTAATGAGGTGGAGCTGCAGCAAGCACTAAGCAAATATGGTGGCTAACATACACAAATAAGAGCGAGAAGAGAAGCAACGGAACGGTCGTGAAGCTAGCAATGATCAAGAAGTGATCCTGAA
Source organism: Triticum aestivum (assembly GCF_018294505.1). NCBI lineage: Eukaryota > Viridiplantae > Streptophyta > Magnoliopsida > Poales > Poaceae > Triticum > Triticum aestivum. The sequence continues at coordinate 443,454,110 of NC_057804.1, read as the reverse complement.
CTCCTACTTACGTCAAATATAACCCAAAACCATGTTCACTTCCCGGACTCCGCCGAAGAGAGACCATCACGGCTACACACGCAGTTGATGCATTTTAATTAAGTCAAGTGTCAAGTTCTCTTCAATTGGACTTTAACAAATTCCCATATGCCACATAACCGCGGGCACGACTTTCGAAAGATAATACTCTACAGGGGTGTCCCAACTTATCCCATCACAAGCTCTCATGGTCAACGAAGGATATTCCTTCTCCCAAGAAGAGCCGATCAGTCCCAGAATCCCGGTTTACAAGACATTTCGACAATAGTAAAACAAGACCAGCAAAGCCACCCGATGTGCCGACAAATTCCGATAGGAGTCGCACGTATCTCGTTCTCAGGGCACACCGGATAAGTCAAGCTACGAGTAAAACCAGCCCTCAAGTTTCCCCGAGGTGGCCCCGCGGGCTGCTCGGTTCGGACCAACACTCGAAGGAGCACTAGCCCGGGGGGGGGGGGGTAAATAAAGATGACCCTCGGGCTCCGAAAACCCAAGGGAAAAAGGCTTAGGTAGGCAAATGGTAAAACCAAGGTTGGGCCTTGCTGGAGGAGTTTTATTCAAAGCAAACTGTCAAGGGGGTCCCATAAATCACCCAACCGCTTAAGGAACACAAAATCAAGGAACATAACACCGGTATGACAGAAACTAGGGCGGAAAGAGTGGAACGAAACACCAGGCATAAGGCCGAGCCTTCCACCCTTTACCAAGTATATAGATGCATTATTAAATAAGAGATATTGTGATATCCCAACATAACCATGTTCCAACATGGAGCAATCTTCAACTTCACCTGCAACTAACAATGCTATAAGGGGGGCTGAGCAAAAGCGGTAACTTAGCCAAGCAAAGGTTTGCTAGGAAGGGTGAAAAAGTTAGAGGCTGACATGGCAATATAGGAGGTATGGTAAACAAGTTAAAGGTAGCACAGCATAGAGATAGAACGAAGCCACTAGCAAGCAAAGATAGAAGTGATATCGAGGGTAATGGTATCTTGCCTGAAATCCCACAAGGAAGAAGAACGAGTCCATGAAGAAGACAAACAGATGTAGTCGAACGAATCCTCACAACTCCGGACTGAAACCGAAGCTAACGAGAGAAGCAAACCGGAAAGAACCAAACAATAACGTAAACACACCACACATAAACATGGCATGATGCACAATCAAGTATGGTGCATTTCCGGTGTAATAAGGCATGGCATGGCAAAATGCAACAAACAATACTACAAGTTAAGTGGAGCTCAATATGCAACGAGTTGCATATTGACAAAACACCACATTCGAGTTATTTAGTTCGCTCTCGTTTAGGTACACAACAATATTAAATGTTGTTAAACATGGCAAGATGTGAAACATAAGTAAACTAACTATCTAGGTAAGTTTAAATGAGGCCGGAACAACGAGCAACAATTCCGGAAAATCCTCATGTCCATATCTTTAATTAGCTACTGTTCTGACCTAAAACATATTTTAATGTTGTTAAACAATAAAACAAAGTGCACCATGTTAATCTACATATAAAGTTTATTTAAAACCAAGCTACGGTTATTTAGTTATGAAATAAATCATTTTAACATGGTATTTATGCAAAATTAAACAAACAGCAAGTTAAACATATTTAACAAGGTTGAAAGATGCAAATAATTAAAATAGATGAAATTCTAAGCATTTTACATGTTTAAAACATTTTAATCTGATGCACAGAGTTATTGAATGCATGAAGAACAGGGGTTTTTCTGTAAAACTGCAAATTCACTGGATAATTAAACAAATTCTCTGATGGTGAAAAAAACAGACGCGGGCCAAAATTGGCTGGGCCAACAGTGAAAAAAGGAGGTGCTGGAGGTGGCCTCACCCATGGGCTCGGCCCAGACGGGAAGGCGGCCCGCGGGAGGGCACGGTGGTGCAGGCCAGCGGGGCTGGCCGGGCGCACTGGGCCTGCTGTGGATCTGGGCCACGCGCAGTGCAGCGGTTCGACGCATGTGCTGGCACGGTCAATTCAGAGGGTCAATGCGGGGTGCGGCTGACTTGTGCTCGAAGTAGAGGAAGCAGGGGCGCGACGACGCCGGTAGGGTTTGGCGACGGGGATGGCATGGAGGCGAACGGAGGCCGGGTGCGACGGACGGGTGGTGAAGGTCCTTGTCGGATCTGACGGTCTTGACGGATCGAGGCAGGAGAAAACCATGGGCGGCCATGGTGGTTTCCTGTACAGAGAGAGTCGAGAGGGAGTTGAGGACGCAGAGAAGAAAAGAAGGAAGGAAGGAGGAGAAGGACGGCACGTGAGGGACTGGCCTGGAGGTCGCCGGCAGGGTGGGCTCACTAGCACGGTGCGAGGAGGCTCGGGAGGCCCTCTCCATGGGTGCTCGGGCAAAGGAGCTCCGGTGGTGAGGCAGACCAGCAAGAGGAGATGGGCGCGTGAGGCGAGGGACTCGGGCTGCAGGAGAGGTCCAGTGGGGCAGCGCGTGGAGGAGGGCACAGGCATGGCTGAAGCCCCGGTGGCGACTCCGGTGAGGTTGTTGCTGTTGTTGCTAGGACAGCAGGGGCACAAGGCCATGGGCGCTCGTGTTCGTGGAGGCAGGGAAGCTTGGAGCCTCGGGCAAGAGCTCCTGGATCGAGGGATCAACGATATTGGATCGATGGATTGATTGGGTGGTTCGGTGGGAATCAAGGAGGGACAGGGGAGGCGCTGGATCGAGCTAGGTGGAGGGCGAAGGGATCTGGAGGCTGTAGGTGGCGAGCGATGGTTGGGGAGGAATGGATCCCGAGGGGGATTTGGTGGAGTTGCGGCGGCGGCTGGGAGGATGGGACAGGTCCCTATATTTTAGGGTTAGGTAGGTTATATAATGAGCGGGTGGGTTAGGTTAGGGACTACCTCGTCTCTCCGATCAAAATCAGGCGGTGGAGAAAACAGGCTAGGGAGCCCAAATAAGAAAACAGAGATATTTTATAGATGCTTGGGGATGATTCGGACACAATAGTCACGACAGACAGGTTCGAGTTCAGCGGAGTTTCGGACGCGCACGTGAGGGGTCTGTGCACTGTGTAGAGAGAGATAAGACCAATGTGTGCAATTGTGTGGTTGGTCTTGGAAAGGTCAACGAACACAATGGAGAGAAGCAAGGAGCGGCAACTACGAGCGGATGCAAGTTTTAAGAAAACAATGCCGATGCAATGCGCATGATGCTATGAGATGAGATGCATGACATGAACAAAAAGCAAAATGAAAGACAAAAACCCAACCACGGAGGAGATAGCATATCACATAGCCAGAAATGGCACGAGTTGGAGTTACAATAATGGAAAGTTACATCCGGGGCGTTACAACACTCCACCACTATAAGAGGATCTCGTCCCGAGATCTTGGATGGCACCGGAGAGAAACAGAAGAGGAAGAGAAGAGGTAAAACTAAGTTGCTTCTTCGACAAAAGAGTGAAACCAAAGAACCTTGAGAGGTTGAACAAATTGAAAGAAAGAGTACAATGGATATGAACAAGGTTGCAAACACTCCATTAACAAAGAGCAACAAGGAACATTACAAGAACTTTGTAGGTTGAAAGACATAAGAAAAGGGTTACAATGGACAAGAAGTACATGCAAGCACTCCGGTTGAAATGAAATGTACAAGGAACGATAAGAAGAAAATAACTTGAAAAGAGGACACGACACTCCGGTTAAATGGATAAGCATGAAAAGAACACGACCTTCACAATTTGACATGATGAGTGAAACGAGCAACAACACAATGCCTCCGGAAGAAATAATAGAAGATAGATCATTGGAAAACAGAATGGAGAAGAAAATGCCAACTTCTGCCACAAATGAACTTCGAAAGCACCCTTCCAAGAAGGTTATAACAGAGTTGATGGAAAACCAACAACAAACGAATAAGCTTGTAGTGGGCTTATGGAAAACTTCTCAAAATTGAGGCAAAATTCTGCCACTACGGAAACAAATAATATAATTGATAACACCGACGAGATGAAAATTTTCTTCCACCAAGATGATAGAGAGATAACTTGGATCATTGATAAGCACCACAATAGCAACATTCCTTAGGGAAGGCTTTAGGTGAAACATGAAACAAGATAACTCCAACGAAGAGATTGGTGGATTTAAAATATCTTATTCTTGACAACATGTGAATCATGAAACACGAACTCAAATTGTCAAGAATGACATAACACCACCTCAAATCATAAGGTAGAACGAATTGTACTTTTGAATGTAAGATGAAGAATACTTGAACTCCTCAAAACAAGACATGTGTTGAACACCATGTTTATTTTAGAGTATAGATTTGCGGATCATAACCTTGAGAGAAATCTTGAAGAACAATTGAATAATTAAAAGAATCCTTGACGAACCACCATGTAGAGCCTCTATGAAGAACTCCGGTAATAAAAGATGATAAAACGAAAGAGAAGTTGAGAACACAAGTTGAAGCCTTGCGATGATTTAGATGGAGCTTCGCGACGAGATAAAGCGGAAAACTTGGAACTCCGGAAAAAGAAAAGATGAAGCATCTCGAACCGAGAAATGTGACATGATGAACTACTCTGGAAAGAAAAAACTAGATCATTTGGATGAAACAATAATAAGAATTATGTTATGCGTATCCTTAACCAAATTAAATTGATGACAAGCAACGGATTTGGCATACTACTTATTCTCGTAGAAAGGATTAAGAGAGATATAGCGTAAACTTGAGAAGGTCTTGATGGATCCACCGGTGGGGTTGAAACAACAAATAAATTAATATGAGAACATAGGAAGAGTAATCTTGAACAAACCGCCATAAGAATTGAAAATGGAAGTAGCAAAGGCACAATTCACCGAGAAGAATTGGAAAACGAATGAAGATACTTCAGGGGATTCAGATATATGAGATCAAAGAGATCATGAATTGATTAGAGGATATTTGAACGATGCATCGGAAGAATTCGAGAACGAGAGTTGAAAGCTGAGAATGAATAATTCTGAGATGATGGGCTACGGAGAATCAATCTGAAAAGACTCTTGAATTGCTCCGGATGGGTGAAAAGAATTCTCACAATCGAAACCAATTATGAAAGGATGGCATCAAGCTTGAACTACACATCTTTGGAAGAACGGGTAAGGATTTAAGAGGAACTCTTCTTCGGTCTACAAAATTCAAGAATGACGACGAACACCACCATGAATTGTTGAGATACTCGAGGAGAATGAAAAACAAAGGGGTTGAGCCAACAATGAAAAATAATTTGAAATCGATCTTGGAAAACATCTGACTAATGAAATTCATTCTTACGTCAAACTTCGAAAAGAATTTGGGAATGGCTCCGGGAAAATTAGAAGAGTCAGGTAAGATCCTGGAAAAAGACCTGTGGGTTAGGGTCCACTAAAAAGAAACACCATTCAAGCTTAAGGAGAGATTGCACCAGTAGAATTAAATGGCTCAAAAGAGATAACAACCTCGAGATATCTTGAACAGATTAGGAATGATAACACGAATCTTCCAAGATATCTTCAGTACTCCAGAACAAATGAATGGCGAAAAGTGGATGATTAAGAGGTGCACCGGCATGAGAAAACATTTGAAAGGAGGAAAGGGCTATGATCAACACCGAAAGCTTGAATTGAAACCACCAGAGAAGAAAAGTGAACAAAGAATAATAAACTTTAAAATCCTGACTATCTTCATGATAATCACCGGGTAAGAGCTCCTCGATCGAGGGATCAACAATATTGAATCGATGGATTGATTGGGTGGCTCGGTGGGAATCGAGGAGGGATAGGGAGGCGCTGGATCGAGCGAGGTGGAGGGTAAGGGGATCTAGAGGCTGTAGGTGGCGAGCGATGGTTGGGGAGGGATGGATCCCAAGGGGGATTTGGTGGAGTGGCGGCGGCGGCTGGGAGGATGGGATAGGTCCCTATATTTTACGGTTAGGTAGGATATATAATGAGCGGTTGGGTTAGGTTAGGGACTACCTCGTCTCTCCGATCAAAATCGGGCGGTGGAGAAAAATAAGCTGGGGAGCCCAAATAAGAAAACGGAGATATTTTATAGATGTTTGGGGATTATCCGGACACAACAGTCATGACAGCCAGGTTCGAGTTCAGGGGAGTTTCGGACGCGCACGTGAGGGGTTTGTGCACTATGCAGAGAGAGATATGACCAATGTGTGCAAGTGTGTGGTTGGTCTTGGAACGGTCAACAAACGCAATGGAGAGAAGCGAGGAGCGGCAACTACAAGCAGATACAAGTTTTAAGAAAACAATGTTGATGCAATGCGCATGATGCTATGAGATGAGATGCATGACATGAACAAAAAGCAAAATGAAAGATAAAAACCCAACCACGAAGGAGATAGCATATCACATAGCCGGAAATGGCAAGAGTTGTAGTTACAATAATGGAAAGTTACATCTGGGGCGTTACACCTGTACTCCCACTTTTATCAGAAAGCACCGCCGACGAGGAGACTCCGGAGGTGGAGAATGGGGCTGCCAACAAGCGGAGGCGGGTCCAACAAGAACCGCAAGCAACTCCAGCAGGACTAGACTTCATCAGCAGCCTCCCCGATGATATGTTGATAGTCATCATCTCCCTCCTCCCAACTAAATATGGGGTGCAGACAACTGTCCTTTCCCGGCGATGGCGCCCCCTATGGCACTCCACCCCTGTCGACCTCATTGACACCCATGAGCTCCGCCATGGCTATCACAAAAGCTTGGATGTGTTCTCCCAGATCCTTAGAAGTCACCATGTGTCGGCGTTCTGGATTCGGGGGTACCCAGACATGCCTACCTGCGACCCACTTCGTGGCTCCATCGACGGCATGGTACGGCCCAGCTTCAGCATCAACAACTCAAGACACTCGCGAGGGGTCAAGCCTCGTGAGGCGGGCGACGCCAAGACCTCCCAGGGGATCGGCCTCCTCGGGCTGGCTCCCGAGGAGTGGAGACTTCTATGAAAGGTGCACCTCACGAGGCTCATCTGACGTGAGCCATGACGACCAAGGCTAGGCGTGTGCCAGCGGGCGCAGAGTACTAGTTTCCTCTTTGGTGCAAAGGAGACAAGCAGGAAGCGCGGAGTCCTAAGGAATCAGCCAAAGGTTTCCATTCTAGTGCAACAAGACCAAGACCGCAAGGATGGCAGGACGAAGGTCATCGCCGAACCCACCGCAGCATCACGACCAGAGGCTTTTGCAGGCGAAGACCACTTTAGTCAGGATAGGATGTACTTCTTGTCCCCCTTCAAATATGTCCGTTGTGGGATCCCTTCCCGCCAACATTTGTGAAGAGGACCAAGACCACTTTAAATAGGACTTAGCCACCACCACAGAGGGGGATCAGATCCATTCCCTCTCGACAACCTCACCAGCTCACCCGAGCTCAAGAACACCTCACCTCTTGAGGTTGTTCATCCATTGTACTAGTTCATCCTCAGCCCCTTAAGGCAATCCACCACAAAGCTGGAGTAGGGTATTACACCGCAAGGTGGCCCAAACCAGGATAAACTGTTGTGTCTCTCTGTCCCTTTGAGCTCGACGCGCTAGGCTGTGAGGATCGCAAGTAGGCAGGCTGGGTAGGTTGATATCTCCGCACACACCCTAGAGTTCGAACCTCTCAAGGGTTTGCGGAACCCGAAATCCGACATTTGGCGCGCCAGATAGGGGTGTGTCGGATCTTCTCTTTCGTCGATCGATCCACCGCTACTCCGACGCTTCCATGGCTGATGCATGTCAGGCTCGCACTAAGCACCGGGCCGTGGTTGCCGCCCGCGTCACTCAGACGGCACTGGCAGGCGACGGCTGTCCTCATCGTCCTCCGTCACCAGCGGTCAACACTGCCACGGGCCCTGTTGGCCACGAGCAGCAGGCTTCATTGCTGCACCCCTTGGTGCGTCGCGACGGGCCCACAGCCACTCCATCGCTGACTCCGGCCTCTTCATCCTCCCATGCGCGTCGCAGCCCGGTGAGCACGCAAGCTGCCCTGCTCATGGCGCGGGAGCTCCTTCGCTAACACCCAGTCGATGAATTCTATGAGGAGTGGCTCGAGCGAATCGCCAAGCTCGTTAGCGCCGCCGGAGACTCCGCTGTGCCGGCCTGCTTACTGGCTCAGCAACCGCCTGCCACGGGCGACGTGGCTCACGGGGCGGCCCCGAGCAACCTCCCCTGGGGCTGCGCTGGGGCACTGGCCCTCAGTCATCAGGACCTGATGATGATCGCGGGGGCGGAAGCACGAGGCAACCGGGTAGCAACTCAGGCACGGCCAGCCCGGAAACCTACGTGTTTGTCGCAATGGATCTGAGGTACGCGCCGGGAGAAGGCCCCAGCCGATCCCCCATGCCAGGCTGGGCGCTAGAGGTACACAAAGCCGAGGCTCTTTGCGAGCCACTGCAGGGATCCACCAACGCCTTCGACAACAACAACCACTGGATACAACTAACGCCTCAGGAGCATGCCTGCGCTAACCTTGGATCATAGGTGAATCAGGACGCGGCCACTGCCAGGGCTCCCAGGGCGGCGACCCAGCCGCAAGAGCACAAAGGATCTTGCGAGCAGCATGGGGGGATCCTGGGGTCAGGGCCTCCCCCGCACTGCGCGGAGCAAGAAGCTACTCGGAGGTAGGTCTCCCGCCGGGGAAGGCGTCGGCGAGCCCTTCCCCCTCGGCGGAGGGCCTACGGTCACCGTGGGAGCTGCCAGCGTCCCCCTTGCCCCTTGGTCTCATCCTAGTTTTTGGACGCCCCAATGGAGGTCGGGGGCTGCGTAGGGCGGGGTCCTCGTCGGGCAACATGTAGAAAGGCTCCGGCCTGTGAAGGTCTCCGCTCGTGACACTCTCACGTAATAATGAGTGGGGCCGTACATGCCCCGGAGTCTTCTGAGTGCTGCCCTGCGGCCTCATTGGGGGGCTCCCACCCACGTCCTAGTGGAAGCACCATGCTCCGCACTGGCCATCGACACTGTCCCCCAATGACTATGCCCACATCTAGTGGAAGCACTTAGCTCTGTGCTGGTGAGAAGACCAGAAGACTAGCTAGGTGCCGGACGCTGTTGTTTGCTTTCGCCTCTCTTTTTGTACCCAATTCACCGGCTTTTTGGAATGAACTTAGTTCTTGTGCGGTTACCAAAAGAAAAACGAGGGGAAACTTTATTGTCTTACATCGTTCTCTCGCTTTCTGGTTTCGTGTTTTTGAGCAGGGCTCGCGCCTACTGCCCCACCCCGAGCACCTCGCGAGCGGGTGCTGGGTGCAGTGCGCGCACATCAAGCATGATCGGACCGGTCTCGAGCATGCAAAGGCTCCCCCCGGGGACCAAGGATGCTACCACCACACGCGCACCTTGTCGGTGTCTGGTAGCTAGTCCCTTGCGACGCACTCCAGGACAGGCTAGCAGGTTCCTTGGGAGGCTTGGATCCTCGCGCGCCTGCGGCAGGCCCGCCTCAAGATCACAAGCGTTGCTGCAACATCAGGGCTCACCTGAGACCTGCGGAACCAAAGATAAGTTGTAGCGGCTACCATTCCTGGGGCTGCAGACCTGCTAGGTCGCACCACATGAGCTACTTCAAAAGCATTTCATAATCATATACATTGCAAGCCCCCCTTCTTTTCAAAATGCTCTCACGAGGAGGCATTCAAGTTTTGGTCATACAAGTTAAAGCAAAAGAAGTGTGGGCCTAGCCGAATGTGCCCTCTTCATCACCTCCATCTGCGCCACTCACACCACTCGTGTCATGGCGACCATCCTCTTCATCATCACCGTCTGCGCCACCTTCTCCGGCCGCAATCAAAACAGTGTCATCCTCAGGAGAAAACTCTTCCATCAGGGTGTCCACATTGTCATCCACCCACCTGGCCAGTTTGTCCTGAGTAGCCGCAGGCACGGGGGCTAGCACAGCATTGAAGTCAAAGTGGGAGTCGCGGTTGAGGAGCTTGCTGAAGACACGCGAGAACGCGCGCCCAAGAAGACCCTGGCTCCTCTCCCCAACAAGCTTGCGAGCCCTCATGGCCCGATCTTCCAGGCGGGTCACAATGTAGATGAAGAAATTGAGTTGGCTGGTGTAGTCGTTCTCGTGCAGATGAGGAGCGCTCTTGTTGCAGATGGTGCCCAAAGCGTGGTTAGCTCTGACTCGGAGATCCTGGAGCAGACCCGTCCTCGCGTTGCAGCGTCAGGCGACGATTCACTTCGTTAGCAGTCCTCTCCGCAAGGGATGCAATATCTTTGACCTACTACTGAAGGGAGGATAACTCGGCGCAGGCAAAAGCCAAGGCAGAATCAGAAGAGGCCATGGCCTCCTTGGCGGCCCTCTCACACTATTCCGCAGATTCTAGCTTCACCTTCAGGGCAGTGGTCCAGCCCTTGAGCTTAGCTTCGAGTAGCTCCAGCTTTAGGCGGTGCTCTTCAGCGAGGTTTGCGCATGCCTTCTCCACCCTCTCCTCAACCTCTAGCTGGACCCCAGCCTCTCGGGCAGCAACAGCTCCCTCACTTCCAGCCGCTCCGACGCCAGGCTATGCTCCACAACCTCCAGTGCCAGGTCTTCCTGGCGTCTCAGAAGCTCCGCTTCATTGAGAGGCGCTTCACCCGGCAACGCGGCCAGGAGGGCACACCTTGCCACGATCTCCTGCTCAAGGGCGGCGTTTGAATCTAGGAGCTCCCGCTCCCACTCCTCGGCTTCCTCAAGGCGGTGGTCTGTGGCATCAGCCTCCACCACAGCGCGGGCGCATGCCTCACGAGAAGTTGCAAGGGAAGCTGCAGCATGCACATCACTTTGATCACGCTGAAGCTACCCGAGGTTAATGGAGACCTTCAGCTAGTGAAATTCACGTGCCAACCGACGGTCCTCTACCTCGAGCCGGGTGTCGACATCGGCAAGCTCTCCACCAAGCCGGATTATCGCGTGCATCGCCTCACCGAAGAACTTGAAGCGGACCACACTGCGCCCATGTGTGAACTCCAACATGCGGTCGAGCCTATCTTTGGTCCCGAGGGCTACCGGAGGAGTGTGAAGGGCCTCGCCTGCCTCTGGCTGGGGGCTGGCCAGCGTAGTCTTGCAGCTTGAAGAAGACAGCCCATAGGGCGCCCGATCACAAGCGGTGATCGGCGGGGAGACCGTCGACATACCCCCACCTTCCAGGCCAGGTTGCGGGAGGAAGAAGCAGGAGGCTCAAGTCCGAGGCCCCCTGGCGGTGCCCCAGAGGCCAGAGTTGGCCCCGTGCCATGTGCGGGAGCTTGGCGCGGGGGGCTGTGCATCGGGATCGAGCCAGGATTTGAAGGACGCCTCTCCTGAGGCTTCATCACCACGGGGACCCTGTGAGGCCTTGATCAGGAAAAAACAAGGCGCGCAAGAAGTCACTAGAATAAGGTACTTACTGAAAGTGCAACTATTCCTAGGTGGTTTTGGTAATTCCTAACAACATATAGCTCATTGAGCTAATGCTATTTCTAGATAAATATTTCAGGAAAGCTCAATGAATGGCATGGCATGGATGAGAAAAGTGGACCCCTCAAAATGCTAAGGACAAAAGGATTGGCTCAAGCTCAAAGATCAAGACTCTACATTTTATATTTTAGTGATGCAAGATCACATTGAGTCTATAGGAAAAGCCAATACTATCATGGAGGGATGAGGTGTTGCTTAATGAGTTTCTTACTCAAAGTGATTAGTGATATGCTCCAAAACCCTCAACTACTTTCTCACATCCACATATGACCTAAACCAAAAGTCAAACTCGGCCCCACCGATTCTTTCTATCTGGCGCCACCGAGTTTAGATGTCATAGCCACTGCCACAAACCCTAGGGAAATCAGTCTCACCGAGATGGGATTGTAACCTCTCTGTTTCCCTTTGTAACATTTCGGTACCACTGAGATGAGCGATCGGTCCCACCGAGATTGCAATGTAAACTCTCTGTTTCCCTTTCGTAACATTTCGGTCTCACCATAATGAGCGAACCGGTCCCACCGAGTTTACCTGACCAACTCTCTGGTTAGCTTATTACCAAAATCGGTCCCACCGAGTTTGTGTAATCGGTATCACCGAGATTACGTTATGCCCTAACCCTAACAATATCGGTCCTACCGAGTTGCATGTCTGTCCCACCAAAAATCCTAACGGTCACTAGATTTGTTGAATCGGTCCGACCGAGTTTCTCAATTCAGTCCCACCGAGATTGGCAAGTTGTGTGTAACGGTTACATTTTGTATGGAGGCTATATATACCCCTCCACCTCCTCTTCATTCATGGAGAGAGCCATCAGAATGAACCTACACTTCCAACTTACATTTTTTGAGAGAGAACCACCTACTCATGTGTTGAGACCAAGATATTCCATTCCTACAATATGAATCTTGATCTCTAGCCTTCCCCAAGTTGCTTTCCACTCAAATCTTCTTTCCACCAAATCCAAATCCAGTGAGAGAGAGTTGAGTGTTGGGGAGACTATCATTTGAAGCACAAGAGCAAGGAGTTCATCATCAACACACCATTTGTTACTTCTTGGAGAGTGGTGTCTCCTAGATTGGCTAGGTGTCACTTGGGATCCTCCGACAAGATTGTGGAGTTGAACCAAGGAATTTGTAAGGACAAGGAGATCGCCTACTTCGTGAGATCTACTGCTAGTGAGGCAAGTCCTTCGTGGGTGACGACCATGGTGGGATAGACAAGGTTGCTTCTTCGTGGACCCTTCTTGGGTGGAGCCCTCTGTGGACTCGCGCAGCCGTTACCCTTCGTGGGCCGAAGTCTCCATCAACGTGGATGTATGATAGCACCACCTATCGGAACCACGACAAAAACATCCGTGTCTCCAATTGCGTTTGAATTCTCCAAACCCCTCCCTTTACATTCTTGCAAGTTGCATGCTTTACTTTCCGCTGCTCATATACTCTTTGCATGCTTGCTTGAATTGTGTTAAGATTTCTTGACTTGTGCTAAGTTAGCTAAAATCTACCAAACACTAAAATTGGGAAAAGGATAAGTTTTTATTTGGTCAAGTAGTCTAATCACCACCCCCCCTCTAGACATACTTCCGATCCTACAAGTGGTATCAGAGCTTTGGTCTCCATTTGCTTTGATTTCCATAGCTTTTGGTGGTCATAGCCTTGGTTTCACAACCTAGGAGAGTATGGCGTATAGCAAGGGAACCTACCACCGTAGAGGTCCTTACTTTGATGGTACTAACTTTGCTAGTTGGAAGCATAAGATGAAAATGCATATTCTTGGACATAACCCCTCCGTTTGGGCTATTGTGTGTATTGGCTTGCAAGGTGAATTCTTTGATGGGAGAGAACCGAACCGTGAAGGTAGCGCGGATGAGTTGAAGATGCTGCAATACAATGCTCAAGCTTGTGATATCCTCTTCAACGGATTGTGCCCTGAAGAATTCAACAAAATCAGCCGTCTTGAGAATGCAAAGGAAATTTGGGATACTTTGATTGATATGCACGAAGGTACCGACTCCGTCAAGGAATCCAAGTTGGATGTGCTTCAAAGTCAACTTGACAAGTTCAAGATGAAGGATGGTGAAGGCATCGGTGAAATGTACTCTAGGCTTGCTCTCATTACAAATGAGATTGCCGGCCTGGGAAGTGAAGAGATGACCGACAAATTCATCATCAAGAAGATCCTAAGAGCTTTGGATGGAAAATATGATACCGTGTGCACTTTGATCCAAATGATGCCCAATTACAAGAATCTCAAGCCAACAAAAGTCATTGGAAGAATTGTTGCTCATGAGATGTCACTCAAGGATAAGGAGGAGCTCCACAACAAGTCAAGTGGTGCTTACAAAGCCTCATGTGAAGCCCCCACATCATCAAGTGAGAAACAAACCTTCAATGAAGAATTGAGCCTAATGGTGAAGAACTTCAACAAGTTCTACAAGAGTAGAAGCAAAGAGAGAAGCTCCAAGTCAAGGTCCTACAACGACAAAAGATCTTCTAGTCAAGAGCATAATTGCTACAATTGTGGAAGACCCGGACACTATTCCAATGAGTGTACGGATCCCTACAAAGTAAGAGAAGAATCACCTAAGAGAAGTAGAAGAGAATAATCACCACCAAGAGAGAGAAGGAGCAGAGATGATCGTTATGAACAAAGAACATCCCGGAGAAGGAAGGATTCGGAAAGGAAGGACAAGTCATCAAGGAGCTACACAAAACAAAGACATCAAGCTCATGTTGGTGAATGGGTATCCGGCTCCGACTCCGACAATCACTCTGAGAGAAGCTATCACTCCGACTCCGAACATACTCAAGATGAAGGTGTTGCCGGTCTAGCACTTGTGTCAACCAACTCCTACGACATATTTGATTCACCAAATGAAGGACTTGGGAGATGCTTCATGGCTAAAAGCCCAAAGGTATCACACCCCGAGTATGTTGATTTCAATAGTGATGAAGATGACTTGTTAGGTGATGATGATTTACTTATTGACCACTCTAGTGATGAATACTATGATGAAACGTCAATTAATCATGTTAATCAAGATAAAACGAATGACAATGATAAGGAGAAGATTGAGCTTCTAGCTAAAGAACTAAACACTCTTAAGTTAGCTCATGAAACTATCTTAGGTGATCATCGAGAACTTTTAAGGACTCATGAGAAGTTACGCTTTGAAAAGCTCAACCTCGAGCAAGAGGATGAGTTCTTAAAGGCAATCAATGATGATCTTCGCAAGAAAATTTCTTCTTACATTGCCAAGTGTTTACTCTTATCTACTTACATGCCTCAAGTCAAGTCTAGTAACAAGAACAAGAAGGATTCTTCCTCTAGTAGTAACAATAATCATGTTAAATCCAATGTTGTTGCTTCTAGTAGTTCTCTTGATTCCACTAATGATTCTCTTAGATAAGTTACACTTGAGCAAGAAAATAGCTTACTGAAGGGAATTATAGAGAAAGGTGTTTACAACAGCCTTGACGGGAGTAAGGAATTCGAGGAAATTGTACGCAAGCAAGGAAGGCACCGGAAGAACCAAGGTGTTGGTTTTGAACGAAAGTTCAATGCCAATGGAGTTGACTGGGAAGAAGATCAATACCCCAAGACGAAGTTTGTTCCTCAACAAGAGAAGTATGATCCTACTTGCTTCAAAGGGACACAAGCTCAAGATGATCTTCCACCACAAGACCACAAGCAAAAAGGCAAGGATGAGCTTCAAGAGGAGATTGATGCATTTAAAGAAGCTCCCAAGGCCTTGTTCAAGTGGGTTCCCAAGACTACGTCATGTTCTACTTCATCAAGTACGACTAGAACTCCAAGGATTCCCATCAAGATGATGTGGATCCCAAAGAAGAAGAACTAGAGAGTTCTTGAGGGTGACTCCGCCAACATTCTTCACTCATATCATTTTGGCAAGGACAAGTGCAATCAACTTCCACATCTTGCACTAGTTCATGGAGTCACAAACCCTCTTGTTGGTAAGACAAGGGACAAGGTAACCTAATGCTCTCATAGACATCATTTTGTGTGTACATCACTCTATGTCTATGGATATCCTTGTTTGTTCCTTGTGGGACTAACTCGTGTAGGTATTGAAAGTGCAACTCACTCCAAAGGATTGCTCCAAATGATCTACATCAACATTGAGCATCCACATCTTCAACACCTACATGAAGTCATCATTGACAAAACCCAAGGTTAGTTCATCCCTCTAAGGGGGGATCTCACATCTAGGGGGAGATTTACTCTAAGAATTGAGTTAAAGCAACTCTAATGGTGTGAACACAACAATGCATTATGTAAAAGTGGCAACCCCACTTGAGCTTAAACGATGAGTATGACCTATGATCAAATGTTCCCATTTGACTCCTAAGTCAATATACTCATATATAGATGACCTAGTCATCGCCAATTGCTTGATAGATGCTAGAATGGTTGTGCATGCTTTGCCACATATTTTATTTGTCATTTTATTGTGTGAGCATGTTGGTTGCATCTTTCACTCATTCGAGGACATCCACTTGTAGTTTTGATTGTTTGGTTTCTTTCCTTTTGCCAAGTGGATGGACAAGAATGCCTAAGAACCTTCTCTAGCTATCTATGCTTTTCTTGTCTCAAACTCTATTCATGCTTCATCACAAAGTTTGATCAAGTCAGTTTCGAACCACTCTATGTGAGGAGCACTCGGAGTCCCCGATTCGTCATAGACTTAAACTTCCAAAACTTCTTTGTGCGTTTCGGTCTGACCGATTATTCCATTTCAGTCATACCGAGATCACTAAGTCGATCTAGGTTTTCAATCTCGGTGCAACCGATTTGAACTTTTCGGTCACACTGAGTTGCAGTAACTGCTTGCAGTAATGCTTCTCGGTGCTACCGAGTTGTTCCACTCGGTCCCGACAGGGTTGGGCTATATATATATATCCACGGGCAAAATTTTGGAAATTTCTCCGAACTCTTTCGCCCGCGCTCAGCCTGCTCTGCCTCCCTGGGTCTCTGGATCATCCTCCTCGTCGCCAACTGCCTCCCTCCGCTGGTCTCCGCTGTCATCAACGGAAATCGTCTCTGCCGTTGCCGCCGTAGCAAGTCCATCGCCAAACTAGGGTATGGACTTGATCCTTGTGCTAATCTCACTCCGATTCCCAGCACATTGCTTTTGCCATGTATCTTGCCATGATTTAGATCATCATATCCAGCGAAAACACTCCGTAGTTCAGATGTGAAAAATTTAGGGTTAGGTTTCCGCCGAAACCATCTCGGACCAACCGAGTTGTAGAAATCGGTTCCACCAATTTGGCCAAGGCCATTGCACAAGTGATTCTTGGTCTGACCGAGAATTGCGAATCGGTGTGACCGAGTTCAAGACTTTGTGAAACCCTAGTAGTCTCGGTGCCACCAAGCTGTGACTCGGGTCCGAGTTCACTAGTTTAGGTTCCAGAAGCTGCTTCGGTGTCACCGAGTTTACAAATCGGTAGATCTGAAATGCTTTCTGTGGAAAACTAAAACTAAGTTTTTGACTCATTCTTTTGCAAAAACCTCTGTATTTTGTGATTCTCATCCTATCTACCTCATCTATATCTATTCACAGGGTCTGCTGTCAGTGTTTGCAACATGTCTGATAAAAGTGATAGTCAGAACAAGTCTAAGGAGCAGGTTCACATGAGTGAGGGCACTAGTCCCTCTAGCAGCTATGATGGTAGGAGGAGCACACCCAGCAACTTACCTAAGGCAGCCACCAGGGCCAGAAAGAAGAAACCCTCAAAGTCTAAGGATGAAGACTATGTGGCTGTAGAGGATGAGGCCACTTCCAAGAAGAAGGTGCTCAAGAAGGAATATGGCACAGCTGCTGCCACTAAGCCTGGTATGAGGACCAAAGCACCTGCTAGAAGAATTACCATGTCTAAAACAAGAGCCTCCACTCAAGTACCTTTGGAATCTGAACCCAAAGAGGCCGCTAAAGAAGGGAAGAAGAAGAAGGAAAGGGTCAAGAAGACCATGGCCAGGGTTGTTGGAAAGCCTTCCATGATGGAAGAAGAAGAAGAGGAAGAGGTTGCTGCACCATCACCTAAAGCTCAGAAGCTTATGGGTGATGCCATCAGGTCAGGGGATGCTTAATCAAAGCCCAAAGAAGCTCCCAAGGCAGCTACTCCAAAGCCTAAAGCTGCACCCAAGAGGAATACAAGGAACATTCCTGCTAGAGAGAAGAACAAGGCCCTAGTGCCTGAAGTTACTATTGAAGAAGAAGATGATGAGGATCATGTCTTGAGGAAGTTGAAGCCCAAAATTCTAGATCACAGTGATGTTCATCCTGTAGATGAAGATATGAAGCTGAGAAAGGATGCAGGACTCAGACAGTGGAGATTGACTTATCCCTATGCAGTCAGGAAGAGAACTGCTGTGGACTACAGGTTCCATACAAAGGAACAACAGGACTTCTATGAGACAGTGCTACTTGACAAGAAGCCAATAGTCTATGACAGGAGATGGGTGGACTGGAAATATATCAAGGAGAATGAAGAGCACTATCCTGGAGTATATGACAGTTTCAATGCTTGTGGAGTGGATGACTTTGTTGGGCAGAAGCTCACAAAGTGGAATGATGAGCTTATAATGCAGTTCTACACCACAGCTCACTTCTATCCAGATGGAAGGATAGTATGGATGTCTGAAGTTACTAGGTACCAATCAACTGTAGAAGAATGGGCAAATCTGATCAATGGACCTAAGGAGAAAGAGGATGACTTGGATGTCTATGCCAAGAAGAACAAGGATCACAACTCCATGGCACATATGTACAGGGAGATCCTAGATGCTGCTATTGAAACACACAAGTTTGGATAAGTACATTACCTTTTGTCAGGATTGCCAACAACCAACTGGATCCTCAGGCACACTCTTTTGCCTAAGTCAGGTGATCACAAGATGATCAGAGGCCATGCTATCAACCTGCTTCACATATTTGATGTGCATCAAAAGTTCAAGGTCATGAGCCTCATAGTGGAAACTATCAAGAGGACAGTTGCTGACCAAAAGAGAAGTTGTGGGTATGCCCCACAGATCCAGGAGCTAATCAACTCCAAGATGGGCACTGGCACATACCTCTTGGACAAGGAACACATGCCCATCTATCCAGATTTTGAGGACAAAACAGTGGTTATGGATGAAAATGAACCATCTTCTGTGCAAGCACAAGCAAAGAAGGATAGGGCAAGGACTGAAAAGGCTACAAAGATGCCAACCATTGATGAGGCATCTCAGTATTTCCTGAAGAGCAAGCAGGATCAGCTTGCTACTTGATTGCCTCCACTCTGAGGATTGAGAAGGGATTGGCCACCCTGACTCAAAACCAGGAGAGCCTAGAGAGGATCATGGAGCAGAACTTCTATGACTTGGATGTGAAGGCCACTGAGATACAGTCAGTTGTTGAGCAACTTCAGGATGACATGCAGGAGAGGAAGGGCAAGACTACCACTGATGCGTTTGCTAGAGTGCCCAAAGCACAGAGATCTGCTGCAGTGCCTGTTCCAGACACAAGAGCAACTTCATCTGCACCAGCTACAGCTTCAGGGTCACCAGCTCCAGCACCTACTCCACCAGCTCCATCTTCATCAACTGATGCCTTCGTCCTTGGCACTATTTCTACACCACCACCTAAAGACCAAGCCTGAGAGTCGATTTAGTACTATGAATTTTCTATGAAATTTTTGGTAACTTGTTGCCAAAGGGGGAGAAAAATGTATAGATCATAGGCTTCGAGAGAGAGCGTTGCTTTTTATTCTCTCTTTTTTTGGTGGTTGAACTTTGTTTGCTTGTTTGATACACTTTATGCCTGTGTGATACTTGGATGATCATGTGTTTG
The DNA here is from genome assembly GCF_018294505.1 of Triticum aestivum. Lineage (NCBI taxonomy): Eukaryota > Viridiplantae > Streptophyta > Magnoliopsida > Poales > Poaceae > Triticum > Triticum aestivum. The sequence goes on along the minus strand of NC_057804.1, from coordinate 443,434,792 downwards.
ATCATATGCTACATTAATGCTTGTTGGATGACATTATCCGTTATCTCTATATGATCATTCACTTTGCTTGGTGATGAGTGTGTGTATTTAATTATTATCATTTTGAGCACTCCACCAAGATGCATGTGACATGGGAGAGTAACTCATGATCCTAACTCATTGTGCATTTGCAGTCCAAAGCAAATCTTAAACTATGCACAAATTTAGGGGGAGCTCTCACATTTCACATACCTCTCTGAGCGACAATGTTTTTCAATCTTATTATCATTTGTCGAAGCTTTGATCTATATGTTGTCATCAATTACCAAAAAGGGGGAGATTTAAAGTGCAACTATCCCTAGGTGGCTTTGGTAATTCCTAACAACATATAGCTCATTGAGCTAATGCTATTTCTAGATAAATATTTCAGGAAAGCTCAATGAATGACATGGCATGGATGAGAAAAGTGGACCCCTCAAAATGCTAAGGACAAAAGGTTTGTCTCAAGCTCAAAGCTCAAGACTGTACATTTTATATTTTAGTGATCCAAGATCACATTGAGTCTATAGGAAAAGCCAATACAATCAAGGAGGGATGAGGTGTTGCTTAATGAGTTTCTTACTCAAAGTGCTTAGTGATATGCTCCAAAATCGTCAACTACTTTATCACAGCCACATATGACCTAAACCAAAAGTCAAACTCTGCCCCACCGATTCTTTATATTCGGCGCCACCGAGTTCAGATGTCATAGCCACTGCCACAAACCCTAGGGAAATCGGTCTCACAGATAGGGATCTCGGTCTCACCGAGATGGGATTGTAATCTCTCTGTTTCCCGTCGTAACGTTTAGGTACCACCGAGATGAGCGATCGGTCCCACCAAGATTGCAATGTAAACTCTCTGTTTCCCTTTCGTAGCATTTCGGTCTCACCGAAATGAGTGAACCGGTCCCACCGAGTTTACCTAACCAACTCTCTGGTTAGCTTATTACCAAAATCGGTCCCACCGAGTTTGTGTAATCGGTCTCACCGAGATTACGTTATACCCTAACCCTAACCATATCGGTCCTACCGAGTTGCATGTCGGTCCCACCAAAAATCCTAACGGTCACTAGATTTGCTGAATCGGTCCGACCAAGTTTCTCAATTCGGTCCCACTGAGATTGGCAAGTTGTATGTAATGGTTAGATTTTTTGTGGAGGCTATATATACCCCTCCACCTCCTCTTCATTCATGGAGAAATCCATCAGAATGAACCTACACTTCCAACTTACATTTTCTGAGAGAGAACCACCTACTGATATGTTGAGACCAAGATATTCCATTCCTACCATATGAATCTTGATCTCTAGCCTTCCCCAAGTTGCTTTCCACTCAAATCTTCTTTCCACCAAATCCAAATCCAGTGAGAGAGAGTTGAGTGTTGGGGAGACTATCATTTGAAGCACAAGAGCAAGGAGTTCATCATCAACACACCATTTGTTACTTCTTGGAGAGTGGTGTCTCCTAGATTGGCTAGGTGTCACTTGGGATCCTCCGACAAGATTGTGGAGTTGAACCAAGGAATTTGTAAGGATAAGGAGATCGCCTACTTCGCGAGATCTACTGCTAGTGAGGCAAGTCCTTCATGGGTGACGACCATGGTGGGATAGACAAGGTTGCTTCTTCATGGACCCTTCTTGGGTGGAGCCCTCTGTGGACTCGCGCAGCCGTTACCCTTCGTGGGCCGAAGTCTCCATCAACGTGGATGTACAATAGCACCACCTATCGGAACCACAACAAAAACATCTGTGTCTCCAATTGCGTTTGAATTCTCCAAACCCCTCCCTTTACATTCTTGCAAGTTGCATGCTTTACTTTCCGCTGCTCATATACTCTTTGCATGCTTGCTTGAATTGTGTTAAGATTACTTGACTTGTGCTAAGTTAGCTAAAATCTGCCAAACACTAAAATTGGGAAAAGGATAAGTTCTTATTTGGTCAAGTAGTATAATCACCCCCCCTCTAGGCATACTTCCGATCCTACACTTACTCGACCATAGCTCTGTACTTCCTCGGCTTCAGCGGCCGTTGGGTGTCACCATTGCGGCTCGGAGACCTCTTGTGGAGAGCTTCAAGGTTCAGGCGAGGCCGGACGGGCCTCGAGGGACGGTCCCTAGAAGCAAGAGCGCTTGTCGAGGAGCCCTGCGCGGCAGCCTCAGGAGCGGGAGTGCTCGGTGGGGCTCCCTGGGCAGCCGCCTCAAGAGCTCCAGGAGGCACCTCCCCTTCACCAGCCACCTCGGAGTCGTTGCCCCGAGCCTCAGGAGCCTTTCCCTCCGAAGCACCGGGTCGTGCCGACCCTGTGGTGGCCCTTTCCTGGGCCTTTGGAGACCTGACCTCCGGAGCACTTAATGGTGCAGGAGCTCCGGAGGTCGCCTGGACAGTGGCTGGTTGTGTGCACCCCCCCTGCTTCCACACTTGGGGCGCACGCCGCAGGATCAAGTAGCAAGGGAGCCACGAAGATGGGATTCTCACAAGGCCCCTCAAGGCCCTCCAGGAGTAACCCCCACTCATCGAAAAGGGGCATCTGCTCCATGAAGGCCGCCTTGTTCGAGCATTCGTAGAGGAGACAACCATTTCCAGGAAGATCGACGGGTTTAGATTTGCCCGTCAGAAGCTCAAGTATCTTGTTCAGGGTTTTGGAAGGCAGCAACGGCTCCTGGAGCCTCATGGAGTCCTCGGCGCCAGTGAAGGCCCACATTGGGCGAGAATCGCGCTGGAGTGGGACGATGCACCAATGGACGAATTCCTTCACCACCATTGGTGCCGTCACCCCTAGCTTCTGCAGCCTGGCCAACCTCTTCCAGATGTGGGTAAGCCGATGGTCGACGAGCTTCACATGCCCCCACCCGGAGCTGGGAACGGCCGGCGCTCGAGGGGTCAGAAGCAGGGGGCCACGTGTATCGGCATCAACAAACAATCACTGCTTTCAGAACCCCTTCGCGTCTAGCGATAGCTCGAAGTCGATTCCCGAGCCGGCTGTCGTCGCAACAGCTTCGAAGCACACGCACCCCAAGCGTTGGCGGGCATCGACCAGACGGAGCAAGAAGAAATGGCGAAATAGGGCCACGGAAGGAGCAATGCTGACTATGGCCTCGCAAAGGAAGGCGAAGACACCAAGGAGGATGATGGAGCGGGGATCCAGGTGCAGCAGGTGGATCTGGTAGTGCAAGATTACGGCATTGAAGAAAGGAGAAAATGGGGGAATGAGGCCCACGAAGAGAGCATGAAGATGGATTGGAATCTCAGTGGCGCTCATATCATCCACAAGCCAAGAGTGAGCCAGGCGGCCAGCTCTTTCCACTCATTGGAGTCGTCTGCGAGAGCGGGGCAAACCCTGTTCAGCCCCTCCCAATTGATCACCGTTGACTGCTTAAGAGCCGGCTCGAAGATCGCGGGGGTCCAGCCTACGCGCGTGACCTCCCCTTCTTCTTCCTCTGCTGCGGGGCCATGGCGGAAGCTAGGAAGGGGGAGCGGCGCTGGCACCAGATCTTCACGAAGGATTGCAAGCCTGGGAAGAGAAGGAGCAAGGGCCAAGCGCGACAATCTACAGGGGCGGACTGCTCTAGCAACGGGCGGCCGCCAGGCTTGGCAGATTTCAAGGCAGCATGGGGAAGTGGACACACCCACGTCCCATCAAGAGCTAGCATCGTTCAAGGCTGCATGCGGTTAGGGCCCTCGGTGCTTCGCACTTGTCCTTTGGCTTCTCCTAGAAGCCAAGTCCGAGCGCGCCTTGGGCCTGGGGGCTACTGTCGGCATTCTAGATACAGGGGTACCCAGACTTGCCTACCTGTGGCCCACTGCATGGCTCCATCGACGGTCTGGTATGGCCCATCTTCAACATCAGCAACTCAAGACCCTCGCGAGAGGCCAAGCCTCGCGAGGCGGGCGACACCAAGACCTCCAAGGGGATCGGCCTCCTCGGGTTGGATCCCAAGGAGCAGAGACTTCTATGCAAGGTGCACCTCACGAGGCTCAGCTGACGTGAGCCACGACGACCAAGGCCAGGCGAACGCCAAGCGGCCGCCAGCGGGCGCAGAGTATCAGTTTCCTCTTTGGTGCAAAGGAGGCAACCAGCAGGCGCGGAGTCCCGAGGAATCAGCCAAAGGTTTCCATTCTAGTGCAACAAGACAAAGACCGCCAGCACGACAGGACGGAGGTCATCGTCGAGCCCACCACAGCCTCATGACCAGAGGCTTTTATAGGTGAAGACCACTTTATTTTGGATAGGGTGTACTTCTTGTCCCCCTTCAAATCTGGCCATTGTGGGATCCCTTCCCGCCAACATTTGGGAAGAGGACCAAGGCCACTATAAATAGGACTTAGCCACCACCATAGAGGGGGATCGGATCCATTCCCACTCGACCACCTCACCATCTCACCCAAGATCAAGAACACCTCACCTCCTGAGGTTGTTCATCCACTATACTAGTTCATCCTCAGCCCCTCGAGGCAATCCACCACAAAGCTGGAGTAGGGTATTACTCTACAAGGTGGCCCGAACCAGGATAAACTGTTGTGTCTCTCTGTCCCTTTGAGCTCGACACGCTAGGCAGTGAGGATCGCGAGTAGGTAGGCTGGGTAGGTTGAGATCTCCGCATGCACCCCAGAGTTCGAACCTCTCAAGGGTTTGCGGAACCCGAAATTCGACACCATGGTCCAACCAGAGGCCTTAGAATGGGCAAGTTCCATTCCAATGGCAAGGACCGAGCCAAACTTGATGAGTGGCTCCGATCCCCTGCCCTAGATCAGCTCAAGGAGCTCACATTTGATGATGGGCATATTCGCACACTACCAATGTTCGCGCTCCGCCTCGCGCCCACGCTGCTCGTCGCCAAGTGCATGAACTGCTATCCCCCCTTAATGACGCGCCCGTTCTTATTCTACCACGAATGAAGCACCTCGAGCTCGTCACCGTCTGCCTCCCAAACATGACATGGAGCGCCTGCTCCATGGCTGTGCGGCACTCGAGTACCTTCATCTTCAGGAGATCATTGGGTTGAGTAGCTTCCACATCACCTCCATGACTCTTCGGACTATTTATGTGTATTGCTAGTGTTGCAAGAAGACATCACGAATTGTGTACCACGGTATGGTCATTGAGGACACACCTTCACTTGAGAGATTACTTGTAGTTAATCAAGAAGTTCCAACAAGAATCAATGTCATTTTTGCGCTGAAATTGACAGTGGCGGGCTACTCATCTGACAAATACTCCAAACTTGTTATTGGATCCACACCCGTTCAGGTACAATAGCCGCCTTCTATACCTCCTTCTAGAAATTAACATTATTTCTAATTTTGAAGATGAATGTTTGTCCGTCATCCAGAAAATGATTCCGGCAAGCTTGACCCCGAAATTGCGCACAGTGAAGGTCTTGGCACTAGAATCTATCGACCCCAACATGGACCAACTTGTTAGTTTCCTGAGATGCTTTCCGTGCCTGGAGAAGGTATATATCGAGGTGATGTTCCTTTCCTATTAAATCTTAACCATAAGGGAGTTAACTTTTTGAAACCTTTTCCCAAGTTTACAATGACAATGTACTACGATTTCTGAAGGAGTTTTGGAGGATTTCAGTACATACATCCCCCCATATTGGTTGCTTGATCCATATGGTTACAATCCATAAGCATTTCTCCTTCGGATTCATTTGTACTAGTTTTCTTAGGGAACTTTTCATCCACTCCAACCTCTTGTGAAGAAGGCTACATTTTTCTATATTTTAATCATATGCCCATGCCAATCATGTCGGATCAAAGATGGCACGTTAGTGCATTTTAGAAATCCTGCAAATCAAATAGGCATGTAGTAATGTTCAAAATTGCATGTAGGCACGAACACTTTTTCTTCTTTTGCAGATAAGATTAGGCTCGGTGGTGGATAATGTGATACGGTATAACAATCACATCGAATGCCTAGATCTACATCTCTCAGAAATTACTTTGAACTCCTACTGACGGACCTTACTGGAGATTATATTACCCAAGTTCTTTGTTGTCGGAGTAATGGTGCTGAAGGTAATGAGGTTTGCCCTACATTTATTTTGCAAAAAAAGAATGGTTTATTGATGAGCGTCGGCGACTGCGGCGGAATGGAAAAGGCTCCCAAAAAAGCCAAATTTCATTTTGGAACTTTAGATGACAGAGTAATCGGAAGTCATCGTGTCAACCCCATACATGACTTCTTAGTGGTTGATCCCTTTGCAAAAATGACGAGGTTTTGAGACCAGCCTTACAAGTGCTAATATTAGTTTGAACCTCTCTTATATCCATGTTCAGCAGATCAGCGCGAGCATTTGTAGCTGATGCGCTAAATTTCATTTCTAATATCAGTTTGAACCTTGTAATCTTCGAATTTGAGCCATATAACTATGGGATTTGAACCTTATAATATTTCGAGCTTTTGTGGTACAATCATTGAAATGGCATCGTATGAGACTTGTATATTGGTAGCACTATTTTGACCTTAATATGCAATGGGCTTAGATTTTATTAACCATTCTCGACTGTATTTACCTTGTCGATCTCATAGCACACGATCTGTATATCTAACTCGACTACGATGTTTGACATTATTGCACACAGTTGGTTTCTTCAACCGTGTGCCCTGTAGAGCGCAGAATTAATTATCGCACTCGAGTGTCCATCATCACCTTTCTATGTAACTTTGACCTCATCACCCACAGGTAAACTTATGACCGAAGTCATTCCACATACTTCATTTTTACCAAGCTTTTTGCCAATAAACACCCACGATTTGCCCCTCTTCTAGCCGATGTGTGGCCAAACTAGCTGGGCGGGAAGCTTGCGTGGTAAACTGTGCGGTTGCGCAGGAACAGGCTCACCAATGATACATTTGGCGCCTCTTTGATCCCATGCATGGTCAAACAAAACGCGTGCGGGGTTCTCAAGCGTGCGATGGAATCCTCTACTATGACAATACATGATGATTACAGGCCGGCCGGCCCCCATTTATTGCAGCGGCCATTTAACCCTTGTGTCTCTTCAGCCTTTCGATTGTGCCCCACTATTGCAAGAATCACACCTTCCATGACAAATTCTAAGAGGGTATCCTGCGCGGCTCCTATGGCGCTCCGAGCGGCTGCCGACGACGAGCAGCAGTTCACCATGCATGTTGTGGTGGACACCCACAGAAGGTTCACGGAGCTCTCGGTGGTGTACAACAACAACCTGGTCTGGTGGAGCACTCCATCCACATCATGGAGCTATTGCTTGCTGAGGAGAAGTACAAGGTGGTCAGGTTTGACCTCGAGTACACCCCGCTCGTGCCGGGTCTCGTCCCAAGGTCGTTGTCTGTGTGCGCAATCACGTCCTCGTCTACCACTACTACCTGGCCACAAGGCCTTGTGAGCATTTGGCTAGGTTTGCCAACAGCCCCCACTACATGTTCGCTATAGTGGACATCACCAATGATGTAAAGGTGCTCAAGAATTCGGGCATCGCCTACCAGAATCTTGTCGACATCCATGGCCAATACAAGATTTGGGGCAGCAATGACCATAAGAAGGACTCGCCGGTTCACCTAGTTGAGGCCATCATCGGCCCCTACTATAGAGACATGAAGGATTCCTGCAACAAGGACAAGCGTGCCTGGCACTCGGCCTGGATGGAGAAACTCGACAAAGCTCATGTCGTGTACGCGGCCAAGGAGGCATACACGAGCTACGAGATGTATAGGCGGATCGCTTACATGAGGAAGTGCCTCCTTCCCCAAAATGTCCAGAGATCCAGCCGGAAGCAGAGCAATGGCAAGCGTCATCGCAACAAGAAGTAGATGATTAGATCATCGTTTCGCCTAGTTTAGTATGCATGTAATTGGTTACTTTGGTATGTGGAAATGTTATGTGTGTAGTCACTTGTGTAATTGTATGCTTAATTTGGTTATGCAATGTTGTCTTTTTAAGTATATATGTTGATGCTCTGTAGAGCATAGATGTTGTGCGGACAGAGCAAATCACATCACACATGGACTAAACAATGGAACCCGTTGGTGATGTTTTCATCAATCACTCACAATTGTATACCAGCAATCATTTGCTCACAACACACATGGCTTGTGAACAGGAATCATCTGTGTTGTTATCCATCTTCCCACACATTTCCGATCGTAGACCTGTTTGTCGCGTATCACACACATCTTGTTAAGTTGAACGATTTCTGTTCTCTTGGCTCAACGCAAATAGTTCATCCGAGTGAATCGTATGACATATATCGCACACACATTCATTGGGCTGACCGTTTCTTTTGTGTTGCCTAATCACAAACAGTTCATCCGAGTGAATTGTATGTCGTATATCACACACACCTTCATCTGGCTGCCTGTTTCTGTTGTTCCGTCTCATCACAAACATTTTATCGGAGTGAGTTGTATGTCATATATCGCACACACCTTGATCTTGTTGTTCGTTTCTGTTGTTCTGTCTCATCGCAAACAGTATATGGGTCAATAGTATGCCCCGCATTGCACACGCACCTAAAATCTGAACCGTGTTTGATGTATCCACCATCACAAACCTTTTGCATCTTATTTGATGGGTTTTTTACATCAATTTTTGCGATTAATGCATCGCACACAGATTCGTCGAAGGGTCTTTGATTGTAGTGTCACGTTAGTAGCATCCTGCAGTAGTGGTCCTCCATAAGCTTCAGAGTGACATTTCCATAGGACTTGTTCCTGTTCATGCTCAGGTATACAACGTCTAATAATACCATCTACTCCTTTATAAAGATTCATCCCAAAAGTAACGTCTTAAGTCAAAGAAGATTTTTTTTCTTTTGTTGGTATGTGAAACTAGGTGGTATAAATTTAGTGACAATATAATTAGCATAGTCATTATACCAAGGAGTATTATGAGAAGCATTTATGACCGCTAGTTGTTCATCTGGGAAGCTATCATCAATAGGCAGTGGGTCATCAAGAAAATTTTCTAACCTGGATAAGTTATCAGCTACGGGGTTCTTAGCTCCCTTTCTATCAGTAATGTGCAAGTCAAATTCTTGTAGCAGAAGAACCCACCTAATAAGTCTAGGTTTAGCATCTTTATTTTCCATAAGGTATTCAATAGAAACATAAGTGGTGTGAACATTTACTTTAGAATCAACAATATAAGATCTGAATTTATCATAACCAAACACAACTGCTATAAATTCTTTTCCAGTAGTAGCATAATTTCTTTGGGCACTGACTAGAGTTTTACTAGCATAATGGATAAGATTTATTTCCTATCAACTCTTTGTCCCAAAACAGCACCAATAGCATAATAATCACTAGCATCACACATAATTTCAAAAGGTAAGTTCCAATCAGGTGGTTGAATAATAGGTGCACACATTAAGGCTTTCTTATGTTTTTTGAAGGATTCTACACAATCATCATCAAAAACAAATGGAACATCCTTTTGCAAAAGATTAGTAAGAGGCCTAGAAATTTTAGAGAAGTCTTTAATAAACCTCCTATAGAAATCAGTGATACGTCTCCAACGTATCTATAATTTATGAAGTATTCATGCTGTTATATTATCATTCTTGGATTTTTTACAATCATTTTATAACAAGTTTATATAATTTTTCGGGACTAACCTATTGACATAGTGCCCAGTGCCAGTTGTTGTTTTTTTTCTTGTTTTTAAGTCATGGAAAATAATTACTAAACGGAGTCCAAACATAGCGAAACTTTTTGGAGAATTTAATGGACCAGAAGACACAACTTGGGCCAAAGAAGTACTAGAGGGGTGCCCCGAGGGGGGCACAACCCACCTGGGCACGCTTGGGGGCCCAGGCGCACCCTGGTAGGTTGTGCCCACCTCGGTGGCCTCCCACACCGCCTCTTCACCCTATAAATTCCCAAATATTCCAAAAACCCTAGGGGAATCCATAGAACAGAAGTTCTGCCATCGCAAGCCTCTGTAGCCACGAAAAAACAATCTAGACCCTGTTTCGGCACTCCACCGGAGGGGGAAATCATAACCGACGGCCATATTCATCATCCCTATAGCTGCCATGATGAGGAGGAAGCAGTCCACCCCCTTGGGGCTGAGGGTTTGTACCAGTAGCTATGTGTTTAATCTCTCTCTCTATCTTGTGATGAATTGAGTTTTCCCTTTGAGATTTTGTTGTATCGGATTGAATACTTTTATGGATTTGAGAACACTTGATATATGTCTTGCTATGAATACCTATGGTGACAATCGGGTATCACATTGATTCACTCGATATGTGCTTTGGCACTGAACTCGCGGATTCCCGAGGTGACATTGGGGTAAACTATGCATAGGGGTTGATTCACATTATCGTCTTTGTTTCTCCGGTATAAATCATGGGGCACTCTTTGAGGGGTTCTTTATGTTGGATTGAGTATTATGAATCTCAAATTGTTTGATGCATATCATATATTCAACTCACGGGTACTCGCGGTGACATTGGAGTATCTAGGTGACACTAGAGTTGGTTGATGTGTATCATATGGTGTTATTTTAGTACAAACTCTTGATTAGATCGGTCGAAAAGAATAGCTTGGTGTTATTTTAGTACGAACTCTAGGATAGATTGATTGGAAACAATAGCTTTGAGGTGGTTTCATACCCTACAAACAGTTTCTTCTTATGTGCTCCGCTAGATAAGAACTTTAGAGTGATTCTTCATCGCACGTTGAGCAATGGTTATATGATCCAATTATATTAGCATTGTTGAGAGATTGCACTAGCGAAAGTACGGACCCTACGCCTTGTTTTCAAGCATTGTAATACCGTTTGTGCTCACTTTTGTTACTTGCTACCTTGCTATTTTTTATTGTTCCTATTACAAAAATCAATATCTACTATCATTACTACACTTGTATCACCATCTCTTCGATGAACTAGTGCACCTATACAATTTACCATCGTATTTGGTATGCTCGGGACACAAGAGACTCTTTGTTATTTGGTTGCAGGGTTGTTTGAGAGATACCATCTTCATCCTACGCCTCACACGGATTGATAAACCGTAGGTCATCCACTTGAGGGAAATTTGCTACTGTCCTACAAAACTCTGCGCTTAGAGGCCCAACAGGAGTCTACAAGAAGAAGGTAGCGTAGTAGACATCAAGCTCTTTTTTGGCGCCGTTGCCGGGGAGGTGAGTGCTTGAAGGTATATCTTTACATCTTGCAATTGAATATTTTAGTTTCTTGTTTTATCACTAGTTTGGTTTATAATATAAAACTACAAAAAATTTGAATTGAGGTGGCCTCGTATTCGTATTTATCATGTGTTTCTTGAAAATGATGGAAAGGAAAATCGTGCTCAATTGATAGAAAAAGAATTCAATATAATGTTTAGCATAAATGATGAGCATGATTGCAATGTTGCTAGTATGAATTCTTTGAATATCCATGATGCTAATGATATGCAAAGCCATAAGCTTGGGGATGCTATGTTTGATGAAGATGATATTTTTAGTCCCCCCAAGTTATGAAGAGAATATTTATTATGATGATTGCATGCCTCCTATTTATGATGATTACGATGATGAAAGTGGATTTGGAAGAGTGTCAACTCTAGGTACTAATGATACCACTATTTTGGAGGGTGTTGAATCTTATTCTAATAATTATGGAAGTGGATTTGGAGAGGTCATAACTTTATTTAGTGATGAATCCACTATTTTGGAAGAGGTTTCAATTGACCATGACAATTTAGTTGCTATCTATGATGATTATGGAGATAACATGTATGCTGTAAGGAATAATGATAACCATGAAACTTTTCATCATGATTTTAATTTTCAATTGGATTATGCCAATCAAGTATCTCATAATAGTTATTTTTTTGAATTTGCTCCCACTACTATGAATGAGAAGAAATTTAAATTTCTATGCTTATGTATCATGAAAATAATGATTTATGTGATAGCTATATTGTTGAATTCATTCATGATGCTACTACAAATTATTATGAGGGAGGAACTTATGCTTGTATGAATTGCAATAATATCAAGTTTCCTCTCTATGTGTTAAAGGTTTTGACGTTGCAGTTGTTTTGCTTTCCTATGCTAGTTGATTCTTGCTCCCATAAATTGTTTGCTCACAAAATCGCAATGCATAGGAAGTGGGTTAGGCTTAAATGTGCTTGTCATGTGATTCATGATGCTCTCTTTATGTTTCAATTCTTTACTTTTATGCAAGCATCATTGAAATCATCATGCCTAGCTAAAAAGGCATTAACAAAAAGTGCTTGTTGGGAGAAAACCCAACACTTACCCCTACAATTTTTGTTTGTTAACATGATTAATCAACTTTAGTAATCATGTTTTATAGCTCTTGTTTCAATAAACTGCCAAGTAAAGTCTTTGGGATAGTGTGGATGATAGTTGACTTGATTCTGTGCAAAAACAGAAACTTTTGCTTCCAATACCAGAATTGTTTAAATTAACTGGAAGTGATAAAATTCTGAATTGTGTATAGGTGATTGATATACAAATTATCAAAGTTTTCCTAATTTTTCAGAATTGTTGGAGTAGTAGAAGTATGGTAGTTGTCTATATCACTACAGATTGTTCTGTTTTTGACAGATTCTGTTTTTGATGCATAGTTTGCTTGTCTTCTAGTTTCTATGGCTTATATTGCTCAATATAAATTGTGGAAATGATATGGTATAGTAGGAATTGTGTGAGAACAATTATGAATGTTGTCTCTGACAGTACCAAAAGTGAATGGTTTGCTCTTTATCATACTAACCTATCTCACGAAGTTCCATTAAGTTTTGTGTGATTGGAGTTTTCAAGTTTTGGGTGAGATATCGATATGAGGAGAATAAGGAGTGACAAGACCCTAATCTTGGGGATTCCCAAGGCACCCCAAGGTAATATTCAAGGAATATCCAAGCAACTAAGCTTGGGGATGCCCCAGAAGGCATCCCCTCTTTCGTCTTCAACATTATCGTTAACCTCACTTGGGACTATATTTTCATTCGTTACATCATATGTGTTTTGCTTGGAGCGTCATTTTATTTTTTTAGGATTTGCTAGCTGTTATTTACATAATGCTTTGTATCTTTTATTTCAATAAAAGTGGCAAGGATAGCCTCCACCATGTGCAAGTATGAGTTGCTGTTTCAAAACAAAAAAATTATCGTTGTTGCAAAAATTTCCAAGAAAAGTAAGAATGTGATAAAATGTTTAAAAAATGAACAATAAGCTACGATGAATTTTCTACAGTGTGTTAATTTTCCAAAAACATTTGAGCTACAAAAGTATGAATCTTCTTGCATTCTTTATAGATTGTACTGTTTTGACAGATTACTGTTATGTTTGCATTGTTTGCATATGTTTGCTTGTTTAATGATTCTATTTGTGGATATGACTATTACATATGCAGAGGCCTTTAGTATGAAATGTTGAATAATCACTAGTGCACTGCATTAATCACAAATGATCAGAGACCCTTTGACGAAACTATGTGCGATGCATTAATCACAAACGGTGATGTAAAAAACCGTCAAAAAAGGTGCAAAACATTTGCGATGACGGATGCATCAAAAATGGTTTAGATTTTTGTTGCGTGTGCGATACAGGGCATACAGTTCAGTTCAATTAACTGTTTGCGATGAGGAGGAACAAAAGAAACAGGCAGCCAGATGAAGGCGTGTGCGATACACAGCATACAGTTCACTCGGATGAACTGTTTGTGATTAGGCAACTCAAAAGAAACGGTCAGCCAGATCAAGGTGTGTGTGTGATATACAACAGGAGATTCACTCAGATGAACTATTTGTGTTGAGACAAGAGAACAGAAACGGTTAAATATAACAAGACGTGTGTGATACGCGACAAATAGGTCTGTAATCAGAAATGTATGCGAAGATCGATACTAACACAGAAGATTGCTGCTAATATGACGTGTGTGTTGTGCAATGGGATTGCATACAGAACAACACACACACACACTCACACACACAGATATATATATATATATATATATAATATATAATATATATATATATATAATATAGGTCTGGACTATTCTGTTACTAGTAACAGAATAATATTCTGTTACCCTCGCCCCCTATAAGGCGCGATGCGTCCACGACCGACCCAACCTCAATCTGACCCGCTTCCTACCGCTGGAGGCAGCTGTTGCGGGCGAGCGAGCGACGGCGGTAGCTGGAGCGAGGGAGCCCGCGGCGCCGTGACCCGTTGACAGTGAGTTTCCACCCCCGGCCCCCGATCCACAACCACCACTCCCCCCGACGGGCCGCCATCTAGCCATGCCGCCGGCCCGACCGCTGCCACCATCAGTCGCCTCGTCCGGCACCAGATCCTCCCCGCGCGCCTCCCCGCCGACGGGCGGCGAAGCCTCCCCGCACGCCTCCCCGCTGCCGGGCGCCGGAGCCTTCCCGCATGCCTCCCTCCGTCTGGTGCAGGAGCCTCCCCGCGCGCCTCCCCGCTGCCTGGTGCAGGAGCTTCCCCGCGCGCCTCCCCGCCGCCCGGTGCCGGAGATTCGCCTGGGCCGTGATCCACACCTCCTGCCTCCACCCCTCGATGGAACTCGTCGACAGAAATCCACCACAAGCACGGTCGTATCCCCAACAACAATGGCTCTGCCTATCAAGTTCTTGCCAATGCGCCGCTAATGAGACGAAGATGAAGTCAGATGCAACAAGATGTAGGTGATGTCTCCTTCCCACACAAATTACTAGCAACACCAAGTTTTTGAGATCTGGGTTTGAATGAAGATAGGTACCACGTTTGTGTCAATTCATCAGTTCATCAGTTCATCTGTGCTGCTATGCTTTGCTTACATGTTACACTATTAGGTTCATGAGTACAAAATTGTGTGTTGCATCTGTGCTGCATCAGTACATTGCAAATGCTTGCATCAGTTCATTTACACCCCTGCCACTTGATGCACAATTAGCATGTCGAGATTAATGTCAGTACCTCTAATATTGTAGCTTCAATTCAAGTAAAAAACGTAAACTTATGCATCAGTCCAAGTAGATAGTACTAAGGTTCAGCTACCACTGAAAGTTGTATGTTGTTATTTCTAAGAGTACAAGTCATGTAGTTGCGTCAGTTCGAACGAGTAAAAAAACTGTTACTGAAAAAATATAAAATTGTTACACAGTAAGTTCAATGATACATAAACTAGCACTACTTGTAATGTAGATGCATTGATGCACAATTTGGATGTCGAGGTTACTGTCAGTACCTCTAATATGCTATCTTCAGTTCAAGCCAAAAAACATAAAGCCTTATATAAGGTTCAGCTACCACTGCAAGTTGTATGATGTTATTTCTAATAGTACATGCCGCGTAGTTGCGTCAGTTTGAACTAGTGAAAGAATGTTGTTGAAAAAAAATACACTTGTTACACAGTAAGTTCAATGATACACAAACTAGGAGTACTTCTAGTGTAGTTCCATAAGTTATATATGAACAAAAGAGAAGACATGCATCAGTTCAATGTTCACACGCACCCACACACCCCTAAGATAGATAATGGGGGCAAGTCCATACAAGGAAGATGTGTTAGTACAACTATGCCCCTCGGTGCGGTGCGGGGGCAAGTCATGTTACGGAGTCACCTCCGCATGCGACGCCGCGGCACACCGCGTCATCGCCTTCTACGGCTCGTTCCTGGCTCAGCCTCGTCGGGATGGGGGAGGGGGGGTCCCGATCCCCCTCCCCCTGGCTCGGCCTCGCGCTAATGCGGAAGTGCGCTTGTTTGGCAGGCGCAGTGCGGTTATTCTGTCCCCCCACACACACACGCACCCACACACCCCTAAGATAGATAATGGGGGCAAGTCCATACAAGGAAGATGTGTCAGTACAACTATGCCCCTCGGTGCGGTGCGCTGCGGTGCGGGGGCAAGTCATGTTACGGACTCGCCTCCGCATGCGACGCCGCAGCACGTCGCGTCGTCGCCTGCTACGGCTCGTGCCTGGCTTGGCCTCGCCGGGATGGGGGAGGGGGGGTCCCGACCCCCTCCCCCCCCTCGGCTCGTCCTCGCGCTAACACGGCAGTATGCTCGTTTGGCAGGCGCAGTGCGGTTGTTCTGTCCCCCCCCCACACACACACGCACCCACACACCCCTAAGATAGATAATGGGGGCAAGTCCATACAAGGGAGATGTGTTAGTACAAGTATGCCCCTCGGTGCGGTGCGCTGCGGTGCGGGGGCAAGTCATGTTACGGACTCCCCTCCGCATGCGACGCCGCAGCATGCCGCGTCGTCGCCTGCTACGGCTCGTTCCTAACTCGGCCTTGTTGGGACCCGCCCTGCCCCCCTCCCCCCCCGGCTCAGCCTCACGCTAACGCGGTAGTGCGCTCGTTTGACAGGCGCAGTGCGGTTATTCTGTTTCCCTCCCCCCACACGCACCCACACACCCCTAAGATAGATATTGGGGGCAAGTCCATACAAGGAAGATGTGTCAGTACAACTATGCCCCTCGGTGCGGTGCGGGGGCAAGTCACGTTACGGACTCGCCTCTGCATGCGACGCTGCGGCACGCCGCGTCATCGCCTGCTACGACTCGTTCCTAGCTCGGCCTCGCCGGGATGGGGGGTCCCTTCCCCCTCCCCCGGGCCCAGCCTTGCGCTAACGCGGCAATGCGCTCGTTTGACGGGCACAGTGCGCTTATTCTCCCCCCCCACAGACGCACCCACACACCCCTAATATAGATAATGGGGGCAAGTCCATACAAGGAAGATGTGTCAGTACAACTATGCCCCTCGGTGTGGTGCGGGGGCAAGTCATGTTACGGACTCGCCTCCGCATGCGACACCGCGGCACGCTGCGTCGTCGCCTGCTACAGCTTGTTCCTGGCTCGGCCTCGCCGGGATGGGGGAGGGGGGTCCCGACCCCCGCCGCGTCGTCGCCTGCTACAGCTTGTTCCTGGCTCGGCCTCGCCGGGATGGGGGAGGGGGGTCCCGACCCCCCTCCCCCTGGCTCGGCCTCGCGCTAACATGGCAATGCGCTCGTTTGACAGGCGCAGTGCGGTTATTCTGTCCCCCCCCCTCTGCCCTAGACACGCACCCACACACCCCTAAGATAGATAATGGGGGCAGGTCCATACAAGGAAGATGTGTCAGTATAACTATGCCCCTCGGTGCGGTGCGGAGGCAAGTCATGTTACGGACTCGCCTCCGCATGCGATGCCATGCCCCCCCCCCCCTCGGTGCGGTGTGGGGGCACGCCGCGTCATCGCCTGCTACGGCTCGTTAGTAGAACAAAACTCACAAGAACTAGAACAAAAAAAGTATCAGTCCTAGAAACTAGTGGAGTCAAATACAAGATTCAAACAATAAAAAGAGAAAAAAATTGACCGCCCAAGGACAAAAAAGTACTAGCCCAAGTTAGTGGTGGAGTCAAGTACTAGATTCAAACAACAAAAAAGGAAAAAAAAATTGACCGCCCTAGAACAGGCGCAGGCCCTGACGATGCTAGATACTTGAACTCGAGCCTATGGGCGAATCCCTAGTAATCCGCACAATGCAGGGCCCGCCGTTAAGGGCCCACAGGTCAAGAGAGCGAGCGAGCTCCGTGTATAAGCGCTCATGTAAGTGTTCATAGGAGTTCGAGTGGTGAGCCTCGACTGCGCTTATAAACAGGTCTAGAGCCCCCTCGACTAGCGAGGTGGGACTAAATCCATAGCACACGCGCACACCGTGCTGCACAGCCGCGCGGATGAGCTATCCGGGCCGAAAACAACGACTCAGGCCGATGGCCCAACACAGTACGTCACCCCATTACAAAAATCCAGCATATCACACACGACAAAAAAAACAAAATGCAGATAATTCTAAAAAAACCTCACAAGAAATCAGTTCAAAACAAAAATATTGTAAAAAGTTCAAACACATCTTAATGGTAAGAAGTAAAAAATAAAAAAAAATATTTTTTGGAAAATTAAACATAGAAGATTGTAAATAAAAATTTCAGAAACAAATTTATAAAAAGTTCAACTACTACGATTCATAAGGTTCAAGTACAAAAATAGTACTGTGCAGCAAAGATTAAAATCTTTTAATTTTAAAAAATACTAGAACTATCATTATTCAACTATAAAAAAGAAAAAATGTTCTCCAAAAATTCATGTAAAAAAGTAAGAAAAAATGTTATACAACAAATAAATTTGATTGGTAATTGACAACCTAAAATAGTTCAGTACTATCATTAACAGAATGTAAGTTCAGCAAACTCAATACGCAAAAGGGGGTTCTAAAAACATCATCAGCTTATAGCACCGTCTGCGAGTTATGTACATGAAAATATACCTATCAAAATAAAGGATGCCCATCAGTTCAAGTATAGAATTGTTCTAGTACTAATATAAAGAATATATAAATAAAATAGTTATACTTGAGCAAAACAATAGGAAAAGCATTACATAACTTGTTCCAAACCATCTGATAATACCATACAATTCAACCATCTCACATGCAAATGTTTTAAAAGAAAAAATACTCCAACATAATCAACCACACACAAATCTCACAACCGGCGTCATTTGCCACATTTAAACCTACAACACATAAATTCTGAACGTTAGAGAGTCATCTTCCCTGGAGAACATAACCATACCACATCACCATCGTCAAATCCAAACTCTGCCACAAACTCCTTCCACCCAGTAGTTAGGTTGATGCAACCATCAAAGTCGATGTGGTAGGCAACATCCATCAACTGATACCAATTTTTGTCTGAAGTATCCATCTTCAGAACACCGGAACTAGGAGCAACAATCCTGATCATGGGTGACATTTTCTGCAAATGGGCATGGGAGTAAAAAACAAAGTGAACACCTGACATAACTGAATTTTTACACAGATATAGGAACAGTTTGCATAACAAACTAAAAAAGAAAAAATCTGAACCAAAACAATAACACAAAACTAACTAGACATGTGAACTGACTAAACTGAGGAAATATACAAATCAATACACCTACAGTAAAAACATCTGACAAAAAACAGATCAAGGATTATACAAAAATGGATAAAATACTGTTAAGTAATGAACAAATACACACAGAAATCCCTACTATTAAATTCTGATAAAACCAAATAAAAAATTAGACAAACTATTCATAAGACTAAACTACAGATTCAGTCCATGGGATTCAAACAGAGACCAACAAAAAAGTAGAAAACAAAACGAATAGAAACACATACCCATGATTCCTTCAAGTCACCAACCGTCAAGCGACAAACATAGGGTGTACGAAACCCATGGTTGTTGTACAGCAGACAAGAAAGTTGCCCACAGCGCTGAGTCTGGGTGAGCTCCAAACCAGATTCGTACACACAGCCGTCAGCTATGCGCGCCATCTTTGCCAGGCATCCGCATGAACAATCCTCCATGGAAAACACATGAACAGGGAAGAAAACAACAAAGAGAAGAGGGAGGAACCTAGATCTGATTCTGGAAGAAGGAAGAAAAAGGAGGGGGAGACTTGGCCACACACCACACATAGATGGATAGAATTTATAGATAGGGAGACTCGTAGATTATAAAAATAATAAATACGCAGGTGGGCAGCCAGCTAGTCGGAAATAGTTATTATACAAGCCATGCAACATTTGACCGCAAATCAGTTCAACTTCAGATAAACAAGCAGTTCAAAAGAGCATATGTCAAACATATGCAGACAAAACAACACATTCAGAAATAAAACAGTTGAATTCATTTAGTCATTCAAAACATCTGCTCCCTCTCAACAAAAATCTTAAAAACATAATATTCACTACTTCAGTCATAACGATCAAAGAAACGATGCCATTTGGCCCTGGTGGATGGATGTGGAGTCGTGGATGCTCTCGCCCTAGCCCAACTAATGATCTGAATATGGTTCCTTCCTCTGCCCTCTATGAAAAGAAGCTCCAATTCATTGGAGTTGCAAGTATACATCACCTCGCGTGCAAGGCATCTGTTGAACTCTGCCTCCAGTTCCTCCTTGGCAGCACGTCGTGCCATCTGCCTGCGCCTGTGCCTCCTCCTCCTCTGCTCCGCTACTGCAGCGCTCACATCTATGGCGTCCCCCTCCTCCTCTGTGACCTCTCCCAGCTCAGGATCCATCTCACTTTTCTTTGGTTGTAGCTGGTAGAATGAAAGTGACAGAGGGCTCGGGCTTTATAATCAAAGTGCAGAGGTATCGGTACGAAGCCAATTCTGATGTCAACGCACAGTAAGACAACTTTGATACGCAGCAGTCCAACTACACATACGACAGCAATTCAAACAACACTGAAAAACATGCAACTTAATTACACAGTTTGACCAGATTACAAGAAATTGCAGCATACAGTCAGCCGCCATACACCACGTCCGCCAACGACAAAATAACATGGGAATCCGGGGTAGAAACCACTCAAAGAAGCAAAATTGACAATGCAAATCTTTTCAAACAATCCTCATATCTCTCCCTGCAATGCCAATTCGAAAGTAAAACAACAGAAAAAGAAGAACAAATTTGCATGGCGGGCGTGGAAAACGACCAAGAACACCAAAACTTGTAGTCAGAAATTACAGGTGAAATTAATCTCCAAAAACTCTAACATATTGATAATTCTCACATCAAAAACAATAAACAGGACGTAAATTGAGGCCTACGAACACCACGGTAAACACCAACGTCTAAAACACGTCCGCCGCCAAAATGCCCACGCCGTCACCTCCGGTGACTATAGATCGCAAAACACGACCAGGTGAGCGCGCGCACGTGCGGAATCCCTTACATGTCTCCTCTAGCAACGAATAGCCTGTAGCATCGCCCCGGAGAACGACCGGAAGCTCCACGTTGCGTCCCTTGTTTCCGTCCGTCGTACACGCAGGAAGATCAGTTCAAGTGGAAAACCACGTCAGTCCAAACTGTGAACTACTTCAGTTTATATATATATATATAGACACACACACACTTCTAAGGACATGGTTGCATAACCAAATTAAACATCCAATTACATAGGTGGCTACTACAACCATGGCATTTGCACACACCAAAGTAAACTATTACATGCATAATTTCATATGTGGCTACTACACACATGACACTTCCATACACCAATAAAGTAAACTATATATTACATGCATGATTAACTAGCATAAACAATCATCTGATCATCATCTAGTTCTTGTGATGCTTGCTCCACTCGTGACTCAATTCAGGCTCGTCGATTTGGGTAACGAGGCACTTGCTCATGTCAACGGTCTGCTTGTGCATCTCGTAGCATGTGTAAATGCTCTTGGCCATGAACCTGAGGTGAGGTTCATGTAGTTGCCGCAACCAGGCCATGTGCCAGGATACGGGATTTCTTTAGGCATCCTGCTTCATCTTTTCATAGCAGGGGTCGATGATGGCTGAGGCGAGTTCAACCAGGGAGTCCTTCTTTGTGCTGCTCCAGACCCTGTAGTGCTCATGGATTTCGACAAGGTTCCTGCAGGCCAAGCCCGTAATACTGGGCGCTTTTACATCGTCGGTGGTTCCCACCGTGGCGAACTTGTAGTCGGTGATGTTGACAAACCTGTTGAAACGGTCGCAAGGCTCTGTGGCCATGCAATAGTGGTAGATGAGGACATGATGGCACACACACAACTGGGTGATGGCAACCGTCTAATCTATGCCGGGACTACCAGCGGTGTACTGGAGGTCGACACCGACCACCTTGTACTTGTCTCGAGCAAGCAACACCTCAATGTTGTTGATGTAGTCATCCACCACGGCCGGGTCGATGGTGTACACCACCGAGAGATTCGTCTCTCTCGCATGGGTCTCCACTCTATGCTCGCCGAACTCCATTGGAGCGCCGCTAGACATCCCGTCTCTATGTGTCATCGTGGGTGCACTTGTTGTGTTGTGGGGCGCGATCGAAAGGTTGAGGAGACTAAGGTTATAATGGTCATGGGTATTAAAGGGGAAGCCAGACGGCCTGGAATATCGATCGGCACGCCCTGATGGCAGTTCTAATTCACAGCATGTAACTCCATCGTGCCGCACATAACTGCATCGCGTGCCAATGCTCGCGGCGCAACCTCATTTATGTGGGGCTCGCGATGTGATCATGTGCAGGCCCAACCGCTGGCAGAGCATGCGTGGAGGGACGCGAGCAGAGCGCTCCACGGTCGCCTCAGTGGCGATCAACCATATATATGCATATAATAGTTGAACACGCATGGAAAAGTTGTCCACAACCCGAGCACGCTGATGGATGCGAGCAGAGCGCGCCGTGGTGCCTAACGGCGAGCACACCGTGTTACAATGCCTAATGGCGAGCAGAGGTCGGCGCCGTGTGTGTTGTGGGCAAGCGCTTGTTGGTATATAACCTCAAATTTAACCAACAAAATGTTAATGCATGTTACAAAAATTATATAACAGGAAACTATGTTCAAATACGAATTCGACAATGTAATCTTTGGCGACATGCATTCGTATTTTATTAATTAAATCTACCACTACAAAAAAAGACACATCCATGACATTTTGGGCCAAACGAAATTTTTTTATGTCATACCTATGACACTTCTATGATGATAATTGTGACAAAACCCGGTATCATCATAGATGTAGTGGGCTCCTACTTCTATGACAAAAAATCATGACAGAAAATGGGATTTTCGTCCTGGGCGGGCCGGAGATGCAGCTGCATGACATTGTTTGGGCTGTCCATAACAGAAAAAACCCATGGTAGAATCGAGGGCGAGGAAAATATCGGGGAGTTCCCAGTTACGGTGGGTGGTCGGGGGCCGAGCGATGCGCGTTTCTCTCGTACTGTACGCGTGTGGGTGTGAGGCGTTGGGTTCTAACTAAACCCAAGTGAGGTGTTGGTCTCTAAATAAACCCGAGCAATTGCACTAGCTATGTTACAGAACCCGAGTGATTCCTTCGCTACTGCTGCTAACTGAAGCCGACCGAACCCTGCTGCCTCCTTCCCTTGATGAACGGTGAATGTTGTTAGGGGCGTTCGGATGAACAGTTCTTGGTGGGGGTGGATGAACAGGACCCTGTGGTGTTGCCTCTGGATGAACAGGACCCCGATCGAGCCGTTTGGGGCTGGATGAACAGGACCCCGTGGAGGGCTGGATGAACAGGACGACCCCACGGAGGGCTGGTTGAACAGTAGCCGGTGGAGGGCTGGATGAATAGTAGCCTGTGGAGAGGGGTGGTTGAACAGTAGCTGGTGGAGTAGCGCGCGGTGGAGGCTGGATGAACAGGAGCCCGTGGATGAATAGTCGCAGGTGGAGGCCGGAGGAGGTCGACTGTGGATGATTAGTAGCCTGTGGAGGCTAGAGGAGGTCGATGGTGGGGATGATACGTATCCCGTGGAGTCCCGTTTTGTGGTACGCCACACCCCTCCCGATCGAGAGGACCCTGTTTCGACCGTAGGAGGTCCAATAGAAGTCTGTTTCCTCCATTTTGTGGTATGCCAGACCCCTCCCGATGAACAGGGTCGCGTTTCGAACGTGGCCGGTCAAACACAAGGACGTTTCCTCCATTCTGCGGTACGCCAGGCCTCGTTTCCATCAGTTGTTCCGTCCAAGCCGGTTGGCTCCCACGCGTTTTGTTGCCTCCCGATGAACACGATGCATTCCGTTGCCTCCCCATGAACACGATGACGACACAGTTTCTTTGTTCTGAACCAGCCATGTACACGAGCCCTGGTCGTACGTATGCGCGAGTAGGTGTTTGAGACCCCACCCGTATGTACGTATGTGGCCGTATTTTCTTTCTTGCACCCTGGCCGCTGGACGTACGTGTACATGCTAAGTGCGTGCCTCTACTACGACACGTGCGCGCCTCTACTACAACACGTGCGCGCCTCTACATCGACCAGTATGTACGTACACGTTCGCGACCAGAATGACAACGTTATGTATGCTTCGACCAGGTGGGTCCCAGCTGTCAAGCACTTCCTTGCATGCGAAGATGTAGCTGGTGGGTCCCAGCAGTCAGGGGGGCGAACATTTTTTTTGCCCGTAATATGGACACTTCCTTGCGTTCGAAGATGTAGCTGGTGGGTCCCAGCAATCAGGGGGGAATCATTTTTTTCATAATATGGACGCACTTCCTTGCGTGCGAAGATGTAGATGGTTGGTCCCAACAGTCAGGGGGGAAACATTTTTTTCATGAAATACAGTGGCACGTCCGGTGAGTCCCTGCTTTTAGGTGGAGGAATTAATATTTTGCGCGTAATAAGGAGGCACTTCCTTGCGGCCGCCGTGGACCCAGCTGTCAGCCTCTCCATGTACAGTACTCTTCCGATGGAAGTCGTTCCTTGACTACGTCGCGCCGAGAGCACCAGGGCGGTGGGCAATGGCAAGGCCTAGGAAGGGGAGGACACGGAGCCGGGGAAGACGCAGCAGTGGAAGCCCGCGCAGAGAGGAGTATGAGGGTTCACTGGTTCGGCTGCGGTGTGAAGTTGCTGTCGCCACAGAATAACAGGGGGTGTGGGTGAGTAGAGGGATGCCCTGGCAAGTGGTGGGAGTAGTAGCGGGCGGTGAGGCCTGCACGGCAACATAGCCGGCCATGGGAGACGGGAGCAGGCGGTCCCACCGGCACTGGATTTGGCGGCTGGAGCAAGAAGATCAAAGATTGGAGAAACACGACGGCCGTTGGATTGACATCCAACGGTTACATCTGCTAGAATCGTTTGTTGACGTATATAATAACTAAAAAAATCTTGCATACACGTCAACTTAATAGGCCCACAAGTTATACCATTCCCTCTTTTTTTAATAATTTATATATAGCTCATTAAAACTTCTTATGCAATTTATTACACTCCTTTTTTTGTTGGCCAGGGGCATGGTTAAAAATTTAAACGAAATTTCGCATATTTCTGTGGGTTCCAAACTATTTTTAATACCAAAATGTCGAGCCAGATTTAAAGTACTTTGAAGATATATTTAAATTAGGTTATAGCCCAGTGAAATAGGAATCTGAAAATGTGAAAAAATTCAGAAATTATAAAGTAATTGCCAATTTGTCAACTATTTTTATATTTACAACCCATTTCACATTACTTTCAAGATTTGCAGGGGTCTTGAAAGAGTTGCAGCCCATCAGGGCGTAGAAAAATAAGTAGGCTTGGATTGGGTATTCTTCAAAAAAAATAAACTAGGCTCATTTTCACAAAGAAAAAATAGCTGGGCTGGTCATATGGTGAACATAAAATAAGCCTGGGCTAGACGGGCCACAGCCCAGTTCAAACCCTACTCCGTCTCAAAAATAACAAAAAAATATTGCTCGAGCAGCTACGTCCCATGTGTCAGCCGATCTTGTGATGTTCTCTTGTCTATTGACTATATACGCTCACAATGTCGTGGGTCCCAGATGTCAGGAAACCACTAGGAGGAAGCATTTTCTTTTTCCATACGCTCACATGGTGGGCCCCTACTTTCATCCTCTGCATGTACTTCTGCCAATTCATGTTGTTTGTTGACCATGTTGACAACGCTAGAGGGCGGCGCCGCGGCGAGCGCACCAAAGCACGCGGAGGACAACGACAAGGCCTTGGACATCAGCATTAACGATTTAGGAGACGGTGGGGCGGCGATGCGTGCGCTGAGGTGCAACCACCCGTGGGAGGCGGAAGCAGATGGCCTCGCGGGCGCTGGTTTGGTTTTGGCAGCTGGAGGAAGACATGACTGAAGAAACATGACAGACTGTAAAAGCAGCAGGAGTACTTAACAACCTTAACTGAAACCAGCACGGGCACTTAAAAACCATATCTAAAAGTAGTATGAGTACTTATACAGGTTCAACCGTACAAAGCATTCCTCGAACAGTGCTACTTTGCCTACAGTTAACCAAGGGTGAGGCCGCCAAGCCCCAGGACAAGGCCCAGGCGTCACCCCGCGCATCCACAACCTTCTGAAAGTGGCTTCATCTCGCAATGTGGTCAATAAATAGGATATTCGCTTTAGAGCCATGGAAAAGCAGGAACATAATCTTCTGTCCTATTCTCCAAGATGGACGAGCCTTCATTATTTGAGACCACCCATGAATAAGTATCTTTTCACCTCCAAGGGGAATGGAGTAGGTCAACATAAACATCATGTTGTGACCAAGCGCAAGTCTGACCTGACCATGGTCAGGCATCTGTACAGGAACAATAGAACTGGGCAGTTTCTATTTCAAGAAGATCACAGCTATAAAACTGTGTATAAGCAATAGTTTATGAACAACATATATAATAGAAAACAGCTCGTACCATAAGTTTTTTGACACGGTTGGACATGTTCAACGAGTGCAGCAGTGGCACACATATCCCACGTGGCAACTTGTGGATGTCATCCCGGTCAACTTCAGTGCCATTAGTAAAAGCCGAGTTCTTATAGAATAACAAACGAGCAGCCTGCTTAACTCTAAAAAAACCTACATGTGCCACCAATCATAAGAAAATATTAGTTAGAAGTAGCATCTTCGTGAGAAATTCATTGCTACTTATAAAGTTGAATTGTGATTAGTTAGACGGAATAGGTGGATTAAGAAGTAATCGAGGCAACAAGCAAGACCAGATACAAAACTAACATGGATGAACAATTGGAACGACGTCGGGGTCGAAGATCACAGTGAAGACGAGACCAGGTGAGGGAATCCTGGACTAGGGGGTGTCCGGATAGCCGAACTATCATCATCGGCCGGACTCCAAGACTATGAAGATACAAGATTGAAGACTTCGTCCCGTGTCCGGATGGGACTTTCCTTGGCGTGGAAGGCAAGCTTGGCAATACGGATATGTAGATCTCCTACCATTGTAACCGACTCTGTGTAACCCTAGCCCTCTCCGGTGTCTATATAAACCGGATGGCTTTAGTCCATAGGACGAACAACAATCATACCATAGGCTAGCTTCTAGGGTTTAGCCTCCTTGATCTCGTGGTAGATCTACTCTTGTAATAACCACATCATCAATATCAATCAAGCAGGACGTAGGGTTTTACCTCCATCAAGAGGGCCCGAACCTGGGTAAAACATCGTGTCCCTTGTCTCCTGTTACCATCCGCCTAGACGCACAGTTCGGGACCCCCTACCCAAGATCCGCCGGTTTTGACACCGACATTGGTGCTTTCATTGACAGTTCCTCTGTGTCATCACCGATAGGCTCGATGGCTTCTTCGATCATCAACAACGATGCAGTCCAGGGTGAAACCTTTCTCCCCGGACAGATCTTCGTATTCGGCGGCTTTGCACTGCGGGCCAATTCGCTTGGCCATTTGGAGCAGATCGAAAGCTACGCCCCTGGCCGTCAGGTCAGATTCGGAAGTTTGAACTTCACGGCTGACATTCGCGGGGACTTGATCTTCGATGGATTCGAGCCACAGCTGAGCGCGCCGCACTGTCACGACGGGCATGATTTAGCTCTGTAGCTGGATAGTACCCTGGAGGCCGCACACGAGTCCGCTCCGATCTTCAATTCAGAGCCGGCTGCGCAGATCCATGACGGGTGGCTAGACACCGCCTCGGGGGCTGCAACCTCTATGATGATAGAGCCGAACACTGACCTTGTCCCTCATGAAGCTCGTGACTCGAGGTGCGGGACTCCTCGCCGGACTCCGAACCTCCCGCGCCCCCTCCAATGGAATCCGATTGGGCGCGGATCATGGAGTTCACCGTTGCGGACATCTTTCAACACTCACCTTTTGGCGACGTCTTGAGTTCGCTAAACTATCTCTCGTTATCAGGAGAGCCCTGGCCGGACTACGGTCAGGACGGTTGGGATGCGGACGATGAAGAAATTCAAAGCCCACCCACCACCCACTTAGTAGCCACTGTCGACGATCTAACCGGGCACTAGAAAGCCACCTCATCATATGACATATACATGGTGGATATCCCAAAGGATGGGAATGGTGAAGGAACAGCGGAGGACGACCCCTCCAAGAAATAGCCCAAGCGCTGGCGTCAGCGGCGCCGCTTTAAATCCCGCCACAGCAAGAATGGAGATTCCGGCACCATAGATAATAACACACCAGACAGTGCCGATGACAGCCCCCTCCAGCAAGATTCAGCACAGGAGGACGGAGACGCCAGCCCTCATGAGAGAACGGCAGACGAAGAGGTAGAGGATTACATGCCTCCCTCCGGAGACGAGGCAAGCCTCGGAGACGACGAATTCGTCGTGCCTGAGGATCCCGCAGAACAAGAGCATTTTAAACGTAGGCTTATGGCCACGGCAAACAGCATCAAGAAAAAGCAGCAGCAGCTTAGAGCTGATCAAGATCTGCTAGCCGACAGATGGACTGAAGTCCTCGCGGCTGAAGAGCATGAGCTCGAACGCCCCTCCAAAAGCTACCCTAAACGCAAGCTGCTCCCCCGATTAGAGGAGGAGGCATATGAACCTGCATCACCAGCAGACAATACGGCTGACTGACCACCCCGTGGCCGTGACAGAGAGGCCGCTAGGCCCTCCACTAGAACCGTACCCCGGCATCGCTCGAAAAGCACAAGGCCATAGGGGAACGCTCCGGACTTGCGTGATATATTGGAGGATAAGGCAAGACAATCAGGATCGATCTATGGATCGCGTGGGCGCCCCATGATACGTGACGACAACTGTCGCGCCGGACACAGTAAGTCCGGCCGGGCCGAACACAGTAGACAAAGCTCTCTTGAACTTTGTCGTGATATCGCCCAATACAGAGGCGCCGCACACCCGCTATGCTTCATAGATGAAGTAATGGATCATCAAATCCCCGAAGGGTTTAAACCCGTGAACATCGAATCTTATGATGGCACAACAGACCCCGCGGTTTGGATCGAGGACTATCTCCTTCATATCCACATGGCCCGCGGTGATGATCTCCACGCCATCAAATACCCCCCACTCAAGCTTAAAGGACCAGCCCGGCATTGGCTTAACAGCTTGCCAGCAGAGTCAATTGGGAGTTGGGAAGACCTGGAAGCCGCATTCCTCGATAACTTCCAAGGCACGTACGTGCGACCACCAGACGCTGACGACCTAAGCCATATAATTCAGCAGCCAGACAAATCGGCCAGACAATTCTGGACACGGTTCCTAACTAAGAAAAATCAAATTGTCAACTGTCCGGATGCGGAGGCCCTCGCGGCGTTCAAACATAACATCCGCGACGAGTGGCTTGCCCGGCACTTAGGACAAGAAAAGCCGAAGTCCATGGCAGCCCTGACATCACTCATGACCCGCTTCTGCGCGGGTGAGCATAGCTGGCTAGCCCGCAACAGCAACCTCAGCAAAAATTCTGGCAGTCCGGATATCAATATCAAGGACCGCAATGGCTGGTCGTGTCGCAACAAAAACAAACGCCACATTAACGGCGACAATAGCGAGGATACGGCAGTCAATGTCGGATTCAGAGGCTCTAAACCCGGTTAGCGGAAAAAGCCATTCAAAAGAACTACCCCGGGTCCATCCAATTTGGACAGAATACTCGACCGCTCGTGCCAGATACACGGCACCCCCGAAAAGCCAGCTAACCACACCAACAGGGACTGTTGGGTATTCAAGCAGGCAGGCAAGTTAATTGCCGAAAACAATGACAAGGGGCTGCATAGCGATGACGAGGAAGAGACCCGACCGCCGAACAATAGAGGACAGAAGGGTTTGCCCCAGAAGTACGGACGGTGAACATGATATACGCAACCCACATACCCAAAAGGGAGCGGAAGCATGCACTCAGGGATGTATACGCGATGGAGCCAGTTGCCCCAAAGTTCAATCCATGGTCCTCCTGCCCGATCACTTTTGACCGAAGGGACCACCCCACCAGCATCCGCCACGGCGGATTCGCCGCATTGGTTTTAGACCCAATCGTCAATGGATTTCACCTCACCAGAGTCCTGATGGACGGCGGCAGCAGCCTGAACCTGCTTTATCAGGATACAATGCACAAAATGGGCATAGACCCCTCAAGGATTAAACCTACCAAGACGACCTTTAAAGGCGTCATACCAGGTGTAGAAGCCAATTGTACAGGCTCAGTTACACTGGAAGTGGTCTTCGGATCCCCGGATAACTTCCGAAGCGAGGAGTTAATCTTCGACATAGTTCTGTTCCGCAGCGGCTATCACGCTCTGCTCGGACGTACCGCGTTTGCAAAGTTCAACGTGGTGCCGCACTACGCATACCTCAAGCTCAAGATGCCAGGCCCTCGAGGAGTCATCACGGTCAACGGAAACACTGAACGCTCTCTCCGAACGAAGGAACATACAGCGGCTCTCGTGGCAGAAGTACAGTGCAGCCTCCTAAGGCAATTCTTGAGTCCGGCCGTTAAGCGACCGGACACGGCTAAACGCGCCCAGAGTAACGTACAACAAGACCACCTGGCATGTTCCGAGCATGCGTAGTAGTGCGGCCCCAACCCCGGCCCCTGCAAAATTTCAAGACAGGTCCTTTGCATACATCATTATGCTCTGGAGATACCATGGGCATGGGGGGAGGGGCACGACCACGATAGGCCCAGAATGCGGCTTAACCACTCCAGGGGCTCTCAAGTGTGTCGTTCTTTTTTTCTTTCTCCTTTTTTTTCTTATTTTTACCCACAGGACTCCGTTCATCAGAGGCCCTGTCCGGCAGCAGACATGCTAAACTGACGATGCAATAGCCAGGGAAGGAGAAAGGCTATGACGAATATCCAGGTGGTCTCCATTACGAGCATTAAATCTGTTTTATACACCATTCCGCAGCCTACCCCTGGAGGGGGACATGTTTAATAGTCCCATCCCTTGCTTATCGCACCATTTGTATCGTTCTGCATTCACAGCAGTATCTCTTGAATAAACAATGCAGCACCTTTTTGCTTACAATTGCATTTCTTTCTTATACATTTGTTCATTTATGACATGTTGCATCCGTACACTTTGGTACAACTAAATACACCAGGGGCTTATGTTTCCCGCATCATGGTGTGATAAGTCCGAACACTTTCACTAGTGCGGCACCCCGAACTTATAGCATTATATGCATTGGCTCCGAATCACGTCTTGGGTCAATAGTTGGGGTTGCCCGGCTCCCATGTTTTGGTACCTTATGTTCCGTTGTATCGGCTAAGGTAGCACTGGGAGAACCACTGCGATTGCGCCCCAGTTGAGCTGGACGAGCGCCTCAGTGGAGAAAGCTAAAACTGACCGTCATGATGAGGCGAGAGCCGGTCGCTGTTCGAGAGGTTCTTTGCGAATCCCTAAAGACTTATGCTGCTTAGAGCGAGGAGCCGGCTTTGTCCGGCCCAGGCGTGGATAGCGCCCCAAATTCGGCCTTCCGAACACTAGGGGATTCGCCGAAATTTAAAATTATAGAATTCTATGGCTAGGTGAGAGTGTTCAAGCATTATAAGTCTGGTTGCGTTGTTCGTTGTGTTGAGTGCCTCCCTAGATGGACCCAAAAATGGGAACAAGAGTGCTCAAATTTATCCCGAACACCCCAGCACTCGTGGCATGGGGGCTGAAGCCGACGACTTGCCATCTCTCAGATTTGATAAACAGCCGCACAGAAGGTAATCTTTTAAATTAACAAGTGTTGGTTAGCGCATATGAACAAAGTTTTCAGCGCACAGGATAACAAAATGCGAGTCTACTCAAATATTACATCTTTGGAGCACTCACCCGCAATAATGCGGGCACCCTTCAGGACACTCTTATAATACATCTCGGGCATGTGATACTCTTTGCCCAGCGGTGGCGCGTCCGTCACAAGCTTCTGAGCATCCATCTTGCCCCAGTGCACCTTAGTGCGGGCAAGGGCTCAACGGGCACCTTCAATGCAGGCGGAGTGCTTGATGACTTCAACCCATGGACACGCATCCACCAGCCGCCGCACCAGGCCGAAGTAGCTCCCAGGCATGGCCTCCTTAGGCCACAGCCGAACTATGAGGCCCTTCATGGCCTGTTCGGCCACCTTATGGAGCTCGACCAGCTGCTTCAGCTGGTCGCTAAGGGGCACCGGATGTCCAGCCTCAGCATACTGACACCAGAAGACCTTCTCCGTCGAACTCCCCTCCTCGGCCCTATAGAAAGCGGCAGCATCGGACACGCTGCGGGGCAGATCTGCGAACGCTCCTGGAGAGCTCCGAATTCGGGTAAGTGATAGGTAATTCACACTCACGTGCTTGCTTTGCATGAAAAATGCCTTACCCGATGCTATTTTCTTCAACGCCTCGATTTCTTGGAGGGCCATGTGGGCTTCGGCCTTAGCGGCTTTGGCACTCTCAAGAGCCGATGCAACCTCGAACTCTCGAGTCTTCGAGTCGCTCTCTAGACTCTCATGTTTTTCCACGAGAGCCTGGAGCTCTTGCTGTACCTCTGCCACCCGCACCTCCTGCTTCTCTCGCTTGGTGCGCTCCACAGCCGCATTACGCTCAGCCGCAGACACCGCCTCCTTCAGGGTCGCCACCTCGTTCGTGGACCCTGCAATACCCATGTTATCCTTGTCATTCTTCTTGCAACCAAATCCTTTTCTGTAATGTACTATTTTAATAAGGTGTTACTCACCTTCCTTGTCCTCGAGTTGCTTCTTGGCACGACCGATCTCGTTCTCGGATCGCTCGAGGCTTTGCTTCAAAGTATTGACCTCCGCAGTCAGTGCGGCAGAGGTCAGCAGCACAACCTGCAATCCCATATTGATATATTTTTTATGACTCCTGCGTATATCTTTTTAGATCCTCAGTCCGGCTTTTCTTCCCGAATACCGAACCGAGCATCAGGGGCTACTGTCTATGCGGTACTATTGTACATATATCAAAATTCTTACCTCAAAGCCTGTTAGAAGGCTGCTACAGGCTTCGGTCAGCCTGCTCTTAGCAAGCTGAACCTTCTGAATCACCACACTCATGAAGGTGCGGTGTTCCTCTTTGATGGAGGCGCCGTCGAGTGCCTCCAGCAAGCTATCCGGCGCCTCCGGTTGAACGGAGGCTGCCGGCGTCACGGTCTTGCCCTTCTTACGAAGGGGCCGCCCGCCGGACTCCGGAGCCACTACGGGTTCCGGGGCCGAGTCTGGTGCAAAGTCCGGGAGTTTGCCCTGCGGCACCTCCGGGGTCTCCTCCTCCTGGCGGGTCCCTTCCCGGGATCCCACCTCGGCATCTTCCGTATCATGAGGGGTGGAAGCGGTCGGAAGGGAATCCATATTCGACGCACCCAAGGACCCGCTCGACGAAGCGGGAAAGTCATCCTTGGGCGGACTGCATGGTTGTATGCGGCATTAGAAGGACACCATGTGACGAAAAAGAAAAATCATGAAGCTATTCGGGAATCCGGATACTTACAGTCTCGCCAGGGGCTTGGCCCTTGGAGGCCAATCCTCGTCGTCATCGCCGGTGTTGGCAGAGCAGTCCGGGGGAAGAGTCCTTCCCTTCTTGGACCCTTCGTCCTCCCTCGTTGGGGAGGCCTTCCTTTTCTTCCCTCCCCCCGCTGGGGGAGAGGCCTTCTTCTCCTCCTCGCCTTTGTGGGAGGAGTCTGCCTCGGAGTCATCATCTGAAAACGGGAACTCTTCCGAGTGCCCGTGGCCTTCTTCTTGGCCTTCTTCTCCGGCACCACGTGGGGTGCCAGAGCCAGGAGCCCCGTTAAGCGGGCGTCCGCTGGGTCCTCTGGCAATGGGGCCGGACAGATAGTCTGTTCAGCCTTCTTCAGCCAGTCCTGTCAAAGGAGGGGGAGTTTAGATCCCGCATAGAGTCAAACTATGGAAAACAAGTGTCCCGTAAAGGGCAAAATCGCTTACCTCGCTAGCCAGATGCTGCGAGCTGAATCCGCGATCTTCGGTAGCGGATGCGGGATCCTCGGCGCCCTTAAACAGCACCCTCAAGGCCTCTTCGTACGTAGTGTCGAAGAGCCCGCTCAAAGTCTGGTGCTGCGCCGGATCGAAGTCCCAGATATTGAAGTCCCGTTGTTGGCACGGGAGAATCCGGCGGATGAGCATGACCTGGACTATGTTGACAAGCTTGAGCTTCTTGTTCACTAGCTTTTGGATGCAGGCTTGAAGTCCGGTCAGCTCCTCGGAATCACCCCATGTCCGGCAACTCTCTTTCCAGGAGATGAGCCATATGGGGATGCCAGATCTGAATTCGGGGGCCGCTGCCCATTCAGGGTCACGCGGCTCGGTGATGTAAAACCACCCCGATTGCCACCCCTTAATGGTTTCCACGAAGGTGCCCTCGAGCCAAGTAACGTTGGGCATCTTGCCCACCATGGCGCCTCCGCACTCCGCTTGGCTGCCCTTCACAACCTTCGGCTTGACACTGAAGGTCTTGAGCCACAAGCCGAAGTGGGGCTAGATGCAGAGGAAGGCCTCACACACGACGATAAATGCCGAGATGTTGAGGATGAAATTCGGGGCCAGATCATGGAAATCCGGGCCGTAGTAGAACATGAGCCCCCGGACAAAGGGATGGAGTGGGAAGCCCAGTCCACGAAGGAAATGGCAAAGAAATACTACCCTCTCATGGGGCCTAGGGGTGGGGATGAGCTCTCCCTCGTCGGGGAGCTGGTGCGCGATGTCGCTGGATAGATATCCGGCGCTGCACAGCTTCTGGATGTGCCCCTCCGTAACAGAGGAGGCCATCCACTTGCCTCCCGCTCCGGACATAGTTGGAGAAGGTTGAGGTGAGATGTGCGGACTTGGGCGTTGGAGCTCGAGTTCGCGGAGATGGATAAGCCAAGGAGGAAGAAGGCGTAGGTAAAAGGGTTGGATCTTTATCCCCTTATATGGGAGGACGAAAACATGTGTCCCCACCGGCCTGATAAAACTTGCTTATCTCCCAAGCGCCGCAATCAATGGCGCGGTTGGGTTACCCACGTCCGTATTGATGGGAATCCCGGAATAAGGGGAACACGATCTCTGCTTCGACAAGACGTGCCAAGGAAACCGCTTCGCTAAAACGCGCTGAGGTGGTACAATAAAAACAATTCGAGTAAAGGCTTGGTAGTGGTGTGACGTATCGTCACCAAATATGTCAGCAGATTGAACTTGTGTAAATATTATTCTCTCTACGGTGGTATGTGGAATTTATTTTGCAGAGCCGGACACTATCCTGGTGTTCACAATCTTCTATAAACTATTCGGAGAAGGAACCCGCCTTGCAACGCCGAAGACAATATGCGCGTCGGACTCGTCGTCATTGAAGCCTGGTTCAGGGGCTACTGAGGGAGTCCTAGACTAGGGGGTGTCCGGATAGCCGAACTATCATCATCGGCCGGACTCCAAGACTATGAAGATACAAGATTGAATACTTCGTCCCGTGTCCGGATGGGACTTTCCTTGGCGTGGAAGGCAAGCTTGGCAATACAGATATGTAGATCTCCTACCATTGTAACCGACTCTGTGTAACCCTAGCCCTCTCCGGTGTCTATATAAACCGGATGGCTTTAGTCCATAGGACGAACAACAATCATACCATAGGCTAGCTTCTAGGGTTTAGCCTCCTTGATCTCGTGGTAGATCTACTCTTGTAATACCCACATCATCAATATCAATCAAGCAGGACGTAGGGTTTTACCTCCATCAAGAGGGCCCGAACCTGGGTAAAACATCGTGTCCCTTGTCTCCTGTTACCATCCGCCTAGACGCACAGTTCGGGACCCCCTACCCGAGATCTGCCGGTTTTGACACCGACATTGGTGCTTTCATTGAGAGTTCCTCTGTGTTGTCACTGATAGGTTCGATGGCTTCTTCGATCATCAACAACGACGCAGTCCAGGGTGAGACCTTTCTCCCCGGACAGATCTTCGTATTCGGCGGCTTTGCACTGCGGGCCAATTCGCTTGGCCATCTGGAGCAGATCGAAAGCTACGCCCCTGGCCGTCAGGTTAGATTTGGAAGTTTGAACTTCAAGGCTGACATCCGCGGGGGCTTGATCTTCGATGGATTCGAGCCACAGCCGAGCGCGCCGCACTGTCACGACGGGCATGATTTAGCTCTGCAGCCGGACAGTACCCTGGAGGCCGCACACGAGTCCGCTCCAATCTTCAATTTGGAGCCGGCTGCGCAGATCGAGGACGGGTGGCTAGACACCGCCTCGGGGGCTGCAACCTCTAGGGCGATAGAGCCGAACACTGACCTTGTCCCTCATGAAGCTCGTGACTCGAGGTGCCGGACTCCTCGTTGGACTCCGAACCTCCCGCGCCCCCTCCAATGGAATCCGATTGGGCGCGGATCATGGAGTTCACCACTGCGGACATCTTTCAACACTCACCTTTCGGCGACGTCTTGAGTTCGCTAAAGTATCTCTCATTATTAGGAGAGCCCTGGCCGGACTGCGGTCAGGACGGTTGGGATGCGGACAACGAAGAAATTCAAAGCCCACCCACCACCCACTTAGTAGCCACTGTTGACGATCTAACCGACATGCTAGACTTCGACTACGAAGACATCGACGGTATGGACGACGATGCCGGAGACGACCAAGAACCAGCGCCTTCTGGGCACTGGAAAGCCACCTCATCATATGACATATACATGGTGGATATCCCAAAGGATGGGAATGGCGAAGGAACAGCAGAGGACGACCCCTCCAAGAAACAGCCCAAGCGCCGGCGTCAGCGGCGCCGCACTAAATCCCGCCACAGCAAGAATGGAGATTCCGGCACCGAAGATAATAACACCCCAGACAGTGCCGACGACAGCCCCCTCCAGCAAGATTCAGCACAGGAGGACGGAGACGCCAGCCCTCATGAGAGAACGGCAGATGAAGAGGTAGAGGAGTACATGCCTCCCTCCGGAGACGAGGCAAGCCTCGGCGACGACGATTTCGTCGTGCCTGAGGATCCCGTCGAACAAGAGCGTTTTAAATGCAGGCTTAGGGCCACGGCAAACAGCCTCAAGAAAAAGCAGTAGCAGCTTAGAGCTGATCAAGATCTACTAGCCGACAGATGGACTGAAGTCCTCGCGGCTGAAGAGCATGAGCTCGAACGCCCCTCCAAAAGCTACCCTAAACGCAAGTTGCTCCCCCGATTAGAGGAGGAGGCATATGAACCCGCATCACCAGCAGACAATACGGCTGACTGACCACCCCGTGGCCGTGACAGAGAGGCCTCTAGGCCCTCCACTAGAACCGTACCCCAGCATCGCTCGAAAAGCACAAGGCCACAGGGGAACGCTCCGGACTTGCGAGATATATTGGAGGATAAGGCAAGACAATCAAGATCGATCTACGGATCGCGTGGGCGCCCCATGATACATGACGACAACCATCGCGCCGGACACAGTAAGTCCGGCCGGGCCAAACACAGTAGACAAAGCTCTCTTGAACTTCATCGTGATATCGCCCAATACAGAGGCGCCGCACACCCGCTATGCTTCACAGATGAAGTAATGGATCATCAAATCCCCGAAGGGTTTAAAACCGTGAACATCGAATCTTATGATGGCACAATAGACCCCGCGGTTGGATCGAGGACTATCTCCTTCATACCCACATGGCCCGCGGTGACGATCTCCACGCCATCAAATACCTCCCACTCAAGCTTAAAGGACCAGCCCGGCATTGGCTTAACAGCTTGCCAGCAGAGTCAATTGGGAGTTGGGAAGACCTGGAAGCCGCATTCCTCGATAACTTCCAAGGCACGTACGTGCGACCACCAGACGCTGACGACCTAAGCCATATAATTCAGCAGCTAGACGAATCGGCCAGACAATTCTGGACACGGTTCCTAACTAAGAAAAATCAAATCATCGACTGTCTGGATGCGGAGGCCCTCGCGGCGTTCAAACATAACATCCGCGACGAGTGGCTTGCCCGGCACTTAGGACAAGAAAAGCCGAAATCCATGGAAGCCCTGACATCACTCATGACCCGCTTCTGCGCGGGTGAGGACAGCTGGCTAGCCCAACAACAACAACATCAGCAGATTGAACTTGTGTAAATATTATTCTCTCTACGGTGGTATGTGGAATTTATTTTGCAGAGCCGGACACTATCTTGGTGTTCACAATCTTCTATAAACTATTCGGAGAAGGAACCCGCCTTGCAACGCCGAAGACAATATGCGCGCCGGACTCGTCGTCATTGAAGCCTGGTTCAGGGGCTACTGAGGGAGTCCTGGACTAGGGGGTGTCCGGATAGCCGAACTATCATCATCGGCCGGACTCCAAGACTATGAAGATACAAGATTGAAGACTTCGTCCCGTGTCCGGATGGGACTTTCCTTGGCGTGGAAGGCAAGCTTGGCAATACGGATATGTAGATCTCCTACCATTGTAACTGACTCTGTGTAACCCTAGCCCTCTCCGGTGTCTATATAAACCGGATGGCTTTAGTCCATAGGACAAACAACAATCATACCATAGGCTAGCTTCTAGGGTTTAGCCTCCTTGATCTCGTGGTAGATCTAATCTTGTAATACCCACATCATCAATATCAATCAAGCAGGACGTAGGGTTTTACCTCCATCAAGAGGGCCCGAACCTGGATAAAACATCGTTTCCCTTGTCTCCTGTTACCATCCACCTAGACACACAGTTCGGGACCCCCTACCCGAGATCCGCTGGTTTTGACACCGACACCAGGTTCTGCTATTTCCATCAACATTCGTGCGCCAACTTTCAGTCCATGACACTCGAGAAAGTTTATCCAAGTTCGGCCATAAAAAAGCAGCGATCTTCTTGGTTCATGAACCCAACTCAGAACTTATATCCATGACTTGTCTTCACTGTGACCATTAAACTGGTGTATTCAGTTATGGCAAAGCCGAGCATCTTGAGTACATGTGTTCTGGCACAACAAATAATGCACTGGAGGAAAAATAATATGAGAACACAATGTATTCCCTATCCAAATCTAGAAATAATTTCCTCCTTCACGTCAGTATTGACCATCGTACTAGTAGTACCCGTTATCCGAATATAGCAATCCAAATTTCCAAATTAGTCGACAGCATGTTCAAAAAACCCCACCCTCCCGGATAGAAAAGAGGATTCTAGGAACATACTGTGCACGTTTTAAAATCATGTGTTAGGATGAGAAGGAACAAGTGTGGCGTCTCGCTAAGGGCGCAGAAGACTGTAGGGTCCTCACACTTTGGGCACTGCAAATGAAACACACTAGATTCAGTAGGAAGAAAAATGCATCAACGGTGGCGGCTGCCATCCTAGGATTACCCGCGACCAAGGGAGTTGGATTTATTCGGGATGGATGAAGAATTTGTACCTGGTTCTCCATGAGGAAACCCTATGCAATCGCCGAGAGGGGGTTTTCTCTGAACAAACAGACGAGGGAGAAGGGGATTCAGGCCCAGTGAAATATTGTCGCTTCGTCCGTCCAGCTTACTGCTAAAGTTGGAAGGGGGGTTTGTGATTTGACGGCTCATTGGGCATACTGCGGCGCTACCACCGGGGTGTGTCTACGGTGCAGTTGTGCACTCTAATTTGGTGCATATGGCATGTTGACCCCATTGTTGGATGCCCCACATATCAGCGAAAGGAAGTAGAAAGACAGGAGTAACTAGTTACACATAAATATATTTTTGACAGAGAGATACTCCCTCTGTAAAGAAATATAAAAATCTTTTATATCACAACTTTATACATAAGAAAAATCAAGGGGAATATATATAACATATATAATTATAAAACCGAGTGTTTTAAACATGGTATAGATGAGTTGGTGATGATGGTGTGCCTGCCATCCTGCAATATAGGCCGTCCAATTTATATCTGACGGCAGGAAGGAAACTATGGCAATTTTGCAAAAAGGTACCCACACACCTCTCCACATTTGAGAATAAGGCCTTCCCTCATTCATCCTTTTCACTCACAAGATAAAATACTCATACAAATGCATCTTGATGTTATGTGCAACGCACGGGCATTACATTACTAGAAAAAGGCCTACTAATGGCGCACCTAATTTGGCCATTAATGGCGCATTAGTGGTGCGCCATTAGTGCCACGCCATTAGTATATTTTACTAATGGCGCACCACAGGTGCGCCATTAGTATCTAGTATACTAATGGCGCACCTCAGATGCGCCATTAGTATATACAACAGTGCGCCATTAGTATGCCTCCCAGGGGGCCATGTATACCCAGGTGCTTTGGCATACTAATGGCGCACAACAACAAGATGCGCCATTAGTAACTTCGGCATACTAATGGCGCACTGTTTAATGATGCGCCATTAGTATCCTTTGGCATACTAATGGCGCATTGTAATATGATGCGCCATTAGTATCCTTTGGCATACTAATGGCGCATTGTAATATGATGCGCCATTAGTATGAATATTAGGTTTTTTTATTTTTTAATTTTCTGTTTTTTGCACAGGTTACAGAATGTATAATTGGACAAAATATAGACAGCACACATCAACAACGGATTCATTGAATACAATAGAAGATTAGTCTCTGAATACAATTCATCATATTAGTCTCCGAATACAATTCATCATATTAGTCTCCGAATTGAAAAGACCGAACAAAGATAGAACATTATATGACAAGTCTCGAGACCGCGAGTAGCGAGTTTGTCTTCACATTACTAGTCGATATCGACCATCTAAACTACCATCACATAGAAGAGAGTTGTGGTCATCACGATGAGCATCATCACGATGAAACTCGTCTTCATCCGGTTCCTCCAACGCTCCCTCCCCTCTCCTGCTAGATAGCGGGTGTATCTAGAAAAAGTCCTAAACTAAACCTATACTAAACTATCTAGTTCTTCATCTTCTGCTTCTTTCTTCCAGTTCATCAACCTGCAAAACAAGAAACAACAAACATGAAAAACTTGATCAAGGTTTAAATGTAGCATTCCCCTTAGCAAAATGCCTTTGCTGTAGGAGCTAGCACTTACGAGTTTGGAAACATTAGTCAAACCCCAATCAGATTAAGTTGATCAAAGAAACAGTAGAAGAGAGCCAACACTGCATAAATGGAGCCAATAACCCAAAAGACAGAAGTAGAGCCAGCAAAGTATAGATCAAAGCCAAACCCAAAGATCAACTCAAACTAGAACTAACTCCATGATTAGGGGATCCCTCAATTAAGCTTGGGTTAGTTTTCAGATGAAATCCAACAAACCCACTACTAATCAACTAGCCCAGAGGTAGGGTTTGAAGTAGGGATTGTCCTCAGGCAGCCTAGTAGTGCTAGGACTATTGCATCATTGGATCAAGTAGTGCAACATCTTTAAGTAACAATGAGAGCCTCAGGACACCATCATTGGCATGGCAAGATTAAGGAGCACATGTTCTTATCAGTGAGAGTAGGAGAGAAAGAAAGAAAGTGAAGAGACCAGTGCAGCATCTGTTCAAATCAGATTTAAGAGAGAGGGAATTGGCAAGGAAAGATATAGTCCATAACCTGCAAGAAGAAATAGGCCATTGATAGCACATTTACTAAACATCTTCTATAAGCAGAACACATACACCCACTTACACATGGGTACTATTCTGTATATAGGTACACAAGCACAACACATGCACCTGGTATAGATAGGAGTATAAGCAAGCATCTAAATTATCTGAAACATATGAAATAGCTAATGCAAAGAAAGAAATATCACTACATGGAACCGTCAGGACTATGTCCTGTACAATATACAACTAAACCACCCGTAGATGATGTACTAAACCATACAAGAAATACCAATACATGGTATTTAGATAAAGACTATTATATATCAAACAC
Source organism: Triticum aestivum (assembly GCF_018294505.1). Lineage (NCBI taxonomy): Eukaryota > Viridiplantae > Streptophyta > Magnoliopsida > Poales > Poaceae > Triticum > Triticum aestivum. Next base: position 443,393,193 of record NC_057804.1, on the reverse strand, counting down.
AGATACCAGCTTGAAAGAGAAACTATAATTTTATACCACTACGGAGGATGCCTGCTGCTCCGAATCTAACAAACAAGTAAGTGCTAGTGTCGTTGATCTAGTACAGAAATTAAGCAAGCTAGTATAGCAGACACGCGTGCTGCTGCTAGTATCTACAGAAATAAATCAAGCTGCATGTGTGTGTGCTTGAGCTAGCTTAGTACGTACAGTCCATGGTTGGGCTCCAAAACTAATAGAGCATGCTAGCGTCAATAGAATCAATCACAAGGTTATTTTGTTGTTGTTGCTAGCAGTGCTAGCTGTATGTATTGATCCATCCATCCATGACCTAACTAATGTTGTTGTATCTCTAGACTAAGTGCAGCAACACAAGAAGGACTAAAACTACAGAGCACATGTGTACGTAACTACTATACTCATCCATGGCAAATTGTACCAAACCATCCATACATAGCCAGATTGCAATAGAGAGGATTTAACACAAGACATGAAAAATTGATGAGCCAAATGATTTTTAGTATTACTAACTTGAAAGGAAGCTCACTGTTTCCATCTTCTATCTATCCATGATTTTATTTTTCTGAAGCAAGCATCAAAAAGCACAATGACAATCTAATTTCACACAAAAAATGAACCAATACTTGCTGTTATGTAGTGTCCATGACAATTGCAATTCATGTCCACTCCGGATCAGATTTGCAAGGGCTAGAAAGAGAGGTTGTAGCTCACCATGTATGGGGGTAGGAGGTGGATGCAGGGGAGGGGTGGAGGGTGTCCTGCAGAAGAAGCTTCGCCATTAGAGCAACCTGCACAAAACAGAGGAAGGGGAGATGAATAAATCATGGTGAGGAAAAGGGCCTTCCACATGATTAGATCGGGAAGAGAAACAACAACAAAAATACCAAAAAAATCCCTTCCATGGCGTGCTGTACTAGGAGCAGCTCCTCTCTCTCCGCTAGGGTTTGGGGCGCTGGGAGGCTCCATGGTGCCGCTGCGTGGTGGCAGACAAGGGAATCCATCTCCATGGCGGCGTCCCGCCCCATGGAGGTGCACCCCTCCTGTCGTCGTCGTTGGCACGCCCATGGCGACCTGCAGAGAAGGAAGAGAAAATGAGGTGAGGTGAGGAGGAGATGGTGGGCGAAGAAGGAGGGGGAGGGGCTTACCAGTGCTGGATCCGGTCACCTATGGCCTCGCCGTGGCCTACCATGGCGGATCCCGGCGAACAAAAGGGGATGCAAAACCCTAGCCAGTGGGGGAGCCGCGGATCTGCATGGAGGTAAGCCAGATGCGGACCAAGGGGATCTCACCGGCGTGCTGCGCGCGGCCGGAACTCGCCGGAACCGGGCGGCGTGGGTGGCGACGGCAGTGAGGGAGAGAGGGGTTCGGGGGGAAGAGAGGAGGCGACGAGGGTTTGGGTGGGTTCGAGCGAGAGAGAGAGAGTGTGTGTGTGTGTGTGTTGGTGCGTTGGGTCGGATGGATGGATGGATGTCCAAAATATCTTGTTGCTGCCCACTTACTAATGGCGCACCCACTCTAAATGCGCCATTAGTAATCCAGGTTACTAATGGCGCACCTTCTGGTGGTGCGCCATTAGTAGTTTTGCAAAAAAAACATACTAATGGCGCACTATTCCACAGTGCGCCATTACTAGTTTAAACTAGTAATGGCGCACGGTCGAACAGTGTGCCATTAGTAGTTTTGCAAAAAAAGGAATAAAAAATATAATAAAAAAAACAACATTAGTGGCGCACTTTCCGACAGGTGCGCCATTACTAGTTACAACTAGTAATGGCGCACTGTGTCTGGATGTGCCATTAGTATGTTTGGACAGGCGCGCTAGTTCAAAAAAAAATTTGATACTAATGGCGCACCCTGGGCCAGGTGCGCCATTAGTAGTTTCAGCTCTAATGGCGTATCAGAAGGTGGTGCGCCATTAGTATATACTAATGGCGCACCGCTTGTCTAGTGCGCCATTAGCGTCAATCCCATCTATAGCCCTTTTTGTAGTAGTGTTATGGGGGTTCAGTTGAGAATATAATACTCAGACAGGCTCATGGTTCTAGACTTTGGGCCACAGGCCCACCCTACATGTTTCGGGGCCCATGTGTTCTACCTCAGTGCTTTTCATATTGCAAGAGATCAGTACGGCGCTGGTTTTAGATGCTGTCGCAAGGCGAATACACAAAATTGAATAAAGCACGACAGTTGTTGGAATGAAATCGAACGACAGTATCTAAACAGCAATGAGAGTTGCAATTCTATCAATGATATACCATGTGATAAATAATACTGTCGTACTACTTATACACACAGGACACTTGTTTCACCATGCCAGATTATTACATCAAAATCTCTCGGAGGATAGATCAGTTCGGCAGTTGCGTGCTGCTACTGAAGAATTTCAAAGTTGATTTGGACCAGCTCTCCTTGCCGGGAAAGTTCGATTTTGACATCATCCCCTACCGGAAGATATGATTTAGATTTGAACCTTGACCATCCTTTAGCATCAATCATCATGCGGCCATCCTTTGTACTTACGGTATATTAAGTAGGTTCATTCACACCAAGGCTGCGCATGGTAAGAGAAACTTGGCCACGGTCGCCCGGATTGTTCAACAACTCTTTCATTGCTCTAGGAATTCTTTGTTTGCAAACAAGATGACATACACAAACAGTTAGATCAACACAGTGAATCATGTGAAACAACATGGAAAGAAAAAAGAATGAAGCACTCGGGCGGCCAATGCTTACCAAAAAGGTGGACATGTCAGTTTTTGTAAGGACTTTGGTATATGAAGTGCGAACTGCAGCCCAGCTGTTGCCGGTGCAACTGCTCGTTCGGTTACCACTACATGGGCCGGAGCAGATGCAAGTGCAAGTGTTAATGCAGGTGTCGAAGCCGTTGCTGGTGCCTGTGCCGATGCGACTGGTAGTGCCGCTGCTGCTTCTGGAGATGGTGCTCCTTGTAGAGCTGGTGACGGTGTCGGAGCAGGTGCCAGTGTCGATGCCCGATCCTCCGATAGATTAGCCTGATCCGCTGATGCGGTCGGTGCCCAATCCTCAACTGGATCAGACTGAGTTGTTTCTGCTCTCAGTGCTAGAGTAACTGTCGGTGCTTGATCCATTGCTGAAGGTGGTACCGATGTGCGAGACAGCGGCGATCGTATCTGGTCTGCTATGATCAGCTTTCTAACTTGACTAGGCTCCGTGACCGTGATCCAGTTTTTTTCTTCATTTCTTTTAAACGTAAGAAGGATTAATTGTGGCGTTTTTTATAAACCAAACTACAGTTCATCATAGGGATTCAGCTTGTACTCAGACAACAGACTGATCAAATTTTTTCCAGTAATATAAGTGATGGACAGTGCCTTCGTTACTGACACAACATAAGAAGTGAAACCTGCAAAAATAGCCATCCTAGAGCAAACCAAATGGTTTATTTTGTGATGAATGTCACATGGCAAAACCTGCATTGTAAAATTGCAGGAAAAGAAACAAAACATGACATTAAATCAATAAGATTTAGACAGTAAATCAATAAGATTTACTTGATCGTCCAACTACGGTTGGCATGCAGGGCCCCCACCTACTCCCACAAGCAGGATAGTCCAAAGGTCGTGACAAATCGTATGGACCGAACATCCATGGGACTAGAAATCCTGGTGGGTGGGATAAACCCTGCAATGCATACAGATATTTGAGTGTAACCATAATTGATAAACTGTCCTCACGAAAAAGATGATCTGGATACTTCAAAATACTGAATTGAGTGCACAGACATTAACATAGACTGTTCTCAGGACTCACCACACACCAAAAGCGGCAGTACTAAACAATACAGGGTTCACAAACACAAATCAAGTACTGAACAATAGTACTTACTACAGACAAGCAAAGTTGCATTAATTAAACTCTGCAGACTATTTCTTGCCACCGACCTATGGGATGAACCCCACATAACTGATTAGGCCATGGACTTCGTGAGAGATGTCAACCTGCACCATCACCATCTCATCAACCTTGGAGAACCTAACAGACTGGTCTTTCCACTCATAAACATGATGATGAAGACAGGCCGCATCAGATTTGTCGGGAAGCCTTACAAGAACCACACCCTTCGTAATCGGAGGCACAACCAGGAAATTGTTGTGGTCAAGTACATCCACGAGAACACGCCTGACAACAATGCTACAGGAAAACACTAGTTCGGGACACGTGGCAACAAGGACACAGCAACTGGATAGTTTAGCAGTAGAACTCATCCTCGGGTCTTCCAGTTCACACGGCATGACTTTGAGAACTTCATCTCCACCGCAGACCTGGTTCTAATTCAAACAGAAACCATATTTCATTACTACCTCCGTTCAGAAATATAAGATGATTTTCAATATTATACTCCATATATGACTACATATACACACAGAAATGAGTGAACTAAGACACTAGAACATGTCTTCAAAGGCATGAGAGAAGAGGGATTACTTGCAATATCCATAACACAAGTTACTGAGGCAAATATACCCTCTTTGAAGGTAGCATTGATGTTCATAAAGTACTCCCTCCGTCCCAAAATTCTTGTCTTGTCTCAGATTTTTCTAGATACGGATGTATCAAGTCACATTTTAGTACTAGATACATCCGTATCATATCTAGACAAATCTAAGACAAGAATTTTGGGACGGAGGGAGTAGTTGAAAGTAATCTATAAGTAATCAGTGTCAACATCTCGCATGTTTTGGTCAAAAGAGGAATTTAGAACCGTCATTTGGCACACAAAAATCACATGCAAGATCACCTAGAAAGTTGTACTAATAGTACTAGTACTGCATGTTAGATGAAAAAACATGATCTAGATCAAGAAAAAGATCGTCAAGAAGAGATATTACCTAGACTTGCTTAATGAGCAATCCCGGAGAGGGGGCTTGGACAGGGCGATGGATTTGAGCTTGTCCATGGTTGTCTCGGCGGGGTGCTTGCACTTCTTCATACCATGAGCCTCGACGGTTTTGTCCAGAGCCATAGACATCACGTCGGCCGGTGCTCCAGGGTCCATCCAAGAGTGGAAGCTGAGAGAGATGTGTGAAATGAGGAAAGAGATGAGGGAGAAGCGAAGCGAGTGGGGGTTTTCTTCAAGAGAGGAAGCTGAGAGAGAAGAGTGAAATGATGGTTGCTTCGTCCATCCAACTTACTGCTGGAAAGGAGGGGGTTTTGTGATTTGATGGCTCATTGGGCATTACTGTGGCGCTCCAATCGGGGTAGTCTACTGTCACTCTACTACAGAGTAATTTAGTGCATGGCTGGTGGACCCCGATGCTGGCTGTCCCACACGTCGGCAAAAGTGAGTAATTTAGTGCATGGCTGGAGGAGGATCCGCACGGTAGAGCGTGTCCACTTTTTTCTGAAGAAAAAATGATTACAGCAAGCGTTTCCACTCTTACGATGGAGGAGTGTGAAACACGGAAGCCACTTGAACATACACAGTGCTCCTACTACTAGGCATGTGCAATGGTTCATACGTCAGTACTACATAATCTTGTTGATAGTGTAGTAAGATATGACGATAACAAATAATGTTGTGCACATGTCAACTATATGAATAGTAATGTAGTAACAGAGTACCGCTTTTTCGACTGTCCTGTCGAGCATGAACGGTGAGAACAATGTTAACAGAAGTAGGTCTACAGGGCACGGAGAGTATGGTGCTACAGTACTCCACGAAACATGAACCATATGAAGCACGAATCAGTGTTAGGCAGGGTGTATGAAGGGTGCGCGGGATGGGAGCAAAAGTTCCCTTCTCGACCCACTTTTGGGTGTTTGGCAGACTGCATGAAGGGTGCATGAGTCCACACTAGTAGGTTAACACAAATACACGAAGAGGGAACAACTATATTGAGATGAGAATGCAACCAAACACACCCACATGCTTTGTGCTATAGTGACTAATCTGCACCGTCTGAGTTTGATCCAACGGTCATGTTGCACCGAGACATGGACATGCCCATGCAGAGGGCGCCTAAACACCACCGAAGTCCCTCTGCTTCTCGAGGCGCACGATGTTGGTGATGTAGGGTGCAACCGCCTGCAGAGCCTGCTCCCGGTCGACGGGAGCCAGCTCATCAAAGACGGCGTCCAATGGCACGAATGGATTCCGGTGACGGAGCCCTGAAAGGATTCGCCCGGCAATGGCGACGGCAGCCCGCAACCCCTCCTTGTCCAGCTCCGCCCCCACCATCGCGCAGAGACGGCTCAGCTCCTCGGAGATATAGGTGAAGAAGGAGACCAGGTCAGGAAGCCGCAGCTCATTGAAGTCGACGGGGTGGTCGAACGGGTTTAGCCCGATGGCTGGCATGGTCGCTCTGGCACGACGGTAGGCATCGCGCAGCCGCAACATGTGCGTGGCAACTTGGTCCACCAAGTGGCTGAGGCGATCTTGGACCTCATCATGGTCGGCCTACTCGCGCTCCAGCCGGCTCCCCTGATGGCCTATCGTATCTCCCGTGGATGAGCAGGACCCATGGCATTGCCTCTTGATGAACAGGACCCCGATCGATCGAGCCGGTTGGGGATGGATGAACAGGACCCCGTGGAGGGCTGGATGAATAGGATGACCCCGTGGAGGGCTGGATGAACAGTAGACGGTGGAGGGGTGGATGAACAGTAGCCCGTGGAGGGGTGGTTGAACAGGAGCCCGTGGAGAGGGGTGGTTGAACAGTAGCCGGTGGAGTAGTGCACGGTGGAGGCTGGATGAATAGGAGACCATGGATGAACAGTCGTAGGTGGAGGCTGGAGGAGGTCAACGGTGGATGAACAGTAGCCCGTGGAGGCTGGAGGAGGTCGACGGTGGAGATGAACAGTATCCCGTGGAGTCCCGTTTTGCGGTATGCCACACCCCTCCCGATGAACAGGACCCCTGTTTCGACCATAGCACTACAACACAAGTCCGTTTCGTCCGTTTTGCGGTACGCCACACCCCTCCAGATCAACAGGACCCCCGTTTCAACCGTAGGAGGTCTGTTTCCTCCGTTTGGTGGTACGCCAGACCCCTCCCGATGAACAGGATCCCGTTTCGAACGTGCCCGGTCGAACACAAGGCCGTTTCCTCCACTCTGCGGTATGCCAGGCCTCGTTTCCATCGCCTGTTTCGTCCAAGCCGGTTGGCTCCCACGCGTTCCATTGCCTCCTGATGAACACGACGCATTCCGTTGCCTCCCCATGAACACGACGCATTCTGTTGCCTCCCCATGAACACGACGACGATGATGTTTCTCCGTTCCGACCCAGCCATGTACACGAGCCCTGTCCATATGTATGCGCGAGTAGGTGTTCGAGACCCCGCCTGTATGTACACATACGTGGTCATATTTTCTCTCTTGCACACTGGCCGATGTACGTACGTGTACATGCTACGTGTGCGCCTCTAGTATGACACGTGCGTGCCTCTACAACCACCAGTATGTACGTACACGTTTGCGACCAGAATGACAACGCTACGTACGCTTCGACCAGGTGGGTCCCGACTGTCAGGCAGTTCCTTGTGTGCGAAGATGTAGCTGGTGGGTCCCAGCAGTCAGGGGGCGAATTGTTTTTTACTTTTTGCCCGAACGCACTTCCTTGCATGCGAAGATGTAGCTGGTGGGTCCCAACAGTCAGGGGGGAATGTTTTTTTCATGAAATACAGTGGCCCGTCCGGTGTGTCCCATCTGTTAGGTGGAGGAATCATTATTTTCCTCGTAATAAGGAGGCACTTCCTTGCTGTGACCGTGGACCCAGTTGTCAGCCTCTCCACGTATAGTCCACGTCCTATAGAACTCGTTCCTTGACCATGTTGACCATGCCGCGCCGAGAGCACCACGGCAGTGGATGACAGCGAGGCCTAGGAAGGGGACAACGCGGAGCCGGGGAAGACGCGATAGTGGAAGCCCGCGCAGAGAGGAGTACGAGGGTTCACTGGTTCGGCTGCGGTATGAGGCTGCCGTCGCCGCAGAATAACATGGGGTGTGGGTGAGTAGAGAGATGGCCTGGCCAGCGGTGGGAGTAGTAAGGGCGGTGAGGCCTCCGCGGCATAACAACTGGCCACAGGAGGCAGGAGCATGCGGCACGATCGGCGCTGGTTGGGCGGCTGGAGCAAGAAGACCAGAGGTTAAAGAAGCACTATGGCCGTTGGATGGAAATCGTATGGTCACTTGAGCTAGAATCATTCATATTGACTAAGTTGACAAAGCCCTCCGTTCGCGTTAACTTAGTTGGCCCACAGGTCATCCACCCACTATGGTGGGTCCCAGCTAGCAGGGGGTATTCATTTTTTTGTGCGTAATAAGGAGGCACTTCCTTGCGTGCAAAGATATAGCTGGTGGGTCCAACCTGTCAGCGGGGGGAACATTTTTTCGCAAAATACAGAGGCCCTTCCGGTGGGTCCCAGCTGTCAGGTGGAGGAATCATTATTTTGCGCATAATAAGGAGGCATTTCCTTGTGTGCGGCCGTGGACCCAGCTGTCTGCCTCTCCACGTAAAGTCCACGTCCGATGGATGTCGTTCGTTGACCATGTTGACCAGGCCGCGCCGAGAGCACCATGGCGATGGACGACGGTGAGGCCTAGGAAGGGAACAACATGGAGCCGGGGAAGACTCGACAATGGTTGCCCACGCGGTGGGGAGTACGAGGGTTTACTGGTCTGGCTACCGTCGCCGGAAACTAACAGGAGGTGTGGGTGAGTAGAGGAATGGCCTGGCCAGCAATGAAGTAGGGTGGGGCGGTGCGGCCTGTGTGGCAGCACAGCCGGCCACGGGAGGCGGGAGCAGGCAGTCCCACCGGTGCTAGTTTGGGCAGCTGGAGCAAGAAGATCAGATATTGAAGAAGTAGCACGGCCGTTGGATTAACATCCAACGGACACTGCTGCTAGAATCGTTTGTGGACTAAGTTGACAAAGCCAAAGTACATGTCAACCTAGTAGACCCACAAGTCAGCCTCCAAATCTGTCCCAAACAGCATACAGCCCGAAATTTCTAGCCAGATTCAAATTAATTTTAAATCTGAATATACGTTAATTTAAATTCAATGAAATTTTACCCGCACAAAAACAATGAAATTTAAAATATCAAAATCCGAAAGAAAACAGTATTTTGGAAATAATTGCCTGTTTGCTGTATTTTTTCATTTTACAGCCCATTTTTATTACTTATAGCCCATTTCTTATTACTTGTAGCCCATTTTCTGGGCAAAATGCATCCCTCCTCGTCTTGAAAGATTTCCGACTCAGCATGGCATAGAAAAGCAAGTAGGCCTACGTTGGTTATTCTGCAAAAAACAAAATAGCTGGCTAGCCATTTTCAGAAAGGAAATAAACAAACTGGGCTGGTCGTGTGCTAAACATATGAAATAAAAGCCTGGGCTAGATGGGCCACGGGTCCCGCACAACCCAGTTGATACCCTTCTCTGTGCTGAAAAAACAAGATTATTGCACGCGCTGCTGGGTCCCTACTGTCATCCTCACCATGTAGAGTCATCTCCTTATTCCTCTCGGTTGCTGACCATGTTGACAACAACGGAGGGCGGCGCCGCGGCGAGCGAACCAAGGCGGAGGACGATGGTGAGGCCTCTGACAGGAACGAACAGGAGCCGGGGAAGATGGGCAGAGTTTTAGGGTGCGATGTGGCCACGATGCATGCGCGGCAGCATAGCCAGCCGTGGGAGGCGGGAGCAGGCGGTCCCACTGATGCTGCTTTGGCTTTGGTGGCTCGAGGAAGAAGAGACTGAAGAAACATGATAGACATTGAATGTCAATCCAACAGTCAAGGTTGGCACAATCATTTGTTGACTAAGCCGACACCAAATAGCATACTTTTTTATATATAGGAAGAAAATAAAAACTGGGCTCGTTGGACGGATAACTTTCCCGAAAATGTGACCGTTCGATCTTGTGTCGCAACTAAAACTGCGAGGAAAATGCGTTCGTCTGCCGTCCTCCTACCAGGAAACTAGCACCCTTGGTTTTCAACTGAGAGGTCTTGGGTTCGAGTCCCAGGAACTCTCAAATTTGTCCTCCTTCCTCACAAAAAAAGGGAAAGAAAATCAAAGACTTGGGAAGGCGTACAGAACAAGCTAGTGTACCAGTAAAGAGACGTTGCTGAGTTTTAGAAAAAAGAGAGACGTACTCCTGTAGCTGGTTCGAATCCAAACCTAGACTATGACTATATATGGTGTTATGCTACTCTGCAAGTAATGAAGCTAACATATCCAACGTTCGCTTCTCCTCTTCTCTACTTACTCTGCCTAGCATTAGAAGCTCTGGCCGCAACAACCATGTCTGTTGGCTGCTCGTCCACCTGCTCTTCAGCAGGCAACAGCCAGATATGATCCAAGTCGCCAGCGGTACCATCTCCTGTGGGTCTCGTCACACCCCCACCGGCACGCGCACCGTAGCTGATTGCTCATCGCAACCCGCTGTTGTTGTTACGGTGCCACGGTTGCAAATCACGTAGAGTCATCTGTCGTTTCTCAACCACAATCCTTAAGCTTGGCCGAGTCTTCTACAAATGCCCGAATCATGGGGTAATAATATGTTTAAGTGTTGTTCTGCTGCTTTCAGTTGCTGATTTTTTTAATAGTTTGGTTGATGATCTTCCAATTTGATTCATGCAGAAAAGGGAAGATTCGTGTGATTTGTATTTCTGGGAAGTTGCTGATGTGGGGGAATGCAACTACGCTGATTATTTGGTTAGCCAAAGAATCCCAATACCAGCAGGTTGGGCTGTTGGACAAGTAACTGAAGGAACGGCAGAAGAGGAAGATGCAGAGCAGAAGGTTAAAGATGTAGTTCCTCTGATCATGGCCAAGCAACAGCTGTTGAACGGCCTTGACAGCAATGAGGAGATGAAAGAGCTTATGAAGATAATGGGCAAAATCGATGTGCTCTGTAGGATAATGTATTCAGTGGCTATGACATGAGCACTTTGCTGAAACTAGTAATGAATGAAACATGTGTAGCAGGCTGGGAGTAGTGTTGTGAACATCTAATGATTTCTATTAACGGAAATCAGGGGGTATCCCCTTTTGCTCATAAATAAATAAATAGCAGAGGCCCTGTCGGGTCAACTTTGTTCTCATTCAAAGACGTTGAGCAAATTGCAGTCCAACAGCAAACTATGTCATCAAATTCAAGTTTCACAGCCAAATATGAGTACAACTAAAAAACAATGTCATCATGTTTTAGTCGTCATACAATCACCAAACACAAATCAGCATACATAACAAGTGATGTTCTCACAGCAAAATACTAAACAACATGTTCATCAGGTTTCAGTTGTCATAGCAAACACAATTTCACATAGTAGATAAAAAACGTCTTCTGATAGGCAAATACGACAAAATCAATGTAATCATCATCCGCAGCAGCAGCGTCAACATCTTCGCCATGTGTATCAGTCTGAATCGTAATTCCCCATGGTGTCATCTTCTTCTTCGTCCTCAACGTCCTCGAACGTTGGCTTCTTCTTGATCAACTCTTGTACGTCCATAGCACGACAGGCAATCTTTTTGCCGGCATCATTGACATGATGGTTCTCAAAGATATTAGGAACATTTGTGTTATCTTGTACATCAGGAGCAGTGTAAGCATCATCTTGTTGTGCAACTTCATTAAACAAATTCCTCTGCTCAAACCTTTGCAATACTCTCCAGTCATCGCTACGTGCAATTGTGTATTCCAAGAAAAATATCTGTGTTGCTTGATTTGCCAAAATAAAAGGCTCGTTGGTCTGGTACGCCGCCTTGACATTGATGGATTTGAAATAATAATTAGCTCTGGGTTTTGCGATCCTGGAAAACAGGTTATACCAACGACAGCATAACGGAACCACACACCGATGATCCTCTAAACTGGAGATATACTGCAACTGAACAATGTCTGTTATGTTAGCATACATTTTAGTTGTCTCTTTGTCATACGTATTCGTGCTCATGATGGCACTGTTTTGTGCCTTCCTTCCTTCATCTCGTGCAAGGGTGTTGTAGCGTACATCTCCAACAACGCAAGATTCATAATGTATTACCCAAGTATCAGGACCCATTGCTAGTGAGTAAAGGGCATCATCAACTGCCTGCCCATCCTCCCGCATCTTCTTAACCTATGGTTAGAAAATAGACAAGCTAATCATCTTATGTACTCAATATATATAAAAAACTGACAGTGCAATTCAAAAGCTTACATGGCTCTTGAACCATTTCGCAAATCCTCCCATAACCAGTTTGTTAATGTTTCTTGGATTTTGTGGCAGTAACTCCTTTTTGTAGATGTTGCACAACATAGTGATCATCTCAAACGTCTAAATATATAAGAATGTGCTGCAAGTTTAGTAGATTATGATGTATAAGCTATAGTACTGCACTTAGTTGATATAAGGTAGTATCTCAGGACAATTATTCAACACATACCAAACCATTTTGTCCAAATCTTTAGGTTTGTCCTCTTGTCGACTCTTCCCTGTAACTCAAACAGAATAATCGAAAACATTGAGCCCGGGATTGTCTTCACCCACCTCTTTGCTAAGCTGATCAGCTGTTTCAATGTATTTTGAGCAGAATGTCAACGCTTCTGTAGAAATGTAGGCCTCTGCAATGGAACCCTCAGGTCTAGCTCGGTTCCTAACATAGCCCTTGAAAGTGCCTAGCCGCCTTTCAATAGGGTACATCCAGCCATACTGTACTAGACCTCTAAGTAGTGCCTCATCTGGTAGATGAACAGCCAAATGCACCATCACATCAAAGAAGGCTGGAGGATATATCTTCTCAAGGTCGCATAGGATAGTTGGTATCTTGTCTCTAAGACACTCCAAAGCATCTATCCTGATATTTCTACTGCAGAGTTCATAGAAGAATTGTCCCAACTCTGCAACTACTCTGTACAAGTTAGGGCGGCCCAATCCTCTAAGGATAACAGGTAAAACCCTTTGAAGTAGGATGTGGCAGTCATGAGTTTTCAACCCTTGTACCTTGTTTCCATCTGCACTGACTCTCCTTTCAGGGTTGGAAGCAAATCCATGTGGGAATCTCACACGTGACAGGACCTCGCAGAATTCTTTTTGTTTTACCTTGTCCAAGACATACACAGCTGGTGCCATATCCCGTGGTTTATCTTCATCTTGCACCTGCAAATCCTGTCTCATACCCAAGTGTGTCAAATCAATACTAGATTTTAAGGTATTTTTCGTCTTGCCTTCAATATTAAGAAGTGTGTCGATAATGTTGTCACATATATTTTTCTCGATGTGCATCACATCAAGATTATGCCGCAGATCCAAATCTTTGCAATACTCCAAGTCCCACAAAGTGGACCTGCAGGTAAACAATAATCTCTCTTCTGCCCTGCCGCGCTTCCTTTTCCCGCTACCATTACCAGGATGGTTTCCTGGTGTAATATGCATGACCTTCTCTAATTCCACTTGCAACTCATCGGTGGTGAGCCTCTTTGGCGCATCACGGTTTTCATGCTTTGCATTGAACACATGTCTTTGGTAATTTCTAGTATGCGGCTTGTCCTTGGCAAGGAAACGATGGTGTCCAATGTAAAAGATCTTGCTAAGTATTGCGTATGACAGTGGATTCCTGTCACAGCGAACACATGCATTGTAACCATGTGTCATTCGCCCTGACATAGTGCCCAAAGCCAGATAATCATGGATGCACCAAATTATAATAGCACGCAGAAAGAAATCAGCTAGTGGGCTGCTATATAGGTCTCGAGTGAGAACACCCCTCCATAGTTGTTGAAGTTCCTCCACAAGAGGCTCCATGAACAAATCAAAATCCTTTCCAGGACTTTTTGGACCTGGGATGAGTAAGGCCATCATGTAGTATGATTCTTTGGTCCAGACATTTGGAGGCATGTTGTAAGGGATAACAAGCACTGGCCACATGCTATATGTGGCGCTCTGGTGGCCAAATGGGTTAAATCCATCTGAAGCTAAGCCAAGTCTAATGTTTCTCGAGTCAGCAGCAAACTTTTTGTGTTTATGATTGAAGCTTTTCCACTCACTACCATGAGATGGATGGCTCATTACATTCTGATCTCTGTACTCCTGGTTCCTAGAATGCCATAGTACATCCTCTCTTGTTTCAGCATCATGAAACAACCTCTGCAATCTTGGTATAATTGGAAAATGTCTCAGAACATTATGAGGAATCCTCTTCACAGCATCGCCATCTTTCCATCTTGATGATTTGCATTTCGGGCATTCACTTAAGTTGGCATAATCCTTCCAGAACAAAACACAATTATTCTTACAAACATGGATCATATCATATCCAATTCCAACTGCATGAAGGAAATTCTTCATTTTATTGTAGGTGTGTGGCAGCTCAGACGCATCTGGGAAAGATTTGCGGAAAGCAGCCAACATCGCATCGAATGATTTGTTGGTCATCCGCTCAGATGTCTTCACCTAAAGAAAGGTGACCATAGCTGAGAATACTAACATCTTATTTCCTGGGGGACAGCCATGTTGCATTGTTCCAACATGCGGGCCCACCATTTTTCTTCTGTAGGTGAAATTTCACGAAATGCACGAGCATTTCGTAGCATTGTTTCAATGTTGGTCAAACTCACTGGCTCCGCCACCACCACCTCCTCCTCCTCTTCCACCTGAGCATTGGGCAGATCAAGATGGTGATCTGTTGCTTCCATGTAGTCAATAACATTGACGTTCACAGTTTCACCATGATGAACCCACCTAGTATATGTGACCGACATCCCATACAAGTGTAGATGATTTTGCATAGTTGAATGGGGTCTTGTAACTGAATTCATACAACTGCTACACGGGCAGAGCACATCTGATTTCGGACCACCGTACTCAGCTCTGATAAAGTTCATGAAGTTTTCAACCCCCTCGACATATGTAGCAGAGAATCTTCGAGCAGAAGTTATCCAAGTCATGTCCATATGTTAGACATACAAATTAGTTCTTCTACTAGATATTACAGGAAAAATATATATGCTTTTTTATGAAGTCCAGAAAAAAATACCTAGGTCAATGTCTAAAGCTATGGCAAGATATTTAGACGAGCAGATCTAAGTACCGAAATATATGTAAAGCTAATTCAGCAAACAAATTTGAGTGCTAAATTATGGCAGGTTGTTTCAGCAGTCAATGAGGCCGAGCACATAGCCATCAAACTATCGAAGGCCATCGCAGCAACAAAGATCGAGTATAAAATGGTGTAGAGCTATTTCACCTAACAGATTGGCTACTAGACCATGGTAATCTACGTCACAATAAATATATGGCAGGATATTTTAGCAACTAATCGGCCTTGGCATGCCATCTCATCTAAGCAGATTGAGTGCAGAACAGGGCAAGGAAGCTTCTTAAGCAGCGCATATTGACTGTAAACTACTTCGACAAACAGTGAGATTAACAGCGTCTATCATCTAACATTCAGCGCTACACCAACATGAACGGGACCTCAGTCTAGAATGCACGTACCATGGGAGAAGCTGACCACCATGCGTCTCCACACGAACGTCGCCAGCGGTGGCGGCGCTGACCGACGTGCGCCTCCACGGGAACATAGCCAGCGGTGGTGGCGCGGCTAGAGGACGACAGTCTACGAGAGCGTATTGTGGGAGCGAGAGGATCACCGTGCGTCCCCTCGACGAACCACGGCATTGACGTATCAGCGCGGTGGGGAGGGCGGCTTTGGCGGAGCGAATGGAGTGGAGGGGGACGGGGGGGGAGGGGGTTGGTGAATATTATTGGCTAGTTGGCCGAAGGGTGGTTGAATCGGATTTGGGGGGAATTTTTGGGTGGGGGGGAGGATTTTTGCATGGTGGGCGGGGGGAGTTTGGCGTATGGTCGGTTTCTCCAAGTTCAGTCCCACGTGTCAGTGAAGAGGCAAGCCGAAGCACGTTCCATTTGCGTGAGCCGTGTGCAGGACCGAACGTGTGTGGGGTGCAATGCGACCGCGACAAGAGTCATGTGAGTGTACCGCCTTTTTCCTTTTAAACTAGGTGCTTCTCCCCCTCAAAAAAAACTTGTTGCTTCGCGCGATCCATCGATACTACTACTAGAGTACTAGTAATCCGGTAATCCCGACTAAAACGGCGTGGCCGGGTCTTTTCCTGCACGATATGTTGGGAGGTTGGCTTAGTTGGGTTTTTAGGACGAGTAATGCTACACCTACGTAATCACAGTTACGTAATTAACGTAATGTGAAACGTGTGAGCTGTTGATTGTAGATTGGGGGGAGGGAGGGGCCCACCACCATGAAAATTAGGGGAGGAGAGAGAGAGGCAATTTACGTTAACCCTTTCGTAGGTTCCCGTAGATGTAGAAAGATGTGAAATGGATGAATGTGTAGTGGATGTACTATTGGAGTGACTAGGATAAATTGTGTATGTATAGACCCTATGTGTTTATTTTACTTCGCATGTTAGATTTGTCTCGGTTCAATAAAAAGCAGAGTTGGTGATGATGGTGTGCCTGTCATCCTGCAATATAGGCCGACCGATCTATATCTAACAGATAGGAAGGAAACTATGACAATTTACCAGCACTCCTTGTTCATCCTTTTCTCCCACAAGATCTTGATCTTCCGTGCAATGCACGGGCATCTTGCTAGTACTCCTACAATATACTATGTTATTGTGAAAGTTCATATACACCGGCCGAGATTAATGCAAACATGGTAGATTTTCATTACATTTCAAACTTTTACAGGACAGAAAAAAAACCCGACCCTAAACCTATTATACGGCGGCGACCGACATCCTCCATCTGCGATCTCTATGTACGGGGCCACGGACCGGCCAGTTGGCACACCAGGCCCTGCCGCCTTCCATGCCCTACTCATCCTCGAAGGAGTCCCCGACCTCGGCAGTGCCGGACGTTGGACAGTGGCAAGTAGACGCGTGGCTGTGGTGCTCCCGTCGTCAGCCGCCAGCGTGGCCACCGCTTGTGCGGTCGCATGCGCGTCCGGCTACACCGCTATTGCGTCGCGAGAGGCGACTTGAGCGAGGGCGGCGACCTCGAGCTTCATCCCCAAATACAAGCTCTCCCGCAGAGTGTTCGCACTTGCGGTCATGGAGGATGTGGTGCCAGGTAGGAGGACGATGCACTATGGTGTGGAGGTTAGCTGGGCGTTGCCTCTTTAAGTTGCACATTCCGGTGAGGCCAAGCGTCCAGGTGCATCATTAAGTCACCGGAGTTAGTTCCTCGGGCACCGAGCCTCTTAACGACGACATACGAACGGATGGCATGAATGCGGGCAGCTGGCGCCGACTGGGAACGCACCGCACGACGATGTGAGGGATGAGGGTTTTGGTGTGCCAGGGTAGTCAGCTGCGGTCATGGCAACGTTGGAGATGTCCTTTGCTCACATGCGATCCCTGTTGGAAATATGCCCTAGAGGCAATAATAAAAGGATTATTATTATATTTCCTTGTTCATGATAATTGTCTTTTATTCATGCTATAATTGTATTATCTGGAAATTGTAATACACGTGTGAATACTTAGACCACAACATGTCCCTAGTGAGCCTCTAGTTGACTAGCTCGTTGATCAATAGATAGTCATGGTTTCCTGACAATGGACATTGGATGTCATTGATAACAGGATCACATCATTAGGAGAATGATGTGATGGACAAGACCCAATCCTAAGCATAGCACAAAGATCGTGTAGTTCGTTTGCTAGAGCTTTTCCAATGTCAAGTATCTTTTCCTTAGACCATGAGATCGTGTAACTCCCGGATACCGTAGGAGTGCTTTGGGTGTACCAAACGTCACAACGTAACTGGGTGACTATAAAGGTGCACTACAGGTATCTCCGAAAGTGTCTGTTGGGTTGACACGGATCGAGACTAGGATTTGTCACTCTGTATGACGGAGAGGTATCTCTGGGCCCACTCGATAATGCATCACCACAATGAGCTCAAAGTGACCAAGTGTTTGGTCACGGGATCATGCATTACAGTACGAGTAAAGTTACATGCCGTAATGAGATTGAACGAGGTATTGGGATACCGACGATCGAATCTCGGGCAAGTAACGTACAGATTGACAAAGGGAATTGTATACGGGGTTGCTTAAATCCTCGACATATTGGTTCATCCGATGAGATCATCGAGGAGTTTGTGGGAGCCAACATGGGTATCCAGATCCCGCTGTTGGTTATTGACTGGAGAGCCGTCTCGGTCATGTCTACATGTCTCCCGAACCCATAGGGTCTACACACTTAAGGTTCGGTGACGCTAGGGTTGTATGAATATGAGTATGCAGCAAACCAAAAGTTGTTCGGAGTCCCGGATGAGATCCTGGACGTCACGAGGAGTTCCGGAATGGTCTGGAGGTAAATAATTATATATAGGAAGTGCAGTTTTGGCCATCGGGAGAGTTTCGGGGGTCACCGGTATTGTATCGGGACCACCGGAAGGGTCCCGGGGGTCCACCGGGTGGGGCCACCTATCCCGGAGGGCCCCGTGGGCTGAAGTGGGAGGGGAACCAGCCCCTAGTGGGCTGGTGCCCCCCCCCCTTGGCCCCCCTGCGCCTAGGGTTGGAAACCCTAGGGTGGGGGCGCCTCCACTTGCCTTGTGGGGCAAGCCTCCCCCTTGGCTGCCGCCCCCCTTGGAGATGCCATCTCCTAGGGTCGGCGCCCCCCCAGGGTGCCTATATAAAGGGGGGGAGGGAGGGCAGCCGACCCCTGAAGTCTTGGTGCCTCCCTCTCCCCTCCTACACCTCCTCCTCCCGTAGTCGCTTGGCGAAGCCCTGCCGGAACCCTGCTGCATCCACCACCACGCCCTCGTGCTGCTGGATCTTCATCAACCTCTCCTTCCCCCTTGCTAGATCAAGAAGGAGGAGACGTCACGCTGACCGTACGTGTGTTGAACGCGGAGATGCCGTCCGTTCGGCGCTAGGATCTCGATGATTTGGATCACGATGTGAACGACTCCCTCAACCCCATTCTCTTGAACGCTTCCGCACGCGATCTACAAGGGTATGTAGATGCACTCCTCTCTCTCGTTGCTAGACGAACTCATAGATTGATCTTGGTGAACATAGAAAAAAATTATTTTATGCAACGTTCCCCAACAGTGGCATCATGAGTTAGGTCTATGCGTAGTTCTCTATTGCATGAGTAGTACACAAATCTGTTGTGGGCATAGATGTTGTCAACTTTCTTGCCACTACTAGTCTTATTTTGCTTCAGCGGTATTATGGGATGAAGCGGCCCGGACCAACCTTACACGTACGCTTACGTGAGACAGGTTCCACCGGCTGACATGCACTAGTTGCATAAGGTGGCTAGCGGGTGTCTGTCTCTCCCACTTTAGTTGGAGCGGATTCGATGAAAAGGGTCCTTATGAAGGGTAAATAGAAGTTCACAAATCACGTTGTGGTTATTCATAGGTAAGAAAATGTTCTTGCTAGAACCCTATTGCAGCCACGTAAAAGATGCGAACAACAATTAGAGGATGTCTAACTTGTTTTTGCAGCAATTGCTTTGTGATGTGATATGGCCAAAAAGTTGTGATGAATGATGAATGATATATTGTGATGTATGAGATCATGTTCTTGTAATAGGAATCACGACTTACATGTCGATGAGTATGACAACCGGCAGGAGCCATAGGAGTTGTCTTAATTGTTGTATGACCTGTGTGTCAATGATTTAACGCCATGTAATTACTTTAATTTATTGCTAAATTGTTAGCCATAGTAGTAGAAGTAATAGTTGGCGAGCAACTTCATGGAGACACGATGATGGAGATCATGATGATGGAGATCATGGTGTCATGCCGGTGACGAAGATGATCATGGAGCCCCGAAGATGGAAATCAAAGGAGCTATATGATATTGGCCATATCATGTCACTACTATATAATTGCATGTGATGTTTATTATGTTTATGCATCTTGTTTACTTAGAACGACAGTAGTAAATAAGATGATCTCTTATAATAATTTCAAGAAAGTGTTCCCCCTAACTATGCGCCATTGCTAAAGTTCGTCGTTTCGAAGCACCACGTGGTGATCGGGTGTGATAGATCCTTACGTTCACATACAACGGGTGTAAGACAGTTTCACACATGCAAAAACACTTAGGGTTAACTTGACGAGCCTAGCATGCACAGACATGGCCTCGGAACACAAAGACCGAAAGGTCGAACATGAGTCGTATGGAAGATACGATCAACATGGAGATGTTCACCGATGATGACTAGTCCGTCTCACGTGATGATCGGACACGGCCTAGTCGACTCGAATCATGTAACACTTAGATGACTAGAGGGATGTCAAATCTGAGTGGGAGTTCATTAAATAATTTGATTAGATGAACTTAATTATCATGAACTTAGTCTAAAATCTTTGCAAAATATGTCTTGTAGATCAAATGGCCAACGCTCGTGTCAACATGAACTTTAACGCGTTCCTAGAGAAAACCAAGCTGAAAGATGATGGCAGCAACTATACGGACTAGGTCCGGAACCTTAGGATCATCCTCATAGCTGCCAAGAAAGCATATGTCCTAGAAGGACCGCTAGGTGAAGCACCCATCCCAGAGAACCAAGACGTTATGAATGCTTGGCAGTCACGTGCTGATGATTACTCCCTCGTTCAGTGCGGCATGCTTTACAGCTTAGAACCGGGGCTCCAAAAGCGTTTTGAGCAACACGGAGCATATGAGATGTTCGAGGAGCTGAAAATGGTTTTCCAAGATCATGCCCGGGTCGAGAGATATGAGGTCTCCGACAAGTTCTATAGTTGTAAGATGGAGGAAAACAGTTCTATCAGTGAGCACATACTCAAAATGTCTGGGTTGCACAACCTCCTGTCCCAGCTGGACATTAACCTCCCGGACGAGGCGGTCATTGACAGAATCCTTCAGTCGCTCCCACCGAGCTACAAGAGCTTTGTGATGAACTACAATATGCAGGGGATGGTGAAAACTATTCCTGAAGTATTTTCAATGCTGAAGTCAGCAGAGGTAGAAATCAAGAAAGAACATCAAGTGTTGATGGTCAATAAAACCACCAAGTTCAAGAAGGGCAAGGGTAAGAAGAACTTCAAGAAGGATGGCAAAGATGTTGTCGCGCCCGGTAAGCCAGTTGCCAGGAAGAAGTCAAAGAATGGACCCAAGCCTGAGACTGAGTGCTTTTATTGCAAAGGGAAGGGTCACTGGAAGCGTAACTGCACCAAAATACTTAGCGGACAAGAAGGCCGGCAACACTAAAGGTATATTTGATATACATGTAATTGATGTGTACCTTACCAGTACTCGTAGTAACTCCTGGGTATTTGATACCAGTGCCGTTGCTCATATTTGTAACTCACAGCAGGAGATGCGGAATAAGTGGAGACTGGCGAAGGACGAGGTGACAATGCGCGTCGGGAATGGTTCCAAGGTCGATGTGATCGCCGCCGACACGCTACCTCTACATTTACGTACGGTATTAGTTTTAAACCTCAATAATTGTTATTTAGTGCCAAGTTTGAGCATGAACATTGTATCTGGATCTCGTTTAATGCGAGATGGCTACTCATTTAAATCCGAGAATAATGGTTGTTCTATTTATATGAGAGATATGTTTTATGGTCATGCCCCGATGGTCAATGGTTTATTCTTAATGAATCTCGAACGTAATGTTACACATATTCATAGTGTGAATACCAAAAGATGTAAAGTTGATAATGATAGTCCCACATACTTGTGGCACTGCCGCCTTGGTCACATTGGTGTCAAGCGCATGAAGAAGCTCCATGCTGATGGACTTTTAGAGTCTCTCGATTATGAATCATTTGACACATGCGAACCATGCCTCATGGGCAAAATGACCAAGACTCCGTTCTCCAGAACAATGGAGCGAGCAACCAACTTATTGGAAATCATACATACTGATGTGTGTGGTCCAATGAGCGTTGAGGCTCGCGGAGGATATCATTATGTTCTCACTCTCACTGATGACTTAAGTAGATATGGGTATGTCTACTTGATGAAACACAAGTCTGAGACCTTTGAAAAGTTCAAGGATTTTCATAATGAAGTAGAGAATCAACGTGATCAAAAATAAAGTTCTTACAATCAGATCGTGGAGGAGAATATTTAAGTCATGAATTTGGTACGCACTTAAGAAAATGTGGAATCATTTCACAACTCACGCTGCCTGGAACACCTCAGTGTAATGGTGTGTCCGAACGTCGTAATCGCACTCTATTGGATATGGTGCGATCTATGATGTCTCTTACCGATTTACCGCTATCATTTTGGGGATACGCTCTAGAGACAGCTACATTCACTTTAAATAGGGCTCCGTCTAAATCCGTTGAGACGACACCGTATGAATTATGGTTTGGAAACAAAACTAAGCTATCGTTTCTAAGAGTTTGGGGATGCGATGCTTATGTCAAGAAACATCAACCTGAAAAGCTCGAACCCAAGTCGGAAAAATGCGTCTTCATAGGATACCCTAATGAAACCATTGGGTATACCTTAGACCTTAGATCCGAAGGCAAGATCTTTGTTGCCAAGAACGGATCCTTTCTGGAAAAAGAGTTTCTCTCCAAAGGAGTAAGTGGGAGGAAAGTAGAACTCGATGAAGTACTACCTCTTGAACCAGAAAGTAGCGCAGCTCAGGAAAATGTTCCTGTGGTGCCTACACCGACTGGAGAGGAAATTAATGATGATGATCAAGGTACTCCGGATCAAGTTGCTACTGAACTTCGTAGGTCCACAAGGACACGTTCCACAACAGAGTGGTATGGCAACCCTGTCCTGAAAATCATGTTGTTAGACAACGGTGAACCTTCGAACTATGAAGAAGCGATGGCGGGCCCAGATTCCAACAAATGGCTTGAAGCCATGCAATCCGAGATAGAATCCATGTATGAAAACAAAGTATGGACTTTGACAGACTTGCCCGATGATCGGCGAGCGATAGAAAACAAATGGATCTTTAAGAAGAAGACGGACACGGATGGTAATGTTACCATCTATAAAGCTTGACTTGTCGCTAAGGGTTATCGGCAAGTTCAAGGGGTTGACTACGATGAGACTTTCTCTCCCGTAGCGAAGCTGAAGTCCGTCTGAATCATGTTAGCAATTGCCGCATACTATGATTATGAGATATGGCAGATGGACGTCAAAACGGCATTCCTTAACGGCTATCTTAAGGAAGAACTGTATATGATGCAGCCGGAGGGTTTTGTCGATCCTAGGAATGCTAACAAGGTATGCAAGCTCTAGCGATCCATTTATGGGCTGGTGCAAGCATCTTGGAGTTGGAACATTCGCTTTGATGAGATGATCAAAGCGTTTGGGTTTATGCAGACTTATGGAGAAGCCTGCGTTTACAAGAAAGTGAGTGGGAGCTCTGTAGCATTTCTCATATTATATGTAGATGACATACTTTTGATGGGAAATGATATAGAACTTTTGGACAGCATTAAGGCCTACTTGAATAAGTGTTTTTCAATAAAGGACCTTGGAGAAGCTGCTTACATATTAGGCATCAAGATCTATAGGGATAGATCGAGACGCCTCATAGGTCTTTCACAAAGCACATACCTTGATAAGATTTTGAAGAAGTTCAAAATGGATCAGTCCAAGAAAGGGTTCTTGCCTGTATTGCAAGGTGTGAGATTGAGCTCGGCTCAATGCCCGACCACGGCAAAAGATAAAGAAGAGATGAGTGTCATCCCCTATGCCTCAGCCATAGGATCTATTATGTATGCCATGCTGTGTACCAGACCTGATGTAAACCTTGCCGTAAGTTTGGTGGGAAGGTACCAAAGTAATCCCGGCAAGGAACACTGGACAGCGGTCAAGAATATCCTGAAGTACCTGAAAAGGACAAAGGACATGTTTCTCGTTTATGGAGGTGACGAAGAGCTCGTCGTAAAGGGTTACGTCGACGCTAGCTTCGACACAGATCTGGATGACTCTAAGTCACAAACCGGATACGTGTATATGTTGAATCGTGGAGCAGTAAGCTGGTGCAGTTGCAAGCAGAGCGTCGTGGCGGGATCTACATGTGAAGCGGAGTACATGGCAGCCTCGAAGGCAGCACATGAAGCAATATGGATGAAGGAGTTCATCACCGACCTAGGAGTCATACCCAATGCGTCGGGGCCAATCACTCTCTTCTGTGACAACACTGGAGCTATTGCCCTTGCCAAGGAGCCCAGGTTTCACAAGAAGACCAGGCACATCAAGCGTCATTTCAACTCCATCCGTGAAAATGTTCAAGATGGAGACATAGATATTTGCAAAGTACATACGGATCTGAATGTCGCAGATCCGTTGACTAAACCTCTTCGCGAGCAAAACATGATCAACACCAGAACTCTATGGGTGTTCGATTCATCACAATGTAACTAGATTATTGACTCTAGTGCAAGTGGGAGACTGTTGGAAATATGCCCTAGAGGCAATAATAAAAGGATTATTATTATATTTCCTTGTTCATGATAATTGTCTTTTATTCATGCTATAATTGTATTATCCGGAAATCGTAATACACGTGTGAATACTTAGACCACAACATGTCCCTAGTGAGCCTCTAGTTGACTAGCTCGTTGATCAACAGATAGTCATGGTTTCCTGACTATGGACATTGGATGTCATTGATAACGGGATCACATCATTAGGAGAATGATGTGATGGACAAGACCCAATCCTAAGCATAGCACAAAGATCGTGTAGTTCGTTTGCTAGAGCTTTTCCAATGTCAAGTATCTTTTCCTTAGACCATGAGATCGTGTAACTCTCGGATACCGTAGGAGTGCTTTGGATGTACCAAACGTCACAACGTAACTGGGTGACTATAAAGGTGCACTACAGGTATCTCCAAAAGTGTCTGTTGGGTTGACACGGATCGGATCGAGACTGGGATTTGTCACTCCGTATGACGGAGAGGTATCTCTGGGCCCACTCGGTAATGCATGATCATAATGAGCTCAAAGTGACAAAGTGTCTGGTCACGGGATCATGCATTACGGTACGAGTAAAGTGACTTGCCGGTAACGAGATTGAATGAGGTATTGGGATACCGACGATCAAATCTCGGGCAAGTAATGTACCGATTGACAAAGGGAATTGTATACGGGGTTGCTTAAATCCTCGACATCATGGTTCATCCGATGAGATCATCGAGGAGTATGTGGGAGCCAACATGGGTATCCAGATCCCGCTGTTGGTTATTAACCGGAGATCCATCTCGGTCATGTCTACATGTCTCCCGAACCCGTAGGGTCTACACACTTAAGGTTCGGTGACGCTAGGTTTGTATGAATATGAGTATGCAGCAAACCGAAAGTTGTTCGGAGTCCCGGATGAGATCCCGGATGTCACGAGGAGTTCCGGAATGGTCCGGAGGTAAAGAATTATATATAGGAAGTGCAGTTTCAGCCATCAGGAGAGTTTTGGGGGTCACCGGTATTGTACCGGGACCACCGAAATGGTCCCGGGGGTCCATCGGGTGGGACCACCTCTCCCGGAGGGCCCGTTGGGCTGAAGTGGGAGGGGAACCAGCCCCTAGTGGGCTGGTGCGCCCCCCTTTGGGCCCCCCTGCGCCTAGGGTTGGAAACCCTAGGGTGGGGGGCGCCTCCACTTGCCTTGGGGGGCAAGCCTCCCCCTTGGCCGCCGCCCCCCCTTGGAGATGCCATCTCCTAGGGTCGGCGCCCCCCCAGGGGGCCTATATAAGGTGGGAGGGAGGGCAGCCGACCCCTGAAGTCTTGGCGCCTCCCTCTCCCGTGCTACACCTCCTCCTCCCGTAGTCACTTGGCGAAGCCCTGCCGGAACCCTGCTGCATCCACCACCACGCCGTCGTGATGCTGGATCTTCATCAACCTCTCCTTACCCCTTGCTGGATCAAGAAGGAGGAGACGTCACGCTGACCGTACGTGTGTTGAACGCGGAGGTGCCGTCCGTTCGGCGCTAGGATCTCCGGTGATTTGGATCACGACGAGAACGACTCCCTCAACCCCGTTTTCTTGAACGCTTCCGCACACGATCTACAAGGGTATGTAGATGCACTCCTCTCTCTCGTTGCTAGATGAACTCATAGATTGATCTTGGTGAACGTAGAAATTTTTTATTTTATGCAACGTTCCCCAACAATCCCCGCATGTCATTGAAAAAGCAAGACGACCCGGCATGGTCTCAGGTCCTGAAGATGCAGTTGGCCGCGCTACACCTCTCCGCGGACGCATTGCGGCGCCCCGTGCATCCTCGATGAGCCCGGTGTTGGGGTGTGTTTGGATTGTGGCCAAAGTGCACCTTACAAAAATTTTGGTCATGACCCAAATATTGGTCTTTGTTTGGATGGTTGCCATTTTTTTGGCATGCCAATGAACTCTAGCCAACTCTAGTTCATTTTTCTTGCTAATGTCGGCCAAATCATTGGCAACCAATACCTCAACCAAAATTTTGGCTACCCAATGCTTTGATGGGGCAACCTTGGGCACAAACCAAACATACTTTTGGTCATGCCACAGCACTAACGCCACCCTCGGCACACTAAAACCAACCATGACTAGCGACGATATGAGTGTGTCGCTCACCGCGGTCGTCGTGTCCAGAGGCGGTGCTGGAGCTGCGCCACGTTGTTGGCCCCAACGACCCACATGAACGGTTGTCGGTTGGCGAGAAGATCGTGGGCCAGCTCCTCCATTGGACTAGTCTGCGCTACGTCGTCCAGACGGGTGTGCCCCACATGTCGATTTCCCTGTTTTCCCGGCCATATTCAAGCGTCAGTGCTCCATGTTGCGCATTAGGCCTTTCACTATGTAGGCCAAGCGAGACAACTTGTTGTTTATTTGAGCCGTTCAAGTATAATCATGTGGCGTTTGCTTATTTCTCATTCCTCTCCAACCCTCTTCTCCGTCGATCGTGTCACCCTCCGGTCGAGTCCATCCTCCCGCATGCCTCATTTGAACATTCCGCCGAGTATCATTCGCATGTACCCACCCTAGTCCTCTTTCAATCGATCTCTGTACCCCGAGATGAAATCGAGAGAGAATGAGTGGGGGCACATGATACCTAAGGCGGATTCAAAATTTTGAACCAGTGATCATAGCATCCGCAAATCATATATAAAGGGTATTCAATGTTCGTTTCATTTTTGAACGTACAATATACTCCCTCCTATCCTTTGTAGTTTACATTTTACATATAAGTTTTATGTGTAGTCAAAGTATCTGTACAAAAAAGTATCAACATTCAACAATGCCCAATCAATATTGTTAGATTCGTACGTACTCCTAGATTTGTACTCGAGATGGTTTCCAATTTGTTTTCAACCACGTGAATGTGCTTGTTCTCGTGCATGCTCTTCCTACTAGGATTTCGCCACGTATAGCCAGTCCAATAGTAACTTTTTTAAGCTCCCTGTCCAATAGTACACGTGGAGTACTGACAACATCTGTACTAGAGTATGCTGTGGTCATAGTAGTACTCCCTCCTTCCATTTATATAGGGCCTATGTGGAGGAGAGAGATGTGAAAAAGTAAGGGGAGTCAGCTCTCATGCAAGAGCCTAGCTATATACGCATTCCTAGTAAAATTCAATAAATATGAAGAAAGAGATAGAGAGGAGATGGAAAAAAGTACTAATACAATAGCCAACCTTTTTTGCGGAAAATAGCCAACCTTATAGCCCACACTACCGTATGAGTGCATATAATAGATGATGGCTATAGATGACATGGCAGTCCCTCATAGCCATCGACTGGCTATATTATTAACCATGCTCTAATGCGTTTTTAAAACCGCATTTGACTATTGACAAGATTAATAGTACATGAGATGTATAATGTGAAAATTATATCATTGGAAACTCCTTTCACATACGAATTTGACCGTATGCTTTGTGTAAGTTGCATGTCATATATTATTACTCTAACATTTGGTTAAAGTTAGCCTGGAAAAACGCATTAGGCCCTGTATAGTAAATGGAAGGAGGGAGTAGTAGTGGAAGTGGATCCTCTGACATAGGAATCCCAGCCTTACCCTCCCTTTCGGTCACTTACTGGCCGACCCCATGCTTGCTAGGCCCCGCATACCAGTTACTCAATGGGTTCGGCCAAGTCAGGGGATCCTCATCCGTATATACTCCCTTTGTTTTTATTTACTCCGCATAAAACGGAGGGAGTGGTAGTATAATAAATGACGCGGGCGGGGGAGGAGGAGGGACGTCGGTTTGCTCTCAACTGCGGTCCCACAAGCGAGCAAAAACGCAAGACGAAGCGCGTTCCATTCGGTGAGCGATGTGGACGGTCCAGCGTGCCGGGCTACAACACAAACGCGACAAGAGCGATGTACAGTCAAAACCGATTGACCGGTCGTCACCGAAACCACTATTCACACAAGAACCTTTGCTGCTCGGCCTACGCCAGCCACTGCCCTAAAACCACACCTAATCTCCAGCCCATTCCCCCACCTTTCGATACCCTAGCCCGCATCAAGCGTCCCCTAGTTTATTGGAAAGCCATGGTGTGCCGCAAGATCACTTACTACAAGATTCTGACGCCGGAGCGCCGCGCAGAAATCGCGGCGGCGGTTGGCGCCACAGACCTCCGTTCCCAAGCTCGCTTTGCGGCAGGCCAATCCCCGAGTTCTCTGGAGCCAAGCTACAAGGAGGAAGAAGCCGATCCAATGTTCATGGCGGAGGTCGCGGCGCAGAAGGCCCCCGATGGGTATGAGACAATGGACGTCGACTTCGTGTTGGCGTCCGAGTCCCCCATGGTGCAGGTGGACCAGCGGTTCAACATGGCAATACTAAAGGAGGACCAGGATGCAGAGGCTCAACTCGATGCGGAGCGCGCGCATGCCGCTGCCATCGAGGCTCTCCTGCAGGGGGGACCGGATGTCGTGGATGTGAACCGCGCGGCGGAGGCTCAACTTGAGGCGGAGCGCGCGGATGCCGCTGCCATCGAGGCCCTCTTGCAGGCGGAACCGGACGTCCTGGACTTGAACCGGGCAGCAGAGGCTCGACTCAATGCGGAGCGCGCGGATGCCGCTCTCATCGACGCCCTCCAGCAGGTGGAACCAGACGTCCTGGACTTGAACCGGGTGCTGGAGGCTCGACTCGACGTGGAGCGCGCGGATGCCACTGCCATTGAGGCCCTCCTGCAGGCGGAACCGTACGTCCTCGACTTGAACCGGGCTGTGCTCTCATCCGTGCAGAGCGCCCGCACGCTCCGCGTGAATGAGTAGCTGGAGGCCGAGGACAACCACGGTGCGGAGACACACGTCGGCAGCTATGGCTGGTTCGCGCCGGCAGCCAAAGACGACGAGGTCGTCTCGTTTTGTGAGCAGTGATAGTTTTTATTTATGTTGTTGTTTTTATGGATCTTTTGTTGCATAAAATCATATATTTGTTATGCAAGTCGCCTGACTTGGGTCAGTCTACCATTTCAGGCGGTTGGATGAATATCCTACGTCTCCTAACCCTTCTTCCTCACCTCTTCTTCTTCCCCAACAGCCAACAGACCACCGCACGGGCCGTACGGATACTCCCCAACATGCGGTTGGATAAACATACTCTATGAACGAAAATTATGTGTCAGCGGTAGGATGGCTGAGTTTGGTTTGTTCACATGCGACGGCACGTGTCAGTGAGGGTGCGTTCCCTTGGTTGGGTTTGCGGCGTGCAGGAGCGACTGTGTGAGGTTGCGGTGCGACCACGACAGCCGTGCGCAAGTGTACCTCCTTCTCATTTTGAAAACTTTAGGCAAGCTTGCAAAAATGTGTGGCGAAGTATGGCAATGGAAGGCCTAGACCCAAATAGGACGTACTAGGAGTACTAGTGTTAAAAAAGAAAGGCGGGGTTTTCCTTCGTGGTATTTAATCAATACAAATCCTCGTTTTACGTGTCAATTAATGCGTATTTTTTTCTCCAAAGACCAAAGAGCTAACCATCTCACTCCTCATCGCTTGATTAATGCAGCGCCATGCAAACCAACCTTCTCACTTCCGCATGCATGCGGGGGATATTAATGTCCTTGGTTGCTAGTACGAGGCAAACCCCATCAACTTTGCCTCGATTAGTGTTAGTGGCCTTTTGCAAATTGTAATTTTGATATACTGGCCTTGTGTACAAAAATGGAGGTAGTAACTATATTTGACTTCCTTCCCCATTGCAGTGACATCGACGATATCTCGAACGTTGTGGTTTGGCGAAGTGCGTTCAACGGAGAACACCATTGAGGCCTTGAGGGAGACAACGGTAAGTCGTTCACAAGTGCGCCTGCAAGCCGAGACAACCACCTTATTTGCATCCAGGAAGTCCGTTGAACCAAAGGACGCGTAAATGTACTAGTACTACTAGTACACAATAGCGTCGTTCGTCTAGCTTAGTGTGGTGAGATGGTTTCTCGAAGAATATGATGGAGAAGCGGAGTCAGCGAATAGTGAAATGATGGTTGCTTCGTCCGTGCTTTTGTGATTTGACGCCTCACTGCTTTGTGATTTGTGATAGAAGGGACAGGGGAGTAGACTCTGTGCTCTATACTGTACTACATGCGTCCAAGCATGGGAAAAAGAGGAGAGACGTTGCATTTTTCTATTCCTTCAATCAATCAATCAGGGAGCTTCGGTTCCATCTTTTTGGCCTTGGCAACACCGTCCACAATGGTTCCCACGATGCCAAAAGCTATTTTTCACATTTGGCTACACATTGTGGATGCCCTTAACCGTACCACTTGGTTTTGCTCCTGTGTGCTATCTATACAAATCTCAATTATATTGATCTAAAAAGTTATAGAATCAAGATTAGTAAAAAGGAGGTGATTTTGTCGCGCGGATGGCGGGGGAAGTTTCTTATTTTTAGAGGACGTTGTCCTGGCGGTTTGCTAACATGCGGTCCCACGTGTCAGTGCTTTACCAAGCCGATCTGCGTCCCACATGAGGCAGAACAACGGCAGAAGCAACACATGGTTAAGTTGAAGAAGATGAGGGAGAAGCGGATTCAGCAACGAGTGAAATGATGGTTGCTTCATCCCTCCAACTTCTTTTTTTAGCATTATTACTTTGTCCCTCCAACTTAACTGCGGGAAAGGTGCAAATTTGTGATTTGACGCCTCGTTGCTCATTACTACGCTGGCGCCATGACTGGGGTGCTTCACCCCGGCTACTCCGCACTGTATTCCGGTATGGCACGTGGACCCGGTAGCTTGATGTCCCACATGTCGGCGAAAGGGACTAGAAGATTTATGAAAGCGAGCGCTCCACTCTTATGACGAATGAGTACACGACACGACGGCCCAGTGAACTGTCACTTGTACTGTATAGTACTATAGTTTTGCTATTCGCACGAACCATCGATACAAACCCGATTAAACAGGAAAGGGCAGGATTTTTTCCGCGCGGTAGATGATACTAGCCATACATTTCAAAGGCAATTTTAATGTGTGCAAACTAAATAATTATAAGTAACAATATGATATCTAGTAAAACTAAAAACACATATGATTTATTGTGTTAGAGTGTAGTAGTAGTGATGTATTGCATAGTTGTTAGATGTAACATGCGAGAACATGTAGAGATGTATTTTTGGAGGGCCTACAGAGAGAAAAGTGTAATACGGTCACCGAACTTCAGAATAAGCTGATTACGGTCACTATATATGTTTCCATATTGCACTCTGTCGAACCTGTGTGTTAAAACAGACGGCTCAGCATACCAATACAAGGCCACCCTGTTCGCTGTGCCCGCGGTCATGACTTCGAACCACCGTCCCAATATTTTTTTGTCATTTGTTTTCATTCTTACTAGCAAGATGCATGTGCCTTGCACGTAACATGAAGATGCATTTGTATGCCTAGTTTATCTTGTGAGAGAAAAGGATGAACGAGGGAAGACCTTATTTGCAAATGTGGAGAGGTGTGTGGGTACCTTTTTGCAAAATTGCCATAGTTTCTTTCCTATCCGTCAGATATAAATCGGACGACCTATATTGTAGGATGGCAGGCACACCATCATCACCAACTTTGTTTTTTATAAGAGTGTATTTGATGTATTTTATAGGAGTGTAGATGTAGAATAGATACAAGTCAATAGGTGGGCATGATGGTAGTGAGATAATGTGATGCAACACTAGAGGTGACACGTGGAGCGTTTAACTGGTCAACTAGTCATGTCATGAGCAAATACAGAGTTGTACGGTGAGCCCGTGACTGTATAATAACCACTAAACGTAAATAATGACCGTAATGAGTGGATTCTGAAGTCCAATGTACGTATCGTGCTTTCGCTTCAAATACAATGATCGTCATTGCATATATCGTGAGAGAAAGATGAAACATGTGTGAATTTACTGGGGGCTTACTTTTAGAGGACCTGGAGATAGTTTTGTGTGCATACGTGAAAGGGTCGTACAGGGGGGGTATGCGATGGAGAGAGAGATGCTCTTCGTTTCTCTTTATTATGACTAACTTTGTATATAGTATAAAAATATACAAATTCACAGTGCGGAATAAATATCATTGTGGGCACCATGCAATGCAAATTAGCGTTCGTACTCCTCCACATAACTTTGTAATGTTGTATATATGTAGAAACTCTAAAATATTTTTTTGGCCACACTTTATTCAAAAGGAATGTTGTATGCGAAATAAACGTGAAGAGAGGGCTTTTTAGATCAATGGGGTACGTGATGTAACATGTGTGAATGTGTAGTTGATGCATTTGGCGGGGCCTAGAGAGGTATGTGTGTGTATTACGTATTCGAGAGAGGCATGGATAGAGGGGCCGACGGGGGTGTGTGGGAGAGATAGCACGAGAAATGAGAGTGGTCTAGAGAGAGAGAGACGAATATGACGTCACAACAAGAGATTCCATTCCCTTGAGTGTGTATATGCAAGGGGGAGGGAATAGAGGCACCAGGAGAAAAAAAATTGTGTGTGGTGTTTGTGTTGGTATGTGTGGGTGTGAGAAGATAATGAGACGTGGGGGCAGAGGGTGTGTCACCGTGTGAGGTCCAGTGGGTCGAGGTGAGGCCCTTCGTTCGGTTCCGTCCTGTGCCACATTGGTCGGCCCGTGACGCATTTAGGAAGACCCATGGATGACTAGTCGTACAAGACAAAGATAGCAGAATTGTGAAGGACTTTGTGTCCACTGACAAAGCCGGCTAAGATTTGTAACCGTACGTTCAGAGACTAAGGTAACCCCTTTATCTCTGATATTACTATTCATCCAACCTAACTTAAAGGGACATCCTACAGAATGCTCTGCTAGAATCATACTCGTCGATTAGGAAGAGAGGTGTGAGACAATGCGTGAGAGACAGGCCTAAAGATAATGTGCGTACATGAGACATGTAGGCAGGTCCATGTATATAGAAAGGGTCGATGGGGATTGTGCGTGTGTGTGTTTGCGAGAGGAAAAGTGCTTGTGATAAAGGTTAGTGAAAACAGTTGTAAATGGTTACGAGAGGGAGGGAGGGTTATATCTAGAGCATGTGTGCGAGAAAGACACCTCGGGAGAGAGTGTGTGAGCATGTGTGAGAGACCACTGATGGAGAGTGAAACTACACGTAAAAGACTATTGTACACATTGATTAAAGATATAAATTGTATCCAAATATTAGGATGGGATCATGATATTTGCAATTCGCATAAGGAGCGGTCATTGATCCATCAGACATCTAGATTCTATCGAATTTGAGCATGTCTATGTTATTATTCGACACAATTGATCCACATAGTTAGTATTTTGAACTCCAGACAATGCATCGCTTTAGTAATCTAATATAAACGTGAGTATAGTTCATGTTGTGTGTGTATAGCACATTATACATACAAAAGTTACACAATGAACATTATAAATAGCTACCTATGAACTCTCATACATTTGAATTCAACTTAAGGTGGTTTAAAAAATCGAATTCAACATGAAGTCCGTTCAATTATTTGAATTTGATATCATGGCATTTGTAAATCATACCTAAATTATGGTGGCACCAATCTTTGCTCTGATTTTGTACATAATAGCATATGTAGTCGTGTACAAAATAGATTCAAATTTAGCTCCTCCATTCCAAAATAATCGTAGTTATAGGATTTTCAAGTGTCAAAATTTCAAAAAGAAGCGGATAATTTAATGAGGTTTTCAAACATACAAGGTCAAATATAACATTGTCTATTTTGGTCAACCCTCATAGTTAAAGAGTACTCTAAACGTGAATGCTTGTGTTTCAAAATTTCGAACGAAGCGCCAAAAGAGCCTATACTCGCTCAAAACCGCGTGAAACCAATGTTTGGTAGTACAAGGAAATTACTTTTCTAATAACTCCGGCCCGTGAAACCTACTAGCCCGACGTCCAAAGGTCTAAACCAGACTATGCTTCGGTGCCTTAAGGCACCTGCCTTTGTGTCCATGACATGTGGGCCCAACAGGTGGTTGGCCCACATGTCAGTGACCCAAAGGCAGGTGCCTTTAAGGCACTGAAGCAGCGTCCGTCTAAACCGGGGTAGGTTTGTAGCTTCATCTAGACACCACACAACCGCCTCCAAAAACATTCATACACAATGGCCGCCTAAGCACACATGCGCACGGCCAAAATCGCTCCCGCCCACTATTTGGGACACCTGGGATTACCATCCTACCCCTGACCCGTAGTAGGTCCAAAATTTAAGAGGGGGGCAAAGTTTGTACTTCCCCCAAATTTCAAACAAGCGTGTCCCATCTTCTGTTCAAAAAAGCCAAAAACAAGCGCGTCCTAGACCGAAACATGGTTCCCCCCACCCGTCTGATTCCCCATTCGTACCCCGCAGGTGCCAAAACTACCTCTCCACCAGCCACGAAACCCCGGCGTCCTCCGTCCGCCACCCCATCCCACCCATCAACTGCCGCCCTCCTCCATCACGCCGGAGCCGATACCCCGACGTCGTCGTCCACCGCAACCTCAACCGCAACACCCTCCGCGACTAGTAGTTGAAGCCGAGGCCGAGCCGTCCGTATCCGAGCCAGTTCAACCACGCTGTCCTGCGCCTCACCGCTGCTGCTCCAACTTAGCCACCCTCCACCGCACCGGAGCTGTTCCTGCTACGTCGTCCTTCGCCGCCTCGAATCTGCTTCCCCTCTGCCGACATACGACCACGGCAACACAATCAACAATTTGGCCATGGGTTCGTCCAAGCCTGCACCCTCCAGAACATCGGTTTCCTCGGTAAAAAGAAGAAGATCGGCACGACATGTGGAGGTGACCACACCGGCAACCGAAAATGGTACTCCTCTTCCCTTATTCGTGCAAATCTTACGTCTTTGCGTGCACGGTATTCATCTCACAGAAGACACTAGTTGACCGCTTCTTCTTGATACTAGATGTTCCTAGTAACTCGCAATGCACAAGGTTTCTCCTCATATACTATTTCACCTTAGCTAGAGGTCCATCGCCCCCCTGAATTTCAATTTCTGTCCAGTTGATTCCCAATTAACGGAAGCATTCCCGGCATAACAGGCGCTAGTACGCCTATTACGTTGGGGAAGCAGCGCCTTGGGTTTATCTTAGGGGCGTGTGCGGCCTAGAGCTACTGGCGCCCGATCTGGAGGTCGGCCGGGATTAAAGGGATGGCCTGGGGGCGCTGCCAAGCACGGCGGTGGTGTGAGGTCAAGGGGAGGGCAGGGCGGCGGAGGTAGGGGTCTGGGCCGGTGGTCGCTGGCGGTTCGAGAAAGATCGTCAACAGTGAGTGGTGGGAGGTAGACGAAGGCCATTTGCACGTTCCTTATAGATCAGACGGTTCATTAAAAAATCGTCTGGCCTATTTATTTTCAGTCGACTATTATCTTAGATATGACCACATGTGGTGGTGTGCTGGAGGAGTACCTGCATTTCTTGTGCTCATATATTACATATCATACGGAGTAGAATCTAATTTTTTTTGCCATGCAATGTTGTAGAGCTATCATATGTCTCTTGTCTTTTGTTTTTCAACCACCTGCTATCTGCTACTTTTACAGTGCACTAGTTCTGCACACACTTCACCCATACTCTCACTATTGTGTTTTTATGCAAGGGTATTTCAGACCCTGCCTTGACAGAAGCACAAAACATAAGAGAGAAGTCGCTCCAGCGTGGTACGCGGCTAAGCCAGACACGTTTCAAGTCTTTAAAGGGTGTAGTGTCAGTAGATGGAGACGGGGAATGTAGCTCTGGAGTTGATGATCTCTCTCGCCATGAACCACCATCCCAAGTGCTTGCTTTAACTTCATGGTGTCATATGTGGTTGCATGTTCCATATGGTGTCTAGCTTGTATTCGAAAGGCCGAAGTAGGTCTTTATTAAGATAAGGAAAGATATTTTTTACATGAACCACCATCCCGTGAGCACCAGAAGACAAATAGCTAGTCAGGGTACTGGCCGAGCCACTGACAAGCCCAGCATAGAGAGGCATCACCTGGAAGCCAACTAAAAAGTCGCGATGGTGGCGAAGCAGCCTGCCTCCCACCAGGCTCTCATGTCCTAGATGATCATGCTCACCACTCCAGTCGGATGTCTAGCTTGTATTGCTTCCAATTTGGTTAAATTGCATTTGCTTAGCTTACACATTATACCTTTGAATATGACATGCCTTTCTATGTTTGGTACATACTAGTACATCTGTGTATTAACCATGTTCTTACATCAAACTAATGTTCTTGTGTATCCCTCATCAATCACTTATGATGAGGCAGGCAGGCAAGGGGACTACTCCTCATTTAAAGAATGCAGCGTTAGCCTCCCGACATGATTCTCAAGAAACAGAAATGCTAGATGAAGATAGTGAACGTAGCTCTATAGTTGATTACAGCATTTCCCCTACACTAGCATCGCAGGTGCTTGCTCTAACTTGGCAGCGTGATATGTGATTACATGTTGCATATGGTGTCTAGATTGTAATTCTTCCAATCTGGTTAAACTGCATGTGCTAGTCTGCTTAGCTTATACATTATACCTGTTAATGTGACATGCCTTCCTGTATTTAGTAC
This sequence comes from Triticum aestivum, assembly GCF_018294505.1. Classification (NCBI taxonomy): domain Eukaryota; kingdom Viridiplantae; phylum Streptophyta; class Magnoliopsida; order Poales; family Poaceae; genus Triticum; species Triticum aestivum. The sequence goes on along the minus strand of NC_057804.1, from coordinate 443,356,233 downwards.
ATAGTACATCTGTCTATTAAGCATGTCCTTACATAAAACTATTGGTTTTTTGTATCCCTCATCAATCAATTTGACGAGACACCTTTAGTATATGTAGTGCGATATTAGTTGCATCTTTCATATGAGTTATAGAATGCGCTGCTTCTAATTTGTTGAAATTCCATTTATGATGGGTCGCTTTTAACTTGGCAGAGTCATATTGGTTGCATCTTTCATGTGGTGTCTAGCTTGCATTGCTTCTTATTTGTTGGAATGGTTTCTGCTTAGTTTACACAAGCAGTTGTGAACATGCCATGCCATCCTATTTTTCGTACATATTCCATCCTGGTATCATGTGTTTGCCTTACATCAAATTAGTGATTGTCAGTATCATGCATGAATGTGACGCCCGGGTAATTAAGCTACAGTAATCCCCACTAATGATGCCACATCACCTCGGTTACTGTTGACGAATCTCGCGTTAGTTCAAATCCGATTCAAAATTCAAATTCAAAATAAAGTCAAAAAATAAAAGTTTTCAAATATTAAAACTAAAGTGTTCGGGTGGTTCCAACTAATTCATAAGTAATTATGGTGGAGGAACCACACTTTTATAAAACGCATAAATACTCTAAAATGTTTTGAATAGTAGCAAAACAATTAGTTGAATTCCTTTTGCAATAAATAAAATATTAAACTATTTTATTTAGTTACCCAAATTAATGTGGCAGCAGTATGTATTAGCAATACCAATTTAGGAACCCTTGGTGTATTTTGTAAAACTAAAATAAAAGAAAACTAGTCATAAAACAGAAAAGTAAAGTAAAAGGAAAAAAGTAAAAAAACAAAAGAAAAGAAGAGAGAGACCCCCCCCCCGCTGGGCCACGGCCCAGCTGGCCTCCGCCGCCCGAACGGGCCGGCCCAGCCGCCCCCCCCCCCCCCCCCCCCCCCCCGCACTGCCTTGTCCCCCGGGCACCGAAACCCTAACTAACCCGACCGCACCCGACCGCACCCCCCCACTCCCCACGATCTCCACCCTCTCCTCCAGCGCCGCCAGGGGAGAGCCCCGCGCGCGACCCCCCCTCCTTCTCTCTCTCCCCTCTCTGACCCCGCGCCCGTGGCGTCCTCGCCGGCGTTGTCTGCGCCCTTCCCGGACGCACCAGGGCTTTGCCCTCCTCCCGTCGTTGCTCGCGTTCGCCCTGCCTGAAGCCGTGCCCATCACCGCACGCACCGGCCTTCCCAGCTACGGTGCCGGCCTGCGCCTACCGCGGCCGGCCGGCCGAACGCCGTTGCCGCCGTGACCCTGCTCGGCCCCTCGCGCCGTCTCGCTCCCGCGCCCCAGCTCCCTTGCTGCTGCTCTCTCCGGCCACGGCCTCACCTAGTGCCTATTGCCCCGCCGTGGCCTCGCCGCTGCCACGCCGGCGCCACGCCGGCATCCTCCCCTCACCGTGGCACTGACTGGCCGCGCCCAGTCCGGGCGCTCGCGCCCCCGCGTCCCCGGGTCCAGGCGCCCGTGCACCCACACCCGATAGCCCACCCGTTTAACCCCCTCTGCCATTGACAACTGGGCCCCATGCCCCCATTAAAAAAAAGGAATTAGAAAATTAATTAGAAAAATATTAATTAATTAATTAGATAATTAATTAACTTAATTAAACCGGTTAAATTAACCTAATGACTTAATTAAACTAATTAAACTTGCTCAGTTAGTCTAAGACAATGACGAACGGGCCCCACCTGTCAGTTTGACCGGTCAACAGTCACAGTTGACCGCTGATGTCATGCTGATGTCAGCATGCACTGTTCTGGATAATCCTGAATTAAAATAATTAAATAAATCCTAAAAATGAATTAAATCTTTTAAAATCAATATAAAATAAACCGTAGCTCGGATGGAAAAACTTTGTACATGAAAGTTGCTCAGAACGACGAGACGAATCCGGATACGCAGTCCGTTCGTCCGCCACACACCCCTAACCTATCGAACTCGCAACTTTCCCCCTCCGGCTCCTCTGCCCGAAAACACGAAACACCGGGAATACTTTTCCCGGATGTTTTCCCCCCTTCATCGGTATCACCTACTACCGCGTTAGGGCACACCGAAACCGCGTATTGCCTTGTTATATTTTGTGATGCTTTGTTTGCACTGTATTTATTGTTCTTCCCCCTCTTCTCTCCGGTAGACTACGAGACCGACGCTGATGCCACCGAGTACGACTACGTCACCGACGACCCCTCCTTGTCTGAGCAACCAGGCAAGCCCCCCCCCCCTTGATCACCAGATATCGCCCATTCTCCTCTATACTGCTTGCATTAGAGTAGTGTAGCATGTTACTGCTTTCGTTAATCCTATTCTGATGCATAGCCTGACATTGTCGCTACATCTGTTGATACCTTACCTGCAATCCTAAATGCTTAGTATAGGATGCTAGTTTATCATCATTGGCCCTACATTCTTGTCAGTCTGCCTTGCTATACTATCGGGCCGTGATCACTTGGGAGGTGATCACGGGTATATACTATACATACATACATACTATACAGATGGTGACTAAAGTCGGGTCAGCTCATTGAGTACCCGCAAGTGATTCTGACGAGGGGGCTGAAAGGACAGGTGGCTCCATCCCGGTAGAGGTGGGCCTGGGTTCCCGACGGCCCTCGACTGTTACTTTGTGGCGGAGCGACAGGGCAGGTTGAGACCACCTAGGAGACAGGTGGGCCTGGCCCTGTTCGGCATTCGCGGATACTTAACACGCTTAACGAGATCTTGGTATTTGATCTGAGTCTGGCTACGAGCCTATACGCACTAACCATCTACGTGGGAGTAGTTATGGGTATCCCGACGTCGTGGTATCAGCCGAAGCACTTCAGACGTCAGCGACGGAGCGGCGCGCGCCGAATTGGACTGGAACGCCACTAGGCTAGGTCTGCTTTCGGCCGCCCTCGCAACGTGCAGGTGTGCTCAGGGCGATGGGCCCAGACCCCTGCGCGCTTAGGTTTAGACCGGCGTGCTGGCCTCTCTGTTTTGCCTAGGTGGGGCTGCGACGTGTTGATCTTCCGCGGCCGGGCATGACCCAGGAAAGTGTGTCCGGCCAAATGGGATCGAGCGTGTTGGGCTATGTGGTGCACCCCTGCAGGGAAGTTAATCTATTCGAATAGCCGTGATCTTCGGTAACAGGACGACTTGGAGTTGTACCTTGACCTTATGACAACTAGAACCGGACACTTAATAAAACACACCCTTCCAAGTGCCAGATACAACCGGTGGTCGCTCTACCTCAGGGATATGAGGAGGGGATCGCCGGGTAGGATTATGCTATGAGATGTTACTTGGAGATGCTACTTGGAGGACTTCAATCTACTCTCTTATACTTGATGCAAGACGAAGGTGACCAGAAGCGTAGTCTTCGACAGGATTAGTTATCCCCCTCTTATTCTGGCATTCTGCAGTTCAGTCCACTGATATGGCCCCTTTACACATATACCCATGCATATGTAGTGTAGTTCCTTGCTTGCGAGTACTTTGGATGAGTACTCACGGTTGCTTTCTCCCCCCTTTTCTCCCCTTTCCTTTCTTTCTGGTTGTCGCAACCAGATGCTGGAGTCCAGGAGTCAGACGCCACCGTCGACGACGACCCCTACTACACCGGAGGTGCCTTCTACTACATGCTGCCCGCCGACGACGACCTGGAGTAGATAGGAGGATCCCGGGCAGGAGGCCTGCGCCTCTTTCGATCTGTATCCCAGTTTGTGTTAGCCATCTTATGGCAACTTGTTTAACTTATGTCTGTACTCAGATATTGTTGCTTCCGCTGACTCGTCTATGATCGAGCACTTGTATTCGAGCCCTCGAGGCCCCTGGCTTGTATTATGATGCTTGTATGACTTATTTTATTTGTAGAGTTGTGTTGTGATATCTTCCCGTGAGTCCCTGATCTTGATCGTACACATTTGCGTGCATGATTAGTGTACGATTAAATCGGGGGCGTCACAAGTTGGTATCAGAGCCGACTGCCTGTAGGAATCCCCTTTCCAACTCCTTGGCCGAAGACGAGTCTAGTCGTTGAAAAACTTTTACTAACATGGCTGTGTGGCCCATGGGCCTACGTCGCCATCGGGAGGTATTAGGATCTTTTATTCCTCGACCTTTACTCTGGGATTCTGAACCCTCTTCTATTCGGGTTAAACGATTTTTACTTAAAACTAACTTTAGGTTCTCGAAAATACTTTCTCCCGGAGAGCCCCTTCAGTCCAGATGGTCACCGACTGCACCAGAAGATTTCGGAGATACTCTTTGATATTCTCTCGAGACTTGTGCCCATCACTTTTGCTATTCCCGACCACCGATAAATCCTTATGGATAACTACTTACACTTGCCATTCTTACGATCATTCCCCAATGTTCTTGTTATTACAAGATACCCGAAGTTTTCTCTATTGTTCTGAGAATACTTCGTGCCTACTGCCTAGCAGTTCTTTGCCACCTGAATACCCCTAAGAATAACTTCTCGCACCTTCCGAGTATCCGCTCATCCCAGTTGTTCAGGTGTTTCACAAAAGTCTTTGAAATACTATTCAATCCTCCGAAAATCCTTAGCAGCTTTATTGCTCTGCAAATACTTGTCTACTAGCATTATGGATGCTTCCCATATATCTGGCAATATTCACTAGTATCTTTTGACACCGTCATTTTGATCCTATTGATTCAACATGTGTGCGAATGCACACAATCATCTATCAACCCTTCTAACTTATCTTTCCGAATGAGACATCATTTTTGAACATGAGCTGGTTCTCGACCAAACTATTTGTCGCCAATTGTGCCTCTGGTTTATCCAACTTATCCATCCTTGGTTAGAGCGACTGCTTCTGATCTTTTGTTTTGGAAATCATAATTCCTTTGTTATCTAAGCATCGAATTATTCCGATGTTCTATAATATGATGCCCGTGCATTCTTTCTGGAATACCGATACTCACCTCAACTCCGTTGTGGATTGCCCGATCCATTGTTGGATTGCTATCCAACAGTGTCCTTCATATTCAATCACCTTGTGAGTTCTTCCCCTGATACATAGTGCCTTTGGTAAATTGTATCATTTGCTTGGCCAACCATGCTCTGCTTTCGAGCTGGTGGTATTTACTATTGAAGTTTGTGGTATATGTTCCTAAGATGCCCTGATGGGTTGAACCTACGCCTTCCCTAATCCGTGTGAACCCGAAAGATTACACGGGTCATATTTATCTGGTATTGCACCAGGTAAAAAAAAACTTTCAACAACTAATGTCATCTTCGAAATACGAGAGGTGAATGAAAGATTATGCATTGAGGAAGTGGGAGTCGACCTCGAACCTTGTGTTCATGCCCATGGACGCGATGTATATCCTATCATGGAAGCTTCTTGTAATAATAACTAATTCCTTGATAACTAACATATGGTATCTGTGAATTGATCCCTTGCAACCGTGGTTCCGACCATGATTGTTCTTCTTTGTTCTCCTTTCTCGGACAAGTCAAAATAATTGTCTTCTATGGATCAATACACCAGTCCAACCTTTACTTTGATCTTGTGTCGGGTATTACCCCCCCTGTATCTCGAGATTATCATGGAACAGCATAACTTCTTATGAGTTCTTCATCAAGTGCTACCTTCCCACTGAACCCAATTTTTCACGGGCTCTGAGTTATTAAACACTCAAAGACACCGATAACTGAACCGAGTCTGCATTACGGTTCAACGACACTTGATAATCTTCTTTAAGTACGAGTTTGTACCCGATCACATCATTCCTAGCCTGATCGGCTATATCATTATCATGCTAAATTTTAACTGTGCTACCCGGTCCTTCTTCTCGGAGCACAATTTTTGACGATGAATTAACCTTACGTCGATCCTCATCGGCATATCATTTCGCCTTGAACAACAAGCTTGGTTTCGAGTTTGTGTCGTACCCTTGGTTCCAATAACCTTTCACTTCATCATTACTTTGACTTGATGTCGTCGCCGATCGATTACATCTTCCTGAACTCTCTCGACAAAGGTGTCGTGATCATCAACATTCCGAGCTCATCCAGGATATCAATTGAATTTATGATGAGAGATACCATCCTTGCCCTCGATGAATTGTATTATCATCGACCACTTTATTGCCTTCCGTTCAACACAAGTTGTTCGTGTTTTGTGTAAACCTTGGGATCCCTGCTACCCAGCAGTTGATCTTCCTTACCTCGGAAGTATTACCATCTCCTTTTGTCAATGGTGTGGTGAGAATTTCACCACCTCTTAAGAATTCTTGATATCATAATACTTCTTGCCATCTTCGTTCATTCCTTGGCCCCCGTATTGTTTTCAACCGGAATACCGACAATTGAGCTATGTCGTGTGAATTCAAAACTTCTAGCAAGCCTCTTGCTTTGAAGTGAAATTCTTAGACTATCTATTATTGAATCACCATTCCGACGTCGGTCGTGCAACCCAGCCCATACTTCGGGTGCACCTTCCAACCAATGGTTAAATGTGTATGTTTTCCTCGAGCATACATCATTATGCCATTTGAGCTGACAAATGTCATCTTCTTGTTCACATTATCGTGGAAATCCATCCGTTTGGAATTCTCGATGAATTGTCGCTGAGTCCATCAGCCACCTTCTCATCCCCTCTGTGGTTTAAGGATGAACTATTGCTTCAAGAACCCGCTCCCGTAGTTCGTTTCCTGAGAATCTTGAAATGCCACTTCATCTATTTGTGTTGCACCTTTTCTTCTCGGACATCCTGAGTCTGAGGTATCATGACACCAATCGGATCTGAATCTCGGTCAGATATGATGGTTGGGACAACTTTCCAAGAGTTATGGTGATGATCCTTTGATGACCCGGTAGCATGATGTCATGCCTAGCACCCCCCCCCCGGCTGGAGGACCTATCATTATAGATTCCTTTTCAGCAGGGTTATCCATTCGTCCATGAGGAAATTGTAATACTGTTACTACAAGTTGTTCCTGATGGATCCTTTGTGATTCCAAAGTCTGATCTTCACCTGAAGACCATGTCAATGCTATCTCGAAGCATGTCTGTGGTACTCTGATTTTCAACAAGAACATTCGAAGCCCAATGCTAAATGTTTCTTGCTCAATTATCCAAACACCGTGGTAGGGGTAACGTCATGAAATTCTCTCCCCTCACCGAGAGGATTTTCTACGTTATATACTATCGTGGATATCATGCTCTGCTTGTCCTTGGGAAGGATATGCCCTTGAAATATGTGTTTAAACACATTTTCCTTTCCATTGTTCTGTTTAATATGATAATCATATTTTACTTTCCATTGGTTGTTTGAACCTTTCTTGGGAGATATATAATCTAAGCAGTGATAATCCCCTGCTTAGGTAAGCACCTCGTTGTACCACTCTGTAAGTAAGACCCTATTACTATTGTTGATGACATTCCGGTAACCACCGATGGACGAGAACCTTGCCTATTGGTCCGCCTCGTTCAACGAGCAGGAAAATGGTTCTCTTCGTCCCTCGCCCTTGGTACCTATGTTGTTGCCGACATGACCCTCAGACTCTCCTCTGACATGCCTTGCTTACATGATCGTGCAAGATGTCACCAACCTTCTACTTTTAACCACATGGTGGGCCCATAACCCACAGTTTCGCAGGATCGAAACCTGACTCTCCTGTACACCCCTGTTGCCGAAGTTATTCCTCACGCTTGACTTTGTAGGTAATTCACGTGCCACTTGCCTGTTGATCTATCCTGGTATCGGACACAATACTTATTCCCGTTGCTCTGAACCCTTTCGCACCCTGTTTCAGACAATGAACGATTGCCTATCCGCTTGAAACTTCTTATCGCACTGTCTTACTTTGCTCTCGATGGGTGTCATTTGTTCAACTCGAGAGATACTCATAAGTTCATTCTTGGGATACCCCCAGATGATTTTCCCTTATAACACCCTTGCATTGTAGAGCTACCCCTTACCTATTCGTAAGCACGATGGAGTTCACGAAGAAATGGTGACAAGTTTATCATGATGCACCGGAATAAAGGATTGAAGACATCAACGAAAGGAACTAACTTCTTCGAGAAGATCCGTTAGAATATCCTAACCAGAACTTTCCCCTTACTCCCCTCTTAAATCTCGGGATGAGATTTCTTGTAGTGGAGGAGAATTGTGACGCCCGGGTAATTAAGCTACAGTAATCCCCACTAATGATGCCACATCACCTCGGTTACTGTTGACGAATCTCGCGTTAGTTCAAATCCGATTCAAAATTCAAATTCAAAATAAAGTCAAAAAATAAAAGTTTTCAAATATTAAAACTAAAGTGTTCGGGTGGTTCCAACTAATTCATAAGTAATTATGGTGGAGGAACCACACTTTTATAAAACGCATAAATACTCTAAAATGTTTTGAATAGTAGCAAAACAATTAGTTGAATTCCTTTTGCAATAAATAAAATATTAAACTATTTTATTTAGTTACCCAAATTAATGTGGCAGTAGTATGTATTAGCAATACCAATTTAGGAACCATTGGTGTATTTTGTAAAACTAAAATAAAAGAAAACTAGTCATAAAACAGAAAAGAAAAGTAAAAGGAAAAAAGTAAAAAAACAAAAGAAAAGAAGAGAGACCCCCCCCCCCCCGCTGGGCCACGGCCCAGCTGGCCTCCGCCGCCCGAACGGGCCGGCCCAGCCGCCCCCCCCCCCCCCCCCCGCACTGCCTTGTCCCCCGGGCACCGAAACCCTAACTAACCCGACCGCACCCGACCGCACCCCCCCACTCCCCACGATCTCCACCCTCTCCTCCAGCGCCGCCAGGGGAGAGCCCCGCGCGCGACCTCCCCACCTCTCTCGCTCGCTGACTCGCCTCTCCCCCGATCCAATCGGGCTTGGGCTCGACGCCCCGGTGCTGCCCCGCTGCCACACCGACGCCGCCCATCCTCACCTCCTCCCCGACCAGCGACCCAGGGCAACGGCGCCCCTCACCGCACGCCCGACGCCGTGCCTCCCCGGATCCCGTCGCCGGAACCACGCCGCTCGCCTCTCCGTCATCGACGCGTCCCCGTCCTCCTCCCCGCCGGCCTGCGTCCCCTACGTCGCCGAACCGTCCCCGTCCTCCTCCCCGCCGAACCACATCGAGCCTCGCCGCTTTTTCCCCTGCAACGTGGGGTGAGGAAACCCCCTCCTTCTCTCTCTCCCCTCTCTGACCCCGCGCCCGTGGCGTCCTCGCCGGCGTTGTCTGCGCCCTTCCCGGACGCACCAGGGCTTTGCCCTCCTCCCGTCGTTGCTCGCGTTCGCCCTGCCTGAAGCCGTGCCCATCACTGCACGCACCGGCCTTCCCAGCTACGGTGCCGGCCTGCGCCTACCGCGGCCGGCCGGCCGAACGCCGTTGCCGCCGTGACCCTGCTCGGCCCCTCGCGCCGTCTCGCTCCCGCGCCCCAGCTCCCTTGCTGCTGCTCTCTCCGGCCACGGCCTCACCTAGTGCCTATTGCCCCGCCGTGGCCTCGCCGCTGCCACGCCGGCGCCGCGCCGGCATCCTCCCCTCACCGTGGCACTGACTGGCCGCGCCCAGTCCGGGCGCTCGCGCCCCCGCGTCCCCGGGTCCAGGCGCCCGTGCACCCACACCCGATAGCCCACCCGTTTAACCCCCTCTGCCATTGACAACTGGGCCCCATGCCCCCATTAAAAAAAAGGAATTAGAAAATTAATTAGAAAAATATTAATTAATTAATTAGATAATTAATTAACTTAATTAAACCGGTTAAATTAACCTAATGACTTAATTAAACTAATTAAACTTGCTCAGTTAGTCTAAGACAATGACGAACGGGCCCCACCTGTCAGTTTGACCGGTCAACAGTCACAGTTGACCGCTGATGTCATGCTGATGTCAGCATGCACTGTTCTGGATAATCCTGAATTAAAATAATTAAATAAATCCTAAAAATGAATTAAATCTTTTAAAATCAATATAAAATAAACCGTAGCTCGGATGGAAAAACTTTGTACATGAAAGTTGCTCAGAACGACGAGACGAATCCGGATACGCAGTCCGTTCGTCCGCCACACACCCCTAACCTATCGAACTCGCAACTTTCCCCCTCCGGCTCCTCTGCCCGAAAACACGAAACACCGGGAATACTTTTCCCGGATGTTTTCCCCCCTTCATCGGTATCACCTACTACCGCGTTAGGGCACACCGAAACCGCGTATTGCCTTGTTATATTTTGTGATGCTTTGTTTGCACTGTATTTATTGTTCTTCCCCCTCTTCTCTCCGGTAGACTACGAGACCGACGCTGATGCCACCGAGTACGACTACGTCACCGACGACCCCTCCTTGTCTGAGCAACCAGGCAAGCCCCCCCCCCCTTGATCACCAGATATCGCCCATTCTCCTCTATACTGCTTGCATTAGAGTAGTGTAGCATGTTACTGCTTTCGTTAATCCTATTCTGATGCATAGCCTGACATTGTCGCTACATCTGTTGATACCTTACCTGCAATCCTAAATGCTTAGTATAGGATGCTAGTTTATCATCATTGGCCCTACATTCTTGTCAGTCTGCCTTGCTATACTATCGGGCCGTGATCACTTGGGAGGTGATCACGGGTATATACTATACATACATACATACTATACAGATGGTGACTAAAGTCGGGTCAGCTCATTGAGTACCCGCAAGTGATTCTGACGAGGGGGCTGAAAGGACAGGTGGCTCCATCCCGGTAGAGGTGGGCCTGGGTTCCCGACGGCCCTCGACTGTTACTTTGTGGCGGAGCGACAGGGCAGGTTGAGACCACCTAGGAGACAGGTGGGCCTGGCCCTGTTCGGCATTCGCGGATACTTAACACGCTTAACGAGATCTTGGTATTTGATCTGAGTCTGGCTACGAGCCTATACGCACTAACCATCTACGTGGGAGTAGTTATGGGTATCCCGACGTCGTGGTATCAGCCGAAGCACTTCAGACGTCAGCGACGGAGCGGCGCCCGCCGAATTGGACTGGAACGCCACTAGGCTAGGTCTGCTTTCGGCCGCCCTCGCAACGTGCAGGTGTGCTCAGGGCGATGGGCCCAGACCCCTGCGCGCTTAGGTTTAGACCGGCGTGCTGGCCTCTCTGTTTTGCCTAGGTGGGGCTGCGACGTGTTGATCTTCCGCGGCCGGGCATGACCCAGGAAAGTGTGTCCGGCCAAATGGGATCGAGCGTGTTGGGCTATGTGGTGCACCCCTGCAGGGAAGTTAATCTATTCGAATAGCCGTGATCTTCGGTAACAGGACGACTTGGAGTTGTACCTTGACCTTATGACAACTAGAACCGGACACTTAATAAAACACACCCTTCCAAGTGCCAGATACAACCGGTGGTCGCTCTACCTCAGGGATATGAGGAGGGGATCGCCGGGTAGGATTATGCTATGAGATGTTACTTGGAGATGCTACTTGGAGGACTTCAATCTACTCTCTTATACTTGATGCAAGACGAAGGTGACCAGAAGCGTAGTCTTCGACAGGATTAGTTATCCCCCTCTTATTCTGGCATTCTGCAGTTCAGTCCACTGATATGGCCCCTTTACACATATACCCATGCATATGTAGTGTAGTTCCTTGCTTGCGAGTACTTTGGATGAGTACTCACGGTTGCTTTCTCCCCCCTTTTCTCCCCCTTTCCTTTCTTTCTGGTTGTCGCAACCAGATGCTGGAGTTCAGGAGTCAGACGCCACCGTCGACGACGACCCCTACTACACCGGAGGTGCCTTCTACTACGTGCTGCCCGCCGACGACGACCTGGAGTAGATAGGAGGATCCCGGGCAGGAGGCCTGCGCCTCTTTCGATCTGTATCCCAGTTTGTGTTAGCCATCTTATGGCAACTTGTTTAACTTATGTCTGTACTCAGATATTGTTGCTTCCGCTGACTCGTCTATGATCGAGCACTTGTATTCGAGCCCTCGAGGCCCCTGGCTTGTATTATGATGCTTGTATGACTTATTTTATTTGTAGAGTTGTGTTGTGATATCTTCCCGTGAGTCCCTGATCTTGATCGTACACATTTGCGTGCATGATTAGTGTACGATTAAATCGGGGGCGTCACAATGAATGAGTTATGAAGAGAGAATTTTATTGCTTTTTATTGTCGGTTTTACTTGACAATTCAAAATCAATAAAGCGGAAGGAAGTTAGCAAGGCAGTGGATAAAGGTGCTCCTTCCGAATGGAGGGCCTCTACAGTTTCTACTCCTCCACACCCTCAAGATGATTTCCAAGACAACACATGCATAGACACTCAACAAAGCTATGTTTATGATGAGCACGTCTCCCCTAGTGCACCATCACCGGTGCTCCCTCTAACTTAGCACTGTTATATGTGGTTGCATGTTATGTGTGATGTCTAGCTTGTATTGCTTCTAATTTTGTTGAATTCCATCTGCTCACTTTACACATTATACTTGAATAAGACACGTGTTCCTGTTTCTAGAACATACAATATCTGTCTATCACACCATGTTCTTACATCAAATTACTACTGTTGTGTAACCTGCAACAATCACTTATCATAACACACGTTTGACTTCGGAGTGTGATATAGGTTACATCTCGCATTCTTTTCTAGCTTGTACTACTAATTTGTTGAAATGACACTTATGATGAGACAGTTTTAACTTGGTAGAGTGATATTCGTTGCATCTTTCATATGGTGTCTAGCTTTCATTGCTTCTAATTTGTTGAAATGCCTTCTCCTTGGTTTACACATCATAAGCTGTGAATATGCAATGTTGTGAATATGCAATGGCACTAATGACGAGAGACCTCTAACATGGTAGTGTGATGTTGTTTGCATCTTGCATATGATTTATTTCTTGTACTGCTTCACATTTGTTTAAACGTCATTTATGATGAGACACTGTTAACTTGGCAGAGCGATATTTGTAGCATCTTTCATATGGTGTCTACCTTTCATTGCATTGCTTCTAATTTGGTGAAATGTCTTTTTCTTAGTTTACACATCATAGTTCTGGTTATCTCTTCCGTCCTGTTTTTCATACATATTACATCCTCCTATCATGTGGTTGTCTAACATCAAAGTTCAGTTCATCTGCATCACGCATCAATTTGTTCTGAAGAACTAAATTATTATTTGTTTTTCTTGTCGGCTTGACTTAACATGGCACAGAGAAAGAGGAAGAAACACAGAATGGCAGGGAATGAGAAGCGGATGAATCCTGTAGATTCTGCTGATACTGATGGTGCAATAGAAGGTCAAAGTCCAGTGGAAAATTCTACAAACACGACATCCCATGCTACACAAGATGCAAAAAAAGCCAAACAGAAACAAATAGCTGCCACCAAACAAGCAGAGATATCCCTAGTTCTTGCAACACCTACCACAGTACTACCAGTTGCACGACTTACTTGTGCGTCAACTGAGCTAGCAGCACATTCCCAAGCTCCCTTGCCACCTGACACTACTTCCCAAGGACTCTTGACACAAGACAAGATGGCAATATCAGATGAACCTTGTGAGCTTCAACCGCAAGAAGGTAGTTGCTGGAGTCAAGTTATAGTTGCATGCTTCTTTATATGTAGTCTCACACTTTTATGTACACTAATACTTCCTATGTTCATTGTTGGACTAGCACCTAGGCGCAAGAGGAAACAAACATCAGGGCTAATGCTCGATAGGTTAACTAAATATAGAGGAGGAAGAATGGAGATCCATTTTGAGGCAGGTTTAAAAAGGCCACGTGATGCTACAGAGTCAGCCAAGTTAGTATCAGAGGCAGCGGTTGCCGTTAGGTGTCATGTACGCATCCTCCCAACATGGATTCAGTACAGGAATGACAAAGACGAAACCCAGTTCAACACCTTCCTCGACCATTTATCTGTAAGTATGGTTATGTATGGAAACTAGTAATATCGTCTTGCTATGTCCCATACTTTCTAGGTTGCTGATAATGAGACTCCCATAATTTTCAACAGATGAGGTTCAAGTTGGATAGCCTAGATGATGCAACCAGACAAGCTTGCACCCATGTTTTCAAGTCTGCTCTGCGACAGTATCGGTATAACTTGAGGAAAACTCACTTTGAAGGCAAGGCTAATAGTGAACTTTCCCAAACATCTCCAGTGGAAAATATATTGGATGAAGACTGGAGGGGCCTTGTTAAACACTGGTCTGATCCAAAGTATCGGGTACATTATATATATGTGATCAGATCACATGTTGAAGTCCTATTTACACATGTGCCACGCAAATCAATCTTCTTGTAGGTGAACTATTCAAAGAACAAGGCCAACCGTACGAAAGTGAAATTCCAACAGACGGCAGGATCTCGTAGCTATATTGCACACTGTGAGGCTCTTGTAATTAGCTGTTGTTTCACTCTTTTCACCGTACCATATTATCATATCTATATTGACTTGTTCGAAATGCAGAGGAATGCCCGCAAGGACCAAAAAGTACCTGAACCAAATGTTGTGGAAATCTTCAAGGACTATCACACCAGCAAGAAGAAGGGCATGACTACACCAGTCAAAGCCGTTGTTGTAAGTCCTTAATCCTCATGCCTTTTAACTACTACTTACTCTGACTTGTGCCTTGAACTGCATGGTTTGCAGCCAATGTCTATTACTCTTTTCAATTTTATACACAATTTTCTTAGCATATCATTGCACCTTACAAGGTTTAAAAGAGAGGAGTGATGTTCCTTTGATCTTGACCCGTAATCTAGTTTCGTGCTGGACTTACCCACAACGTTACAATTGCCTGTTTGTCTGTTCTCAGTTGTTTTGTGATATGAATGATGTCATACTATGTTTACTGTATTATAAACTTCATCTCTTTATCCTTAGCCCTCAATACAATGTGAAGAAATAGACAATACATTAGCGATGGTACATGGTCATATGTTTGGAACCTGGTTTTATTATGTACTTTGCAATAAAATACAACTAATATTTTACATGGGTTCACCAGAATAAGTTCTGTATATAGACCAAAGCTATTTTCTTTGGTTTTGCTGCCTCCTTAATATCTTCTGTTCTGGTACTACTAATGTAAAACCTCAACTTTTTCGCGAGCTATGGAAAAAATGGTGGAACCGCCACCTTCTGAAGGTGGCGAGGCAACTATAACTGCAACGTCAGCTCTTGCTGTAGTGGGTCAGTACATGTCCACTAACAGTGCCAAAAGCACGTTCCTGCGTAATACTGGGTTGGTTGTTAAGGCAATATCGTCCAAACTGCCTCATGATCAAGATATGTAAGCTCAAAGCAATGTTGTATCTGCGCTCCAGACACAAGTCCATTCGCTAACAGAGACCCTTTGTGAAAGAAGGAGAGACATTGTTTGATGTCGTCAAGATATGCATGGTTTTGAAACCAGACTATCAGACATTTGCTATCTTGTTCAGGAGCCTAGGGGAAATGAATGCGAGGGTTATGGTGCTCCATTGGACAATACAGCATGAAAACGTAAAAGTCGGGTAAAATGAACTGAGCTTCTGAACTTCTGGTGGTGCATTTATCTTCTAGACTGTTAAGTTTTATGTCAACCTTCCTTTTTTTATATAGTTGTAATTTGTTTTGGTGCGATACAAAATTTATTCTTAACTATATTTGCACTGGTGGCGATCTTTGATGCCGAGTGGATGTAATCTCTGAAATCGCCTTAATAGCCTAACGTTAGTTTTGGCCTTATTTATTTCCTAGTCTTCTTTTTCCCTAGTTTGTTAGTGGCCGCAACAACCATGGGCCATATACGGGTCGTAGAATCCATGGGTCTCCTACGGGCCATCGATAAATGGGCCTCCAACCGGGTCGTAGAATCGATGGGCCTCGGGCCGTCGGATAAATGGGTCTACATGGGCCGTTAACAGGCCGTTAACAGGCCGTAGGACAGCAAAGGCTTAATTCTATCACAGGCATAACGGGTCGTTAATGGGCCAGAATATAGGACGGGTTGGAAACGGCGCAACGGGTTAATAGGCCAGAAACGGGCTGACTCTTGCCATGGGCCGAATTTGGCCCATTAGGGTAACAGGCCAGTAACGGGCCGACTCTTACCATGGGCCGAATTTGGCCCATTACGGGAATAGGCCAGTAACGGGCCGGAAGTAAGCAAGGGCCGAAAAGGAGCCCAAGAACATATGGGTCGTCAATAGCCGAAAGCTAACACGTGCTGGAAACGGCCCATGTAAATCATGGGCCGTTAACGGGTACAAAGAAAAATACTATTCATTATGGGCTAGAGTCACCGTGGGCCTGTAAAGGGCCGAAAGATACAAGGGCCTCATATGGGCTGAAAGACGTCGTGGGCCATACATGGGCCAAAAGTGAAATGGGCTGGTGTTATATTCGACGGCCCACATGACGTTGTTGGGCCGATTTCCTTTAGGGCCTAACGGGCCGTGAGTTAACGGGCCGTAAAATGGGCTATTTGCAAAGAGACCGTTAACATGCTTTTCATGGGCCAGCCCGTTAACTTTTGACCAAGTCAAACGGGCCGGCTTTGTAAGCTAAATGGGCCAGTGGTGGGCCGTGGCACGTGTCGACATATCATAGGCGCCTATCTGACCCACTGACGAGCTGACACATGTTTCGTCCGGCCAATAAGAATTTTACACGTGGAAATTTCCCATTGGTCGGGGCTGTTAACGGGTTATCTGATCCAAAACCCGACCCGATAGCTTAACAGCGTTCCGTTACGGTGGATGCCACGTGTCAGTCACCCTTGACGAAAGCACTTCTGTGACACGCGATTTATCGTCATGGAAGTGGACACTTCCGTGATGATAATTTTGGTAATGTCATGGAACACTTCTACGACAGCACAGGTATGACTATCTTGATTCTGTCATAAAATTGTCATGGATGTACATGCATGACAAAAAACGCGACCTACTGTGGCAAACACGTATCATCACGGAAGGGTATTTTTTTGTAGTGGAAGCTCCATGAACTCCCGCACATAATGGAGGAGCATGGCACTCCTCTCCTCCTTGAGCTCACGGAGCTCCACGTCCTTGGCCCTGAGCTCCGCATCCTTGGCCTGGAGCTCCTGTGTCAGGCGCCTCACCTCGGACTCCGTGATCTAATGTGCCGCCATCGCACCAGGTAGAAGCAATGGGGAGAGGAAGCAAAGGGGACGAAACGGCTGGAAGGCAATGCAATCTACGGGAAGGCGGAGGGAGCCAACCGAGGAGCGGGGAATCTTTTGGTTTTCACCATGGGAAAACACCAGTCGACGACTTCTCACATATGGAGCAGTGGGTTTTACAGGCGGAGTCATCGTGACTAATTGCTGCCGTGCCTTCTCTCGTCAATCAAAAAATTAAAAATCCTGCCGTTCCTGCTCCCATCAATCAAAAAATTAAAAATCCTTCCGCACCCAAACACCAGAGAAACGCCACGGTGGATATTTAAATTTACCTACCGGCAAGGAGATAAAAAAAGGGGTGAAAAACCAAATGTGGCAGCGGCCTAGCTAATCGGTCGAACTAGCCCAACTAGCTAGCCACCGTGCTTCACTCTGATGTACTCGGCGAGAAAGGTGGTCTTTCATGATTTGATGACTCATTTACTTGCTTCGGCGCTACGACCGAGGAGGACCCAGAAAACGTGTGGTAGGGCATCCCACGTCAGGAAGAATATATGCGTGCACCACCCGGGAGGACCCCGAAACCACGCGGTAGGGTGTGCCACGTCTCGGCACGAAGGAAAAATGTGCATGTAAAAATATATTGTCTCATACGTAGTACCTATGGTTCGACCTCGGGACCCAGCTAGTCGGTCGAAAACACCCCACTAGCCACACAGCTTCATCATCCTAAAGTGGCACGGTAGATAGGTGTGGTTAGCTCCGTCTCGACCAGCCACAATGTCTCTTGTTCTAGGAGATTCTTCTATTTTCCAAGCTTTTTTTAGTTATAATAACACCACGGCAAGCTAGCGTCGCTCTTCGTGTGTGCCCATGCAAAGGTTAGATGATGGAGAGGAGAGAGAGATCGCAGACCTGGGACCTACCAGTAAGTGAGTCAACGGTCATGCACGTGTTGACGAGGCACTCCCTCTACTCTACTCAACATAATACTGTATAAAATCAAGTTATGGGACAAAGCCAACAACCGTTGTTGTTTCAGGCTATCGACTTACGCTTTGTAGTCCAGCTTGCCAGTTTGAATCTTGTCTTTCAGATTTGTTAGTTTTAGGTCCAAATTTGATTAATGACAAGTGGGACCCCCGTGTGTTGTTCTGATATTTTAGTGTAGGGTGGTTTTTTTGAACAAACACTTTGCGCGGTTAGACAAGTAACGGCACGAGTTACACGTATTTTGCAAGTTTACGAACAAAAAAGACAGCAACACAGAATATCACAACCACCCCGCAGCTTAGATGCTATGGTGATACGAGTTTTTACATCGTTGGAAGTGAGATCCAATGGCTTGGGAGTAGTCTTTGTAATTATGCGCAATTTCCAAACGCTCCAAAGGTTTTTTTCAACTAAAACATTCAGGCCTCGTGTGTGCCACTGCATCTTGGATCCAATAGCTCCATGTTGCTCATATTATGTGCTCCCCGTAGCTTAATTACCCGCTATGGTGATACGAGCATCTAGGTCGTATGATCAGTGATCAGATGACACATGCGTAGTACTTGTACTTTCTGCGCAATTCCCAAACTCTCTCAGTCGTATATTGAAAAAACATTCAAACCTCCTACTGTGGGCCGTTAGATCTCCGTGAACTCGTATCACCATAGAATCTACAGTGCGGGAGCACCTCATATTCTCTCATGCGAGAAAACATAAGGTGCTCTCGCAGCTTGGATGCTATGGTGATACGAGCTTCGAGGTCGTTTGATCTGAGATCCAATGGCATCTGAGCAGCCTTTGTGCTTGCAAGCAGTGGCTGAACTCTTTGGGGGCTTTTCTGCAAAAAACCATCCGAACCACCGAGGAGTTGTTGGGTCACAAATCCAACGGCTCGGAAGAGCTTGTATCACCAAAGCATCTAAGGTGTGGTAGCAGATGATATTCTTACATACAGGAGAATATGATGTCCTCCTTCATCTTAGATGCTACGGTGATATGAGCTTCGAGGTCGTTGGATATGGGATCCAAGGGCATCTGAGTAGTTTTTGTAAAAATTGTGTGCAATTCTCAAACTCATCAAGGTTTCCTGTAAAAATATTAAGACATCATGTGAGCTGCAATATCTCAGATCTACAAGCTCCAAGCAACTCGTATCGGCATATAGCATCTAAGGTATGGGGGCACATGATATTCTCCCAGGGAGGAGGGGTGGGGGTGCACAACCAATCGGTGTTTGGGAGGCTGGTACAGATATAATCTAAACAACCCTAAACAGAGCTTCACAATTTTATCTAAGGTTGAGGGGTTAACCCCCGACAATCTACATAGCTTCGCCTAAACACAACATTTGCATGTACTGCAGTACTAGACTTAATATTCATGTTTCAGTTTCCTATTCATTTTAAATATTGAATTGAGGACCATGCATGTCTTACATTTTACTACCTTCGTTCCTAAATATTAGTCTTTTCGAGATTTCAAATGGACTGGCACATACGGATGTATATAGACATATTTTTAGAGTGTAGATTCACTCATTTTGCTCCGTATGTAGTCACTTGTTAAAATCTCTAAAAGACTAATATTTAGGAACAGAAGGAGTATTTTTGAATTCCTGGCATACATGCATGGTTTGGAAAAATAGATGCATCATACTTATTGGATTGTTGTTGTGTTCGTGGGTGTGTGTGTGTGTGTGTGTGTGCGCGCGCGCGCGCGTGCACGTGTGTGTGTGGTCATATGCTTGATACATACAAAGTTTTCTCACCACCATATTGTTCATCTTTTAAATTTGAATTTGCAATGAAAAACTTACTAGGGATACCATGAAATGTGAAATCCACGTTGAGATCACTATATCACAAACTCACTCTAATTCAAGAACTCGTCGTAAATCAATTACCACGTTGAGATTAGTATTTTCAAGGAAAATACGGGCATTGTAATACACATAGATTCGTTCTGCAATTTAAAAGATTCCTTTTGTATTCTCGAATGGTAGGACCCAACGACGTACCAGCCAGACCTTGGCTCATTTTGATCCTAGAAAAACGGGCTCGTGTCCTTCTGGTGTCGTGCGTGGTATGCACATTAGGCAACCCCAACCAGTCGAGCCTCCACATTTCGAGTCGAAATATCTTGCGGCCAGAATTCTAGCCCTAGGAAATTCCCCTCATGTGCCCGGTCCATAATGACTACCGATGAACAATGGAGGGATGCTTTAGTAACTAGACAACGTTACCTACCATGCTAAGCACGGTTCAATTCCCTTGGTCGCCGCACCCCAAGGTCACCCATCAACTGCATTGCCTAATACTACAACTACTACACCAGGATGAGCACAGAATTGAGCCCGTTCGTTCGTGCCTAGTACTTGAGTTAATATATCAGGCAATGCACTGGTACAGAGGGATTATCCTTTTACTTTGCATATATAACTTGTCTGAAGTCTAACTAAGAAAAATGTTTGACCAAATCCTTTCTTAAGAAATACAACAGGACAGATGTATGGCTTGAAAATTTATTGTATGATGCAGGTTATGATATTGTTTCGAATCCTGGATTTGAAATTTCAGAAAATCCAAAAGTGACCAGAAATTCATGAAACTGAGCATGGTCACAGGATATTGCACAAATATTCCTTCGTAAATTTTTTTTCTTCAATTTGAGACAAGTTGTTTATGACAAGCTGCACAAATGAAGAGCCAAGGTATTTTGGAACAAAGACCTGTCACATTAAGGCGAACGCTTTCACTATTGAAACCGTGGGCGTTTACGTGCCGCCACGAGTCCCGCTTCTCATCGGGAGGTGCTGTCCGAGCAAGAGTGTGAATCGGCGGGAGGAGTGCGAGCACACCACTACGCCGGTTGATAGGGAGGCGTGCAAGCAGACCGCTGTGCAGGCTCACCGAGAGGCGAGCCCTTTGACCAGGCTCCGCCGCCCACCTTCGTCCCAACTGCTCCCACTTTTAATGTCGCCACCTGTCGTCTACCTCCAACCAGCCTGACCTAAACATATGCCATGCCGCATCACGATGGTCTGCCCTTAGTCTTCCAATTTCCTGAGGAAGACGCCTAGTCGGAGTCTCAAGAACATAAAGTGCTTTGGGACGAGCTTGAACTAGCCTTGCGGGAAGACGTCGTGCTTGTCCCCGCTCCCGTTCGGCTCCCGTCGCCCCGACTGCGCCAGCGCGCATCCACGTGGAAATGATGGGCTGGGAGCCGCACATTGTCACTGAGCTTGATGCCACAGGGTTCCGCGAGGTCCCAGCCGACTTTCATGCTCCTGTGCACCTGCTAGCGCATGCGCCTGATCGTGCACTAATGCGCACGCCCGTGCCAGTGCACGTGCACCTGCCAACGCATGCGCCTGCGCGTGCACTGACGTGCACGCCCGTGCCGGTGCCCATGCACATGAATGTCTCCGCCACGCCGTTGCCAGTGCCTGTCCCCGCGTAGGTGCTAGTGCCCCCCTCAGCGGCATGGATGGCCGTCGTCGACTGCTTCCTTGCACCAACGCCAGTCGCCTCCTCCCGCTAGTTGACTCGCTCCAAAGTCCAGAACATTGTCGCCTTCCTTGAAGCTAGGCCAACTTCCAGGAGTACGCCAACAACAGCGCAAGACACCGTCGTCGCCGTCAATCAGTGGCCCGACGACACACAGAGCACGGCAGAGGAGCCGCTTCCCACCGCAAGAAGCCCCCACCGCCACCGCGTAATCTAAATTTGCCATAAAAAATGTTTGGATTGCCATGCTTAAAATCTGAACATTTATCATTTCTGTTTATTTTAGATCGATCGTCTTATGAATGTAAAGTCGGAGTCAGACTGAATGAAATCTATGGTTTGATCGATTGAATGTTCTGCTAGATCCATATCAAATTAAATATAAAACGTCATCAAGCCACATGTATTCCTTGTCATCTAACGACCTAGACTGCTTCAATATCGAGCGCTCAACACCTTTAGCATGCAGTTAATTTCATGCCAAAAATAGTGCTAATCACATAATAATACACAAATAATATCCTACTTAATATTCGCATGCACTTAATATACTTCCAAATTAACATGCATTGCACGTACACATTGGCTAGTGCTACTAGTACATGAAACTGGTGCCGTAACTTGTGAACTCGTCCAGATATGGTCAACGGCAACATCGTCCGCGAATTATTCGTGTTTGCCCATGCGTATAAACGTAGAAGGGGAGGAGAGAGAGAGCACACATGGAACCCACCAGTAAGTGAAGGCGAAAATAGTACGTGCTAACGTGTCGGTCCCACTAATGTACTAAAAATAATATTACATGTTATCCATTAAATATGTTGTGGTAATATAAAAACATTATATGAACAAAGGGGGGTACAACAAACATTGATGTTCTATGTATGTTGCCTATTGACGTGCGGCTTGAAGGCCCTGGTCGCATGTTTGATCCTCGTCCTTTAATTTTTAATTTGTATATGGGTCCAAATTTGTTTCATGACAGGTGGGCCCCTCGGTGTGTAGCACTTTAATTTGTGGGTCAAATTTTGTTCCATTCCAAGTGGACTATTGGTGTGTAGTTTTGTAGCTTATTTATAATAATTAAAGAGAACAACAGAGTTTTTTGCAATAATACCATGGTGCGACGTTGAAGGCGAGAAAGGACGTGCGAGAGAGAGATGATCGAGCCAGAGGGAAATTAACTGGGGGAGGTGCGGGGGTTGCAACGGTGTTTGGAGTAGTTGTGGGCCGAATGCTACGAAAATATAATATAAACCCACGGGAATAAATGCCTACACAAATTAATCCAAGGTCGGAGTCCCCCTCGCAATGTAAATAGCTCCGGCTTTGTGAGGGATGGAGAGGTAGCTTCAATGTGTGGAAGATATGGCGTGAGAAAGCGAGGTCAATCGAGAGACATATAGATAGAGAGACAAAGTGAGTGTAGTCCGACATTCATTGAACAGATATATATGCTCTGGAGAGATATTGTCTGATTGAGCTTTTGGCAAGGGTGAGGGTTGTAAGATAGAGCTTGAGAGATGATCCAGTCACAGACATGTAGATATATTTTGTGCATGGGAGGAAGCAAGGTCAATCGATTACATATATAAATGGAGAGAGATTGAGCAAGTGTGGGTCGTCGTGCGATCAAAAGAGTGAGACGGGTTGGAGAGAGTGACCTAGATAGACAATGTGCGTGAGAGAGTATACAATGAGAATATGTCGAATTGGGCTCAAACATGGTGATATATCGTTTTTGTCCGAGAAAGAGCGAGGTCAATCGAGACATATAGAGAGAGAGAGAGAGAGATTGGGAGAGATAGAGAGAGAGAGAGAGAGCGTGGCCCGCCATGAGGTCGAAAGAGTGGGGGCGGCTTGGGTTGACTGACCTAGATAGACAATATGTGTGAGAGAGTATAGAGTGTGTCGATCGAGGCCCGAACAGGGAGATATATCATTTGTGTGTGAAAGAAAATGAGGTTAATTGACACTCAGATAAAGAGAGCGAGATTGAGCGAGTGTGGCCCGCCGAGCGGAAGAAAGAGTGAGATAGTCTCGAGGGAGTGACCTACATAGACAACGTGCGTGCGTGCACACGAGAGGTTGGGGGGCTAGATAGGCATTTCATGTATCTAGCAAGAGAGGGTGGGAGAGAGAGAGAGAGAGGGAGGGAGGGACAGAGAGAGAGAGAGAGAGAGAGAGAGAGAGATCGGCATGGGGTGCAATGGCAGGTGTGTGAGGTAAATACATTTGGTAATAGAGTGGAAAAGGGGGTTGTATAGTTGAGAGAGTTAGAGATCGAAACATGGAGAGAAAGAATGACCGTGTGTTGGAAACTGATAGCTTCCTAAGGTGGTTAGGAGAGGAAGATTGACCGATACAGGAAGTATGTAGCGTGTGTGCCGAGGGGGGGCTAAAAACTGATAGTACGAGACATAATATCGATGTTTCAATTCGGTGTACATTGTAAGATTTGAACTGAGGACCATGCATATGGGTAATTATTTCGAATTCGTGCCATACTAGGTTTCGAAAAGTTGACATTGACTCGATTTGTTGTGCTATTTTGTAGGTCATATGCTTGAACCCATCCAAAAGTTTTCTCACTACCATGGTGTTCATCATATACATATGATTTTTTATTAAAAAGTAGCATGGATACAGTGAAATGCGAAATCCACGTTAGAAGTGGAGATCGCTATGTGACACACACTCTAATTCAAATAACTAATCATGTGACACACACTCTAATCCACGTTAGCGTGGATACCATTTTGAAAAAAAATTCAAATAACTCCTCATTAATTAATTTATAGTATCTCATTTCAAATGACTAATTATTTGCAAGGAAAACATGGGCATGGTAATACATACAGATTCATTTGCAAATGAAAGAAGATTCGTTTGCATTCTCAAATGTGGGCACACCAGGCAGACCAGGGTCGTGTCGTGGTGGTCGCATGTGTCGGACGGACGCTTAGCACCCAGCCACCCACCCCCCTCCCCCCTCCCCCCCAAAAAAGGACGATGACAAAATAAGTTCGCGCTTCCACATTTCGGATTGAAATATCTGGCGGCCCCAATTCCAGCCCTGCAAAATTTCCCTTCTCCACCATCCCCTTCCGCACCCAGATTGCTCAAATCCCTAATTCGCCGCCAACCCAAGCAAAGTTTGAATCGCCCCTTGTCTCATCTCTTTCCCCACCTCTGTGTCGGACGACAATGAGGAAGACGACGGTCGCGCTTCACCATCGCACCGGAGCTACCTCATCTACGCCCTCGTCCACTTCACCGGGTGGTCCACCGACAATGTCGGCCGCCGCAACCGACGTGCCTCACAGACACCGACTTCCACCGCATCAGGTGCGCTTCACCAATGTCGTCTCCCACCTCACCGGGGCTATTTCACCAAGCACATCGTCACACCTCCGCCCTCGAGGCCGTTGGGGATTCACCAACGGTCTCGTCCACCGCATCATAGAGCTCTGCTGCCACTGAAGATTTGCATCCGTGCGCGGCCAGCCAACGCCAGCGCATCACCCTCAGTGGCTCTGAAGTGACCCGCACTCTAGATAGACGAGCATGCCCAAACGCCGGCCCGAACTAGGTATCCACACATCACTCCCTTGTGCACTGTTCTGACGATGTTTGGATATCCTTTCACTGCTCTCTTAGCTTACACGCCTATGCAACTCTGACTTTAACTCTTATTTCTTATGGAGATATCATCTGAAACAAGCAAAACCATTTTTTAGCGAAGCATGACGGCACTACGGGACGTGGTACACATCCTGCACACCCGTATAACCTTGTAAGTATCTGTCCTCCGGTAAAACTGCAAGGTCAATTCCTCTTATTTGATCAACCATTCGTCGTGTCAAAAATGCAGAGGGGGATGCAAGGAGCACAAGGCCTGCACATCCAAGCAAGTGGTAACATGGACTTGTACATGGAACATCCCAAGCGCAAGCAGAGCTGCAGTGAGCCTGTACAATGAGCTAGCGTAAGTCCATGCATTTCATTTAATTCGTACTGGATGTGTGTATGATTTGAGTGCAGTAGTGGATCCACGAATTCAAGATGCTAGGGGCGAACATTTAACTTAAAAAATACGAAGGCACTTGCACTCCGCAAATCAACATAACTTGAGAAATGTGAAGCTGCATGCACTTTGAAAACCAGCTAATGATCCAAAGTAGTTCAGATTATAAACACTAAATGATGCAAGCATCAAAAAACACAGAATGCAACATGGTGTACAAGGACTACAAACATGGTCTGTACCTGCTTGAATTATTCATTCTTTGGCTGAAAATATCAAAGTGTAATTGCACCTATAACCAGTGTGCAAACTGCATATCAATATATCTATCTTGCACAAGTATGTCAATAGTTTCAAACAACAGATTAGAAAAGTATTTATGCTATGTTGTCATGATACGGGGACTTTCTGGTAGATGGCCTTGACGTTTCCTCAAGCCATGAAAATGCACTATAATTTGCTTGTCATCAATGCCTGCAAATATCTATGTCTCTCTCAACATAGCAGATCGTCAATAGACACTAAATCCTTCAATGGGAGCTTGCAAAATGCTTGCATTAGATCCCTCATTAGACACTATATGTTGAGCATGTAAAATGTTTGCATCAAATCCTTCATTAGCAGTCTGTCCATTAGACACTTCAGGCTCAAGAACAACATGAGCTTGTATGTTTGCACCGGAAACTTGATTAGATACATCAGATTCGGTCAGTTCAGATTGATTGGGGAGTTATAAAATAAGCAGAAATTGGTTTCTTTTTCTCATAGATTCCCTACATACAAGCAATTTTACAACACCGTCAGGTTTAACTATTGGCCAAAAATTGAATAGTTGAATTAGATATAATTAGGGATGTGATGTACCTGCTTGTTGCGCATGCTACTCTTGCAAGCTGTGACTGTCCGTTTGCGCAAGCTCGATGCCATGCCCGTGCTGCCGCCGCTACCTCCCACACGGGCTACACCTAGGGTTGGATCTTCATCTTCTTGTCCTTCCGTTCACTTGAAGCCCGGTGACCGCCCTCCAATGAGGGCGCGAGGAAGTGTTGTGTCGGTCTGTCCACCGGCGGCTAGGTTAGGAGCGAACCAGACTGGAGGCTGGAGCGAACGAATTGGGACTTTTCCAGCTGTCGATCGATATGGGAGGCGCTCGTTAGGGCCACGAGCCTGCTATAGGGCCTTCCTTGCACTTATGTTATTGGCCCATCCAAATTGAAACATTTTTTTCATTTTTTACATTGCCTGCTCATGCGTTGGGACGAACAAAACTAGCCTGGGCCAACCTGGACGCTTCAAACTAGGTGCACACTTTCCAGCCACCTGAAGCGGCCGCCCATACCAGCCCCTATGGTGGTGTCGCCCCTTTTGTGTGTATGATTGGGGTAGTGAAAAATATTCCAGTGGCGCTTTTGATTTACCCATAGAATGGTTGAATTGCTTGTTTCTATGAAGTGAGTTCGCCAATAATGTGAAGGATCCCAGTCTTTTCATCCTATTGTAGATTGCTTAGATCTTGATATGCCAAATGTAATCGCATGAAATATACAGTAAAAGCCAGTGTGATGTGTGTGGCTACACTAGTCTGACTACACGTCCTCATATAACATATCAAGGACGCACCATCTTACCAGATTAATCATTCGACTTACCAATGCAGTGTGGGAGGAAAGTAGTATTGGGACTGCATATCCAAGCAATTGATGCCATGGACTCCTTCGTAGAACCTTGTAAGCGAAAAAGAAGTTGTAGTGTGCCTCTACAAAGAGCTAGCGTAAGTTCAGTTACCTGCTTCTCGAAATTTTAGTTAGCCACTTATTGCAAAATTGTTCAATTATGTTGCTTGGCTTAATTTAGTTTGGTACTGATTACATAATGCCACAGCCTGTTAATCTTATTATAGACTGCGCCTATCTATGTGTTTGATACTTACTCTTAAGAATTACTTGTTTGTCTGAACTTAAATAGCAACTTGTTTGTTTAACTGCTTTGCTGCTGCAACAACGGGTTACAATGATGTTAATAACTACTTTTCAGCATCCAATTGAAACTCTTTAAGTCCTTGTTTGTTTAACTGGTTTGCTGTTATAACTCCTAGTTGAGATGTTTTGCTAACTTCAACTTTTTTGAATCCAATCGGAACTTTAATGGCAAAATAGGTTAGCGCAAGATCAAAGAGCGAGGTCCCCATGGACGTTGTATCACCCCACAGCTGTGGCATCGGCCCAATCATGCATTATGAATTGCCAACTGCTAATGCTCTAGAGGCTAAACTAGTGGTAGAAAGAGATTCTGCTTCTGCACTTAGAGATGAAGTTAACATGTTGAGGAAGCAAACAGCACAATCACAAGCAGTACTCAAGACAACCATTAAATATTTGGTGGATTTCAAAACGAACCAAGCTGAGACTGACCGCATTGTTAAGGTCCTGAAGGGAAAAAGGAAATTAAATTCCCACTTGGTAAATCATAGGTGTAATGTTCTTTCCATCATTGAATAACCTTTGTGTTGTTTGTGCATGATAATCAATCAAACCATTTGTTTTAGAGATCATGTAATAATTGTTTTTGTTTTTTGGTTTGTAATTTTATTTGAGCACAAGTCTGTATTAATTGATAAGACTCGGAGACATTTCATTTTTATTGCTGCACCAGACCTACAAATATGCCAATCGGGCTGAATGTGCATTCAGCAATAATAGTAGTTAGATGGACCATAAGTGGCACGCATCGGAAAGGGCCAAGATGTTGTAGTAGCTTGGCTAAAAAAGGATGCTATTGTAGCAAAAAAAAGTACAGCGGCATGGCTTATGTATGTTAGTTGATATTATTGATCCATATACTCTATAAGTGTTTATATGTCTGTTCGTTCTGTACATTCTTGGTTGATTGACTCGGTATTTGAATCTTGATACATCGTTTGTGTACATATCTAAATGGGAGTACACATTATGATGTGTGTGACATTTGAGTTGGACATAAAGTGTTCCAAATATTCGAATTCACCTTAAACTGGATTCTAACTTCTGAATTTGAGTATCGGCATTTCCAAACCATATTCATATATGACAATGGAATACATCTTTGTCGTGCTTTTGAAGATATATAAAAACACATAGAATGATTTATAAAGATAAGTATAAGAATACAAAATGGATTCGAATTTAGTTGCCAGGGTAAACGTGTATGCTTATTGTCCCAAAATTTGAAAGAAGCGGCAAAATGTCCACTACCACGTCGACTGCCCGAAGCCAAGTGTTTGGGAGATGGAAATTAATGTCTACCCATTACACGTACAATCAGTCGGCCCGATTTCCACTGCTCTAAATAGGGGTAGGTTAGTAACTTCAATTAGACGTGACATGACCGCCTCTGAGCCCATTCCGACACGGTGGGCGGCAAAACACATTTGATTCAAGATCGTCTGAAAGACCTCTGTTTCTCCCTCCATTTCCCCATTCATACACGGTGGGCGGCAAAACAAACTCAACTCGGCCAAAATCGATGTAGGCAAATACTTTCAATAGGGGCAGGTTTGTAACTTTAATCAGACGTGACACAACCGCCCTACCTGTCAGCCCCGTTCATACACCGTGGGCGCCCACCATGGGCGCCAACCAACCTCTCCTCACCCGAAATCGCTCTCGGCAAATATTGGTGAGATGTGAGATTACCGTCTTATCCCCAACCGATGAGATGTCCAAATTTTAAACGAGGGCTAAGTGCATAACTTTGCCATATTTCAGACAAGCGCGTCCCAAAAACATGGTTCCCTGTACCTCTCCCTCCATTTTCCCATTCATACACCGTCTGCGCTAGAACACCATCCCCACACCAGCCTCTTCCGTCCGCCACCCCTTCCATCGCCGTCGTCCTCCACCCCATCCATCGTCGCCGTCCTCCACCCCATACATCGCCACCGTCCTCCACCATGCCGGAGTGCCTACCAAGACCGCGTCGTCCACTGCTAGAGATGGACGTTTCTCATCCACGGCGATGGACCAAGAGCCTTGCATTACGTCCTCTCGCTTCATCGGCGCCGTCGTCCTCTTTGCCGGGGCCGCTCAAACGACCTTCTCTTCCACTACAACGGGACTTATCCCCCGATGCACCCATCTACCGTTGTAGATCTGCTTCAACGCCACCGACAGCCATCGCACCCCCGATGCCTACACGGTGCCGCAAGAGAGGTGGTACTTCATATCTCCTCAACTTTTTGATCTCAACCAGAAAATAGATCGTAACTTGGTTACTTGACTTTCTTTTCAACTCTTAGAATTTAGTTCTTAGTTCAAAACAAAAAATGGATGCTAAATATCATTTATCTGGTTTGCAGCTTCAAATCTACCATAGCACAGTCATAATATGGTTTAATTGATCATGCTTAGGGTTTAATTGATCTTGTTGGTTCCGTGGTGGTTTCTTTAATAGAAATCGGAGGGGAAACCCTATTTTGCTAAAAAAAATATGCTTAGACTTTCCCCCTTTTATGATCACTATACGATCAGAATACGTGCTTCGTGTCATTATAACACTGCTCCACCCATCAAGCTAAACAAGCTTAGTTGTTCAAATACGAATCTGATATTATTAAAATAGAGTCATTTAATTGGTCAGCTAAATGTTCCTAAATTAGTTTAAAAATGCATGTTCGCCGCTCGGGTGTGTATCTCTATAGGGTGCCCACGGTGGGCAGCGGCCCACCATGGGATTTTGGGTCGTCCCAGGCCCTGATTCCCCTCTGTTCTGTTGCACGCTTCCAATCTCTACTCGCCCCCAGGCGTCTGCCTCGCCGGCGACTTGCCATCCCCGGACGGCATGACTCTAGGAAGAGACGCTGGACTAACAGGAGGTCAGGAGCCGCTCACCCAACAGCGTCACCGCAGCTCGGGTGCGCCGCAGTGCCTACCTTCCCAGTCCGTTCAGGGCTCAGGCGTCCAGCACCCACTAAGCCAACCTGATTTATCCTGAGATACGTCCTCAATACTCAGCAGCTACTCCTCACCACCCATTTTCTAATTGATTCATTACTCATTAGGCAGGACTGTCATTAGGGTTTGTTTTGTGTTGAGTGCTACCTACACTTAATGGTTCAGATGTATTTTAGTAATCTTTAGTACCCGTAAAGTTCACAGGGTTTTCAAAATTCCGGCCCTAGGAACAGACACTAGTCATTTTGGATTGTTGGTCATAGTGACATTGACCCAGATTACCACTGCAAGCCAGGTTTGTTGACAATTTTACTTGTCTTTCTTACTCATTCGATATAATATCCAATTATTCACGTTGATTAGTTGCAAACAATAAGTGCTAGACAAACTTCATGATTCAGATTTTTGACGGTCTCTTACTGCAGTTACAATTCTGCATATTTGTCCTAGTAAGCTCACAAGTAAATGATTGATTCACTACATCTATGCTTGCCTTGTCAATATTCTTTTAGGGTGGACCACCCTGTTTCAAAATACTGGAGCCCTAGACATGAGTGCATAGTATTTCTCTGTGTGATCTCTTCCATCATGTGTGGGCAACGAACACTGCATTGTATAGAAAGAAAGTGTCATTTCCAGCTTTTACATAGGCTTCGATCTTTTACATGGAATACAATCTGCCTACTTGCTTTGTGTCGCACTACCAACACTCCACCCTTGAAGCTAAACATTATGCCACTCATAATTCCTTAGTTTATTTGTTCAAATACGAATTTCATATGATTCTAATGTTCCTACTTAAATTTTGAAATGTGGGTCTGCCTGTTATAGAGACATAAGGGGTTTGTATTTTTGTTTGTGGTCTGGTCAGCACGGTTGGGGGTGAACTTTGCATATGCAGGGGTTTATAGGGAGACACTCTTTGAGTTGAATCCGCAATGCATTCCATAGATAATCTGACTACTTTTTATGTTTTCATGAATCTTAGATTCTGAACAACATCATAATGATTATGAGCTTGCGCGCATGAAAAGAATAAAGCAGAACAATGCCATGGCTGTCAAACTTGGCATTAAGGGACTGAAATCAAGTCTGGATGCAATGCAATGCAAATGCTCTCCACCTACAGATTCATGCTCAGAATATGATCCTAATAGTGATTCTGAGCTAGAGGGAGACCTAAGTCAATGTAGCTCCCTAGTGGAGGAGTCAGAGACAGATGCCCTATCTTATTCACCCATCAAGGTGCTTGCTCTAACTTTCCAAGGTTATATTGTCGCACATATCTTGCAACTAATGATTTGCATTGCCTCTACTTTGTTGCACTGCCATTAGCTTAGTTTACACATCGTGTATGTGAATACGCCCTGCCTATCCATTTTTAGTACATATTCCATCTGTCATCATACCAAATTTATCCATTCAAATGTTGTTCTTGTGTATCAGATGTTCAAAAGGAAGAGGGTGATTGCTAATCGCGGAGGAGCACAAGCAAAGTATTTGGAAAAGGTAGTGTCACCTGATAAATCAAATAGCTCATTAGGTGTAGTTGCAATATCACCTAACCCACAAAACACCCCAACTCTAGAAGATGCTAGCCCTACTACACTGGTCATTTCTGATGCCCCAACTCAGCGGACCCCAACTGCAGCAAATAGTATGATGATGCCAGTTGACATAGCACCAGCTCTACGACACAAAACCCCCATTCCAGCAAAGGGTACACCAAATCCAGTTGCCAAATCCCTTTTCAAACTAGAGAGAGCCCCAATTTCAGCAAATAGGACCCATGTTCCATGTCTTCCCAGTTTAGAAGACGAAGCTTATATTGTTGTCAGGAACTTTATGCGCATCTTTCCTTCATGGAAAGATTATACCGCAGACACAGAACAATTTCCAGTCTTCCTCCGCAACTTACGCGTAAGTAATGCACTAATGTTATTCATGGTCATTACTGCATATGTTTCTACTGACAGAAGACACAAGATTTCATTCTTTTAAATAGGCGAGGACCAAACTAGATTATGAAGACGAGCAAGTGTTGGTTTCTCTTTTCAAGCACTCATTGATGAAGTATCGTTCCTACCTGAGGCAAGCGCACTTCGTTGGCTAGCCTCTAAATGAAATTTCTGTAAAGTCTCCGGTGCTACATTTATCCGACGGTGACTGGAATAATCTTGTTACACATTGGTCTCGGCTGTAGCATAAGGTACTGTGTATGATATCACATCACAATTTGAACTACATTTCTGCATTTGCCTTAATGTCTCACTTGTACGAAAACGGTTAGCAGAATAGCATTCATTCTCAAGGGACCACAGAATCTCGCAACTATACTGCACACTGCATTGCTCTTGTGAGTACCTCTTGCCCTGTATGACCATACTTACTCTCATAGCTATTTTATTATGTAGCATCACTGCACATGTTAGCCTCGTTATCGTCCATTTGGTGGACATTATAAGATCTGTATGGACTCTTACATAAATTTATAATCAACCCAATGTTTTTGAAGAGGTTTAGCTCTGCAGTCCTCTTGTAAGGACTGATCGTTGTCTATCACTGTACTTACATTAACAGCTACTCCCTCCGTCCCATAATATAAGAACGTTTTGTACAGTACAGAAGTGTTCAAAACACTCTTCTATTATGGGAAGAGGGATTGGTTCATTGTGTAGCATTCTGCATCTTATCTCCCTCGCCCACCATTTAATAAAAAAGATCATATCTATATTTAATCTTACCAAAAAGTAGAATACACAGACAATGACAGTGCAGAAGTGTAGCCCATTGCTCTTGTTAGTACATTTTCTCCTGTAACGCTTGTACTTCTAGGGATTGGTAGTTGATTATGTAGCATCAATCTGCATCTTATCTTCATTATCCTCTATCCCTTCCAGTATTATCATATCTATAATTACTCTCTACAAAATGTAGAGTACAGCCAATGCTAATGAAGAAGATTCTGTGCTGAAATTCTTGAGTTATCCTTCCCTTGACATGGAAAAGGGCATTATAAAGCCGGTGTTAACTGTTAATGTAAGTCAGTCCTTCTAAAGCCATTATCCTCAACTGATGTTTAATTTGCTCATACTCCCTATCGTTTACTGCTATTTAGTTTGTTGTTTCTATCAAAATGCATGTTCGCAAGAACCGTAAGTTCTAAGTTTTACATGTAAAACCAAATTCCTTATTCATGCCATGCACATTACTCAATACTCCCTATATGTATGCTTGTTTTTGTGGATCTATAATCCAGTGTGTGGTGAAGCAGCCCAAGTTTGCACCTTGTCATCTCCTATTTTATCTTACTGATGTGGCTGATGATATGAGCAACATGCCATGCACATTAACCAAAATAGATACAATGATTGTCTTTGCCCTTCATCTATGCTTGTTATGTTGACATGGTAATCCAGTAGTGTGGTGAAGCTCCCCGCATTATGAACAATGCCAAATTATGCTATTGATATTTTAAACTTACTCTTTATTTTCTAATTTGAAATTGGATGGAATTGGCAGCACAGTTATCATCTTTGTTTATACACGTGCAAAAACCTGTCATCTCTCTGCTTGTTTTAGGGTGATATGCATGATGGCATGCACAAGTTTGCTGAAGGCTCTGAGACAAACCCAACATATATTGTAGCAAAGAAGTCAAAACATCTTGAAGATAGCAAGACAACCCCAAAGTCTTGTCTTGATGCAGTGTTCAAGTTACTTGAGACTAGCAGTCAGACAAGCTCACATAATTTGTTGTCTGAATCAGTTCGACTTCTTCAGTCCCAAGTTCTATCAGAAAGGCATTCTGCAACTCAACTTCGACTTGAAGTCCTATCTCTAAGAAAGATTGCGGAGAACACCAATGAGAACCTCGTCGCTAAACAGCTACACCTGGAAGCTATGACCGACATGCTAGGCCGGTCTCACAGCCTTGCTCAGCAGCTTCTGCAGCAATTCTCGCGCAAGGCTAACCTTTCTTGAACTGTCTTGGAAGTGGTCTCAGTTCAGTATTATTTTGTTTCACTGCAATGGTGCCCAGTTTTTGTAATTTGCTTCTTCGTTGCGCTTTATGATCACTTGTGGCGAACTTCGATGCCCAGTGGATGTAATATACCATAAATCCTTTATTGTATAGTGTAGGTTTATTCTTAGTTACTATGCCATAATTTCTTTATTGTATAGAGTAGGTTTGACCGGGCCGAAACATTCGCCTCTAACAGGCCTGGTTTTTAGCGGGCCATAATTGGGATGGCGTGCATCTTTCTTGGGCCCGAATGATTGGGGCCTTCACACTTTGCGCCAGGCCCACAACTTACTCTGGCCTATATTTTAGTTGGGCATTTTGTGGACCTAGCGCTAGTTTGGCCCAGGCAGCGTTGGACCATTAGCAGGCTGAATATTCTACTGGCTTGTTACGGCCCAGATGAAACCATGGGCCTTTAGCATGCCAAAATGCATGTTGGGCCTCAATTTTCACTAGTCATCGACGGGCCTTCAGCAGGCTGAAATGTAGACCGGGCCTTTTTGGGCCCAGTTATATGACGGGCCGTTACCAGGCCAAAACATATCTCGGGCCTTAGTTTGCCACTGATATCATGGGCCTTTAAGAGGCCGAAAGCTTAGTACATGCATCAACGGGCCGAATTATACGACAGGTATTTAACAGGCCCAAAGTCACATTCGTCTTTAACAGTCCCAAAGTCACATTCGGCTTAACTGTTGCCACCTTTATCACGGGCCCTTAGTGGGCCTGATATCCCGTCGGACCATATATGGCCCATGGGAAGCACGGGTCATTCCCAGGCCGAAAGTCACACCGGGCTGAAATGGGCCCATGTCTACATCGGGCCTCTAACAGGCCAAAAGTCACTCGGTTGTAATTGGGCCCAAATATTCGGCGAACAATTAACGGGCCAGATCTGGCTTCAAGTCGTAAATGGGGCTTTATTTAACAGGTCGTTATTGGGCTGGCCCACTAGTACCTGAGTAAGTACTACGGGCCTTTGACTGGGCCGGCCTTTTTAACCTATATGGGCCTCTGTTGGGCCCCGCCGCGTGTCGACATATCATAGGCATGTCTCCTCCAATGGACAAGCAACATTTGGCCCACTGACGAGCTGACACTTGTTTCCTCCAACAATCAGAATTTTACACGTGGAAATTTCCCATTGGTCTGGGTTGTTAACGGGTTATCGGATCCAAAACCGGACCCGATAGCTTAACGGCGTTCCATTATGGTGGATGCCACGTGTCGGTCACCCTTGATGAAAGCACTTCTGTGACGCGCGATTTATCGTCATGGAAGTGGACACTTCTGTGATGGTAATTTTGGTAATGTCATGGAACACTTCTATGACAGCACAGGTATGACTATCTTGATTCTGTCATAAAATTGTCATGGATGTACATACATGACAAAAAACGGGACCTACTGTGACAAACACGTATCATCACGGAAGTGTATTTTTCTTGTAGTGTACTTATAAACCAGGACGGACATATAGTAGTTAATTAAATCGCAAACATTTTTTTATTGAACATATGTGTACATGTCCTTTCGTCCTTCTCTCGCATGTCTTGTCACCCCGCTCCCGCAGACGGTTCGAGCACAAGCTTGAGTAGCGTGCGGGGGCGTTATTTTGGCCAAACGATGCTGAGCCCATTCCCCCACAACCGCGCAGGTTCCCGCGCAAGCTTCCCGCCCGACTCGGTGAAATCCCCCAAAATCCCAATGCTTGTCAGCCTACTATATAAACCCTCACGACCGGCGAGTCATGCGTTGCATTTTCCCCTCACTCCCTGTAGCTTATCTTGTGTGCTTCTCCCAAAATCGGCAATGGCACCAGACCGTCGTCGTCGCTCAGCCACTCCACCGTCATCAGAGCACAACTCCAGCTAGGAGGCTACACTGCAGTGGCGGCGCAGTCCCCGGCATAGTGTAGTGCGTGCAGCATCCCAGTTGGGTATGCATGGAACACGCACCACATGCTCAGCCGCCGGTGCCTGTCGGCAGCTATTGCCGGCTGCCGTTGCCGCCATAGCTCTATCGAAAGCCAGGGCCATCGCCCGCTCCGCCGCCTCGGCCCGAAGGCGGGAGGTGGTCGTCGTGGCCGCCACCCCACTGCCGACCACCGTGGCCATCACCCGCTCCGCCACCGCGGCCCGAAAGCGAGAGGTGGTGGTCGTGGCCGACACCCCATCGTCTTCCGCCGTGGCTGCCAGCCCATCGTCGACCGCCGGGATCATCACCCGCTCCGCCACCACCGCCCGTAGGAGGGAGGCGGAGGTGGAGGCCCGCATGTGTGGTAGCGACCTTGCATGCTACATCGCGTTCCTACGGGAGGAGGTGGAGAGCCTCTTCGAGCACACAGAGAGCCTTACCGCCGACGTGGTCGCGGCACATGCCACGCAAAGGCGAGCAATCAAGAGATCTACGAGCAGTCCGACCGCTTCGAGAGGGGTCGTCTGGAGCGGTAGAGGGTGTTCGAGGTGAGCGTCGCTGAAGGTGCGGCAGCGGCAGGCACCGTATTGTAGTTGTCCATCTCGTCGGTATGCTCCTCCTCCTCTTCCTCTTACTGAGCGCGCTCAGCAGAGGAGAGGCTGCCGGAAGTAGTACAAAGCCCCTCTATAGTAGTAGTATTTAGGGGCTATTTTGTTTAGTTCATCTGACTATATATGTGGTGGAAATGTACAATGTACTTAAAATTAGCTAGTATATATAGTTGAACTAGCTATTTCAGTACGTGGTTGGCAAAAATTGGGGAAAAGTTTGGTCGGTTCAGCTGTAAAGTTGAACTATTTGTATAAATTAAGCACGACTGCTTAATCTATTAATGAAATCTATGCTTAATTACTGAATTTTAGTTGCAAAAATTGGATAGTGCTAGTGCTTTTTAGCTGCATATTTTGACAAATCACAGTGTTACAATGATTGACAAATGGCAATGTTACTATATCAACAAATGTCAACCTTTCCAATTTGACAAATGGCAATATACCCAGTATGACAGATGCAAATCTTAACAAGTTGTCTGTACGTGGTTGCACACGAGTCATCCTAAAAACCGTTTCCGTTGAAGGGAGGTAGAAACACTGCTTGCCAAATTTTCTCTTGGCTTAGCGCCGAAGTCTCGCTTGGCATACCTTATTCAATCTGAACCATTTGCGTTGAAGAGATGCACAAATCTTGCGCAGCAAAATTTCCCTTGGCTTACTACAGAGGACCATAGCTCTAACTTTGCATACAGGTGTTCTATCTAAAACATTTGCGATGAAGAGCTGCACAAATCCTGCTCGACACATTTTCCCTTGGCTTACTGGGGAAGCTGTCAGTGTACATACGGGTGTTGTATCTAAAACGTTTGCGATGTTAGAGTGGTAGCTAGTTGTTTCAAAATGACTTTGTTGACTGTTATTCAAGTGCACCTTGTCTCAAAATGGACACAAAAATTACCATAACATGTTGGGTTCCATTCCATGATAGCATGCCAAGTTTCATGAATTTCAGACGAGTTTTGGATTTACTAGAATTTAAAAACAAAGTATCTCGACATTTTGCCGGCAGTCAATATATAGTGCCCTCCATGATAGCATGTCAAGTTTCATGAATTTCAGACGAGTTTTGGATTTACTAGAATTTAAAAACAATGTATCTCAACATTTTGCCGGCAGTCAATAGTGCCCTCCATAATAGCATGCCAAGTTTCATGAATTTTAGACGTGTTTTGGATTTACTAGAATTTAAAAACAAAGTATCTCAACGTTTTGCCGGCAGTTAATAGTGCCCTGGTGTTTGAAATTCATTACCATTTCTTGCATGGGACCTAAGCATGCACCCAAGGACATAGATTTGATTTTTCAACCAATTTATATGCACTAGAGCATGTGCATGTAGTTCAAATTTGAATTATGCACATAAAATGCCTAGAAAACCCAGTTAATATATAAAAATGTCCAAACGAACCCCGAAAAATTCCAAAATTGAACACAACACTCATGTTGTTCTATGTTGACACTAGAAATTTTTTGAAAGCAATAACAGTCAACGCGTATCATTTCGTCCCCAAAGGTGGCACGTTCCCTACCGAAACCATCAAGCTTGTTGTGAGAAGCCCTGGTTTGTGAGAAGCTTATACCCAAACCTGCCCCAAATGGGACAAAAAATTATCATGGCATGTCGAATGCCATTCCATGATAGCATGCCAGGTTTCATG
This sequence comes from Triticum aestivum, assembly GCF_018294505.1. NCBI lineage: Eukaryota > Viridiplantae > Streptophyta > Magnoliopsida > Poales > Poaceae > Triticum > Triticum aestivum. The sequence goes on along the minus strand of NC_057804.1, from coordinate 443,317,482 downwards.
AATTTCAGACGAGTTTTGGATTTACTAGAATTTAAAACCCAAGTATCTCAATGTTTGCGGCCGAGTGACGATGGCAGGGTGTTTGACATTCGTTCCCATTTCTTGCATGGGACCTAAGCATGCAACCAAGGACACATATTCGATTTTTCAACCAATTTATATGCATTAGAGCATGCGCATGTAGTTCAAATTTGAATTATGCACATAAATGCATTGAAAACTCAATTAATGCATAAGAAATAATGTGCTAACAAACCCCGAAAAATTCCAAAATTTAACACAACACTCATGTTGTTTTATGTTGACACTAGAGAAAAAATGAAATCAAGAAGAGGCAACGGCTATCATTTCATCCAGAAAGGTGAAACTTTCCCTACCGAAACCATCAGGCTTGTTGTGAGAAGCTCTGGTTTGTGAGAAGCTACAGCCAAACCTGCCCCAAATGGGGCAGAAAATTTACGACAGCATGTCGGGTGCCATTCCATGATAGCATGCCAGGTTTCATGAATTTCAGACGAGTTTTGGATTTACTAGAATTTATAAACTAGGTAACTCAATGTTTGTGGACGAGTGACAATGGCAGGGTGTTTGACACTCATTCCTATTTCTTGCATGGGACGTAAGCATGCAACCAAGGGCACAGATTTGAATTCTCAACCAATTTATATGCATTAGACCATGTCCATGTAGTTCAAATTTGAATTATGCACATAAATGCATTGAAAACTCAATTAATGCATAAGAATGTGCTAACAAACCCCAAAAAATTCCAAAATTTAACACAACACTCATGTTGTTCTATGTTGACACTAGAGAAAAATTGAAATCAAAAGGAGGCAACGGCTATCATTTCATCCAGTAAGGTGAAACATTCCCTACCGAAACCATCACGCTTGTTGTGAGAAGCTCTGGTTTGTGAAAAGCTTATACCCAAACCTGCCCCAAATGGGATAAAAAAATTACGACGGCATGTTGATGCCTCTCCATGATAGCATGCCATGTTTCATGAATTACAAATGAGTTTTGGATTTACTAGAATTTAAAAATCAGGTATCTCAATGTTTGTGGCCAAGTTACGGTGGCAAGGTGTTTGCCATTCATTCCCATTTCTTGCATGGGACCTAAGCATGCAACCAACGAGACAGATTTGAATTTTCAACCAATTTATATGCATTAGAGCATGTGCATGTAGTTCAAATTTGAATTACGCACATAAATGCATTGAAAGGTCAATTAATGCATAAAAATGTCCAAACGAACCCCAAAAATTCCAAAATTTAACACAACACTCCTGTTGTTCTATGTTGACAGTAGAGCAAAAATTGAAATCAAGAACAGGTAACGGATATCGTTTCATCCAGAAAGGTGAAGCGTTCCCTACCATAACCATGAGGCTTGTTGCGAGAAGCTCTGGTTTGTGAGAAGCTTATACCCCAACCTACCCCAAATGGGACAATATTTTTACCATTGCATGTTGCTGCCGTTCCATGATAGCATGTCAAGCTTCATGAATTCCAGACGAGTTTTTGATTTACTAGAATTTTAAAACCATGTATCTCAATGTTAGCGGCCGAGCGATGGTGGCAAAGGTGTTTGACATTCATTCACATTTCTTGCATGGGACCTAAGGTTGCAACCAATGGCACACATTTGACTTTTCAACCCGTTTATATGTACTGGAGCATGTGCATGTAGTTGAAATTTGAATTATGCACATGAATGCATAGAAAACTCAGTTAATGTATAAAAATGTCCATGCGAACCCCGAAATATCCCAAAAAATTGCACAACACTCCTATTGTTCTTTGTTGACACGAGAATTTTGTTGAAAGTAAGAAGATGCAACAAATATCGTTTCATCCCCCAAGGTGGCACGTTCCCTAACGAAACCATCATGCTTGTTGTGAGAGAAGTTCTGGTTTGCGAGAAGCTTATGCCATAACCTGGCCCAAATGGGACAGTATTTTTTACCCCGGCATCTTGATGGTGTTCCATGATAGCATGCCAAGGTTCATGAATTTCAGACGAGTTTTGTATTTACTAGAATTACAAAAGCAAGCACCTCAACATTTGCCGGAGAGCCACGGTGTCGTGGTGTTTGAAATTCATCCCCATTTCTTGAATGGGACGTAAGCATCAAACCATGGACACATATATCATTTTACAACCCATTTTGCTGCATCAGAGCATGTGCATGTGGTTTAATTTTGAATTGTGCGCCTGAAATGCCTATAAAACCAAGTTACCGTATAAAAATGTACAAATGAGCCCTGAATAATTCCAAATTTTTTGACGACACACCTATAGTTGCATTTTCACTATAGATAGAAGTTCTAGCAATTCAAACACCATCCTTTGCAGCTCTGACCCCATTATGTAATTCAAATCAAGATGAAAAATCAAGTAGATCACACGCAACTAATTATCACCAACCGTGTGAGATGCAGTACAAAATATCCTGGAGCATCATCGGTGTATAGTATGTCTATGGCTTATGCGAGAAGGTGTGTCGGCTATAGTCCATAGCCGGCGTGTCAAGCACACTAGTTCGCTCCCCAAATATCATTTCACTGTTCAATCGTCGCCGGTGAAAGATGGGGATGTGGACCCGCATCCCGAGGGCAACTTTAGTGGCCCACTCCGGTGAGAGCGCGGCCGCAGCTGCCAGGCACGTGCTAACAAGCTTTGTGAGGGCGACCACAATATGCGACCAGGCGGCCAAGGCAGCCCAAACAGCCGATGTTGCTTCTCACGCAGCGGCAGCAACATCTTCCTCGGGGATAGAAACTGGCGAGAGCGGCACAACAGCTGTCCGTTTCGCACCGGTGGCCTTAGCCTTGATGGAGGCCTCCCACAACCATGTCGAGGCCTCCACACCCAGCTCATGGCGGTCACCGCACAAATCGAATGAAGCTTCTTCGACAATGGTCGGCAACCCACGACCGAAGAGTTGGCAATCCCCAAGAGCGTTCGAACAGCCGTCCATTCCTCCGCCGCATACCTTGCCACGATGGAGCCCGTCCAAGCCCAGATCGTGGCCTCCCATGCCCAACTTGTGGCGGCCTTTTCCAAAGAGATGGCGGACGCGGATGGCGAGATGCTTGCCAAATATGGTGCGATGGATGCCATGGAGCTCCTTCCCTAGGAGACCGTCGGGCGTGTCAGTGTTCTGGGAATGGGGGTCCCCAGACTTGCCTGCCTGCGGCCTGCAGCGTGGCTCAGCCGGTGGCCCAGTACGGCTTGTCTTCATCAACCCAAGCTCAAGACCCTCGCGAGGGGCCAAGCCTCGCGGGGCGGACGACACAAGGCCTCCTCGGGGGTGGCCTCACTAGGCAGGCTCGCGAGGAGGCGGAGAGATCAAGGCAACGGGTACCTCGCGAGGTGCTCATGACACAAGCCATGACGATCGACACTAGGCGGGCGCCAGGCGGGCGCCAGCTTGCGTAGTGTCCTCATTTCCCCTTTGGTGCAAAGGGGGCAAGCGCAGGCACAGAGTACTGAGGCTTCAAGCAAAGGTTTCCATATCAGTGCAACGAGACCAAGACCAGCAGAGCGGCAGGATGGAGGTCACCGTGGAGCCCAAGACGGCGTCTTCACTAGTGCCTTTGGCAGTCGAAGACCACCTTTAGTCAGGATAGCTTGTACTAGTTGTCCCCTTTCAAAATGGCCGTTGTTGGCTCCCTTCCCGCTCAATATTTGGGAAGAGGACCAGTGCCTCTATAAATAGGGCTAGCCACCACAGTAGAAAGCATCTGATCCAGAGGCATCTTGGATCGAATCCTCCCCAAGCAAAACACCACACCACCACAAGAACACCTCTCCTCGCGAGGCTATTCTTCCTCTGTATTGTTCATCATCAGCCCAAGAGGCAATCCACCACCACACACTAGAGTAGGGTATTACACCACAACGGTGGCCCGAACTAGTATAAACCTTGCGTCTCTTGTGTTATTCATCGTGCTAGCTTATAATCGCGGTGAAGTTGTGGGAGTGGATCGGTAGGGAGAAGATCTTCGTGCGCACCCTAGAGTTCGAACCTTAAGGGTTTTGCCGAAACCCGATATCCACATTTGGCGCGTCAGGTAGGGGTGCGCCAGAGCTTTCCCTTCCATCGGCTCGCTCTCCACCAACACCGCACTTCACCCTCATGGCGTACAACATGCCTCCAGCTCCGGCGGCCGATGCCAGCGCTGGGGCCAGGGGGATTTGAGCCTTGGCCCCTGCCTTGTGGCAGGTGCAGTGGCCGCGCAAGTTCCATCCAGAGATGCCGCTGCGCTATAATGGTGCGACGGACCCGCTGGTTTTCCTGCTGGCATACGAGGAGGCCGTCCTCAAGGCCGGCGGCGACGACAAGGTCATGGCTAACTGGTTTCCCATGGCTCTCACCGGAGTGCCACGCGTTTGGCTGCTCAACCTGCCAACATCCTCTGTAACCTCCTGGGAGGAGCTGCGCAACTTCTTCCTCACCCAACACGCGGGGCCGGTGTCCCCGGTTGTCGCACCTCTCCTGGGCGGCTCGTAGGCGTCACCCTCAGACCGCCACGCCAAGCCATTCTTCCGCCAGATCGGTGCCGCCATCGCACGGCAAGGAGCTCCTCCGGGTTGGGCGGCACCCAAGGCCGACCTGACCTTCAACTCGGACGACCACCATGTCAGCACCGCCAGCTCGGGTGCACTCCAGATGCTTTCCGCGCCCACTATCTGTCAGGTGGCCGTCACCAAGACCCTCGTCAACGACGGCGCCGGCCTCAACGTGCTCTCGGTGGAGGCCTTCAGCCTCCTGCATGTACCGCTGGAATGGCTCCGACCCAACAGGCCCTTCTCAGCCGTCGGAGGCGGTTCCTCCAGCTCCCTGGATCAGATCCGCCTTCCTGTGACCTTCGGCACCCACGATAACTACCGCACGGAGTTGATCGACTTCGACATCGCCCACATCAGCCTCCCGTACAACGCCATTCTCGAATACCTGGCTTTGGCTCGGTTCATGACGGCGACCCATCCGGCCTACAACCTCATGAAGATGTTCGGAAGCAGTGGCGTCCTCACCGTAGCAGGAGATACCAAGGATGCTCTGCTGGCTCTCAAGCTTGCCCTCAAGACAGCCACGGCAACATAGCCTGCCAGCACGGGCGCCTCCAAGGCCAAGGGGGCTGCACCGACCAAGAAGAAGCAGTCGTTCACCCAGGACAAGGCGGAGACCAAGCAGGTGCTAGTTGAGGAGGACGGATCCTTAGGTGCCATCTTCACCATAGATGCCAACCTTGACCCCGACCAAGAGGAGGCGCTCGTGAAGTTCTTGCGCGCGAACAAGGATGTGTTCGCATGGGAACCCAAGCAGCTAGTGGGGGTCCCAAGAGAGGTGATAGAGCATCACCTGAATGTGTGCCCCAATGTGCGCCCCGTGAAGCAGAAAGCAAGATGGTAGTCCACCGAGAAGCAGACCTTCATCGTCCAAGAAACCCGTAAGCTAGAGGCTGCGGGTGTTATTCGCGAGGTTCACTACCCCGAATGGCTAGCAAACCCTGTTGTGGTGCCAAAAAAGGGGGGAAAGGAGCGCATGTGTGTCGACTTCACCAACCTCAACAAGCCATGCCCCCAAGATCCGTTCCCGCTCCCCCGCATCAACCAAATTGTTGAGTCGACCACTGAGTGTGACCTGCTGTGTTTTTTGGACGTGTTCTCGGGCTATCACCAGATCAAGATGGCGGTAAAAGACGTGGAGAAGACAGCCTTCCTGACCCCATGTGGGGTGTACTTCTACACCTACATGTCGTTCGGGTTGCACAACGCGGCCGCAACACTTCCAGCGGCTGATGCACATCGCCTTGGGCTAGCAGCTCGGGAAGAACACCGAGGCTTACATCGACGACATTGTGGTAAAGTCTCGGGAGGCAAAGACCTTGATCCCGGATCTGGAGGAGACCTTCACGAGCCTCCGCAAGGTGGACCTGCGGCTTGACCCGGAGAAGTAAGTATTTGGCGTTCCTTCTGGCAAGCTTCTGGGCTTCCTCGTGTCTCACAGGGGGATTGAGGCCAACCCAGAAAAGGTCAAGGCAATCGAAGACATGAATCCACCGCAGACCCTCAGAGAAATGCAGAAGCTGGCAGGATGCATGACGGCATTAGGGCGCTTCATCTCCAAGCTGGCAGAGCACGCCTTGCCTTTCTTCAAGCTGATGAAGAAGAAGGTCCCGTTTGAGTGAACATAGGAGGCCGACCAAGCATTCCAAGACCTCAAGAAGTATCTGACCAACCCTCCTGTGATGGTGGCCCCACACCCTCTCGAGCCCCTGGTGCTCTACCTTGCCGCCACACCTTACTCCGCCAGTGCAGCTCTAGTGGCGGTTCGGGAAGAGCGCCAGGCCAAGGCTGCGACACGACCGGCCCCAGCCCCGGCAATGGTGGCGCAAGACCAAGGAGGCCTCGTGTAGACCATGGTCTCGGCAGACGAGGACCAGCCCCAGCAGGAAGACGCCCTCGGGGATGAAGAAGCCGCGCCAGGCAGCCAGGCACTAGGGGCTCCATCACCTCAGGAGGCACCAAACCCTCCGGAGGGCGCCGACCTCGTAAGCATGCTCACCCTCGTCGAGCATCTGGTGTACTTTGTCAGCACGGTGTTGCAGGATGCAAGGTCACGATACCCTATGCCTCAGAAGCTCTTGCTTGCGCTGTTGGTAGCTTTGCGTAAGCTGCGGCACTACTTTCAAGGTCAGCCCATCAAGGTCGTCTCGGCCTACCCATTGGAAAGTGTACTTAGGAGCCCCACCTCTGCTGGGAGGGTCGTAGAATGGAACATTGAGCTGTAAGCATTTCAGTTGGAATTCAGCATAACCAGGGTCATCAAGGGAGCCGCACTCGCAGATTTTGTGGCAGAATGGACAGAGGCGCCAGGGCTCGAAGCAGGCGAGGATCGGTCTCTTTCCCCGGGAAGTGGGGCACCAGATGGTTGGGTCATGTACTTCGATGGAGCATTCTCGTGGCATGGAACGGGGGCTGGCGCAGTGCTTATATCCCCCTCTCAAGACAAGCTCTATTATGCCATGCAGCTCTGCCTCCAGCAGGGCGAAAAGGTCTCCAACAATATGCACAATACGAGGGCCTCATAGTAGGCTTGAAAGTTGTGGCAGCGTTGGGAGTGAAATGCCACACCATCAAGGGCGATTCACAGCTCCTGGTCAACTTCTCCAACAAAGTGTACGAGCTGAAGGACGAGCACATGGAAGCGTATCTTGCGGAGGTGCGCAGAATGGGAAAATAGTTTTGGGGGCTGGAGTTGCAGCATGTGCCCCGCGACACCAACCAAGAGGAGGATGACTTTGCCAGGAGGGCATCCAGGCGGCTGCCTTAGGAGCCTGGCGTTTTCGAGGAACTGCTCTTCAAGCCATCAGTGACACCGTCACTTTCAAGCACCGCACAATCTCGGGAGGAGCTCCCTCAACCACCTGCCACGGGAGCCCCGTCTTGTGGCCCGACCTCAGGAGCACGTTTACTCCTGGTGCTGGAGCCTCAGGAGGAATGCTGGACCAAGGAACTCAAGGACTACCTGATGCAAGGTATGCTGCCAGAGAAAGAGGAGAACGCAGAATGCGTGGCCCAGCAGGCCACGACCTACTGCATCCAAGACGGAGAGCTCTACCGGAAGCGACCAAATGACATTTCCCTGTGCTGCATCTCCAGGGAGCAGGGGAAGGAGTTGTTGGCTGACATACAGGGAGGAGATTGTAGACACCACTCATCATCACGAACCCTCGTCGGCAAGGCGTTTCACAGTGGTTCTACTGGCCCACGGCACTCAACGACGCAATCGAACAGGTGAAAGCCTGCGAAGCCTGCCAATTCCATGCCAAGCAGATCCATCAGCCAGCTCAGGGCATGCAGACCATACCACTCTCGTGGCCGTTCGCGGTCTGGGGGCTTGATATCTTGGGCCCGTTTCCTCGGGCGCCTTGGGGCTACCGCTACCTCTATGCCACCATTGACAAGTTCACCAAGTGGGCGGAGGTGGAAGCCCTCTGCACCATCCCAGCTGGTTCTGCAGTCAAATTCATCAAGGGCCTCGTGAGCCGTTTTGGGGTCCCGGATCGCATCATCACCGACAACGATTCACAGTTCACCAGCAATCTCTTCAAAACATATTGTGCTAACCTTGGAACGCAGATATGCTACGCTTCGGTGGCGCACCCCCGGAGCAACGGCCAGGCCGAGCACGCCAACGTGGAGGTCCTGAGGGGCCTCAAGACCAGAACCTTCAAGAAGGAGCTGGAGGCCTGCGGCAGGGGCTGGCACGACGAGCTCCAGTCCGTGTTGTGGTCCATCCGCACTACCGCCACCAAGCCAACTGGCAAGACCCCGTTCTTCCTCGTCTACGGAGCAGAGGCGGTCCTCCCTCACAAAGTCAGGTGTCGCTCCACACGGGTCCTAGCGTTTGATGAAGCGCAACAAGACGCCGTGCAGGGGATGGACCTCGTGCTGGGGGAGGAGTGTCGTCAAGAAGCTACACTGCAGGCAGCAAGATACCAGCAGGCACTGTGGCGGTACCACTGCCGCAACATCCGCCCCAGGACTCTCGAGGTAGGTGACCTCGTGCTCAGGCGAGTGCTCTCCAGGGAGGGGCTGCATAAGCTCTCGCCCATGTGGGAGGGCCCGTTCAAGGTTATCCATGTTTCCAGGCGTGGCACCGCGCGCCTGGAGAGTCAGGAGGGGGTGCCCGTCCCAAACGCTTGGAACATTCAGCACCTCCGGAAGTTCTACCCTTAAAGAAAGGCCCGGTGCCTATGAAGAAGGCCCAGTGCCTGTGAAGCTCGCGGCCCAAAGAAAGGCCCGGTGCCTGTGAAGAAGGCCCAGTGCCTGTGAAGCTCACCGCCCAAAGAAAGGCCCGGTGCCTGTGAAGAAGGCCCAGTGCCTGTGAAGCTCACCGCCCAAAGAAAGGCCCGGTGCCTGTGAAGAAGGCCCAGCGCCTGTGAATCTCGCCGCCCGTGACACTCTCACGTAATAATGAGTTGGGGTTGTACATGCCCCGGAGTGCCGCCCTCGGGCCTCGGGGGCTCCCGCCCATGCCCAGTGGCAGCACTTAGCTCCGCGCTGGTGAGAAGACGTCGAAGACTAGACTAGGTGCCAGACGCGGCTTTTCATTTGCTTTCCGCAGTTGGCTTGTTCTCCCTTGTTTGAGCCTTTATTGAAGTTGCTTTGAGTGTTGTTTGCCATCTTTTGCCCCTATTCTCTGCTTTCTGCTTTTGTCTGGCTCACTTTCTCTCCCACAAGCCTCACGAGGGGCTGCGCGGGCGCCCTCGTGAGCCCCTTTTTCGCCTGGTTTTCGTGAGGCTCCCTCGTTCAAGTTCGCAGCTGGAGCACCCCTCCCGGTCCATGCCCCTCGGGCATCGCAACATAGAGCACCGGGCCATAGCCGACAACCCTCGTAGTTAAGGTTCAGAAACGATTCTCCCAATTGATTTTTGCGGCTCTTCAGGCACCCAACGAGGCCCCAAGCAGGCACCTCGCGAGGCAGAAACTACTACAAGCATCCTGAGCTAAGTTGTTCCTACACGCAGGCGCATAACCACGACACCATCATACAGCACAGGAACAATGAACGCAGTATGATAATTAGGAGATCATAGTCTGTCGCACGCCCCCCACGGGGCCCCATGCTTCTTTCATGGTGCAGGAAAGGGAGGAAAACAAAATAAAAACAGCGCGCGCCAAGCAACCGCTCGCGAGAAGGGATCTGCATCACCCTCCTGGGCTCAGTCGGAGTTCGCCTCGCGCTTCACCGGGGCGCAGCGACGGTATGACCCGCTACCGCCCTCAAAGCGGGCGTGGCGACATTGTGGCTGATCGCGGCCACAGCTGGAGGAGCTGTCGCCGGAGGAGGAGCCGCTGAAGCCCGACGAGCTGCGGTCGCCGCTGGGGGTAGGCGCACCTTTGCCCTCGTCATGACCGTCGCCAAGGCCGAGCACCTCGTTGCTGTCATCATCTTCAGGGCATCACCCCATGCACCGGCCGTCTTCCTCAGACACCCTCATATAGAGGGTCGCATCGCTGTCGTACTTGAAATGGTGTACCGCCTGCCCAGGCCATGCGCATGGGAAAACGTCTGCCAGCCCCAATCCAGGGCCGCATTTCCAGCAACGGAGGTCTCCACCGTGACCCAGGATGCTTTGCTACAACAGCCGTCCACCTGCAACCAAAGTCTATGGGGGCCAGCTGTCGGCAGTTCACTAGCAAAGAAGCGAGGGAGCTGAAGCCAGTTGCCGGCCGGGTTGTCCTACCACACAACGAACTCTGGCAGCACCTCCACCGAATGGAAGTGCGGCCAGGGAGGCCGCGCTACCACGGCGCGCCGTCCCTCACCGACTGGGCTGCCTCGACATAAGCGGCCACCACTGCGCGAAGGACCACCACCAAGACCACGGGAAGCTGCGGTAGGGGTCGCAGGATGCTTGTGAGGGCGTCCACGGCCGCGCTTGGGCGGGGGAGAGCCAGGCCCTTCCCGGCGAGCCTCCCCCTTTTCCGCGGCCGAGAACCTCTTCGGGGGCGCCATGGGAGATGTTGCAAGCAGAGGGCGCGAGGAGGAAGGAGAAGTGGGAGGAGCAAGAAGAGATGGACAACGGGGGCTTTGGCCCCTCCCCATTTATAGCCCAGAGGAGGCCAACCGTCGTCCTCCACGATCACAGGTAATGATGACTCTGTTTTGCATGCAGCAGGGACTCGTCAAATCACGCAGTTGCTGAGGCAGCATGGGGAAGCGGATACGCCCACGTCCAATCAGTCGCCACGCGTCGACCAAGGCCGCAGGCTGTTGGGGCCCGCGGCGCTCCGCACTTGCCCTTTGGCTTCGCTGCTAAGCCAAGTCCGAGCGCACCTTGGGCCCGGGGGCTACTGTCGGCGTTCTGGGAATGGGGGTCCCCAGACTTGCCTGCCTGCGGCCTGCAGCGTGGCTCAGCCGGTGGCCCAGTACGGCCCGTCTTCATCAAACCAAGCTCAAGACCCTCGCGAGGGGCCAAGCCTCGCGGGGCGAACGACACAAGGCCTCCTCAGGGGCGGCCTCACCAGGCAGGCTCGCAAGGAGGCGGAGAGATCAAGGCAAGGGGTACCTTGCGAGGTGCTCGTGACGCAAGCCATGACGATCGAGACCAGGCGGGCGCCAGCTTGCGTAGTGTCCTTGTTTCCTCTTTGGTGCAACGGGGGCAAGCTCAGGCGCAGAGTACCGAGGCATCAAGCAAAGGTTTCCATATCAGTGAAACGAGACCAAGACCAGCAGAGCGGCAGGATGGAGGTCACCGTGGAGCCCAAGACGGTGTCATCACCAATGCCTTTGGCAGTCGAAGACCACCTTTAGTCAGGATAGCTTGTACTACATGTCCCCTTTCAAAATGGCCATTGTTGGCTCCCTTCCCGCTCAATATTTGGGAAGAGGACAAGGGCCTCTATAAATAGGGCTAGCCACCATAGTAGAAAGCATCTGATCCAGAGGCATCTTGGATCAAATCCTCCCCAAGCAGAACACCACACCACCACAAGAACACCTCTCCTCACGAGGTTGTTCTTCCACTGTACTGTTCATCATCAGCCCAAGAGGCAATGTACCACCACACATTAGAGTAGGGTATTACACCACAATGGTGGCCCGAACTAGTATAAACCTTGTGTCTCTTGTGTTGTTCATCGTGCTAGCTTAGAATCGTGGCGAAGTTGTGGGCGTGAATCGATAGGGAGAAGATCTTCGTGCGCACTCTAGAGTTCGAACCTTAAGGGTTTTGCCGAAACCCGATATCCGACAGGGCGTGAGCTGGACATGGAGGGGCGGCAGAGATCGATGAGCACCAGCCGTAGTAGTACTCTTTGTTTTGTTTAATTAAGAGCGTCGATCTTTAATTTGTTAGAGTAATATTTAGGCCAGCTAGCTCTATTTAATTTCTGAAATTGCTCGATTAAGAAGTGTGGGTGTGATGTAGTCTCCTTTGTGTACCCAAATTATGCAATGACGTGGATAAGCACTGTAACCAGGGAAATTGGAACCAAAATTTTTGGCGTTCAAACTCATCACACACGGGTCAAACTATCTGAATTGTTTTCGATGTTCACATATCGTACACAGTTCTGAATAAGGGACCGTGTCTGATGACACTTTGCGCGCCAGTTTTTTCGCTGAAGCGATTCCAAATTTTTGGCTTCCGCGGAAATATCTACCTCTCCACACCGTCCCCCTTAACAAAAGCCACATTTCCCATGTTTCCACCTTCCTTTCCAAGTGGAAACCTTTACTCCTTGCTTGCAGCACCGCCTCCTCACCGGCGATCCTCCTTCACGCTGCTTGGCCTCGCCTATCCAGGCAGGTAATCCACACCCGACCCCCATCCTCCTCCTCCTTCCACATCCCACATGCCCCGACCGTTGGTGCGAGCGTGACACCTTCCACCCAAATCACCGACCCCTCCACCAAATAAGTGCCGCCCTAAGCTATGGTGCACGTAGTATAGCCAGGATCTCAAGGAGCATTTGGCAGTGGAGAAGCAAATCATGGCCACACGCATGGATGAGGTCGTGATGGCTGCCATTCGTGTTGACCCCCAGATCTTGGAGGTGCACCTTGCCATTTGCTAGCTATGCCGGCTAAGCATGGTCGGTTTACCCGTTGCGTGTGCTGCTCCTGCCTTTCCTTAACAAATTCTAGTGAATTGTGCTATCTACTTTTACCATGCAATATGTTGCTCTAGTGTATATGTTCTATATGTCGTGCAATGTGGTGCTCACTTATTAACTGTTTGGTTAATTAGTTGTCGTGTTCAGTTAACTATTTGGTTCAATTCTGCAAATGTGATGTTCAGTTCTTCAGGGTGCAATTTTGTATTGTCTTCCATGTGAGAAATAAATCAAATTTTTCTTTACAAAATACATGAGAAATAAATCCTATTGCTATATTTCCAAGTTGTCAAGCATGCTTGGTTTGGTTAACTATTTGATCTTCTAGTATGTTATACATTGTGCAATGTGGTGCTCAGTTAACGTTTGGTTCATTTGTTGTGGTGTTTAGTTAACTGTTTGGTTCCATTATGTAATGCGATGTTCAATTATTGTGGATGCATTCTGTTGTTGTATACCATGTGAGAAATAAATCGAATTTGGTTGTACTAAATACATGAGAAACAAATACAATTGCTATATTTCCAAGTTGTTAAGCATGCTTGGTTTGGTTAACTGTCTGATCTTTTATTAGGAGTATGTTATATTGTGCAATGTGGTGCTCAGTTAATGTTTGGTTCATTTGTTCGAGTATTTAGTTAACTGCTTGGTTCAATTATGCAATGCAATGTCCAATTGTCGTGGGTAGAATTTTGTATTGTTGTGCATGTTAGGAATAATCGAATTTGGCTGCACTTAATACATGGGAAACATATACAATTGCTATACTTCCTAGTTCTTAATGATGCTTGGTTTGGATAAATGGGTTTTCCATGTGGCTTAAATTAATCTGATGAATCTACAATGTGCTTATGTTTCATCAGCATGTTTTACTAATAGCATGCGAACCCTCACTTAACCTAATCACTAACTACCTTATATGTGTTGCAGGGAAGCAATGGGAAGCACTAAGGTTTGCAATCGAGGTTTGCACATGCATGGTCCTTTGTCTAATAGCACATTATTGTGCAATTGCAGGAACCATTCTAATACTTAGGTTTAAAATAATTTGGTCTTGCACATGTAGGTCCTGCTGTCAGAGGTTTTGACCCACTGTTCGACCCTTTTGCATATGGGGAAATGAGTTGTCCATGAATATCAGTCAAGTCAAGAAACTCAGAAATATTGTTAGGATAAAGAAATTAGCGACAAAAAACAACAAGATCTTTGTTTGTGCAATGAAGAAGACATCTGTTCACTATAGGATGCTACTAACGATTATACCTTGTCTTTTTTATTCCTTTGCCCCATTTCCAATATAGAGAAGATATTTATGCACATCCTTGTTTTCAGGCCTTTCCAAAACATTTCACTCATGATTACCTCTCAAACCACATCTATGGTCAGGAGGCGAGGAAGGTATTCATACAACATCCACGGTTCAATATTGAAGTGTGCCTGAAGAGGATGAAGGATGGACAGTCAATCATCCACAGGCACTGGCCTAAAGTTGCAAAGACCTTCAACATCAATGAAGGCTCAGTATTCGCCTTCCGCTTTAGCAGCCCGATGAGATGCATCTATCTATGTACCGTCTATGATGCTAATTTCAAAAGGTTCTAGATGTTGCATGTGAAACTTGGTGCTAGTGAAGTTGTGTAATGGGGTAACTGAGTGCTGAAGCTATATCATGTTGTACTCTGATGTATTTCAATTATGAAATCATGCTTCCTTAATATGGGAATGAAATATATTATGTGTTTAATATGAATGTCAATTAGATTAATAAATGGATTATTAATAATAGGGCAATTAGCCTACTAATGGCGAATTAGCCTGCTAATTGGTTTTTGCTATTGCAAACGGTTATTGAGAAAATACCATGGGCGATGACCTAACGCAACACACACAATTTCTAGGAATAAACCGTGTTGGATCGATGAACAATCACACATGACATTCTCTTCCAAACTGTTTGCGTTAGGCCACCTACCGAAAATGTTTACTGCATAAAAACTATGTGTGATGGACAGCCTTTGACACACAGTTGCTTCTATGCACCGTGTGTGATGCATTCAATAACGCAAACTATAAAATTGTTAATATTGTGTACAATGTCAACGCTATCACAAACGATTTAACAGGGAAAATTGTGTGTGATCTACCTGCGAACGAAAACGTTTTCCTTGGAGCGACTGTGTGGGATGTATATACGAACGGAAACGTATAGTGGGGACTGATTGTGTGGGATGTACTTACGACTGGAAACGATTTCGCTTGTATAATTGTATTTTTTAGCACTACTATACGTATAACCGTATTTGATCACTCGCCGGTCGCACACGACCTCATTTTGCCGAGCGTGTGTGCTAGGAGGGCATATCCCCGACGGTTCTGGGTCGTGTGGGAAGGACACCCCTATCGCCCACACTCACTTGGCGACGGTTCCATATGCCGTCGCGGAAAGGGGTTGAAAACCGTTTGTATAGCACCGACGCGTACCAATAATTTTAGTGATTTTCTACAGTAGAGAATGATAAGGTTATTGCATTGATTTATACTAACTTATCTCACGAGTTCTTGTTGAGTTTTGTGTGGATGAAATTTTTATGATTTAGGGAAACCGTGATATAAAAGGAATTAACGAGACACAAAATCTTAAGCTTGGGGATGCCCAAGGCATCCCAAGATAATATTTGAAGAAGTCTCAAGCATCTAAGCTTGGAGATGCCCCGGTAGGCATCCCACCTTTGGTCATCAACAATTATCGGTTAGTATCGGTTGAGCCTAGGTGACATTAGAGCTGGTTGATGTGTATCATATGGTGTTATTTTAGTACAAACTCTTGGTTAGATCGACCGGAAAGAATAGCTTGGTGTTATTTTAGTACGAACTCTAGGATAGATTGATTGGAAAGAATAGCTTTGTGGTGGTCTCATACCCTACAAATAATTTCTTCTTATGTTCTCTGCTAGATAAGAACTTTGGAGTGATTCTTCATCGCACGTTGAGGGATGGTTATATGATCCACTTATATTAGCATTGTTGAGAGATTGCACTAGCGAAAGTACGGACCCTAGGCCTTGTTTTCAAGCATTGCAATATGGTTTGTGCTCACTTTTGTTACTTGCTACCTTGCTGTTTTTTATTGTTCCTATTACAAAAATCAATATCTACTATCATTACTACACTTGTATCACCATCTCTCCGCCGAAATAGTGCACATATACAATTTACCATTATATTTGGTGTGTTGGGGACACAAGAGACTCTTTGTTATTTGGTTGCGGGGTTGTTTGAGAGAGACCATCTTCATCCTACGCCTCCCACGGATTGATAAACCTTAGGTCATTCACTTGAGGGAAAATTGCTACTGTCCTACAAAACTCTGCGCTTGGAGGCCCAACACGAGTCTACAAGAATAAAGTTATGTAGTAGACATCAATCAGCATGACCAAGGAAACTACGAATACCTTTAATGTCTTTAGGACATGGCATTTTCTCAGTTTGATCAACTTTAGCTTTATCCACATCAATATACCTCACTCAAAAAATTTATGCCCAAAGACAATGCCTTCGTTCACCATAAAGTAACACCTCTCCCAATTCATGACAAGATGAGTCTGTTCACATCTCTACAAAACTCGATCAAGGTTACTTAAGCAATCATCAAAAGATGTTCCATAAACAGAGAAATCATCTAAGAAAACCTCAACAATCTTTTCACAAAAATCAGAGAATATAGCAGTCATACATCTTTGAAAGGTAGAAGGTGCATTACATAAACCAAAAGGCATACATATATAAGCATAAGTTCCAAAAGGACAAGTAAAGGTGGTTTTCTCTTGATCATGTTGTGATACAGGTATTTGAGAAAAACCAGAATATCCATCAAGAAAGTAGAAGTGTGTGTGCTTTGACAATCTTTCTAACATTTGATCAATGAAAGCAAAGGGTAATCATCTTTTCTAGTGGCTTCGTTTAATTTTCTAAAATCAATTACCATTCTATAGCCAGCCACTATTCTTTTTGGAATGAGTTCATTTTTATCATTAGGTACAACAGTAATACCTCCTTTCTTAGGGACACAGTGAACGGGACTTTCCCATCTACTATCAGCTATGGGATAGATTATACCGACTTCCAGAAGCTTTAGTATTTCAGTTCTTACCACTTCTTTCATCTTTGGATTCAATCGTCATTGATGATCAATGACGGGTTTAGCATCGGGTTCTATATTAATCCTGTGCTGACAGAGAGTGGGACTAATGCCCTTAAGACCATCCAGAGTAAATCCAATAGCAACATGGTGCTTCCTCAGAGTTTTTAATCTCTTTTCTTCATGTTCTGTAAGGTTAGCACTAATAATAACAGGATATATCTTTTTCTCATCAAGATAAGCATATTTCAAAGTGCCAGGCAATTGCTTTAATTCAAACACAGGATCACCTTTAGGTGGAGCGGGACCCCCTGGAGTTTCAATAGGCAAATTGTGTTTAAGGATAGGTTGTTGTTCAAAGAATATTTTATCTATTTCATTTATTTCATGCAAGTGCATATCATTTTCATGGTCTAGCAAATATTGTTCTAGTGGATCAGAAGGAGGTACGGCAATAGAAGCAAGACCAATTATTTCATCCTCACTAGGCAATTCTTTATTATGAGGTTGTTTACGAAACTTAGAAAAATTAAACTCATGAGACACATCACCAAAATTGACACTGACCATTTCTTAATGGCAATCTATCTTACATTAACAGTGTTCAAGAAAGGTATACCAAATATTATCGGACAAAAATCATCTTGTGGAGAACCATGAACTAGAAAATCGGTGTGGTATTTTATTTTCCCACACAAGACTTCAACATCTCTAACAATCCCAAGTGGTGTGATGGTGTCCCTGTTTGCAAGTTTAATAATGACATCAATATCCTCTATTTCAGCAGGTGCTATATCATTCATAATTTCTTGATATAAGGTAAAAGTAATAGCACTCACACTAGCACCCCAAATCACATAAACCATGATAGTAATGATCTCCAATCTTAATTGAAACAACAGGCATGCCCACAACAGGCTTATTCTTATCTTTAGTATCGAGTTTGGCAATTCTAGCAGATTCATCACCAAAATAAATAACATGCCCATCAATATTATCGACCAAGAGATATTTAACCATAACAATACTATGTTCTACTTTAATTTGTTCATAGGGTCTAGGTGCTTTAATGTTACTCTTGTTAACCACGATTGAAACCTTAGAATGTTCCTTTATCCTAACAGGGAAAGGTGGTTTTTCAATATAAGCAGTAGGCACAACTGGATCAACGTTGTAAATGATAGTTTCATCTTTAACTATAATTATCTCCTCAATCTTTTATTTAATAGGTATATGATATTTAAACCACTTCTCTTTAGGTATATTAACATGAGCAATAAGTGATTCACAAAAGGAGGCTACTATCTCAGAGTCAAGTCCATATTTAGTGCTAAACTTGTGAAAGCCATCGGTATTCATAAAAGATTTAATACAATCAAACTCAAGCTTAATACCTTACTCTTTACCTTTGTCGAGTTCCCAATCTTCAAAGTTTCATTTAATTCTTTCCAAAATATCCCACTAAATTCAATAGTCTTCTTCATAAAAGAACCAGTACAAGAAGTATCGAGCATGGATTGATCATTACAAGAAAGCCGAGCATAAAAATTATGTATAATAATTTCTGTTGAGAGCTCATGATTGGGGCATGAATATAACATTGATTTAAATCTTCCCCAATCTAGAGCACTACTTTATCGTTCACGAGGCCAAAAATTATATATACAATTCCGACCATGCTGAACTAGATGCATAGGATAAAACTTTTGGTGAAATTCCAATTTCAATCAATTCGAGTTCCAAGCTCCAATATCATCACATAGCCTATACCATGTCAATGATTTTTACCCCACTGATAAAGGGAAAACCTTCTCCTTAACTTCATCTCCGAGTAAACCTGTAAGCTTAAACAATTCACAAACTTCATCCACATAGATTAGGTGCATATCAGGATGTAGTGTTCCATCTCCTGCATAAGGACTAGCCAGCAGTTTCTCTATCATACCCGAAGGAATTTCATAACCAATATTTTAATTAGGTGCAATAGGTTGAGGAGCGACTCTTTGTATTTCCGGTCGAGGTGAAGATACCCCGAACAAACTCCTCAATGGATTGTTTTCCATAGTAACAAGTAACAATAAATTTCAGCACGTTATATAAATTTTCCCTTACCGATTTCCACATACCAAGGGTGTTTCACTCCCCAACAAAGGCACATGAAAAGGGTCTTGATGACCCACAAGTATAGGGCTTCAATCGTAGTCCTTTCGATAAGTAAGAGTGTCGAACCCAATGAGGAGCAGAAGGAAATGACAAGCGTTTTTCAGGAAGGTAATTTCTGCAAGCATTGGAATTGTTGGTAACAGGTAGTTTGATAACAAGATAATTTGTAACAAGTGACAAGTAGCAATAGTAACAATAGGTGCAGCAACATAGACCAATCCTTTTTGTAGCAAAGGACGGGCCAAGACAATCTCTTATAGTAAGCAAAGCGTTCTTGAGGGAACACGGGAATTTCATCTAGTCACTTTCATCATGTTGGTTTGATTCGTGTTAGCTACTTTCATAATTTGATATGTGGGTGGACCGGTGCTTGGGTGTTGTTCTTACTTGAACAAACTTCCCACTTATGATTAACCCCTCTCACAAGCATCTGCAACTACGAAAGAAGAATTAAGATAAAATCTAACCATAGGATTAAACATATGGATCCAAATCAGCCCCTTACGAAATAGCGCATAAACTAGGGCTTAAGTTTCTGTCACTCTAGCAACTCATCATCTAATAACTACTCTACAATGCATTCCCTTAGGCCCAAAGATGGTGAAGTGTCATGTAGTCAACATTCACATACACCTCTAAGGGAATCACAACATACATATCATCAAAATATCAAACTAATATCAAATTCACGTGATTACTTATGATGATATTTCTTCCATGTCCTCAAGAACAAAAGTAACTACTCACAAAACATATTCATGCTCAAGATTAGAGGAGTAATAAATATCATAATGGATCTGAACATATAATCTTCCACCGAATAAACAGGTTAGCATCAACTACAAAATGTAATCAACACTACTAGTCACCCACAGGTACCAATCTGAGGTTTTTGATACAAAGATTGAAGACAAGAGATGAACTAGGGTTTTAAGATGAGATGGTGCCGTTAAAGATGTTGATGAAGATTGGCTCTCCCGCAATGAGAGGGTTGTTGGTGATGATGATGGCTTCGATTTCCCCCTCCCAGAGGGAAGTTTACTCGGTGGAATCGCTCCGCGGGAGAGCAAAAGTGCTCCTGCCCAAGTTCCGCCTTGAGACGGTGGCGCTTCGTCCCAGAAGTCCTCTCCTCATTTTTTCTAGGTCAAAAGACCTTATGTACCAGAAGATGGGCACCGGAGGTTGGCTAGGGCCCCCACTACCCACCAGGGGCGCTAGGGGGGCAG
This sequence comes from Triticum aestivum, assembly GCF_018294505.1. Lineage (NCBI taxonomy): Eukaryota > Viridiplantae > Streptophyta > Magnoliopsida > Poales > Poaceae > Triticum > Triticum aestivum. The sequence goes on along the minus strand of NC_057804.1, from coordinate 443,297,313 downwards.
GCATGCCCTGGTGCCTAGTGGGCACCTGGGTAGCCCCCCTCTGGTATTTCTTTTATTCAATATTTTTATATATTCCAAAATAATTCTTCGTAAAATTTCAGCTCATTTGGAGATATACGGAATAGGTATCTCTGACATAGCTTTTTCAGGTCCAGAATTCCAGCTGCCGGTATTCTCCCTCTTTATGTAAACCTTGCATATTATGAGAGAAGGCATTAGAATTACTCCACAAAGTGTTATATTGCATAAAAACACTATAAATAACAGTAGGAAAACATGATGCAAAATGGACGTATCAGTCTACATCCTGAGTGCGAAGGGGTCATGGGCCAATGATCCTAAGCACTCCTGAGATTTGCGCAACTAGCCGGGGCCAGATGCACCTCCTTATACAAGAGCAGGCGTTACTGTCCACCCAAACAATCAACCCACATCTCTGAACGGTGACATCTGAAGAGATTTCGGGAGAATCGTATGACGTCGAGTGCCCATAACTTATCCCACGTGGTGGTTAGTGCAATAAGGTCAGAGGCCTACTCAGATCACGTATCCAAACCCGTCAGTGTATTGGGAGCTCGCGGAGACAATAAGTGATCTTGTCGCCCTGTCTCGTGGTCTTATGATAAGGGCCAGGCCCATCCCTCTCCTGGGGCAGTGTCTGCTTGCCCGGTCGTGCCGCGTCATTAACTCTCGTGGGTACCCTTAGGGGCAACATGTCTTCATCATAGGACTGCAATAACTCTCATGGGTATCATTGGGGTCGACCGGACTTCTACAAAGGATTGTAGTAATACTCAAAGTAACAGTGTGTTCATAACATCAAGGGAATTTGAGGAATCACCCTCTTTAGACTCTCATTCGATGTAAAATGTCAAGGTGAACTCGGATGAATCACCCTCGATGGTTTCATGCTTGAGGTGCTGCATGACAGAGTCATCATCGGGAGTGGTGAGCGAGGAATCACCCTCGAGAAACCACACCTGAGGTGCTTCACTATTGAGATATCATTGGAAGTGAGAAACGAGGCATCACCCTCAGCACTCGATAGAAACTCTGCAGAGTCATACAACTAAGGGGGTGATGGTAATGTGTTTGGTCTCTGTACAACGATCACATTGATCGAGATACCCGGTAGTGTCGGCGTTCTGGGAACGGGGGTCCCCATACTTGCCTACCTGCGGCCTGCAGCGTGGCTCCACCAGTGGCCTAGTATGACCCATCTTCATCAACCAACACTCAAGGCCCTCGCGAGGGTCCAAGCATCGCGGCGTGAACGACACAAGGCCTCGTCAGGAGCGGCCTCACCAGGCAGGCTCGCGAGGAGGCAGAGAGATCAAGGCAAGGGGTACCTCGTGAGGTTCCCGTGATGCAAGCCATGACGACCAAGGCCAGGTGGGTGCCAGCACGTGAAGTGTCCTTGTTTCCTCTTTGGTGCTAAGGGGGCAAGCGCAGGCGTGGAGTACCGAGGCATCAGGCAAAGGTTTCCATATCGGTGCAACAAGACCAAGACCAGCAGGACGGAGGTCACCTTGGAGCCCAAGACGGCGTCACCACTAGCGCCTTTGACAGGCGAAGACCACCTTTAGTCAGGATAGCTTGTACTACATGTCCCCTTTAAAAATGGTCGTTGTTGGATCCCTTCCCGCTCAATATTTGGGAAGAGGACCATGGCCTCTATAAATAGGGCTAGCCACCATAGTAGAGGGGGACGGATCGAATCCTTCCCAAGCAGGACACCACACCGGCTCAAGAACACCTCTCCTCACGAGGTTGTTCTTCCCTTGTACTGTTCATCATCAGCCCAAGAGGCAATCCACCACCACACACAGGAGTAGGGTATTACACCACAACGGTGGCCCGAACCTGTATAAATCTTGTGTCTCTTGTGTTGTAAGTTCATCAATCTAGTTTAGGGGTCGCGGCGAGGCTGAGAGCGAGATTCGCTAGGGGGAAATATTCGTGCGCACCCCAGTGTTCGAACCATAAGGGTCTTGCCGGAACCCGATATCTGAAATTTGGCACGCCAGGTAGGGATGCGTCGGAGTCTTCCTGCCGCTGATCTGCATCCCGTTGCCTCGTCGCATCCATGTCCGGCCGTCCGATGACCAACGCCGACCGCTGGGCGGCCTGGCCAGCCCGTGCCACGCTGCCTGCCCGAGAAGACCTCAACCCCGCGCCCCAGGCAGCTCGTGCACCGCAGAACGATGCGGGGCGAGGGCGGCGTGGTCCCGCACCACCCTCCCTTACTCCACGGGAGGTGCGGGCAGCTGCAAGGGCCTCAATCCATGCCACGGCCACGGCGCCGCACACTCGACGGGAGCAAGCAAACATGAGAGCCGCACTCACCGTGGCTCGGGAGCTGCTGCGATGCAGGTTGATGGAGAGCAGTCGGGACATGTTGCTGGAACACGTTGCCGAGCTCCTGGATGCCACGGCCTCGGGGGCACCGCCCTTCTGCTTCCAACTTGCACCCCGGGCCTCAGCCGGACCGCACGGCGAACCTCTCCGCGCTCGCGCGCCCCAAGGCTTCATCGACACTAGCTCAACCATCGGCGCTGGATGCTGGGTCGCACCCGCGCCACCATTGGTGAATGAGGGCATGCACACTGCCGCCTATGGCCCGGGTGGGCCACTGCCCTACCATCCTCAAGACGGCACGCTAGGCCGAGCGACATGGAGTGTGGGGCACTACGGCGAAGTCTTCGAGGCGGCGGCTATGGAGGCTTACGTGCCCTCCATGGTGGAGCGGGAGTACGCACTGGAAGATGACCCTGGCTCGTTCCTCGGGCCAGGCTGGGAAGAAGAGACGCCAGAAGCCGAGCCCTTCCAGGAGCCTCAAGGGATCCTCACCAACCGCACCGACAGCGGCAGTTACCGGGTACCGTTAATTCCTCAGGAGCAAGCTTATGCTAACCATGGGTCACAGGAGGGTTAGGTTGCAGTAACGGGCGGCTGCACCAGCTCGGTAGCCTCCCTTCCACGAGGAGGAGCACACTGGGGGCTGCAGGAGAGGGGTCGGGAGCCAGGCCCCTCCCCACAGTGCATGGAGCAAAGCCTACCCCCGGCAGAGGACCCATGGTCGCTGAGGGCGCCGCTGGCGTCCCCTTTACCCCTTTGGCATCGTCCTGGCTTCCGGTCGCCGCCAATGGTGGTCGAGGGTGGCGCAAGGCGGGGCCCTTGTCTGGCGATATGAAGCAAGGCCCAGTGCCTGTGAAGAAGGCCTAGTGCCTGTGAAGCTCGCCGCCCATGACACTCTCACGTAATAATGAGTGGGGTTGTACACGCCCCGGAGTCTCCAGAGTGCTGCCCTTGGGCCTCGGGGGCTCCCTCCCATGCCCAGTCGCAGCACTTAGCTCCGCACTGGTGAGAAGACGTCGAAGACTAGACTAGGCGCCGGACGCGGCCATTTGCTTTTTGACCCCTTTCTGTAGTTGTGCTTCCTTGCTTCGGATTTAAGTTGGAGTTGGATTTTCGTTTGCGTACGCGGGGAGGTTTACTTTTCTTGTTTGTGTGATTTCTTGCACTCTGGTTCTTGCTTTAATTTGGAGTTTGCACCAGCTGCCTCCCCCTCGCGAGCCCCTCACGGGCGGGGCTAGGCGAAGCGCACGTATGTTGTGCACCTGCCACACTACGGCCGGCGCTTTCTCTCGCAAGGCCCTCTCGACCAGGTCGGCAGGTCCCTCAGGGGATCCTCGGGAGCTCACGACCTCATGAGTTGGTCCAGGACCTGTCCTAACTAAAGGTAAACTACAGCAGCAAGCTCGCCACAGAGCTGGTAGACTCCTAGAAGCATATATTCAGCTTGGCCCTGAAAGCATAAAAACGACAATCTTTTTACATGAGGGGCATACCTCCCAAAATGCTCTTACAACCTTTGGGGCCGCGCCCGAGCTTCTGTATGCAGGATAAAAAGCAGAGAAACACAGGATCAGTCAGACATATCACTCACCGCATCCTCCTGGTCGCCTCCAGATGCATCGCTGGCGCCGCTGCCGCTGTCACTGGCATCACCATCACCGGCGCCACCGTCACCGCCATCGACCACGTCGCCTCCATCCGCCATGACTACCACCCCATCATCGTCAGAAGCAAAGGCCCTAACAAGTGCATCCACGTTGTCCTCCACCCACCGCACCAGGTCGCCCCGGATGGTCTCGGGCACCAGGGCAATGACGGCGTCAAAGTCGAAGTCAGGATTGGTGTTCTGAAGATGGATGAAGACACGGGAGAATGCGCGCCCAAGTAGGCTGCGGCTCCTCTCCTCGACAAGCTGGTGAGCTCTCTCAGAGCAGTTCTCCAGGCGCGTCACCACGTCAGTGAAGAAGCGAAGATGACTGGCATAGTTGGTCACGTGATGATGCGGGGTGTTCTCATTACAGATGTTGCCCAGGGCCACGTTGGCCCTGTTCCCGAGGTCCTAGAGCATGGGGCTGTGCATGTGCTCCAGCGTCTATCGTTGAAGCACTTCCTCTCTATTTTGCTACGTAATGGACTCGGCGTCTTCAACCCGCTGCTGAAGAGGAAGCAGCTCGGCACGGGCGGAGGTCAGCTCGGCCTGTGTCGGGACCAGGGCAGCTGCGGCGGCCTCCGCGTGCCGCTCCGCTTCAATCAGCTTGGACCTAAGGGCGGCTGTCCTGCCCGCAGCCTCGGCCTCAACCAGCTTCAGCTTCAGGTCATACCTACTCACAAGATCTGCGTGAGCCTGATAACCCACAAGTGTAGGGGATCGCAAAAGTTTTCGATAAGTAAGAGTGTCGAACCCAACGAGGATCTAAAGGTAGAATAAATATTCCCTCAAGTTCTATCGACCACCGATACAACTCTACGCACGCTTGACGTTCGCTTTACCTAGAACAAGTATGAAACTAGAAGTACTTTGCAAGTGTGATAGGATAGACTTGCAAGATAATAAAGAACACGTAAATAAAAAGTAGGGGCTGTTTAGATAAAGATGCAAGACAGTAAATATAGCGAGTGTGGAAAGTGGTGGTAGGAGTTGTGAAATTGTCCCTAAGCAATTGACTATGTTACTAGATCGGTAATCACTATTGCAATTCTATTTGAGGGAGAGGCATAAGCTAACATACTTTCTCTTCTTAGATCATATGCACTTATGATTGGAACTCTAGCAAGCATCTGCAAATACTAAAGATTCATTAAGGTAAAACCCAACCATAGCATTAAAGTATCAAGTCCCCTTTATCCCATACGCAACAATCCCCTTACTCGGATTTGTGTTTCAGTCACTCACGCAACCCACTATAAGCGAATCATGAACGCATTGCAACACCCTACAGCGGGAATCCCTCATGCTTGCGCGACAAAGAGGGCACAATAGGACAGCACCAATAATAAAACATGCAACTCAAACCAATCATAGCAATTCATCAATCACCGATAGGACAACGAAAATCTACTCAGACATCATAGGATGGCAACACATCATTGGATAATAATATGAAGCATAAAGCACCATATTCAAGTAGAGGGTATAGCGGGTTGCGGGAGAGTGGACCGCCGGATATAGATGGGGGAAGGTGATGGATATGTTGGTGAAGATGGCGGCGGTGTTGGTGAAGATTGCGGTGATGATGATGGCCCCCGGCAGCGCTCTAGTGCCACCGGAAGCAAGGGGGAGAGATGCCCCCTTCTTCTTATTCTTCCTTGACCTCCTCCCTAGATGGGAGAAGGGTTTCCCTTGTGTTCCTTGGCTCCCATGGCTTGGGAGGGGCGAGAGCCCCTCCGAGATTGGACCTATCTCTCTGTTTCTGCGTTCTCTCTTTCTGCCCCTTCACCGTTTCCTTTATATCTGGAGATCCGTAACTCCGAGGGGGTGAATATTTCGCCCGGATTTTTCTCATAAAATTAGCTTTCTTGCGGCAAAAGTAGAGCGTCAACCGCCTTACGGGTGGCCCACGAGACTCCAGGGCGTGCCCAGGGGGAGGGCGCGCCCCCCTGTCTTGTGGCCACCCCAGACACCGTTTCTCGTTGATCCTTCCTCCGGAAAATCCAAAATATTCCAAAATAATTCTCCGTTCGTTTTTATTCGGTTTGGATTCCGTTTGATATTGGTTTCCTATGAAACATAAAACATGCAACAAACAGGAACTGGCACTGGGCACTGGATCAATATGTTAGTCCCAAAAAATAGTATAAAAAGTTGCCAAAAGTATATGAAAGTTGAATAATATTGGCATGGAACAATCAAAAATTATAGATACGACGGAGACGTATCAGAGCCTCTGCCACGCGGCGGTCGACCTCTTCCTGGACTCGAGCCTCGCGTGCGCCGACATCGTTCTCCGCCTGGGCAACCTGGCGCTCCCTCGTCTCCAACCGCTCAAGATCAAGATTACGCTCGGTGGCTTCCAGCATCAGTGCTTCCTCACGCTTCTGGAGCTCCTCCTCCTTGGCAGGCGTCCCCCTCAGCGATGCAAGGACGGCTTGGTGCAGCTCCACTTGCTGCTCCAAGGAGGCGCTCCAGGCTTGGAGCTCCCATGCGCCCTTCTCTGCGATTTCGTGATGATGAGCTGCTTCCCGGGCCTCCTCCAAGGCTCGGGAGCAGGCCTCTCGCGAGGTCGCAAAGGACGCTTCGGCCTTCGCATTGTCAGGCTCGCGCTGGTGGCGCGTGAGGTTGATGGCTACCTTCAGTTTGCATCGCTCCTCGATCACCCGCAGGCCCTCGGCTTCAAGGCGCGCGTGTACGTCCACAAGATCTCCACCAAGCAGGCCCATCGCATCCATCGCCTTCTGGAAGAACTCGTGGCGGATGATGCTTCATTCGCGCGCAAGCTTGAGCACGTTGCTGATGTCATCCCCTGTTGCTGGCGCCGTCGGTGGGATCCGAAGTGGTTCGCCCCTTCTCGGCAGGGGGCTGGCGCCCCCACGGTCGCTGGCCGGGCCCTACATGGGACCCAGACTGGCACATGCTCGCCACTTGAAGAGGAGCCAAGGATTGACGCCAACCATTCACCGTCCACGACTAGAGGAGGAGCCCTGGGCAGGCTGGCCGCGCTCCAGACAAGGTTGCGAAGGAAGAGCGGCAAGGGCGCAGGCTCAAGGCACCTTGCAGGGAGGCTTGCTTCTCCAGCCGACCCCGCGCCAGGGGCGGCGTGCAGGCTTGGGACGCTCAAGGCGAGCAATGAAGGCGAGGCCAGAGGAGATTGCTTCTCAGGAGACTCCGCAGGCTTGGCAGGAGGGGCCCTGAAGAGCCATAGTCAGGAGAGGAAGCAGCGATTGAGAAATCACAAGGATAAGGTACTTACTTGTCTATGGCGATGTACTTTCTATGTTTCAACGACAGGATGGTGCCACCTGTGCAGCTCGAAGACTACTTCCTCTTCCGGAGTGCGGTGAAGTCCATGCGAAACCGCCCCAGGCGTTGGACGTGAGGGCCAACACGGCGCGCGGCTGGAAGGGCACCCAGGCGGTCGACCTCAAGAGTGCCAAGCTGGGAACAGCAATCAGGCCCAGCCTTGCGCTGGCTTGTCGAGGTCTCATGAGCTTCAGCCTCAGGAGCCGCAGACTGCATCTCCCCCTCAACAACCGCCCTAGGGTGAGCCTTGCGGGTTCCGGAGGATGACGCCTCGGGAACCTCAAGCAGCATCGGCACCTCGACACCCGCGCCTCCGGCCTCAAGCGATGCTTGCCTCCCTGCACCTACTCTTGGGGAAAGCTCGGTGCTGGCGGCAAGAAGGAGAGACCCGACGACAGGATTCTCATGAGGCCCCTCAAGGCCAACCGGGCGCAGCCCCCATTTGTCGAAGGGAGGCATCTGTCCCGCAAACTCAACCCTGTTCGAGCAGAGATATAAGAGGCTACCCTCTTGCGGCATGTCGCTTGGCGAGGGGTTGCCAGTCAAGACTTCAAGCATCGTCCTCTGCGCTTCGGGCGAAAGCTCTGACTCCTGAAGCCTCATGTGATCCTGGTCACCGGTCAGGGCCCACATCGGCCGGGAATGGTGCTGGAGAGGGGCAATGCGACACCGAGGAACTCCTTCACCACCCGGGGCGCAGTCACGCCGAGATCTCTCAACCTCCTCAACCGGAGCCAAACGAAGGAAAGGCGAGGGCTCGCAAGCCTCTCGTGTCCCCAACCGGGGTTGGGGACAGCAGGCAATGACGGAGGCGAGAGCAAGGGCTGAGCACTCCAACATCCACATACACCCACCGCGTCTAGAACCTGCTCGTGGACGGTAGGAGATCAAAATCAATCCCCGAGGCGGCCGTCTCTGTCACAGCCTGGAAGCTCACGCACCCCGAGCGCTGCGAGGGGTCAGTCAGCTGCAGCGAAAAGAAGTGGCGCAAGAGGGCAACGGAAGGAGCAATGCCCACCATGGCTTCGCAAACAAAGGCGAAGACGGTGAGAAGGGCAACAGATTGGGGATCAAGATGCATCATGTGGATCTAATAATGGGAAAGCACTACATTGAAGAAGGCGGAGAAAGAGGGAACCAGGCCAGCCCACAGCGCATCGACGAAGAACCGAACCTGAGTGACTGTCCTATCAATGGAGGCGTGGGACGCAATCCAAGCCACCATATTTCCCCGCTCGTTGAAGCTGGAGGCGAGCGCAGGACAGACCTTGCCCATGGCCTCCAGATTGAGCACCCGCGACCGGCCGACGTCGGGCTCGATTGTCGGAGGTGGGTTAGCTGCGGACAGAGGCTTCTTCCCTTTCTCCGTGCTAGTTAGCGCCATGGCAATGGAGGGAGCAGAGCTCAAGTCAGATTGGGAGCGGAAGCAGGGGCTCGAGGAAGAAGGGAGAATAGGAAGCACACCACCTGCGAGGAGGAAATTACTGTGTAGGGCACCGTGGCCGCCTAGCTAGGCGGATATTGAGGCAGCATGGGGAAGCGGAGACACCCACGTCCAGTCAGTCACCACGCATTGACCAAGGCCGCAGGCTGTTGGGGCCGCGGCGCTCCACACTTGCCCTTTGGCTTCGCCGCTAAGCCAAGTCCAAGGGCGCCTTGGGCCCGGGGGCTACTGTCGGCATTCTGGGAACGGGGGTCCCCAGACTTGCCTGCCTGCAGCCTGTGGCGTGGCTCCACTAGTGGCCCAGTTCGGCCCGTCTTCATCAACCAACACTCAAGACCCTCGCGATGGGCCAAGCCTCGTGGGGCGGACGACGCAAGGCCTCATCAGGAGCGGCCTCACCAGGCAGGCTCACGAGGAGGTGGAGAGATCAAGGAAAGGGGTACCTCACGAGGTTCCCGTGATGCAAGCCATGACGACCAAGGCCAGGCGGGCGCCAGCACACGCAGTGTCCTCGTTTCCTCTTTGGTGCTAAGGGGGCAAGCGCAGGCGTGGAGTATCGAGGCATAGGCAAAGGTTTCCATATTGGTGCAAAAATACCAAGACCAGCAGGACGGCAGGACGGTGGTCACCATGGAGCCCAAGATGGCGTCACCACCAGCGCCTTTGACAGGCAAAGACCACCTTTAGTCAGGATAGCTTGTACTAGTTTTCCCCTTTCAAAATGGCCGTTGTTGGATCCCTTCCCGCCCAATATTTGGAAAGAGGACCAGGGCCTCTATAAATAGGGCTAGACACCATAGTAGAGGGGGACGGATCGAATCCTTCCCAAGCAGGACATCACACCAGCTCAAGAACACCTCTCCTCACGAGGTTGTTCTTCCCTTGTACTGTTCATCATCAGCACAAGAGGCAATCCACCACCACACACAGGAGTAGGGTATTATACCACAACAGTGGCCCGAACCTGTATAAATTTTGTGTCTCTTGTGCTACGAGTTCATCGATCTAGTTTAAGGGTCGCGGCGAGGCTGAGAGCGAGATTCAGTAGGGGGGAATCTTCGTGCGCACCCCAGTGTTCGGACCTTAAGGGTTTTGCCGGAACCCGATATCCGACAGGTAGTACAACATGGCAACAAGGACAAGGGTGTGGGGCCACAGATGGATCACTAAACAGCCAATATTAAGCATATAGGACAATAGGTGAATTATCAACAACAGGTTACAAAATTAGGCTATGCATCAGAATAGGAGCTATCGAACAACAGTAGGAAAATCTAATGCAAGCATGGGAGAGACAGAATGGGCGATATAGGAATGATCAAGAGGGTTTTGCTTGCTTAGAAGTTCTCCTGTAAGTGGATGAACGTCTGCAGCGTAGTCTTACTCAGTGGCGTCAGCGTCGGTTTCGGGGTCTATCGGAGAAGAAACAGTAAATATAAAGCACACAGATACAGCACGATGCATGACATGGTAGTAGGCTACGCTAGGGGTGACCTAATGCAGTGTTAAGTGTTATAAACAGAGGCATTTATCGACCAGACGATTCGGAGAGGAAGTTTCCATGTTTGTTGTGTTTGGGGCATGTGATAGGTATGTGGATGGCATATTCGAATTCGTCTTATTTTTCGGATCATTTTTCATTTATAAATTATTTTCATCCGAGTTGCGGTTTATTTTCTATGAATTCTAAGGTTTCTTGCATTTTCTAAAACTATTATTAATTTGAATTAAAACAATGATTTCTATGTGTAACCACTGTGGGCTAGCCATAGTGGATGACAGGTGGGTCCAGAGGGACTAGTTGACCCAGTCAATAGTTGACTGCTCAACTGTGGTTACCATACAATGGGGCCCATATGTCATTGACTATTAGTCTAGCGGATTAAATAAATTAGGCTAATTAGATACGGGGAGCGCATGTCATGGGAACATGATTTATTTCAAGGGTGATTTAACAGGGGGTTTAACAATAACCAGTTTTAGGCCTAAATAAACTGGGCGGGGCCCGCTAACAGTGGCACAAGCCAGCCCCTGGCAGTGCACGCTCGCACACAAGGGAGGCTCGGCCATGGCCGTGCGAGCGCGGGGGGAGCGGCGGCCAGCGGCGCATGCACGCAGAAGGTCGTGGGCCACCGAGCAGCGGTGAGTGCGGCCAGGCGTGGCAGCAATGTAGCAACAGCGGTGGGAGGCGAGTAGCAGGTGGCAGCGGCATCGGCAGCAAGCGACAACAGCAAATAGGAGCACCACAGTGAGCGAGCGCAGGGCACGTGGGGGCGCGGGCGGCAGTTGGGCGAGCCAGGCGTGGCCAGAGCGCATCGGGCGCACACGCCGGCATCACAAGGGCGTGAGGAGCGCGGCAACGTGCGTGACGACTGAGAGCTCGGTCAGGGGGTGCGGCAGCCTACGACAGGGGAAGAGGGGAACGGAGCGAGGAGCTCACCGAGGAGGCACGCGACGGACCGGCGAGAGGTTAGGAGCAGCAGGGGCGAAGAATCCTTGATGGTCGACGACGACATCGAGGTTGAAGACGATGTCGATCCGCTCGATGTGGAGCTCTCCGGCTCAAGCTTGAAAGCATGGATGACGAAGAAGGTCACGACGGAGCTGCTGGACACCATGGTAGGGTGCGGGGACGACGGTGTTCACGGCTATGGCGGCGGCATGATGATGGTGGTACTCTGCATGGGCGGGGGAGATAGGTAGCATGCAGGGAAGGGGGAAAAGGCGGCTAGGGTTTCCTGGGAGGGGCGCCGAGGATGCTCTTATCCTCGAGGGGGCTGGGGGATGGTTGGCCATGGCGGCAGGATCCCCTGCAACGACCCCCTATGAACAAGAGGAAGGGGATGGCGCCACCTGTGGGTTGGGCCTTCTCCTATGCACTCGAAACCCAACAACACAGTGGGGCTTTTCAATTTTCTTTTTTTTCATGTATTAACTTCCATCATTGTTTTGCATCTTCTTTTCATACTATTTGAGTTTTGTTAAATGTGGAATGTGGTCACATATTTAAATTGCAATATTTAGCACTGCCACAAAAGGCTTGAGGATTATTTTAATCCATTTCAATTTGGTTTAATTAGGAATTTTAAAAAAGGTTGTTTTGGTACTGTTTTTGGATGAGAGGTTAAAAAGGGGAAACAAGTGATGTTATTTTCATTAATGTTAATTACATAAGGATTATTTACTAAATTATGAACTATTTTGCTTACAAGTTTGAAGATGTAATTATTTGACTTGCATTTTACACTTGAATTTGAATGTTGGATTAATTCCTAAATGCAATTTAATTAAAATGATCATGATGACATGGCACATTAGCATGTGGTCACTGTAGCTAACCACTGGGGGTGTTATAGGTTTACCGCTCAAAAAAGGACGACCAAGAGTCAATCCCGCGATCTTCTAGGCGAGAGGTTGCGCTGCTAGCTACTGAGTTGGCGTGTAGTTGATGATAAAATTGAGGGTGCGACCTACTTGACTACAAACGAGCCGATATTCCATAGGTTTTTCCATATTTTTCTGCTTTTGTTTTTTCACTGATTTTTCTTCATTTTATTTCTCTGTTTACACAAGGTTTTTTTATTTTATTTTCTTTCCTTTATCTTTAGTTTTCTTTATTCTATATTTTCTTTCTTTTATTTTCTTTCTATTTTAATTTTTTATTCTCTATTTTTTCGTTATTTTTTGCATCTTGTTTCTTTGTTTTTTATGTTTATTTTGTTTCTATTTGCGGTTTCTTTCTTCTTTTGGTAATTATTCTACAATTTTTGTATATGTCAACAACATTTTTAATAGACGTCTAATATTTTGTCCAATACTAATTCTATATTTTTGTAATACATGGTCAATATTTTTTCTATACACAATTTAACATTTTTCCAATACAAGAATAACAATTTTGTATACATGTCAACATTTTTTCTACATATTTTCCACATTTTTTTAAATACTTGATTATCAGTTTTCAAATAAAAAAAATTGAATACATAGTCAACATTTTTTTATACACATTAACTTTTCTAAACAATTGATAAACATTTTCCAAATGCATGTTCAACATTTTTAAAACTTCTTAATTAACCTTTTTATATACATTATCAAAAAAATCTTCATTTTTTAATACACGGTCAACATTTTTCTATACACATTTAACATGTTTCAAATGCTTGATTCAAATTTTCAAATACTTGTTCAACATTTTTCAAAAATTCTTTAACATGTTTACATACAATCATGAAAAAAATCATCATTAAAAATTCATAATATTTTAATACATGGTCAATATTTTTTCTATACACATGTAACATTTCCCAAACCCTTGATTAACATTTTTCAAATGCTTGTTTCACATTATTTTTTAAAATCCTTGATTAACATTTTTTATATACATGATGAAAACAATTCATCAATTTTAAATACATGTCAACATGTTTTCTATACAAATTTAACATTTTCTAAGTGCTTGATTAACATTTTTCGAACACTTGTTCAACAATTTTTCAAATGCTTATTCAACATTCTTTAAATACATGATCAAATTGTTTCACAAAATTTTATTTTTTTGTATACATGATAAACATTTTCTCTATGAACATTTAACATTTATTAAATGCTTGGTCAACATTTTTCAAATGTTTTAATGTAGATTGATTTTGTAATATATATTTATTTTGAATATTTGAAAGTGCAAACAAAGGTAAAAAAGGAAAGCGAAAAACATGAAAAAAAACATATCCATAAAAGAGACATATCAGCTCGCCTGCACCGGCCCAACTCAGGCAAACCCTCTGCGCCAGATCGGGAGCTCCTATTTGGCGCATTCAGCACCACTAAGTGCAGCTGACGCCCGTGCGTGACACCTAATGGGCTAGCCCAGCAATCTGCGAGAAAAACAGACGCAATGAGAAAAAGGTAAACTATAAATGGGCAGGCCAGGAATCAAACAAACATCGGTCGGCTAAAGAGTTGACGAGACAACAAATGGACCCAGATGGCTTTGTTCTCTGCACAGCAAAAATTGCGCTATGTAACACTTCGCTTAGTACAACATTAACATATATTTTTAACCAATATAAATCATTTGAAAAAAGAAAATGTAAAACTGGAAAAAAAGCATAAAGTTGCTATAAAAAGTTCACAAGTATGGGAAAACACTTTCGAATTCGAAAAAGTTCATGGGATTCAAAAAACTTCATCAGTTTTGTAGAAAAGTTCACAAATTTGAAAAAAAAAGTTCATCAATTATGAAAAAATCATATATTTTGATATTTTTTTCACAAAATTTAAAAAGTTCATCAATTTTTTAAAAAGTTCATTGGTTTAAAAAAATCATATAAAAGGCACTGAATTTTCATTGGTTTGACATTCTCCGCACGCTTTATCCATGTTGCAGGAGGATGGGGGTATTGATGAAGATGTGAACCATCGAATCAAAGCCGGATGGATGAAGTGGCGCCAAGCTTCTGGCATTCTCTGTGACAAGAGAGTGCCACAAAAGTTAAAAGGCAAGTTCTACAGGACGGCGGTTCGACCCGCAATGTTGTATGGCGCGGAGTGTTGGCCGACTAAAAGGCGACATGTTCAACAGTTAGGTGTGGCGGAGATGCGTATGTTGAGATGGATGTGTGGCCACACGAGGAAGGATCGAGTTCGGAATGATGATATACGAGATAGAGTTGGGGTAGCACCAATTGAGGAGAAGCTTGTCCAACATCGTTTGAGATAGTTTGGACATATTCAGCGCAGGCCTCCAGAAGCTCTAGTGCATAGCGGACGGCTAAAGCGTGCGGAGAATGTCAAGAGAGGGCGGGGTCGATCGATTTTGACATGGGAGGAGTCCGTTAAGAGAGACCTGAAGGATTGGAGTATCGACAAAGAGCTAGCTATGGACAGGGGTGCGTGGAAGCTTGCTATCCATGTGCCAGAGCCATGAGTTGGTTGCGAGATCTTATGGGTTTCACCTCTAGCCTACCCCAACTTGTTTGGGACTAAAGGCTTTGTTGTTGTTATTGTTGTTGTGAAAAAAGTTCATCGAATTTAAAAAAATATCTCATCAATTTGAAAAAAAGTTCATCAAATTCGAAAAAAGTTTAGAAACTGAAAAATTGTTCATCGATTTTACAAAAAAAAGGGAAATTGAAGAAAGTTTGGGAATTTATCATTTATCAAAAACTGTAAGAACAAAGAAATAAATAATTGTAAAAAGAAAAAACCAAACAAAATCGTTCAGAAAAACTAGAAGTAAATCAACCCAAAAGCGGGTAATCAGTCACGTCCGAAGGAGGTGGGTGGGTGGTTATTCTGACCTACTTGAGATCAGTAGGTTGCGGGTTTGAATCCCACCTAGCTCACTGTTTTTTTTATTTAAGAAATGAAAAAAATTCAACGGGCCGACCCAGCTCGCGGGAGGTGCTATGCGTTGCAGGCGCCCGTTAACGACCCAGCTCGCGGGAGGTGCTATGCGTTGCAGGCGCCCGTTAACGAAATGCAAGTTAACCGGCGCCTGCAGCGCAAATAGGATTCGCTGCCAGATCACCAGCCGATTGTGTTCATGCAAATAGTAGTCGGCGTGGCCCATTAAGGACGAGCGCTTGTCCCTGGGGGCTCCTATTCAGCACTGCTAGCACCACCGGAACACAACCAGCGCTCACTATAGACACAACACATAGGATAGCATTAAAAACGTGAAATATAACCACAAAAAAAATGTGCTCCCGTGACGAATCGAACTCACGCCCTACAATTCCTATAGGTTTTTGGCCAACCAATTGGGCATGTCATTGCAAGTGACTGAATATAGCTACAATACTTTAAGAACTATCATAGTCGCTCATACATCATTTTCTTTAAAGAAAATTGAAACTTCACAGATTCCGGGAAAAGTTCATGAGCATGCAAAAAAAACGCTGCCCTACTAAAAAACCAATGGTATTGAGAAAAGATCATCAATTTTAAAAAGTTCAATTTTTTTACAAAAAAATTTCATCAAAAAATTCCAAAAAATCATCACTTTTCGAAAAATGCTCATGAAATTTGAGAAAAGTTCATTGAATTTGAAAAAAAATCATTGAATACTACAAACATTCATCGGATTTGGAAAAAGTTCATTAATTTCGAAAAAAAAATCTCAAAATAGAAAAAAAATCCATGATTTTTGGAAAAACTTCATAGAATTTTAAAAAAAGTATAGCAAAGTTGAAAAAATTTCATTAAATTTCAAAACAAATCATCAATTTTGAAGAAAAAATCACACAATAGAAAAAGTTCATCAATTTTTTAAAAATAGTTCATTAAATTTGAAAAAAGTTTATTTAAAATTTATAATGTTCATCAATTTTGAAAAAAGTCAACAAATTTGTAAAACATTCATAAAATTCAAATAAGTTCATCGAATAAAAAAATCAATGATTTCTAAGAAAAGTTCACCAAAACTTTAAAAAAAGTTCATGGATTTGAAAAAAGTTGATCAAATTTGAAAAAAATCATCACTTCAGAAAAATATACCATCAATTTGGAAAAAGTTAATGCATTTAAGAAAAGAAAAATAAATAGGAAAAATAAATGCTGAAAACATGGGCATTTCCTATACGTATAAATATAAGAAAGGAAGTTGGTATGTACCAGTGACAAGTTGGCGTGGTTGTTATTTTAGTTCCCTCACAACAGTGAGATATCGCTTTCTCACGCCCCCTTTTGGAGTTTTAAAATAGAAGAAAAGAAATTAAATGGGTTGGCCAAAAACTGAGGGACATGTGCGCCGGTTTATAGAACGAGCTGCAACCAGTGCCAAAAGCGCTAAATACAAACCACCCAGATCTCTCGTCACACGATCCCATGTCCATGGTAGACCGTTGAACACGAACATGCGCCACTCACCAGGTAGTTGACAATTAAATTTTACTAAAAAGTTTACGAAGAAATAAAAAATGATCATAAATTAAAAAGATGTTTACAACTTTAAAATTGTACATCAATTGGCAATTTATGGATTGAAAAAACATGAAATTTGAAAAGGTTCATGAAATTTGAAAAAAAACAGAAATTCAAAATAACATTCATTTATTTGGAAAAAAATCATGAATTTGAAAAAAATCATGAATATGGTAAAAACTTTAAAACTTAGAAAAACAAAGTTCACAAATTTGAGAAGAGTTCATGAATTTGCAAAGAATTCACAGATTGGAAAGAGTTTCATGGATTCAAGAACAGTTCATGAAATTATGACAAAGTTGAAGAATTTGAAAATAATTGACAAATTCGATATTAGCTCAAGAAATTGAAAATATTTCATAAATGTTAAAAAAAATTATAAAAATAGGCAAAAATCACAAATTAATAAAAAAGAAAAGGAGAAGGAGAAAGGGAAAAGGAAACACACGAAAAAATGGCCATAAATAAATTAGAGAAAAACGGCCCAAAAGACTGCAGGAGGAACCTTAAGGGAGAACAACTAGTTGAGGAGCGCTCTTTCGGGAGCCTCCTCAACAATCATATGTGGTGGGCTGAGAGCGCGTCTCGCACGCTCTCAGCCGTCGCCACATGTCGTGCTTTGGACGCTCCCTCCGGATTTTTTTATATTTTTCACACGCTGTTTTTTGCTTTTTATGGGTGTTTTTCCAGTTTTTTGACTTTTCAGTTTTCTACTGGTCTTCCTTACCATTTCAACAAAAAAAACGAAAAATTTGCATGGAAAAATGCAATTTTTTCGTGAGAGGCATGGTTTTTCTTTCGCGAGAGGCACAATTTTGCTTCAGCGAGAGGCACGACCGTGCCTCCTAGAAATGGAAAAAATGTGTTTTATCTTCTTTTTTTCTTTCTTGAGAGGCACGATTTTGCTTCCGTGAGAGGAATGGCCGTGCATCTCGGAAACAGAAAAACGTGTTTTTTCTTTTTTTCCGCAAAAGGCATGGTTTTGCCTCTGCATTGAAATGGAAAAACATGTTTTCTCTTTTTTCCTGCCGTGAGAGCTACGGTTTTGCTTTCGCGAGAGGCGTGTTTGTGCCTCTCGGAAAGGGAAAAAACACTTTTCTGTTTTTTTCATGAGAGGCGCGATATTGCTTCCATGCAAGGCACAAATTTGCTTTCGCGATTTGCACGGTCGTGCCTCTCGGAAAAGTCTTCCGAAAAGGAAAAAGACGTGCTCCCGATTCCATTTCTTCGTCCTGTTTTTCGTGAAAAAAAAAGTTCATAAAAATCTATCAACATAGGATTATGTTTTGAAGATCTCTACGCAAGGAATACAACAATAAAAACGGTTCGAGATTGGGATGCACAGTTTAAGAGAAAAAATATTTTGAATAAACGGATCTACGAAAAAAGGAAAAATTCTCGGATTGCAACAAGTGGAGCACATGCAGCGCGCCACTTGTCTCAACCTGGGTAGGGGGAGTGATCTTTGGAAGTAGCACTCCTCAATTAGTGATTTCGACCTTAAGGTTCCCAAAACCAGTGTGGGAAAGGATGTAATGGGCCAGCCAAATTAGAACTTACAAATGAAGGGACGGTTTGCGTGTTGTACGGTTTATATGCGGGGCCTCCTATATGGTGCTGTATGCGCCGGCAGCCACTGGAGTGTGCACCCTCCTCGCTCCCCCGCGCGCCCTCATGGGCCAGCCCATCTGCGGGGCGGGAAGTCCCTAGGGATTTTTTTTCTGTTTTTAGATTCTTTTCAATTTTCAAAAATAATTCGGGATTTCAAAAAAGTTGCAAATTGTTGAAATGTTCGTGAATTCAAAATTTGTTCATGATTTCAAAATTTTCAAAATTCGTGAATGCTCATGAATTCAAAAAATGTTCACAATTTTAAGAATAATGTTTGTCTATTCAATTTTTTTATATTTTCAGAAAAAATATTCATGAATTTCTAAAAACAAATTCGCTATATTAAAAATGTTTGACAATTTTGAAGAATGTTCCCAAATTTTAAAAAATGTTCACAAAATTCAGAAATTTTTCAAAAAATGTTGATGTTTTCCAGAAAATGTACAAAATTCATAGAATGTTCGTGAATTTGAAAAATGTTCATGGTTTTAAAATATGTTCTAGAAATAAAAAAATAGAATTTCAAAAAATGTTCATGATTGTGAAAAGATGTTCACTTTTTCCAAAAATGTTCATGAATTTGTAAAAAAAATGTTCATCAACTCAAAAAAAATGTTTGCAGATTTGTAAAAAATGTTCAGACTTATGAAAAATATTCACAATTTGAGAGCAATTGTTCACAAATTTGAAACATATTGAAAAATGGAAATACAAAAGGAGAAAAAAGAAAATAAGTACATTAAAGAACAAAAATAAAAAACTAAACAAAAAAAGAAATAATAGAAAATAAAAAAGATTTTTGCAAGTGAAAAAATGAATAAAGGAAAAATAGAAAAAAGTAATAGAAAAGGAAACATAAAAGGAAAAATGAAAAAAACTGGGGGACCTCGCACCCGACATGGGTCGGCCCAGAAGGCGAGCATGGGAGCTGGGGGGTGCAAGCTAGGGTGCTAGGGGCGCCCTACACTGGTTTATGTTGTATGTGGCGTTATAAGCTATCGCAAGTGAAGGCGAAATCACTAATTGAGGAGGACTCCTTTCAAAGATCACTCTGATACGTCTCCAACGTATATATAATTTATTAAGTATTCATGCCATGTTTTAAAAAAAAATAGTTTTGGTATGATTTGATTAGAACTAACCTGGACTAATGCTGTTTTGAACAGAGCTACCGTGGTGTCGTTTTTATGCAGAAATAAAAGTTTTCGGAATGGGCTGTAAATTTACGGTGATTTTTTATGGACCAAAAGGGACCGTCGAATCACCGGAGTTGGGCCAGGAAGTGGACGAGGGAGCCACAAGCCTGGGGCGCCCACTCCCTGGCTCCCCCCCTCCCCCCGAGCTTGTGGGCCCCTCAGGCACTCCCTTGACCTGAGACCGACGCCAAAAAATCCTACAAATACCCAAAACCCCAGAAAGAACCCTAGATGAGAAGTTCCACCACCGCAAGCCTCTATAGCCATGAAAAACCAATCGAGACTCGTTTCGGCACCCTGCTGGAGGGGGAAATCATCACCGAAGGCCATCTTCATCATCCCAGCGGCCACCATGATGAGGAGGGAGTAGTTCACCCTCGGGGCTGAGGGTATGTACTAGTAGCTATGTGTTTGATCTCTCTCTCTATCATGTTCTTCATTTGGCATGATCTTGATGTACCGTGAGCTTTGTTAATATATTTGGATCTTATGGTGTTCTTCCCTCTCTACCTTCTTGTGATGAATTGAGTCTTGCTCTTTGAGGTTTTGTTATGTTGGATTGAATATTGGATTGAGAACACTTGATGTATGTCTTCCATATGGATACCCGTGGTGACAATGGGGTATCATATTTATTCACTTGATGTATGTTTTGGCACTCAAATCGCGGATTCCCGAGGCGACATTGGGGTAATCTATGCATAGGGGTTGATGCATGTTTCGTCCTTGTTTCTCCGATAGAAATCTGGGGGCACTCTTTGGAGTGATTCTTTGTTGCATGTTGAGGGTGTGTTATATTATCCAATTACGCTTTCATTGTTGAGAGATTTTGCACTAGTCAAAGTATGGATCCTAGGCCTTGTTTTCAAGCATTGCAATGCCGTTTTTGGTCACTTTTGTTATTAGTTACATTGCTGGTTTTATATTTTCAGATTACAAAAGCCTATATCTATTATCCATATTACACTTCTATCACCATCTCTTCACCGAACCAGTGCACCAATACAATTTACCATTGTATTGGTTGTGTTGGAGACACAAGAGACTCTTTGTTATTTGGTTGTAGGGTTGTTTGAGAGAGACCATCTTCATCCTACACCTCCCACAGATGGATAAACCTTAGGTCATCCACTTGAGGGAAATTTGCTACTATCCTACAAAACTTTGCGCTTGGAGGCCCAACACGAGTCTACAAGAATAAGTTGTGTAGTAGACGTCAAGCTCTTTTCTGGCGCCGTTTGCCAGGGAGGTGAGTGCTTGAAGGTATATCTTTAGATATTGCAACGGAATCTTTTAGCTTCTTGTTTTATCACTATTTTGGTTTATAAAAGAGAACTACAAAAAATGGAATTGAGGTTGCTACATATAATTCATCTTTATAATGTCTTTCTTGAAAACAATGGATCAGAAAATTGTGCCAAAGTGTTAGAAGAAGAAGTCAATACAATGTTTGGCACTAAATATATGAATGATGAGCATAATTGCAATGTTGTTAGTATGAATTCCTTGAATATCCATGATGCTAATGATATGCAAAGCCACAAGGTTGGGGATGCTATGTTTGATGAAGATGATATTTTTAGTCCCCCAAGTTTTGAAGAGAAAATTTATTATGATGATAGCATGAGAACAAAGTTGTTACCTATGATGATTATTGTGATGACATGTATGCTATAAAGAATAATGATAACCATGAAACTTGTCATCATGATTTTAATGTTCAATTTGATTATGTCAATCAAGTATCTCATGATAGTTATTTTGTTGAGTTTGCTCCACTACTATTGATGAGCGTAATAAAAAATTTATGCATGTGGATCATGAAGAGAATGCTTTATGTGGTAGCTATATTGTGTTGAGTGCACTAGATTATCTTTATAAAGTTTTGCTTGAAATTCGTGAATCTGAAAATTGTGTTGAAGTGCTAAAAGAAGAAATTTATAAAGTGATTCACGATAGCTCCTTGAATGAAAAGCATGATTCCAATGATGTTATTATAAATTCTATTAATGTCAATTGTGCTAATAATATGCAACACCCCAAGCTTGGGGATGCTAATTTTGCTATGTCCACTACTTATTGCAATGATCATGATTGGGGTGATAATGCTTATTATGATCTTGAAAATTTATTTAAGCCTCATGATGAATATGTTTGCGATAATATTGAAAGTGTGTAATTTGTTCTCCTATAAATTTTCTGTGCATAGGAAGTATGTTAGACTTAAACTTGTTTTTCACATGCTTTATGATGCTTTCTTCGTGCTATAATTTTTTGTCTTTCTTGTGAGAATCATTAAAATTGTCAACGCCTACCTAAAAGTCTTTAAAGAAAATTTGGGGACTAAAAATATCATCTTCATCAAACATAGCATCCCCAAGCTTATGCCTTTGCATATAATTAGTATCATGGATATTCATAGAATTCATACTAACAACATTGCAATCATGCTCATTCAAAGATTGTATGCCAAACATTTTATTGCATTCTTCCTCTAGCAATTGAGCACAATTATCAGAATCCTTATTTTCATGAAAGACATTAGAAAGATGAAGCATATGAGGCAACCTCAATTCCATTTTTTGTAGTTTTTCTTTTACAAACTGAACTAGTGATAAAATGAGAAACCAAAAGATTCAATTGCAAGTTCTAAAGATATACCTTCAAGCACTCACCTCCCCGGCAACGGCGCTAGAAAAGAGCTTGATGTCTACTATGCAACCTTCTTTTTGTAGACTCGTGTTGGGCCTCCAAGCGCAGAGTTTTGTAGGACAGTAGCAGTTTTCCCTTAAGTGTATGACCTAAGGTTTATCAATCCGTGGGAGGCGTAGGATGAAGATGGTCTCTCTCAAACAACCTTGCAACCAAATAACAAAATAGTCTCTTGTATCCCCAACACACCTAATACAATGGTAAATTGTATAGGTGCACTAGTTCGGCAAAGAGATGGTGATACAAGCGTAATATGGATGGTAGATATAGGTTTTTGTAATCTGGAAAATATAAAAACAGTAAGGTAGCAAGTAACAAAAGTGAGCAAAAACGGCATTGCAATGCTTAGAAACAAGGCCTAGGGTTCATACTTTCACTAGTGCAAGTTCTCTCAACAATAATAACATAATTAGATCATATGGCAATCCCTCAACGTGCAACGAAGAATCACTCCAGAGTTCCTATCGCGGAGAACATAAGATGAAATTGCTTGTAGGGTACGAAACCACCTCAAAGTTATTCTTTCCGATCAATCCATTGAGCTATTTCTATAAGTGTCACAAACAGACCTAGAGTTCGTAGTAAAATAACACCATATGACACACATCGATCAACCCTAATGTCACCTAGATACTCCAATGTCACCACAAGTATCCGTGGGTCAATTATACAATATGCATCAAACAACTTCAGATTCATAATATTCAATCAAACACAAAGAACTTCAAGAGCATCCCAAGATTTCTACCGGAGAAAGGAATATGAAAACGTGCATCAATCCCCAATGTCACCACGGGAATCCGCAAGTTGATAACCAAAACATACATGAAGTGGATCAATAGAACATCCCATTTTCACTACAGTTATCCCATCACAAGACATACATTAAGTGCTCTCACATCCAAAGATTCAATCCGGCATAACAAAACCTCAAAGGAAAAGACTCAATTCATCACAAGGTAGAGAGGGAGAAACACCATATAGTCCAACTATAGTAGCAAAGCTCACGGTACGTCAAGATCGTGCCAAATCAAGAACTCGAGAGAGAGATCAAACACATAGCTATTGGTACATACCCTCAGCCTCGAGGGTGAACTACTCCCTCCTCGTCATGGATACCGCCGGGATGATGAAGATGGACACTGGTGATGGTTTCCCCCTCCGGCAGGGTGCCGAAACTGGCTTCCAATTGGTTTTGCATGGCTACAGAGGCTTGCGGCAGCAGACTCCCGATCTAGGTTTCTTTTTGGGGGTTTCTGGATTTATAGAAATTTTTGGCATCGGTTTCACGTCTGGGGGGGGGGTCCAAGAGTCAGTGACAAGGCAGGTGGGCGCGTCCTCCACCCTGGTCGTGCCCAGCTCTTGTGCTTCGGGGGCTTCTTCTGGTCCATAAAAAATCACCGTAAATTTTCAGCTCGTTTGGACTGTAAAACTCAAAAACAAGGAAAAAAACAGAAATTGGCACTGAGCTCTAGGTTAATAGGTTAGTCCCAAAAATAATAAAAAATAGCATATAAATGCATATAAACATCCAAGATAGATAATATAATAGCATGGAACAATCAGAAGTTATAGATACATTGGAGACGTATCACTCACCCAGTGACAAAAGGGGTAGCAAGGCACGTATTTTTATTGCTTCCATTAAGGATAAAAAGATGGGTTTGTTACTATATTGATTGGATCTATCCCTATACATCATGTCATATTGTTTAAGGTGTTACTCTATTCTTGTTAACTTAATACACTAGATGCATGTTGGATAGCAGTCGATGTGTGGAGTAATAGTAGTAGATGCAGAATCATTTCGGTCTATTTGTCACGGTCGTGATGTCTATATTCATGATCATTGCCTTAGATATCGTCATAACTATGTGCTTTTCTATCAATTGTTCAACAGTAATTTGTTTACCCACCGTATGTGTTCTTTCAAGAGAGAAGCCTCTAGGAAACCTATGGCCCCCGAGTCTATTTTTATCATATTATTTTTAGATCTATAAAACCAAAACCCACAAAATACCTTGCTGCAATTTATTTACCTTTACTTTATTTTACACTTTTATTTATCTTTTATACCTATCTCTATCAGATCTCATCATTGCAAGTGACCCTGAAGGGATTGACAACCCATTTTTCGCGTTGTGTGCAAGTATTTGTTTGTTTGTGCAGGTGCATCTATTGGAGACTTGTGTGTTCCTCCTACTGGATTGATACATTGGTTCTTAACTGAGGGAAACATTTATCTCTAATTTATTGCATCATCATTTCCTCTTCAAGGGAAAAAAAATCAACGCAAGCTCAAGAAGTAGCAAGTTGTTAGAGAGTTTGTTCCTCTAAAGATTAGTAGGGAACAAAATAGGTAGCACATCAATTGGCATTTTATAGCCATACTAAAGCTTGTACTGTGGTGTGGTTGAACTCGAGCCCTCCATATTGTGAGGACTTGTTGTCATTGTAACCCTATCATTATGGAATCAAACTCTCTTTCACCCCACAAAAAAAATAAGAAGGAACGCTTGTCAACTAGTTGCTCCCGGAGGATATCTCGTGTCGAGACTCTCGCCTTGAGTGGCAGGCAGCCTAGGCGGGCACCTCCTATACAATGCCAGCGCCAGGTTCTACAACTAGCGCTCACACGCCATGCTGCTAGGCCGACCCAATAATCCGAGGAAGTTGCTCTCAACCATAGCAAAAAAAGAAGTTTTTATTGTTGTTGATAATTTGCGAATAGCGGGACACAAACTCCCACATGAGCGCTGATGGCTGTAGCTCCTAACCACCAGGTCAAGCTCATTGACTACAACTAGAAAATAGTGCTATTTGACCCTTCCTTTTGTCAAAGTATATATCCAATATACATTATTTTGAAAAGAAAGTACAAAATTGGAAAAGAATTCTAAAAGATAATGAAAACAACCACAAATTTGAAAAGAAGGTTAACACACATTGGAAAAGGTTTGTGGAAATGAAAAAAGTTCATCGACGTTGAAAAAAAGTTCATTGAATTTGAAAAAATAAGTTCATCGACTTTAAAAAAAGTCATCAAGTTTGGGAAAAAGGTCCAACTATTCTAAAAAAAGTTCATCGAATTTGAAAAATAGCTCATGAATTTTGAAAAAGTTCATCAAATTTTAAAAAAATCATCAAATTGAAAAAATTCCATTGGATTTAAAAAAAGTTCATCAAATTGAAAAAAGTTCATCAATTTTTAAAAAAGTTCATCAAAAGGTTAAAAAAGTTCATTGACTTGGAACAAAAGTTAATCAAATTTGAGAAAAAGATTATTGAAATTGGAAAATTTTCATAAATTTTGAAAAAACCATTGATTTGGAAAATAATAACGGATTTAAGAAAATAAAAAATAAACAGGAAACAAAAAAATGAAACAGGAAAATATAGGGTGGGCATTTCATTTCCTATACATAGAAATATGAAAAAAGAAGTAGGCAATCACAAGCGTCAAGGTGGCATAGTGGTTAGTGTAGTCGACCCGGAACAAATTGATCACGAGTTTGATCCCTGTCAATCGCATTCCTCGTATCCTATTTTGAGATTTAAACAGAAAAAAAAAACGTGAAATCAGTCGGCCCAAGCGCGGGAGGGGGGTGTGGTCTTCAGGCGCCCACTAGCAAAATGACCTTTAACGGGCGCTTCAGGCGCCAAATAGGGATTGCTGCCATGGCGCGCCTATGTCTTGCCTAACACGAGACGAAGTGTGCCCTCCCGTCAGGGGGTCGCAACCATGCCGGATCATGTAGGTTCCAAGTTAGTTCGTAGTTCCCTGTTTTTTCTATTTGTTAATTTTTTCTTTATTCTTATTTTCAAAAATAGTGTGGATACATATATTTCAAACTATATAATTAATTTATATATTTTGAATTGCTAATTTTTAAAATGCCAATGCAATGTAAAAATGGTTGGCTTAATTCAAAGAAAATGTTGATTGCATACAAAAAATGTTTGCAACATTTTAAAATTTTCTAACATTTCAAAAAAGAAATACGTGACATTATAAAAAATGTTAGTCGCATATTTAAAAATGCTAAATGTATATCAAATAAATGTAGTACGACTGTTAGCAACACCTCCTCCCCAAGAAAAGCTTAGGGTTCCTTTGCCTCCCGTCGGCGCCACCGCTGGTTCGCCTCGTCTCCGGTGGCCTTAGGGCCATGGTGGCACGGTGGATCACGACCCTTGCCAGCGGGAGGGCTCCGTTTTTAGATGTTTCTTCAACTTTTGTTAGGGTTTGTGTTCTGCTTGGAAGACGAGACGAGGGCGGCTCCCTGAAGATGAAATAAGGTTCTCCTCGCCCAATCCCTGTTTTGGTGGTGCGTCTAGTATCATTGGTGGGCGTGTGGTGATGTGTCTCCGGTGGGTCTATCCTTGGTGGATTTGCTCGGATTTGGTCGTAGTTTGTCTATGTTTGTGTTTCTTCAGGTTGGATCCTTCTGATCTACACTACTCTTCATCGGTGATAGTTGATACGTCTCCAACATATCTATAATTCATGAAGTATTCATGCCATGTTTACAATGATTTTGGTATGATTTGATTAGAACTAACATGGACTGACGTTATTTTGAGCAGAACTACCGTGGTGTTGTTTTTTGCCCAGAAATAAAAGTTCTTGGAACGAGCTGAAAATTTACGGAGAATATTTTTGAAAAATATAAAAAGTACTGGAACAAAAAGATATCGGAGAGGAGTACCGAGGCAACCACAAGGGTTGGGGGCGCCCCCTGCCTTGTCATCACCTCGTGGGCCCTCTTGACTTGTCCCCGGCACCAACACTTCCTATAAATCCCAAAACCTCCAGAAATTAGCCTAGATCGGGAGTTCTGCCGCCGCAAGCCTCTGTAGCCACAAAAAACCAATCAGGAGCCTGTTCCGAAACCCTGCCGGAGGGGGAAACCATCACCGATGGCCATCTTCATCATTCCGGCGCTCTCAATGACGAGGAGGGAGTAGTTCACCCTTGGGACTGAGGGTATGTACCAGTAGCTATGTGTTTGATCTCTCTCTCATGTTCTTGATTTGGCACGATCTTGATGTATCGTGAGCTTTGCTACTATAGTTGGATTATATGGTGTTTCTCCCTCTCTACCTTGTGATGAATTTAGTCTTTTCCTTTCAGGTTTTGTTATGTCGGATTGAATTTTTGGATGTGTGAGCACTTAATGTATGTCTTGCGATGGGATATCTATAGTGAAAATGGGATGTTCTATTGATCCACTTGATGAATGTTTTGTTTATCAACTTGCGGATTCCCGTGGTGACATTGGGGTAATCTATGCATAGGGGTTGATGCATGTTTTCATATTCCTTTCTTCGGTAGAAATCTCGGGATGCCCTTGAAGTTCTTTGTGATGGATTGAATATTATGAATTTGAAGTTGTTTGATGCATATCATATAATTGACCCACAAATACTTGTGGTGACATTGGAGTATCTAGGTGACATTAGGGTTGATTGATGTGTGTGACATGGTGTTATTTTACTATGAACTCTGGGGCCATTTGTGACACTTATAGGAATAGCCCACTGGATTGATCGGAAAGAATAACTTTGAGGTGGTTTCATACCCTACACGCAATTTTTCATCTTATGTTCTCCGTGATAGGAACTTTGGAGTGATTCTTTGTTGCACGTTGAGGGATTGTTATATGATCCAATTTATGTTATCATTGTTGAAAGAACTTGCACTAGTGAAAATATGAACCCTAGGCCTTGTTTCTAAGCATTGCAATACCGTTTTCGCTCACTTTTGTTACTAGTTACCTTGCGGTTTTTATATTTTCAGATTACAAAAAACCTATAGCAACCATCCATATTACACTTGTATCACCATCTCTTCGCCTAACTAGTGCACCTATACAATTTACCATTGTATTGGGTGTGTTGGGGACACAAGAGACTCTTTGTTATTCGGTTGCGGGGTTGTTTGAGAGAGACCATCTTCATTCTATGCCTCCCACGGATTGATAAACCTTAGGTCATCCACTTGAGGGAAATTTGCTACTATCCTATAAAACTCTTCGCTTAGAGGCCCAATAGGAGTCTACAAGAAGAAGGTTGCGTGGTAGACATCAAGCTCTTTTCTGGCGCCGTTTCTGGGGAGGTGAGTGCTTGAAGGTATATCTTTAGATCTTGCAATCGAATCTTTTAGTTTCTTGTTTTATCACTAGTTTAGTCTATAAAATAAAATTACAAAAAAATGGAATTGAGATTGCCTCATATGCTTCAACTTTTTAATGTCTTTTGTGAAAATGATGGAAAGGAAAATTGTGCTCAAGTGCTAGAAGAAGAAGTCAATAAAAGTTTGGCACTAAATATTTGAATGATGAGCATGATTGCAATGTGTTGGAAATATGCCCTAGAGGAAATAATAAAAGTATTATTATTATATTTCCTTGTTCATGATAATTGTCTTTTATTCATGCTATAACTGTATTATCCGGAAATCGTAATACACGTGTGAATACATAGACCACAATATGTCCCTAGTGAGCCTCTAGTTGACTAGCTCGTTGTGATCAACAGATAGTCATGGTTTCCTGGCTATGGACATTGGATGTCGTTGATAACGGGATCACATCATTAGGAGAATGATGTGATGGACAAGACCCAATCCTAAGACTAGCACAAAAGATCGTGTAGTTCATTTGCTAGAGCTTTGCCAATGTCAAGTATCTCTTCCTTCGACCATGAGAGCGTGTAACTCCTGGATACCGTAGGAGTGCTTTGGGTGTATCAAACGTCACAACGTAACTGGGTGACTATAAAGGTGCACTACAGGTATCTCCGAAAGTATCTATTGTTTTATGCGGATCGAGACTGGGATTTGTCACTCCGTGTAAACGGAGAGGTATCTCTGGGCCCACTCGGTAGGACATCATCATATGCGCAATGTGACCAAGGAGTTGATCACGGGATGATGTGTTACGGAACGAGTAAAGTGACTTGCCGGTAACGAGATTGAACAAGGTATTGGATACCGACGATCGAATCTCGGGAAAGTAACATACCGATAGACAAAGGGAATTGAATACGGGATTGATTAAGTCCTTGACATCGTGGTTCATCCGATGAGATCATCGTGGAACATGTGGGAGCCATCATGGGTATCCAGATCCCGCTGTTGGTTATTGGCCGGAGAACGTCTCGGTCATGTCTACATGTCTCCCGAACCCGTAGGGTCTACACACTTAAGGTTCGATGACGCTAGGGTTATAAAGGAAGTTTGTATGTGGTTACCGAATGTTGTTCGGAGTCCCGGATGAGATCCGGGACGTCACGAGGAGTTCCGGAATGGTCCGGAGGTAAAGATTTATATATGGGAAGTCCTATTTTGGCCACCGGAAAATGTTCGGGATTTTTCGGTATTGTACCGGGAAGGTTCTAGAAGGTTCCAGAGTGGGGCCCACCTGCATGGGGGGACCCACATGGACGTGGGTAGTGGGGGCAAGGCCCCACACCCCTGGTCAAGGCGCACCAAGATCCCCCCTTAGAAGGAATAAGATCATATCCCGAAGGGATAAGATCAAGATCCCTAAAAAGGGGGGATAACAATCGGTGGGGAAGGAAATAATGAGATTTCTTTCCTCCCACCTTGGCCAACGCCCCAATGGACTTGGAGGGCAAGAAACCAGCCCCTCCACCCCTATATATAGTGGGGAGGCGCATGGGAGCTACACACGAAGTTCTGGCGCAGCCCTCCCCCTCTCCCAAGTCGTCCTCCTCTCCCGTGGTGCTTGGCGAAGCCCTGCTGGATTGCCACGCTCCTCCATCACCACCACACCGTTGTGCTGCTGTTGGATGGAGTCTTCCTCAACCTCTCCCTCTCTCCTTGCTGGATCAAGGCGTGGGAGACGTCACCGGGCTGTACGTGTGTTGAACGCGGAGGTGCCGTGCGTTCGGCACTTGATCATCGATGATTTGAATCACGACGAGTACGACTCCTTCAACCCCGTTCTCTTGAACGCTTCCGCTTAGCGATCTACAAGGGTATGTAGATGCACTCTCTTTCTACTCGTTGCTGGTCTCTCCATAGATAGATCTTGGTGACATGTAGGAAAATTTTGAATTTCTGCTACGTTCCCCAACAGTGGTATCAGAACTAGGTCTATTGCGTAGATTCTTTGCATGAGTAGAACACAAAGTAGTTGTGGGCGTTGATTTTGTTCAATATGCTTACCGTTACTAGTCTAATCTTGTTTCGACGGTATTGTGGGATGAAGCGGCCCGGACCGACCTTACACGTACTCTTACGTGAGCCAGGTTCCACCGATTGACATGCACTTGGTGCATAAGGTGGCTAGCGGGTGCCAGTCTCTCCCACTTTAGTCGGAACGGATTCGATGAAAAGGGTCCTTATGAAGGGTAAATAGCAATTGGCATATCACGTTGTGGTCTTGCGTAGGTAAGAAACGTTCTTGCTAGAAACCCATAGCAGCCACGTAAAACATGCAACAACAATTAGAGGACGTCTAACTTGTTTTTGCAGGGTATGCTATGTGATGTGATATGTCCAAGAAGAATGTGATGAATGATATGTGATGTATGAGATTGATCATGTTCTTGTAATAGGATTCATGACTTGCATGTCGATGAGTATGACAACCGGCAGGAGCCATAGGAGTTGTCTTTATTTATTGTTTGACCTGCGTGTCATTGAAGAACGCCATGTAAACTACTTTACTTTATTGCTAAACGCGTTAGTCATAGAAGTAGAAGTAGTCGTTGGCGTGACAACTTCATGAAGACACGATGATGGAGATCATGGTGTCATGCCGGTGACGATGATGATCATGGAGCCCCGAAGATGAAGATCAAAAGGAGCAAAATGATATTGGCCATATCATGTCACTATTTGATTGCATGTGATGTTTATCATGTTTATGCATCTTGTTTGCTTAGGACGACGGTAGTAAATAAGATGATCCCTTACAAAATTTCAAGAAGTGTTCTCCCCTAGCTGTGCACCGTTGCTACAGTTCGTCGCTTCTAAGCACCACGTGATGATCGGGTGTGATGGATTCTTACGTTCACATACAACGGGTGTAAGACAGTTTTACATAGCGAAAACACTTAGGGTTAACTTGACGAGCCTAGCATGTGCAGACATGGCCTCGGAACACGGAGACCGAAAGGTCGAGCATGAGTCGTATGGTAGATACGATCAACATGAAGATGTTCACCGATGATGACTAGTCCGTCTCACGTGATGATCGGACACGGCCTAGTTGACTCGGATCATGTGATCACTTAGATGACCAGAGGGATGTCTATCTAAGTGGGAGTTCATAAGATGAACTTAATTATCCTGAACATAGTCAAAAGACCTTTTGCAAATTATGTCGTAAGCTCGCGCTTTAGTTCCACTGTTTAGATATGTTCCTAGAGAAAATATAGTTGAAAGTTGATAGTAGCGATTATGCGATCAGTAGAAAGCTTATGTCCTTAATGCACCGCTCAGTGTGCTGAACCCCAACGTTGTTTGTCGATGTTGCGAACATCGGACATACACGTTTTGATAACTACGTGATAGTTCAATTAAATGGTTTAAGTAGAGGCACCAAAGACGTTTTCGAAACGTCGCGGAACATATGAGATGTTTCGAGGGCTGAAATTGGGATTTCAGGCTCGTGCCCACGTCAAGAGGTATAAGACCTCCGACGATTTTCTTAGCCTGCAAACTAAGGGAGAAAAGCTCAATCGTTGAGCTTGTGCTCAGATTGTCTGAGCACAACAATCACTTGAATCGAGTGGGAGTTGATCCTCCAGATGAGATAGTGATGTTTCCCCAAAGTCATTGCCACCAAGCTGCTAGAGCTTCGTGATTAACTATAACATATCAGGGATAGATATGATGATCTTTGAAATATTCATGATGTTTGACACCGCGAAAGTAGAAATCAAGAAGGAGCATCAATTGTTGATGGTTGGTGAAACCACTAGTTTCAAGAAGGGCAAGGGAACAAAGGGATACTTCATGAAACGGCAATTCAGCTGCTGCTCTAGTGAAGAAACCCAAGGTTGAACCCAAACCCGAGACTAAGTGCTTCTGTAATAAGGGGAACAACCACTGGAGCAGCATTACCCTAGATACTTGGTAGATGAGAAGGCTGGCAAGGTCGATAGAAGTATATTGGATATACATTATGTTAATGTGTACTTTACTAGTACTCCTAGTAGCACCAGGGTATTGGATACCGGTTTGGTTGCTAAGTGTTAGTAACTCGAAATAAAAGCTACGGAATAAATGGAGACTAGCTAAAGGTGAGCTGACGATATATGTTGGAAGTGTTTCCAAGGTTGATATGATCAAGCATCGCACGCTCCCTCTACCACCGAGATTGGTGTTTGCGTTGAGCATAGACATGATTGGATTATGTCTATCGCAATACGGTTATTCATTTAAGGAGAATAATGGTTACACTATTTTTGAATAATACCTTCAATGGTCTTGCACCTAAAGGAATGGTTTATTGAATCTCGGTCATAGTGATACACATTTTCATGCCAAAAGATATAAGATAGTAATGATAGTACCACTTACTTGTGGCACTGCCATGTAAGTCATAATGGTATAAAATGCATGAAGAAGCTCCATATTGATGGATCTTTGGACTCACTCGTTTTTGAAAAGTTTGAGACATGCGAACCATGTCTATTGGTGTATATGCATGAAGAAACTCCATGCAAATGGATCGTTCGGACTCACTTGATTTTGAATCACTTGAGATATGCAAATCATACCACATGGGCAAGATGACTGAAAAGCCTCATTTTCAGTAAGATGGAACAAGATAGCAACTTGTTGGAAGTAACACATTTTGATGTGTGCAGTCGAATGAGTGCTGAGGCATGCAGTGAATATCATTATGTTCTTACTTCACAGATGATTCGAGTAAATGTTGAGTATATTTACTTGATGAAACACAAGTCTGAATTATTGAATGGTTCAAGTAATTTCAGAGTGAAGTAGCAGATCATTGTGACAAGAGGATGAAATGTCTATGATATGATCATAGAGATGAATATCTGAGTTACGAGTTTTGGCACACAATTAAGACATTGTGGAAATTGTTTCGCAATTAATACCGCCTGGAACACCATAATGTGATGGTGTGTCCGAACATCATAGTTGCACCCTATTGGATATGGTGCGTACCATGATGTCTCTTATCGAATTACCACTATCGTTCATGGGTTAGGCATTAGAGACAACCACATTCACTTTAAATAGGGCACCACGTAATTCCGATGAGATGACACCGTATGAATTATGGTTTAGAGAAACCTAAGTTGTCGTTTCTTAAAAGTTTGGGGCTGCGACGCTTATA
The DNA here is from genome assembly GCF_018294505.1 of Triticum aestivum. Classification (NCBI taxonomy): domain Eukaryota; kingdom Viridiplantae; phylum Streptophyta; class Magnoliopsida; order Poales; family Poaceae; genus Triticum; species Triticum aestivum. The sequence goes on along the minus strand of NC_057804.1, from coordinate 443,263,761 downwards.
TGAAAAAGTTTCAGGTTGATAAGCTCGAACCCAAAGCGGATAAAATGCATCTTCATAGGAAACCCAAAACAGTTGGGTATACCTCCTAATTCAGATCCGAAAGCAATATGGATTGTTTCTAGAATCGGGTCCTTTCTCGAGGAAAAGTTTCTCTCGAAAGAATTGAGTGGGAGGATGGTGGAGACTTGATGAGGTTATTGAACCGTCTCTTCAACTAGTGTGTGACAGGGCACAGGGAGTTGTTCCTGTGGCACCTACACCAATTGAAGTGGAAGCTTATGATATTGATCATGAAACTTCGGATCAAGTCACTCCCAAACCTCGTAGGATGACAAGGATGCGTACTACTTCAGAGTGGTACGTAATCTTGTCTTGAAGGTCATGTTGCTAGACAACAATGAACCTACGAGCTATGGAGAAGCGATGGTGGGCCCGGATTCCGATAAATGGCTTGAGGCCATAAAATCCGAGAGAGAATCCATGTATGAAAACAAAGTGTAGACTTTGGCAGAACGGCTCGATGGTCGTAAGGCTAATGAGTACAGATGGATTTCAAAAGGAAGACGGACAATGATGGTAAATGTCACCATTAAGAAAGCTCGACTTGTCGTTAAGATGTTTTCCGACAAGTTCAAGGAGTTGACTACGATGAGATTTTCTCACTCGTAGCGATGCTAAGAGTCTGTTGGAATTATATTAGCGATTACTGCATTATTTATGAAATCTTGCAGATAGGATGTCAAAACATTGTTTCCTCGACGATTTTAATGAGGAAAGGTTGTATGTGATACAACCGGAAGGTTTTGTCAATCCCGAAAGATGCTAATAAGTATGCAAAGCTCCAGCAATCCTTCTAAGGACTGGAGTGAGCATCTCGGAGTTGGAATGTATGCTTTGATGATGATCAAAAATTTTGGGTTTGTACAAAGTTTATGAGAAACTTGTATTTCCAAAGAAGTGAGTGGGAGCACTATAGAATTTCTGATGAGTATATGTTGTTGACATATTGTTGATCAGAAATGACGTAGAATTTCTGGAAAGCATATAGGGTTATTTTGAAAGTGTTTTTCAATGGAAAGCCTGGATTAAGCTACTTGAACATTGAGCATCAAGATCTATAAGGATAGATCAAAATGCTTAATAATACTTTCAAATGAGCACATACCTTGACATGATCTTGAAGGTGTTCAAGATGGACCAGTCAAAGAAGGAGTTCTTGCCTGAGTTGTAAGGTACGAAGTTAAGACTTAAAGCTCGACCACGGCAGAATAGAGAGAAAGGACGAAGGTCGTCCCCTATGCTTAAGACGTAGGCTCTTCAGTATGCTATGCTGTGTACCGCACCTGAAGTGTGCCTTGCCATGAGTCAGTCAAGGGGTACAAGAGTGATCCAAGAATGGCTCACAGGATAGCGGTCAAAGTTATCCTTAGTAACTAGTGGACTAAGGAATTTTCTCGATTATGGAGGTGGTAAAAGAGTTCGTCGTAAAGGTTACGATGATGCAAGCTTGACACCTATCCGGATAGCTCTGAGTAGAGAGACCGGATACATATAATGGAGCAATAATTTAGAATAGCTCCAAGTAGAACAGTTGTTTGGAATAGCTCCAAATAGAGCGTGGTAGCTGCATCTAGGAGATGACATAGAGATTTGTAAAGCACACACGGATCTGAAAGGTTCAGACCCGTTGACTAAAACCTCTCTCACAAGCAACATGATCAAACATAAAACTCATTGAGTGTTAATCACATAGTGATGTGAACTACACTACTGACTCTAGTAAACTCTTGGGTATTAGTCACATGGCGATGTGACCTGTGAGTGTTAATCACATGGCGATGTGAACTAGATTATTGACTCTAGTGCAAGTGGGAGACTGTTGGAAATATGCCCTAGAGGAAATAATAAAAGTATTATTATTATATTTCCTTGTTCATGATAATTGTCTTTTATTCATGCTATAACTGTATTATCCGGAAATCGTAATACACGTGTGAATACATAGACCACAATATGTCCCTAGTGAGCCTCTAGTTGACTAGCTCGTTGTGATCAACAGATAGTCATGGTTTCCTGGCTATGGACATTGGATGTCGTTGATAACGGGATCACATCATTAGGAGAATGATGTGATGGACAAGACCCAATCCTAAGACTAGCACAAAAGATCGTGTAGTTCATTTGCTAGAGCTTTGCCAATGTCAAGTATCTCTTCCTTCGACCATGAGAGCGTGTAACTCCTGGATACCGTAGGAGTGCTTTTGGTGTATCAAACGTCACAACATAACTGGGTGACTATAAAGGTGCACTACAGGTATCTCTGAAAGTATCTATTGTTTTATGCGGATCGAGACTGGGATTTGTCACTCCGTGTAAACGGAGAGGTATCTCTGGGCCCACTCGGTAGGACATCATCATATGCGCAATGTGACCAAGGAGTTGATCACGGGATGATGTGTTACGGAACGAGTAAAGTGACTTGCCGGTAACGAGATTGAACAAGGTATTGGATACCGACGATCGAATCTCGGGCAAGTAACATACCGATAGACAAAGGGAATTGAATACGGGATTGATTAAGTCCTTGACATCGTGGTTCATCCGATGAGATCATCGTGGAACATGTGGGAGCCATCATGGGTATCCAGATCCCGCTGTTGGTTATTGACCGGAGAACGTCTCGGTCATGTCTACATGTCTCCCGAACCCGTAGGGTCTACACACTTAAGGTTCGATGACGCTAGGGTTATAAAGGAAGTTTGTATGTGGTTACCGAATGTTGTTCGGAGTCCCGGATGAGATCCCGGACGTCACGAGGAGTTTCGGAATGGTCCGGAGGTAAAGATTTATATATGGGAAGTCCTATTTTGGCCACCGGAAAATGTTCGGGATTTTTCGGTATTGTACCGGGAAGGTTCTAGAAGGTTCCGGAGTGGGGCCCACCTGCATGGGGGAACCCACATGGACGTGGGTAGTGGGGGCAAGGCCCCACACCCCTGGTCAAGGCGCACCAAGATCCCCCCTTAGAAGGAATAAGATCATATCCCGAAGGGATAAGATCAAGATCCCTAAAAAGGGGGGATAACAATCGGTGGGGAAGGAAATAATGAGATTTCTTTCCTCCCACCTTGGCCAACGCCCCAATGGACTTGGAGGGCAAGAAACCAGCCCCTCCACCCCTATATATAGTGGGGAGGCGCATGGGAGCTACACACGAAGTTCTGGCGCAGCCCTCCCCCTCTCCCAAGTCGTCCTCCTCTCCCGTGGTGCTTGGCGAAGCCCTGCTGGATTGCCACGCTCCTCCATCACCACCACGCCGTTGTGCTGCTGTTGGATGGAGTCTTCCTCAACCTCTCCCTCTCTCCTTGCTGGATCAAGGCGTGGGAGACGTCACCGGGCTGTACGTGTGTTGAACGCGGAGGTGCCGTGCGTTCGGCACTTGATCATCGATGATTTGAATCACGACGAGTACGACTCCTTCAACCCCGTTCTCTTGAACGCTTCCGCTTAGCGATCTACAAGGGTATGTAGATGCACTCTCTTTCTACTCGTTGCTGGTCTCTCCATAGATAGATCTTGGTGACACGTAGGAAAATTTTGAATTTCTGCTACGTTCCCCAACACAATGTTGTTAGTATGAACTCTTTGAATATCCATAGTACTAATGATGATTGCACTAGTCATGACAAAATGTTTCTATAAGCATGTCAACTTTTGTGGAGTGCATTGAGTTTGAAGTTACATACCAAAAAGGGAAGATAGATTTTGCAAGAGGCATACCTATTTAGAAACTAAATGGTTGCAAGAGAGGCTATATGTTTGTGATGGAAAAAAATTCACCATCCTTGCGAAATTTGCAATGAACGTGGTCATTTAAATCTCCAATGCAAATTGTTTCATGATCGAATCGTGTCCAAAAATTGTGATGACTTGATTTCCCTTGCGCATCATAATGAACTTAGTTTGCTTATGGGATATGAAGAAATGAAAAGTATAACTAAGGATATTCCAGAATGTAACCTTAAGAGGTTTCTTGATTTTGATCTAGAGGAAATTTATATGTATTTTGCGGTAAAATTTATTGAGAATCCTTATATTGCCAATTACTTAAAGACAAGAAAACAAATAGAAGATGAGAGAATACTAATGAAGGGGAAGATGTTTCCCAATATCCTCCTATTTTTTCTTATGATGAATCAGGTAACGAGGAGGAGCTTTTTATTCAACCAATCTCATCAATAAGGAGCTTCAAAAAGGTGATTAAACCCACACATGATGTGAAGAAGAAAAAGAAAAGATGGGGAAGCAAAGGTAAAAAGGTATCCCTCCCAAATGATGTTGCTCCTCTTATTGTTATGCCTATTACTCATTGTTATGATTATGATTGGGAAAGTAATGATACTTGTTATAATCTGGAGAATCTTTTTGGCACCAACTTAGAAAATTGTGATGATAATAATTGCTATACTATTGGTGCTATCCATAATATTAATGATGAGAGTGCTTATGCTTATGATATGCAAAGGCCCAAGCTTGGGGATGCTATGTTTGATGAGAATAACATGTTCGAGAATTTATTTGCTACACTTAATGTTTGTCCCAAGCTTGGGGATGCTATGTTTAATGAATATGATATTTTTAGTCTCCCAAGTTTTGATGTGCAAATTTATTATGATGATAGCATGCCTCCTACTTATGATGATTACAATATTTATGAAAGTGGGTTTGGGAGAGTGTCAACTTTAGGAAGTAGTGATCCCACTATTTTGGAGGGTGTTGAATCTTATTATAATGATAAAAGTGGATTTGGAGAGGTCATGACTTTATTTAGTGATGATTCCACTATCTTGGAAGAGGTTTCAATTGATTATGATGAGAACAAAGTTGCTACTTATGATGATTATTGTGATGACACTTATGTTATAAAAAGTAGTAATGATTATATTTATAAAACTTGTCATGATTATGATTACCCTTTTTCTGAACATTAGTCTTTTAGTGTGGAAACAATTTATAGTATTCAAGTTTCTTATGATACTCCCATTATTCCGAATGAGAAGAGTTTTGCTTATGCAGAGAGTAGAAAATTTTCTATGCTTGTGCATCATGAAAAGAATGCTTTATTTGATGGTTATATTGTTTAATTCATTCATGATGGTATTGAAAATATGAGGGAGGAATATATACTTGTAGGAGTTGCAATAATATCAAGTTTCCTCTCTTTATGTTGAAAATCTTGAAGTTTTGCTTGTTTTGCCTTCCTATGCTAGTTGATTCTTGTTCCCATAAATTGTTCGCTCACAAAATCCCTACGCATAGGAAGTGGGTTAGACTTAAATGTGCTAGTAATATTATTCATGATGCTCTCTTTCTGTTTCAGTTCTTATCTTTTATGTGAGCATCTTTGAAATCATCATGCCTAGCTAGAAAGGCATTAAAGAAAAGCGGTTGTTGGGAGACAACCCAATACTTACCCCTACTATTTTTGTGTGTTCACATGATTAAGATACTGCAGTAATCATGTTTTATATCTTTTGTTTTAATAAAGTGCCAAGTAAAGCCTTTGGGATAGTGTGGATGATTGTTGACTTGATTCTGTGCAAAAACAGAAACTTTTGCTCTCAGTCCAGGAATTTTGAAAATTCACTAGAACGTGCTTTTGATCTGATTTTTTTACACAAGATTGATATACAAATTGTCTATGGTTTCCTAAGCTTTCATAATTTTTTGAGTTACATAGGTATGGAAAGTTTCCCGATTACTACAGACTGTTCTATTTTTGACAGATTTTGTTTTCAATGTGTTGTTTACTTATTTTGATGAATCTATGAGCAGTATCGGAGGGTACGAACCATGGATAAGTTGGAAAACAGTAGATACAACACCAATATAAGTTTAGAATGAGTTCATAACAGTACCTAAGTGGTGATTTGCTTTATTATACTAACGGAGCTTACGAGTTTTCTGTTGAGTTTTGTGTTGTGAAGTTTTCAAGTTTTGGGTAAAGATTCAATGGACTATGGAATAAGGAGTGGCAAGAGCCTAATCTTGGGGATGCCCAAGGCACCCCAAGGTAATATTCAAGTACAACCAAGAGCCTAAGCTTGGGGATGCCCCGGATGGCATCCCCTTTTTCGTCTTCGTTCATCGGTAACTTTACTTGGAGCTATATTTTTATTCACCACATGATATGTGTTTTGCTTCGTGCGTACTTTTATTTTATTAGAATTCTATTGTTGTTTGAATAAAATATTAAGATCTGAAATACTTAAATAAGAGAGAATCCTCACATAGCTAAATAATTATTTGACTATTCATTGATCTTCACTTATATTTTTTGAAGTAGTTTGTCATTGACTCACGTGCTTCACTTATATCCTATGAGTAAATGGTTGAATGAGTTGAATGTCATAAATCTGAATTTATATATGTTTCATTTGCTTATCCCATGGGGAGTAATGACTTCACATCTAAGAAGTAGAGGTTGTAAATTTATTGACGGTTAGCAAGCATTGTATTGGTCATTTGAACAATTCATGAAAGAATATTGAAGGAAGAGAGATTTCACATATAAATATACTATCTTGGACATCTTCTATGATTGTGAGCCCCATTAATTATTTGCAAACTTGATCAAATTAGTTGAAGTTGGACAAGGAAGGCAACTTAATGAGTAATGATTGGGTATATATGTGTAGACGTTATATTGTTATGGATCCTCCAACATGTGGTGCTTGCTTTTTAGAATCTTTTGCTAGACAAAATTTTTGTACTAAGTAGAGATACTACTTGTGCATCAAGAAACCCTTGAACCAAGTTTCTTCCATGAGTGTCCACCATATCTACCTATATGCGGTATTTACCTGCCGTTCCAAGTAAATTTGCATGTGCCAAACTCTAAACCTTCAAATAATAATTTGTTTTGTATGCCTGAATCGCTCATGTAGTGACTAGGGGCTGTCAGTATCTTCCATGCTAGGTGGGTTATTCTCACGATGAGTGGACTTCGCTCATCATTCACGAGAAAATGGCTGGTAACCGGGATGCCCAGTTCCATGCTCAAATCAAATCAAATATAATTGCAAAAATAACTCACCCAGGATTGTTGATAGTTGGACCATACCCGTTGTTTCAGACCAACCGTGGAATGTGCTTGTTGGTGGTGGGGGAGTAAAAACTTTACCATTCTATTTGGGAACCACCTATAATGTGTCTAGCATAGAAGATAGTGAGAACTCTTGGTTGTTATGTTGACAATGAAAGCATATCTCTCAAAATTATTTTCATCTCTGTTTTAAAAGCTTCGAGCTCTGGCACCTCTGCAAATCCCTACTTCCCTCTGCGAATGGCCTATCTTTTACTTTTATGCAAGAGTCAGTAGTATTCCTTCTCATTCCAACCTACTCTTTAGTTGGCAAACATCATGTAATGGGGAAAGATCTAAGCATATATGGCCATTCAAATATATTTCATCATGAATTATTATTGTTCACGGTTATCTATATGATAAATAAGTTGGGAGGTAAAACATTAAGCCCCTATCTTTCTCTGTGTTCAATGGATGCTATTGTTCTAAAAATATGCTTTGAGTGGTACCAATCATGAAAAACTATTTGATAGTTGAGTATGTGGGATTTGCTAAATCAAATCTCTTACATAGACTCTTCCTAAAAATAAGATGAATTGCAATTGTTTGATGACTAAGAACATAGTTTGTTAGTTTTCAAGAAAGTTTATGGTCTATGCTTTAACATGTGAATAGCTTGTTACTTGATCATGAGAAGCTTTATGATATGAGCTACTATTATGATATATAATGATGCTACAAAAAGTGATTGAAAATAGCATTGATCAAACTTGTGCACTTGCTAGCATTCGCACTTCATAAATTATTTCTTTTATCATTTACCTACTCGAGGACGAGCAGGAATTAAGCTTGGGTATGCTGATACGTCTCCAACATATCTATAATTTATGAAGTATTGATGCCATGTTTACAATAATTTTATATGATTTGGTATGATTTCATTAGAACTAACTCGCACTGACGCTGTTTTCAGCACAACTACCGTGGTGTCATTTTTTGTACAGAAATAAAAGTTCTTGGAATGAGCTGAAAATTTATGGAGAATATTTTTGAAAAATATAAAAAATACTAGAACGAAAAGATATCGGAGAAGAGTCTTGAGGCAACCACAAGGGTGAGGGGCGCCCCCTGCCTTGTCATCGCCTCATGGGCCCCCTTGACTTGTACCCGACGCCAACACCTCCTACAAATCCCAAAACCTCCAGAAATTAACCTAGATCGGGAGTTCCGCTGCCACAAGCCTCTGTAGCCACGAAAAACCAATCGAAAGCCCGTTCCGGCACCCTACCGAAGGGGGAAACCATCACCGGTGGCCATCTTCATCATCCTGGCACTCTCCATGACGAGGAGGAAGTAGTTCACCCTCGGGGTTGAGGGTATGTACCAGTAGTATGTGTTTGATCTCTCTCTTTCGTGTTCTTGATTTGGCACGATCTTGATGTACCGCGAGCTTTGCTACTATAGTTGAATTATATGGTGTTTCTCCCTCTCTACCTTGTGATGAATTGAGTCTTTTCCTTTGAGGTTTTGTTATGTCAGATTGAATCTTTGGATGTGAGAGCACTTAATGTATCTCTTGCGATGAGATATCCGTAGTGACAATGGGATGTTCTATTGATCCACTTGATGTATGTTTTGGTTATCAACTTGCGGATTCCCGTGGTGACATTGGGGTAATCTATGCATAGGGGTTCATGCACGTTTTCATATTCCTTTCTCTAGTAGAAATCTCATGATGCTCTTGAAGTTCTTTGTGATGGATTAAATATTATGAATCTGAAGTTGTTTGATGCATATCGTATAATTGACCCATGGATACTTGTGGTGGCATTGGAGTATATAGGTGACATTAGGATTTATTGATGTGTGTCATATGATGTTATTTTACTAAGAACTCTAGGGTTGTTTGTGACACTTATAGGAATAGCCCACTGGATTGATCGGAAAGAATAACTTTGAGCTGGTTTTGTACCCTAGAAGCAATTTCATCTTATGTTCTCTGTGATAGGAACTTTGGAGTGATTCTTTGTTGCATTTTGAGGGATTGTTATATGATCAAATTATGTTATCATTGTTGAGAGAACTTGCACTAGCGAAAGTATGGACCCTAGGCCTCATTTTTAAGCATTGCAATACCGTTTGTGCTCACTTTTGTTACTCGTTACCTTGCTGTTTTTTATGATTACTATTACGAAAATCAATATCTACTATCATTACTACACTTGTATCACCATCTCTTCGTCGAACTAGTGCACCTATACAATTTACCATTGTATTGGGTGTGTTGCTGACACAAGAGACTCTTTGTTATTCGGTTGCAGGGTTGTTTGAGAGAGATCATCTTCATCCTGCGCCTCCCACGGATTGATAAACCTTAGGTCATCCACTTGAGGGAAATTTGCTATTGTCTTACAAAACTCTGCGCTTGGAGGCCCAACACGAGTCTACAAGAAGAAGGTTGGGTAGTAGACATCAGCGGTTGTTGTTCTATTGCGCTGGCCTTATGGAACCTTAGCACGACGACTTCCCGACGGTCTACTACAAGAAGTTTTGCCCGGCTCCAGCGAGAAAGGGGCAATGACGGCGGTCCGCCTTCAGCTCGCTTCAGCGATGTAGTCGTTGCTAGTTGATCTACGAATCTGGATGTAATTTTCATTATTTCTGGTGTTCGTTGTATTTCCATGATTGAAGATGAATAGATTGAAAGTTTTCTCGCAAAAAAATAAATGTTGACGTATATGAAAATGTATAGTGTTTATGAAAAAACAGACATCAAACATGTATTTGAAAGAAATGTTAGTCATTCTATTTCAAAATGTTAATCATGTATTAAAAATGTTAAATATATAAAAATGTACTTGATGTATACAAAAATGTAGACATAAAAACATTTCTTTTAAAAATGTTATTTTTTTATTTTGAAAATGTTGAACATGTATAATAATGTTTTATGTGTATATAGAAAATGTATGTAGAAAACCATGAAGAAATGATACAAACGACATATGGAAAACAAACAAAAGAAAAAAGTCAATCAAAATGATTCTCGTCGGGGTTACAAGGGTAGGCCTAAATATATTAATAGCCTAGCCGAAGGTCATAGCCCATCAAACATACGATTCAAAAGATAATAGGCCAAGGTACATCGACTTCGGACCATCAGAGTTGGAGCCCAAGATATCGAGGACCAGAGGGGTGTCTTATGATCAGGCTAAGTCCTTACATTAGATCCTACACCACCTAACAGACATGACCCTAAAATTGGTCATCAGGCACGGTCAGATTTCCTGCAATCAGCGGCCACTTAGGATACTTCCTCACCCTTGATGTGATAATGGCAGTAGTTACCCAACATCCGTATAATATAGTTTACGACAGTCAAGAAACTGTCGGGCACGCCTGGGCCCATAAACAACATTAATACCAACATATTATGTACGTCCTCCTAGCTCACTCTAATATAGGCAAGGAGGGAAGCACCAGGCTGAGAGTTGATAATACACACATTGTACCCTACGCCAATAGTTAAGAGCACCATCGCAGTAGTATATTACCTCCACCCACCAAAGAGTGTCCGAAGCTGTATAAACTCTTGGGCGTACTCCCATCTTTACTATCTGATAGATACGATTCCTCAACGTACATACCGCTTACTATTGTCAGGACTATATCCACGACAATTCTAAACCCCAAAAAATCGACCAAAACCATAAAGAAAAACACATAAAAGAAAGAAAGTAGAAGCACAAAGAACACGAAGAAAACCAATGAAACAAAGAAAAAAACAAGGGAAAACCCATTAAGAAAGCAAAAAGGGAAAACCCCATTGAAAACCGACCCTATTCAACGAACAAACGGATGAAAAAACCAAAGAAATTTACGAGCGAGCAAGCATCTTCTCTACGACCGAACAAAAAAAATAGCAAACTCGGCCAGCCTAGTAGCTACCAAGGGGGAAATGCTTTAGGCGAGACGACATACGTATATGGGCTTGTATATTTAGTCGAGATATTTACAAGCAACATACATATATGTGAAATCACTAGTTAAAGGTTACTTCTTTCAAAGGTCATTCTCCATATTCTCACGGGCTGACAAGTGGTGCACTGCATGTTCACCACTTGTCGCAACTTGAGAATTTTTCCTTTTCATTCATTTATTCATAATGGTTTATCTCTTGAACCGTGCGTTCAAATCCTAAATTGTTTTCATCATTGAATTTCTCGTGTTGAGATTTCCGAAACTTGATCCTATGTTAATATGTTTCTGTAGAAGTGCATGTTCTAGCCAATGCAATCAAAAAACCGATCTGATGGAAGAAACTAGGCAGCACATTATACGTCAACACTCCCCCTCACGTGTGGTTTTCTCAGGCCTAAACGTAGACCGAAAGTGGGTTGTAATTTAATTACGTCGGCCGGGTCTTGAACTCAAGACCTCTTGGCTCTGATACCATGTAGAAGTGAATGCTCTAGCCAATGCAACAAAAAGACCGATCTGATAAAAGAGACTAGGCAATACATTTATACGTCAATAGTTTCAATGATTTTTTTCGCGATCAAACTGGAAAGCGAAAAAAACCAGAAACAAAAAAATGAATACTAAAAAATCCAAAAAACCCAAGAAAAACTGGCAACAAAAAAAAGCCCCAAAGCACGGTTGCAGAAAAGAAATACAATTGTGCTTTCTCGCGGAAGCAAATATGTTCTTCCACAAGAAGCAAATATGTGTTCCATATGGGAGCATTTTTTTTCTCGCGCTTCTAGTGAAAGCACAATTTTTTTTTCTTTTCGAGAAGCACGCGGAAGAAATTTTGTGCTTTAATGGAAGCACATGTGTTTTTTTCAAGAAAAAGTTGTGCTTTTTGTGAAAGTAAATCTATGCTTTGCGCAGAAACACATGTTTAAGAAGCACAATCGTGCTTTGCAGAAAGGGAAATTTTTTCACCAAAACCTTGAAAAACCAGGCGTAATAAAAAAAATGAAAATCTAGAAAACACGTAAACAATGAAAAATTAAAATCTAGAAGGAGCGCATAGCGTGCGAAATGTGGCGACCACTTGGCGTGCTTCCAGGTCCAAAAAGTCCTTGCGCATCCCCTAAGGGGTTACCGCTGCTTAGTTGGCCCCACAACATGGGTTTGTATATGCACGCAAGATTTCTTTGGCATGGTAATACGTGTTTCATTGATATAATAAAGATCAACTTACAACGCACGTAAACATCGACCTTACCGGAGTGAAAATATATGATAATCCTACGCAAAATACCATTGATTGCCCCTCTCCTTCGACACCACCAAAGTGGCCAAAAAAAGACAGATCACCTCTTCACCCCAAGCTCGATGCGGCTCCATCGCTAATCTGTAGCTTTACAGGCCTCCGAAGCAGTTTGTTAGAAGCAAAATCATTGTTGTTGAAAGAATCATACCATGGCAAATATGTCCACGGGTACACCATCAAACTTCAGATTTGACACCCCCACACGACGACAACGACGTCGGAGGAGGAAGCCAGAACTGTCGGCCTCCAACCATAAACCCAACACAAGATGCACCATCTCTCAGTTGTCACTTGCGTAGACAACCGTCTGCGCTTACTCCTTGATGACAAAACCTTCTGCTCCACCATGACGTTGGAGATAACACTCCAGCAACAGGGACAGAGGAGAAGGAGAGACACACCTGACGGGGTCGCCACCGCCACCTCGGCGACACCATCCATGAACCCTAATATCGCCAATCCGAAGGATCGACAAATACACGATGCCATCAATTTAGAGACGCCGCCATGAGGGGCACCGCCGGTGTGGGGCTGAAGCAGTTTTATTTGTCTGGACGTCGTTCCCACCATCCCAACGACGCACCACGTCCTACAAATCCAAATCCTAACTACAAAGCGGAGGAATGGGGTCCCCCTCTCTCCCGCCGCTAGTCCTGACCATGGACAGCCCGGCTCAGACGGCCCGACCCGACCCGGCCCGACCCAGCCTAGCCCACGGGCCGGGCCTGGGCCTAGATTTTGAGACCGACGACCGGGTCAGGCCGGGCCCGGGCCTGTAATATTTGATGTTTAAGGAAGAGGTCTGGCTGTGGCCTGAGGCCTGACGAGCTTTTAGCGTGACGGGCCGGGCTCGAGGCCGATTTTTAGGCCCGAGCCCGGCCCGGCTCGACAGATGGCCAGGTATACCTGCCGCCGGAGCAGTAGCCGAAGGGAGAGGGCCAGCGCCCCGACCGGTTGAGATCCGTGGAAGAAGATTGCCTCCCTAGTCGTCTTGCTTGTGGCGGCAGCTAGGTTAGGAAAAACATATTCAGGCAAGATATTTACAAGTTCTTTTTTAGAGGAAGGCGAGATATTTACAAGGGACATGCGTATATGTGCTTGTATGTAGCCGCGCCCAACGAACTCTCTATATGGGCTTTGCAGAGTACGCTGCTTCTGTTGTCGCAGCGAAAGCGGGCCCAACCGTTTTCCAGCGAAGATTCAGCAACCGTGTCGGCCGGCTTTTCCATGTGCGAGAAGGATATTTGTTCTCGAAAGAAAAAATTGTGCCAGAAGAATAATCAGCGGAGGAGAGAAGTTGCAGTTTTGGCAGCGTGCGATCCGTCGTGGGCCAGCTCAAAAGGGCAGGACCCAGCGATTATGCCGGAACTGATCAGCCAGCCAGGTCATGTGAAACCACAGGGAACAATCCTCGCTGTCCTACTTCCCCTACGAGGTCTACTCCGTTCTAGACACGACGGAGAAAAGTCCACGCGGTCCTCTTCAACGTCGGGCTCATGAGACCTTTCCAGGTCAAACCATCTTCTAGAAATAAAGCATTGCACCAACATCCTTGGGAATGGTACGAGGTGGGCTACGCTGACATTTTTTCTGGCAGATATGAGAATATGTGGCGTTGATCTTCTACCTTCGAGGGACAATCTTCAGTATGACTTGCAATCTCCGAGTTCATATGCAGTGGCGATTAATAACACACCAAATTCGAATGGAACCTCCGACAAGAAAGCAACTCTCCCATGTTAACAAAAAAATATTTACTGAAAAGAAGAGGTAAGACAATTTTTACAAATTATTTCGATTTTATACTATGGAACGGAGGGAATACTACATACTGCTAGTGATGATTTTTGGTTACAGGTTCCATGGAGCTCGAAGTTTTCAAAAACCCCTCACCACATCACATGCCGTTTCATCGTTTAGCCTGAGAGCGAGAGAGCGTGAGCGAGAGCGAGAGAGCATGCGTGTGCGCCGCGCCGCCGTGCGTCACTCCGACGCCGGCATCCACCTTCCCGCCGCTAGCCAATCCGGCTACGGCGGCCTCCCCTCCTCTCCCTCTAGCCGTGGTGCGTCTCCCTCCATCCACCCCCCTTCCCTCTCCCTCCCCGGCGTTCGCATGGCCTCTAGCCCGTAGTCTGTGCACTCGTCCTTCCAGGGCGAGCGGCTGGTCGTCTCCGGCCTGGGGCTCTCGTCCTCGCCGGCGACGGAGATCTCGGCCGGGGCCGGCGCTCCGGCGTCGGGGCCCGTGGAGGGTCTCGAGGGCGGCCCGTCGCGGCGGATCTCGTCATGGCAGCCGGCGCCTGCGTCCAGGAGATCGCTCTGCAAGCGTCGTCGTGAGGAGCGGCCGCTGGTGGAGGTCCCGCGGCGTCCGTCGCCTGGCCGCTCGGAGGTCTCGTCGGAGATGAGGGACCGCTGTTTGAAGTGCCTAGAGAAGGGGCACTTCCTCAAGGATTGCACTAATCTGGTGGTGTGTCTTCGCTGCGGTTTGTCCGGCCACGTCGCCAGCCAGTGCAAGAGGCCGCGCAGTCCGTCGCCGGTCGAGGAGCTTCGGCGGGACACCGTCGCGAAGGTTGCCAGAAGCTCGTCTGGTGCGCGCGTGGAGTTGCGTGCGGGTCCATCCAGGTTGCCACCGTCGGAGCAACACGCACCGCCGCCCTCTGCTTCGTCGCCCGCGGCTGCTCGTTTGTCGGCGGCGTGGCCTCGTCCTGCACTGCCGCGGCTGGAGGTTGCGGCTGACTTGGAGTCGGAGCCGGCTGAGCTTTGCGTTGTCAGGAGATCCAGAGCCATGGCGGAGCTCGAGGGCAAGGATGGCATTCTCTTGGGGTGGAGCAGTGCGTATTTAGCAATCAACAATATCACTCGAGACACAAATTTCCTCTCTGGTTTGGTTCATAGCAAGGATGGCTCGGAGTGGTGGTTGTCGGTGGTGTACGGCCCCCAAGGGGACGAGCTCAAGACTCAGTTTCTTGTTGAGCTACAGCATAGAAGGGATGTGTCCCTGGGGCCATGGATGGTGCTAGGTGACTTCAATATGATCATTCGCGCGAACGAGGAGAGCAATTCCAACCTCAACAGGGGCATGATGAGGAAGTTTAAGGCATTCGTGGATAACAACGAGCTTAAGGAGTTATACATGCATGGTAGGCGTTTCACTTGGTCCAATGAAAGAGATCAGTTGGTGATGACTAAGATCGACCGGGTCCTGGTTTAGGTGGATTGGGAGCTCAACTTTCCGGATGTGCTGCTTCAAGCTCTCTCCCCTAATATCTCGGATCATGCGCCACTTCATTTGTCTACCTCTGCCCCATTCTGCCCAAAGCGCATGTTTCGGTTTGAGATCTGTTGGACTCGTTTGGAGGGTTTCGAACAAGCTATGAAAGACGCCTGGGTGTGTGAGGACGACGTTGTTGACCCTTTCAAGAGGCTCAATGCGCTGCTTAGGAACACCGCCTCTACCCTTCAAGCCTGGGGCCAACGCAAGATTGGCGACATCAAAATTCAGATGGCGATCGCCAAGTACGTCATTCTTAGATTGGACAGAGCGATGGAGACCCGTCAGCTTGACTGGAGGGAGAGGTGGCTGAGGAGAACACTCAAGCACGCACTCTTGGGTTTGGCCTCTCTCCAGCGTACCATAGACAGACAACGATCTTGCTTGAGATGGATTCGTGAGGGGGATGCCAACACCAAACTCTTCCAAGCGGTGGCTAACGGTAGGAGAACCAAAAACTTCATCCCTCACATCAGACACAATGGAGAGCTGGTCTCGCAGCAAGAAAGAAAGGAGGAGATCTTCTCGGATGCCTACGAGCAGCTGTTGGGCCATGCTTTCGCCCACGACATTGACGTCGATCTTGGTTTCCTTGATATGGCTCAGCTTGATCTCTCAGAGTTGGACGCTATTTTCACGGAGGAGGAAGTTTGGAGCTCGATTAAAGAGATGCACCCGGAGCGGGCGCCAGGGCCGGATGGGTTTACCGCGGCATTTTATCAGAAGGCATGGCCTATCATCAAGCACGAGATCATGGCGGTGTTTCTTAAGCTCTATGATGGAGATGGCCGTGGTTTCGGTAAGCTTAACCGAGCCCACATTGTCCTTATACCGAAGAAGCCGGATGCGGAGGAGGTTGGAGATTTCCGGCCCATTAGCCTCCCGCACAGTGTGGATAAGATTTTCGCCAAGTTGCTCGCGATCAGAGCGCGCAGAAGAATGAAAGAAATCATCACGGCCAACCAGTCAGCTTTCATTTGTGGGAAGCATTTGCACGACAATTTCCTCCTTGTTAGGCAAGTGGCCAGGTAGTTACACGCTCGTAAGGAGGACATCGCTTTTTTGAAGCTTGACATTACTAGGGCTTTTGATTCTCTCAACTAGTCATTCCTGATGGATGTGATGAGGAGCAAAGGTTTGGCCAGAAGTGGTGCGGTTGGATCTCTATTCTTCTATGAACCGCCACTACCAAAGTGATCGTTAACGGAGTTCCCGGCAGAAGCTTCATTCATGCCAAGGGCCTTAGGCAGGGGGATCCTATCTCTCCCCTGTTATTCGTCATCGCCATGGATGTGTTGGCATGCATCTGATGACCCACAAGTGTAGGGAATCTATCGTAGTCCTTTCGATAAGTAAGAGTGTCGAACCCAACGAGGAGCAGAAGGAAATGATAAGTGATTTTCAGTAAGATTTTCTCTGCAAGCACTGAAATTGTAGGTAATAGGTAGTTTTGTGATAAGATAAATAGTAACGAGCAACAAGTAAATAAAGTAAATAAAGTGCAGCAAGGTGGCCCAATCATTTATGTAGCAAAGGATAAGCCTGGACAATTTCTAATAATGAGAAAGGAGCTCCCGAGGACACATTGGGAATTATCGTCAAGCTAGTTTTCATCACGCTCAAATGATTCGCGTTCGGTACTTTGATAATTTGATATGTGGGTGGACCAGTACTTGGGTACTTCCCTAACTTGGACAAGCGTCCCACTTGTGATTAACTCCTATTGCAAGCATCCGCAACTACAAAAAGAAGTATTAAGGTAAACCTAACCACATCATTAGACATATGGATCCATATCAACCCCTAACGAAGCAACGCATAAACTAGGGTTTAAGCTTCTGTCACTCTAGCAACCCATCATCTACTTATTACTTCCCCATGCCTTCCTCTAGGCCCAAATAATGGTGAAGTGTCATGTAGTCGACGTTCGCATAACACCACTAGAGGAAAAGACAACATACATCTCATCAAAATATCGAACGAATACCAAAATCACATGACTACTAATAGCAAGACTTCTCCCATGTCCTCGGGAACAAACGTAACTACTCACAAAGCATATTCATGTTCATAATCAGAGGAGTAATAATATGCATAAAGGATCTAAACATATGATCTTCCACCAAGTAAACCAATTAGTATCAACTACAAGGAGTAATCAACACTACTAGCAACCCACAGGTACCAATTTGTGGTTTTGATACAAGATTGGATACAAGAGATGAACGACGGTTTTGAGAGGAGATGGTGCTGGTGAAGATGTTGATGGAGATTGACCCCCTCCCGATGAGAGGATCGTTGGTGACGACATTGGTGATGATTTCCCCCTCTCAGAGGGAAGTGTCCCCGGCAGAACAGCTCCGCCAGAGCCCTAGATTGATTCCGCCAAGGTTCCGCCTCGTGGCGGCAGAGTTTCGTCTCGTAAGCTTCCCCATGATTTTTTCCAGGGTAAAAGTGATGATATAGCAGAAGATGGACGCCGGAGGCCCACTAGGGGGCCCAGGAGATAGGGGGCGTGCCCCCTGTCTCCTGGACAGGGTGTGGTCCCCCTGGCCTATTTCTTTCGCTCAGAAATTCTTATTAATTCCAAAAGGTTGTTTCGTGGAGTTTCAAGACTTTTGGGGCTCTGCAGAATAGGTTTCCAACGTTTGCTCCTTTTCCAGCCAGAATTCCAGCTGCCGGCATCCCCCCTCTTCATGGTAAACCTTGTAAAATAAGAGAGAATAGCCATAAGTATTGAGATATAATGTGTAATAACAGCCCATAATGCAATAAATATTGATATAAAAGCATGATGCAAAATGGACGAAAAGAATCTTGATGACCCACAAGTGTAGGCGATCTATCGTAGTCCTTTCGATAAGTACGAGTGTCGAACCCAACAAGGAGCAGAAGGAAATGATAAGCGGTTTTCAGTAAGGTTTTCTCTGCAAGCACTGAAATTGTAGGTAATAGATAGTTTTGTGATAAGATAAATAGTAATAATCAACAAGTAAATAAAGTAAATAAAGTGCAGCAAGGTGGCCCAATCCTTTATGTAGCAAAGGATAAGCCTGGACAATTTCTAATAATGAGAAAGGAGCTCCCGAGGACACATTGGGAATTATCGTCAAGCTAGTTTTCATCACGCTCAAATGATTCGCCTTCGGTACTTTGATAATTTGATATGTGGGTGGACCGGTACTTGGGTACTACCCTAACTTGGATAAGCGTCCCACTTGTGATGAACCCCTATTGCAAGCATGCGCAACTACAAAAAGAAGTATTAAGGTAAACCTAACCACAACATTAGACATATGGATCCATATCAACCCTAACGAAGCAACACATAAACTAGGGTTTAAGCTTCTGTCACTCTAGCAACCCATCATCTACTTATTACTTCCCCATGCCTTCCTCTAGGCCCAAATAATGGTGACGTGTCAAGTAGTCAACATTCACATAACACCACTAGAGGAAAAGACAACATACATCTCATCAAAATATCGAACGAATACCAAAATCACATGACTACTAATAGCAAGATTTCTCCCATGTTGTCAGGAACAAACGTAACTACTCACAAAGCATATTCATGTTCATAATCAGAGGAGTAATAATATGCATAAAGGATCTGGAACATATGATCTTCCACCAAGTAGACCAATTAGTATCAACTACAAGGAGTAATCAACACTACTAGCAACCCACAGGTACCAATTTGTGGTTTTGATACAAGATTGGATACAAGAGATGAACTAGGGTTTTGAGAGGAGATGGTGCTAGTGAAGATGTTGATGGAGATTGACCCCCTCCCGATGAGAGGATCGTTGGTGACGATGTTGGTGATGATTTCCCCCTCTCGGAGGGAAGTGTCCCCAGTAGAACAGCTCCGCCAGAGCCCTAGATTGATTCCGCCAAGGTTCCGCCTCGTGGCGGCGGAGTTTCGTCTCGTAAGCTTCCCCACAGTTTTTTCCAGGGTAAAAGTGATGATATAGCAGAAGATGGACGCCGGAGGCCCACCAGGGGGCCCAGGAGATAGGGGGGGCGCCCTATGGGGGGCGCGCCACCCTGTCTCCTGGACAGGGTGTGGACCCCCTGGCCTATTTCTTTCGCTCAGAAATTCTTATTAATTCCAAAAGGTTGTTTCGTGGAGTTTCAGGACTTTTGGGGCTGTGCAGAATAGGTTTCCAACGTTTGCTCCTTTTCTAGCTAGAATTCCAGCTGCCGACATCCCCCCTCTTCATGGTAAACCTTGTAAAATAAGAGAGAATAGCCATAAGTATTGAGATATAATGTGCAATAACAGCCCATAATGCAATAAATATTGATATAAAAGCATGATGCAAAATGGACGTATCAACTCCCCCAAGCTTAGACCTCGCTTATCCTCAAGCGGAAGCCGAAATCGAAAAATATGTCCGCATGTTTAGAGATAGAGGTGTCGATAAAAATATAATACAGACATGAGGGCATCATGATCATTCTAATAACAACAACATATATAGATTTTGTCATATGATTTCCTATGCTCAAGTAACAAGCAATTTACAATGTCAAGTATGATTCAAAAACTTCATTGGGAACTAACAAACTATAATCTCAGTCACTGAAGCAATTGCAATTTATCGTAACATCAGAAAGAGTCAATAATAGAGCTTTTCAGCAAGCTCACATACTCAACTATCCTGTAGTCTCCTACAATTGCTAACACTCACGCAGTACTTGTGGTTATAGAGTTCCAGCCGGACACTAAGAAAGATAGGGGCTTATTGTGTTGCCTCCCAACGTATTCACCTTTAGGTGATGTCAACAATAATAGCCCATGCTAACTTACATCCAATTGGATATATATATATATATATCATGATCTTTCAAACACGAGGAGCTTGCCAAAAGATAAAGTAAAAAGGGAAAGGTGAGGATCACCTTGACTCAAGCATAAAGTAAAAACATAAAGTAGAAGATAGGCCCTTCGCAGAGGGAAGCAGAGGTTGTCATGCGCGTTTAGGGTTGATGCATAAAATCTTAATGCAAAAGAACGTCACTTTATATTGCCCCTTGTATGTGGACCTTTATTATGCAGTCCGTCGCTTTTATTACTTCCACAACAAGTTCATACAAAGCTCATTTTCTCTGCACTAATAAGTCATACATATTTAGAGAGCAATTTTTATTGCTTGCACCAATGACAACTTACTTGAAGGATCTTACTCAATCCGTAGGTAGGTATGGTGGACTCTCATGGAAAAACTGGGTTTAAGGATATTTGGAAGCACAAGTAGTGTTTCTACTTGGTGCGAGGAATTTGGCTAGCATGAGGGGGAAAGGCAAGCTCAACATGTTTGTACGGTCAATGACAATATACTTTAACTGAGATGTCGGAAAACATAAACCATTATGTTGTCTTCCATGTCCAACATCAACTCTTTTGGCATGTCATAAGTAATGAGTGCTTCACAATCATAAAAGGTGTCCAAGATAATATATTTATATGTGAACCCCTCTTTCCTTATCACTTCCTATTAATTGCAACGATGACCAAGGCTACGTTCATCAACTCTCAACAATTTTTATGCCTCATACTTTCTATGTGTGAAGTTATCACTATCCATAAGATCAATATGAACTCTTTTATTCTTTCTACTTTCTCAAGATCATAGCACATAGCAAAGCCCTTGACTCAACACTAAACTTTATTATAGATAGCACACGGACTCGATTACATAAAGAGATCACAATGCAAAACTCAAACTACTTGAAATCAAAACTTCAAACTACTAAATCAAGATACTACTAAAAGGATCGAACTAAATAAAGCGGTAAAGATAGGAGTGTGATGATGATACGATACCGGGGCACCTCCCCCAAGCTTGGCAGTTGCCAAGGGGAGTGCCCATACCCATGTGATTATTTCCTCGGAGGTGGTGAAGTAGGAGTTGTTGATGATGTAGGCCTGTCGTTCGTCTTCCAAGGAATAGGTTCTCCGTCATAAAAGGATGATCGAGTCTCCGGGATCCTTAAATCTGCAGTTAAACTCATTCGTTTGAATCTATATTCATACTCACAGTTCTGGTTTTGCAGGTCATAGATCTGGGCTTGGAGGTGCTCGATTTTCTCTTGAAGCTTGATGATGGTCTCCCCAATGACTTTGGCATCTAGCTTGTGGTTGTTGGTGAACTCCTTGATCATCATCTGGTTGGCGTTGAGTCCATGCTCCACCATCCCTTGACACTTGAAAACTTCCTGCTCCACGGCTTCGAGCTTTGTCTCCACACTCCCGGTACGCCTTGGTCCCTCCACATCGCGGATGTACAGCACCCCCTCACGCATCTCAATGATTTGAGGGTGTTGCAGTACCTCCACGAGATAGGGGTTGATAACCCTCTCAAAAAACTTGTCCTTGGGAGCGCTTGGAGACGCCATGATGCTCTAGATCTGAAACAGAAACAGCTCGAAACGAAAACAGAGGATATTTGCGTGATACGGTGGTCAAAACCTTCAGGGGGATATATAATGAATTTTTACCGACCAAAATACGTAACATACAAGAAAACGGAGTCCGGGAGGCACACGAGGTGCCCACGAGACTGGGGGGCGCGCTCTACAGGGGGGCGCCCTCCACTCTCGTGGGAGCCTCGTGTCCCTTTCAGACTACTTCTTTCTTCCTAAAATTCTTAAATAATCCAAAACCGATAAAAATTGCCATTGAAGTTGTTTTGGAGTCGGTTTACTTACCGTACCACATACCTATGCCTTTTCAGGGTCTGGAACGTTCTGGAAAGTGTCCCTTATGTATTCCTCAGGGGTTACGATTTCAATAATATTAGTTTCAACATTGATAGGATTACCCGAAATATAGTGTTTAATTCTTTGACCGTTTACCACCCTCAGATTCGTGCCTTCGAAGTTGTTGATTTTTATAGCACCAGAACGGTAAACCTCCTCGATAACATAGGGACCTTCCCATTTTGAGAGAAGTTTTCCTGCAAAAAATCTTAAACGGGAGTTGAATAATAACACATAATCTCCTACGTTAAACTCACGCTTTTGTATCCTCTTATCATGCCAGCGTTTAGCTTTTTCTTTGAATAGCTTGGCATTCTCATATGCTTGGGTTCTCCATTCATCAAGTGAGCTAATATCAAATAACCTCTTCTCATCGGCAAGTTTGAAGTCATAATTGAGCTCTTTGATAGCCCAATATGCCTTATGTTCAAGTTCAAGAGGTAAATGACATGCTTTTCCATAAACCATTTTATAAGGAGACATACCTGTCGTGGTTCTAAGTCTGACAGTAGAATGGGGGGTAGGTATGGAGAGGCAAGATCCTAGCTATGGAGTAGTTGTACACACGAGTGTTTAACGAGTTCAGGCCCTTCCCTGAGGAAGTAATAGCCCTACGTCTCGGAGCCCGGAGGCGGTCGACTGGTTTATGTGTATATGAGTTACAGGGGTGCAAACCCTCTACACTGAGGAGGGGGGTGGCTTATATAGAGTTCACCAGACCCCTCCGGCACTCAGTTATGCAGGGTTTAAAGTACATTAAGACAGGGGGTTACTGGTAACACCCTCATAAAGTGCTATGAAGACTATTAAAGCTACTTAATGATAGACCGTTGCGTGCTGAGTGACTTTAGGTCTCCTGGCCGTCGAGTGGTTAGCTTCATGGTCGAGTGGCTATCTTCGTCGTCGAGTGTCCTTGAGTTCGTCGAGTGAAGTCCCTCTTGGTCGACTGAAAGGTAGCTTCGTCTAAGGATGTCCTTTGGTATGGTATCCTAGATAGGTCCATGACCCTACCCTAGGTACATAACATCATCATTAGCCCCCGAATGGATCGAGGTTCGAGTGAGGAAGGAGTTGATGATTTTCTCCGACCTATTTCCCGTGCTTTGATTATGTCGTATCCTGGATCGGCGATTTTTCTTTCGGCGTTGGCGTCAACTTTTACTTCAGTCGCCTTGATCCATTCTTGTGTTCTGTCGAGTGAACTTTTGAACTTTAGTGAACTTCCGAGCGACGGATCGCAGGAAAGATATCGTCTGACAGATTGATCTGCTGCTAGCGGATTTTGCAGGATCCGAATTTTGGGAAGCGCGCGAAGCGGGGCGGACCGCGGTACTCGGATGGGATAAGGTGTGGATGCCTCGATTTCCGTGCCGCCTTTTTCGCCATGTATCGTGCGTGCGCGACTGTTTCAGGATGTGACAGGACCGCCCGGACCCACTCGTCAGCCACTCGGAAGCGCCCTTATATAAAGCGCCGGGCGAGGGTTTTTTGAACAGTGCCTTCCCATTCTTCTCTCCGCCCTCTTTGCCTCCGCCCACTGCGCCTGCTCTCGCCTCCGCCTATCCACTCCTCGCGTGCTTCGCCGGCGACAATGGTGAAGGAGAAGACGGCGGCCCTAGAGCGCAAGAAGAAGGCGACGGCGACGGGGAAAGCGAAGGGGAGACCGTCCAGTCGGGGCGGATCTTCGTCAAGGTCCCGCCTGTCAAAAGGTTGGGTCCAAGGGGATTGGATCCGCTCGACCATCACCGAGACAGATCTGAATGACCTGGCCAATGAGGGACTGATCCCCCACGGGTCAGCAAGGCTTCCGGGGACCGAGTGTCAACCGCAGCCGCAGGAGGGTGAGTGCGTTCTCCTAGCCACTCATGTAGACCGTGGCTTTTCTCTGCCGCCGAGTGTTTTCTTCCGAGGGTTTCTGAATTTCTTTGGGGCGCAACTCCACCATTTCACCCCCAATTCCATCGCCTATCTTGCTGCCTTTGTGTCCATGTGCGAGAACTTCCTGGGTTGCCGACCACACTGGGGTCTCTTTAAGCACATATTCACCTGTCGCTCACAGACAGTGAAAAAGGCGAGTCCGGACGATGAGAGGACTAAGGTTATCCAGATGTGCGGTGGTCTTGGGATTCAGATGAGGAATAAGAGTACTTTCCCGGCCATGACCCTTCCTGAGTCGGTCAGAGGGTGGCAGTCGACTTGGTTCTACTGCCAAGACGAGTCGACGCCGGGGCAGTCGACTGGTCTCCCTCCGTTCTCCATGGACCGAGTGGACAAACCCTCTTCTCTGAAGGTGCTTCCTGAGGAGAAAGCTCAGGTGAAAATGTTGATGGAGCGCGTAGTCCAACTTGTTAGGGACGGAGTGACGGGTATGGATCTTCTGGAGGTCTTCCTTAGACGGCGCATCCAACCGCTTCAGTACCGAGGCCACCCGATGTGGCTGTACTGTGGTACCGAAGACACCACTCGGGTCCATCCAGAAGCGGTCAACGACGCCACACTGGAGAGGTGGGTGGCAGCCATCACAGGGAATAAGGACAACCCTCGAGGGGCTAGGAGGATCCCACCACTCGACTGTACCTATACACCGGACACGGTATGACCACTTATCTCCAATTGTAATCTTGCTGTATTCATTCTGCTTTGCTGCGAATTGGTCGATTGATCTTTGTTTTGTTTTGTTGTCTGATAGGCCACCACCGAGTTATACTCGATGCCCAATGGAGCGCAGACGCCGACTGAAGAGGAGGAAGGAAGTGGGGGCGAAAGCCCGGAGGAGTGGGATTCAGATGCTGACGACGATGATGAGGGTGATGACTCTGATGAGGAGGAAGAGGAGGAGGAGGAGGAGGAAGTTGCACCTCCCCGCTCGGAAAGACGCTCGAAGCTTGTCCATGATCCCGCGACTGAGCGTGGTAAGGGGGTCGCAACCGCTACACAGTCGACCAAGCGCCCTCGGACTACTTCTCCGGTGCCGACTGAGAAGGCTCCGAAGCAATCTCGAGTGGCATCGTCGAAACCGGCGAAGGTCTTGCCGAAGATGAAGATGGTGATCCCCACTATCTCAGGGTAATGGTAGTCTTGAGTTTTCCCGTTTCATGAACTTGTTCTTGGTCGACTCATGGGCCAATCGACTGACTTCTGGAACTGCAGTGCTGCTACTTCTGATACTTCGGCCAGGGCTGAAGACCACGAGATGGAGGATGCTGTTACCTCAAAACCTGGTATGACTCTTATGATGCCGTTTTCAGTCGATTGACTTATTGTCTCTAATTTTGATTCTTTTTCTGCAGCTTCATCTAACATTGTTATTGATCTTCCCGACGACGACGACGAGGAACCACCAAGGCAGAGGAGGAGCAAGAAAGCGTCTGCTGGCAAGGCGACTCAGGACGTGCCAGCACCCGAGACGTTGGTCGTGGAGGGAGACAATGTCACTCGGCCTACCGTAACCTTTGCGGTGCCGTTGACGAGTGCTCGTCCTTCGTCGTCGAGTGCTGCTCAACCCTCGCTTTTCTCAACCTACCATGTTCCAGAAGACCAAGCTAGTGCTGCTAAAGAAGCAATACGCCAAGCGGGGGTCATGATGGAGCAAGTGAAGGCAATACGAGAAGCCAGCCAGGCAGCCTATGACGCCAGTTCGGCTCTTCAGAGTAATGTTCAGGTCAGTCGGTCACTGCCTGTTCTGTTAGGATATGATATCTGAAAACTCTTCTTTCTGAAATTCTTAGAGTTTGTCCTACACCCACTGGGTGTGTCGATTGAAATTCCGGATTAGTGGGGGCACGCTGAGTGCACCCACTGGGTGTAGTCCCCAAGGCTATGGTCGACTGCTGGCAGTCGACCATAGGCTTTATGTCTTAAGTTTTTTCCTTACTCGACTAGGTCGAATAGATTCATAGACCGGTGGGGGCACGCTGAGTGCACCCACTGGGTGTAGTCCCCGAGACTGTGGTCGACTGCTGGCAGTCGACTATAGTCTGAAGAACATCTCCCGTTTTTTTGTTGGTCGACTGGTCGACTCTAACTGATGAAACTAGTGGGGGCACGCTGAGTGCACCCACTGGGTGTAGTCCCCGAGACTATGGTCGAATGTTTGTATTCGGCCGTAGTCTTAGAAACGCTATGATTTTTCCTTAGTCACTCGGAAGTGAATTGTCTTTGACATCTGTCGATTGGTTCTTCGTAGAAATCCTGTGACCTTGCGGCTCGTTACACTGAGTTGGAGAACAAACACATTCAGCTCGAGCTTGATCTGAAACTGGCCCAAGAGAACTTGACGAAGGCGAAGGAGGAAGCTAAAGGTATGTTTGGTGAGGCCTTCGACGACTGCCTTTGCCTCTCACTCGTTTCCGAATCTTAATCTCACTGTAACTTTGCAGACAAAGTGAGGGATGCCCTGAAGAAGCAAGACCTTGACTTGGCTGAGATGCAAAAAACTGCTTTAGAGAAGACCAAGCTTGCAGATGAGAAGCTGGCTTCAGTGACCAAGCTTGAAGAAGAAAACACCAATCTGAAAGCTGCTCTTGATGCTGCCAACCAGGAGGTCAGTCGACTGAAAAGTGACAAGACCACCCTGAATGACAAGGCCAGTGAGTTGATGAGAAAGAAGAACGATCTGGAGGCTTATCTGGGTGGACTCGCCAAGAAGTTGTTCCTCATGCTTGAAGGTAATCTTTTGTATCAAACAAGTATTTTAACTGTAACCTCCGACTGTTGTCTTGACTCGGTGGTTGTGCTTGCAGAATTTTGCCAGAACTTTGAAGAGGAGACTGGTCGACTGGAAGTAAACCTGGACCCCATCAACTCTCCCGTGAAAGATGAAGTCGCCATGAATGTGCTCCGGCTTGAATCTCGTGTTGCTGCTGTCATCGACTATCTCGCAAGGCTGAAGGTCGCAACTTCTCGCATCGACACAACACTCTGGCCAAGAGAGACACT
The DNA here is from genome assembly GCF_018294505.1 of Triticum aestivum. Classification (NCBI taxonomy): domain Eukaryota; kingdom Viridiplantae; phylum Streptophyta; class Magnoliopsida; order Poales; family Poaceae; genus Triticum; species Triticum aestivum. The sequence continues at coordinate 443,236,419 of NC_057804.1, read as the reverse complement.
CCAGAACGACCTCGAGTCTCTGATGACTCGACTGAACGAGGTCCCAAGTCGAGTGCAGGAGTGGAAGAAGTCTTCGGCCAGGTGCGGTGCGGATGTTGCTCTGTCTCTGGTCCGCGTTCACTGCAAGGATGCACGAGAGGACAAGCTGGTGGCTCTTAGGGTGGCTAATACCAAGAAGCACGATTTCCGATCTTTCATGGAGACCTTCATTGCTGCTGCCACTCGGATTGCAGATGGAATTGACCTGGACGAGTTTGTTGCACCTTCCAGCCCTCCACAGGAGGGGTAAAAAACTTCTGAGCTTGATACTTTAAATTTGCCTCGGTATGCCGAGTGAGTTTTGTAACCGACAAACCTTAACAGGCCTAGCGCCTGAGCACTTTCGGTTCCGTTAGGTGTTATCCGAACTTGGATTCAACGTTGAATATGTTTGCATTTGGTTTGAGGTGTCTTTTGCAGGTTAAAGCGAAGCGCTCATTGCAATCGACTTGTTCCCCAATACACTTAGGCGAGCACTGGGCTGCAGCTAAGCCCCGAGTGAGAGGTTTGCTCTCCACTCGGTAGGATTTTCAAAAACTTAGGCGAGCGCTGGCTGCAGCTAAGCCCCCGAGTGGGAGGTGCTCTCCACTCGGTAGGATTTTCAATACTTAGGCGAGCACTGGGCTGCAGCTAAGCCCCCGAGTGGAGGTTTGCTCTCCACTCGGTAGGATTTTCAGATACTTAGGCGAGCACTGGCTGCAGCTAAGCCCCCGAGTGGGAGGTTTGCTCTCCACTCGGTAGGATTTTCAGATACTTAGGCGAGCACTGGGCTGCAGCTAAGCCCCGAGTGGGAGGTTTGCTCTCCACTCGGTAGGATTTTAGATACTTAGGCGAGCACTGGGCTGCAGCTAAGCCCCCGAGTGGGAGGTTTGCTCTCCACTCGGTAGGATTTTAGATACTTAGGCGAGCACTGGGCTGCAGCTAAGCCCCCGAGTGGGAGGTTGCTCTCCACTCGGTAGGATTTCAGATACTTAGGCGAGCACTGGGCTGCAGCTAAGCCCCCGAGTGGGAGGTTGCTCTCCACTCGGTAGGATTTCAGATACTTAGGCGAGCACTGGGCTGCAGCTAAGCCCCCGAGTGGGAGGTTTGCTCTCCACTCGGTAGGATTTCAGATACTTAGGCGAGCACTGGGCTGCAGCTAAGCCCCGAGTGGGAGGTTTGCTCTCCACTCGGTAGGATTTCAGATACTTAGGCGAGCACTGGGCTGCAGCTAAGCCCCCGAGTGGGAGGTCTGCTCTCCACTCGGTAGGATTTTCAGATACTTAGGCGAGCACTGGCTGCAGCTAAGCCCCGAGTGGGAGCTGCTCTCCACTCTAGGATTTGTATTGGTGGCGTAGCTCGGAAGGAGAGGGTAGCAGTCGACCTGCACCTCGTCCTCCTTGCAGAGCGCACGTTGTATTTGTGGCGTAGCTCGGAAGGAGAGGGTAGCAGTCGACCTGCACCTCGTCCTCCTTGCATAGCGCATGTTGTATTTGTGGCGTAGCTCGGAAGGAGAGGGTAGCAGTCGACCTGCACCTCGTCCTCCTTGCAAAGCGCACGTTGTATTTGTACTTAGGCAAGCGCAATGCTGCAGCTAAGCCTCCGAGTGGAAGGCTAGCTTACCACTTAGTAGGATTTTGTTTATCTTAGGCGAGTACTTGGACTGCAGCTAAGCCTCCGAGTGGAAGGCTGGCTTACCACTCGACAGGATTTTGTTTATCTTAGGCGAGTACTTGGACTGCAGCTAAGCCTCCAAGTGGAAGGCTGGCTTACCACTCAACAGGATTTTGTTTATCTTAGGCGAGTACTTGGACTGCAGCTAAGCCTCCGAGTGGAAGGCTAGCTTACCACTCGACAGGATTTTGTTTATCTTAGGCGAAACGGATTTCGCAACTAAGCCTTCGTGTGGGAGACTGGCTCACCACTCGGTTAGGATTTTTTTTTACAGACTTGGGCGAATCGGATTCGCAGCCAAGCCACCCACTGGGGGATTGTTTTGTGTGGACAAAGAAATAACGATTACTGGGAAAATTATAAAGCTCTTGTCTTTGATAAATAAACTACAAAAGTACTTTTATTACAACTCATCCGAGTGAATACTTAAGTGTAAAAGGGGCGGAGAAGCTCCGTGTTCCAAGCCCGGGGCTCGTCGATCTGATGCTCGACATTGTAAAGACGGTATGCTCCATTGTGGAGAACCTTGGTGACGATGAAGGGACCTTCCCAAGAAGGAGCAAGCTTGTGTGGTTTCTGCTGATCCACTCGGAGAACTAAATCTCCTTCCTGGAAGGCTCGACTCTTCACGTTTTTGGCGTGGAAGCGACGCAAGTCTTGTTGGTAAATGGTCGATCTGATCAGAGCCATCTCCCTTTCTTCCTCTAAAAGGTCGACTGCATCCTGCCGCGCTTGTTCTGCTTCAGCTTCGGTGTAGAGCTCGACCCGGGGAGCATTGTGGAGAAGGTCACTCGGCAAGACTGCTTCAGCTCCGTAGACCAAGAAGAATGGAGTTCTTCCAGTCGACCGGTTGGGCGTGGTCCTTAACCCCCAAAGCACCGAGGGAAGTTCGTCGACCCATGCACCAGCCGCATGCTTAAGATCACGCATCAAACGGGGTTTCAACCCTTTGAGAATCAAACCGTTGGCTCGTTCTGCCTGTCCATTCGACTGTGGATGAGCGACTGAAGCATAGTCGACTCGTGTGCCTTGAGACGTGCAGAAAGCTCTGAACTCTTCGGAATCGAAGTTTGACCCGTTGTCAGTGATGATGCTGTGCGGGACTCCATATCTGAATATCAATTCTCTGATGAAGCTGACAGCAGTACCGGCATCGAGGTTCTTGATGGGTTTAGCTTCGATCCACTTGGTGAACTTGTCGACTGCTACCAGCACATGGGTAAAACCGCTTCTGCCTGTTCTCAAAGGACCGACCATATCCAAACCCCATACTGCAAAGGGCCAGACGAGTGGTATAGTCTTCAAAGCTGACGCGGGCTTGTGTGACATATTGGAGTAAAATTGACATCCCTCGCACTTGTCGACTATCTCCTTCGCCATTTCATTCGCTCTTGGCCAATAAAATCCGGCTCGGTATGCTTTGGCCACGATGGTCCGAGAGGACGCATGATGGCCACAGGTCCCCGAGTGGATGTCATCAAGGATTATTCGACCTTCCTCCGGTGTTATGCATTTTTGACCAACTCCAGTCGCGCTTTCTCTGTACAGCTGTCCCCTTATCACGGTAAAGGCCTTAGATCGGCGAACGATCTGTCGAGCCTCTTCTTCGTCCTCCGGGAGTTCTTTCCTCAAGATATACGCGATATATGGTACTGTCCAATCGGGAGTGATCACTAAAACTTCCATGATCAGGTCGACCACTGCTGGGACTTCAACCTCAGTCGGATCCGTAACACTCTTAGGTTGCGGAGCTTCGTCGGTAAAAGGATCTTCTACGACTGACGGAGTGTGGATATGCTCCAAGAACACATCACTGGGGATGGCTTCTCTCTTGGATCCTATCTTCGCCAAATCATCAGCTGCTTGATTTTTCAGTCGGGGTATGTGGTGGAGCTCTAACCCTTCGAACTTCTTTTCGAGCTTCCTCACTGCATTGCAGTATCCAGTCATGGCTGGGCTTCTAACGTCCCATTCCTTCATCACCTGATTGACCACCAAATCTGAGTCGCCATAGACCATAAGGCGACGGACGCCGAGTGAAATGGCCATGCGCAACCCATACAAGAGTGCTTCATATTCTGCTTCATTGTTGGAGGAATCAAAGTGGATTTGGAGCACATATCTGAGTTTATCTCCTCGGGGGGAAACCAAAACAACCCCAGCACCAGAACCATTTAACATCTTAGATCCATCAAAGAACATGGTCCAATGCTCCGAGTGAACTTGAGTCGGCTGCTGTTGCTCAATCCACTCGGCAAGGAAATCTGCTATAGCCTGGGACTTAATGGCTTTCTTTGCCTCGAATTTGACATCAAGGGGAAGGAGTTCAATCGCCCATTTAGCCACTCGACCAGTTGCATCTCTGTTGTGCAGAATCTCTGACAATGGTGCGTCGCTGACGACTGTAATGTCATGATCAGAGAAATAATGAGCAACCTTCTTCATGGTCATGTAGATCCCATATACAAGCTTCTGATAATGAGGATATCTTTGCTTCGATGGGGTCAAAACTTCAGAGAGATAATACACTGGGCGCTGAACTTTGAAGGCTTTCCCTTCTTCTTCCCGCTCGACCGTAAGTACTGTACTGACGACTTGTCCTGTGGCTGCAATATAAAGCAACAGAGGCTCTTTGCTGATTGGAGCAGCAAGCACCGGCTGGGTGGAGAGCAGAGTTTTTAACTCGGCAAACACTGCATCAGCTTCTGGAGTCCACTCGAACTTGTCTGCCTTCTTCATCAGTCGGTAAAGGGGCAATGCCTTTTCACCGAGGCGAGAGATGAATCGACTTAAAGCGGCCAAGCATCCAGTAAGCTTCTGGACGTCGTGCACACGCACAGGGCGTTTCATTCGGAGTATGGTGCCAACTTTTTCTGGGTTAGCATCGATTCCTCGTTCTGAAACGAGAAAGCTGAGTAACTTTCCGCCAGGTACTCCGAATGTGCACTTTGATGGATTGAGCTTGATATCATACCTTCTGAGATTGGCAAATGTTTCAGCTAGGTCAGCCAATAGGTCGGAACCCTTTCGCGACTTGACCACGATATCATCCATGTACGCTTCCACATTCCGACTGATTTGAGTGAGTAAACACTTTTGAATCATTCTCATGAACGTGGCTCCGGCATTCTTGAGGCCGAATGGCATGGTGATATAGCAGAAGCACCCGAATGGAGTGATGAAAGCTGTTTTGATTTCGTCAGGTCCATACAGACGGATCTGATGATACCCGGAATAAGCGTCTAAAAAAGACAATCTCTCGCACCCTGCGGTCGAGTCGACAATTTGGTCGATGCGAGGGAGAGGAAAATGATCTTTCAGCCAGGCCCGATTGATATGTTTGAAATCAATGCACATGCGAAATGAGTTGTCCTTCTTGGGAACCATGACAACATGGCGAGCCACTCGTAGTGGTATATCTCTCGGATAAACTCTGCTGCAAGGAATCGAGCCACCTCCTCGCCAATGGCTTTTTTCTTCTGAACGGCGGACCATCGAAGATGTTCTTTAACATGTTTCGCTTTTGAGTCGACTCTAAGGCGATGCTCAGCCAGCCCCCTGGGAACACCCGGCATGTCAGCTGGCTTCCATGCAAAGATGTCCCAGTTCTCACGGAGGAACTGGATGAGCGCTTCTTCCTATTTAGAGTTGAGTGTTGTGGAAATATGGGTCGGAGCTGCATTGGGGTCAGTCGGGTGGATATGAACTGGCTTCGTCTCCCCAGACGACTAAAATGCTGACTCTATGGCGGGCTTCTTGGCCCGCAACAAATCACTCGGATCTGCATTTTTCTTGTATTCCTCCAGCTCTACCACTGTTATCTGGTCATCCGCAATCTTTGAGCCTTTCTGGAAACACTCTTCTGCCTTCTTCCGGCTGCCAGTGATAGTGATCACGCCTTTGGGGCCAGGCATCTTTAATTTGAGGTACACATAACATGGTCGAGCCATGAAGCGAGCATAGGCTGGTCTTCCCAAAATAGCGTGGTAGGCGCTTCGGAAATCCACGACTTCAAATGTCAGCTTCTCTTTGCGGAAATGCTTCGAGTCGCCGAACACTACATCCAGAGCTATTTGGCCGAGTGACTCAGCCTTCTTTCCAGGGATGACTCCGTGAAAACTCATGTTGCTGGAACTGAGCCTGGACATCGGAATGCCCATTCCCTTGAGCGTCTCTGCATACAGTATATTCAATCCACTGCCGCCATCCATCAATACCTTCGTCAGTCGAGTGCCTTCGACGACTGGGTCGACCACCAGCGCTTGCCTCCCAGGGGTGGCAATGTGAGTAGGGTGATCAGACTGGTCGAAAGTAATGGGAGTTTGCGACCATCTCAGATAGCTTGGTGTCGCCGGGGCGACCATATTGACCTCACGGTTGATCACTTTCAGTCGACTTTTGCTCTCTACATCAGCAAAAATCATCAGAGTGGAGTTGACATGAGGGTACTCTCCATCACTGTCCTCCTTGTCCTCGGCCTTGTCCGACTCCTTCTCTTTGTCCTTCGGCTGTTTTCCTTGAAACTGCTGGATTAAGAGCCGGCACTGGCGAGTGGTATGCTTTGGGTAGATGAAGTTACCCTCTTCGTCTTTCTTCGTGTGGATATGACACGGTAGATCCATCACGTCATTACCTTCCTTATCCTTTACCTTCTTGGGGTTCCAAGATCCTTTGGGCTTCCCTTTGAATTTGCCCTGAGTCACGGCCAGAGCCTCTCCAGGAGCAGCCGGCTCGGCCTTCCGCTTCTGCTTCCGACTGGAGTTTCCTTTCTCCGACTGACTCGGCTTGTACTTGCCACTCCGGAGTCGGTCCTCTTCTTCGCCATTGGCGTACTTGGTGGCTATTTCCATCATCCGACTCAGGGTCATATCTCCAGTTCGACCAAACTTCAGGCTCAACTCTCTGTTCTTGACACCATCCTTGAAGGCGCAGACCGCTTGATGGTCTGACACATTCTCTACAGTATGATGCAAAGTGATCCATCTCTGGATGTAATCTCTCAATGTTTCACTCGACTTTTGTACGCAAACTTGCAGCTCTGTCAATCCGGCCGGTCGCTTGCAAGTTCCCTCGAACGTCCTGACGAACACTCGGGAAAGATCTTCCCAGGTGTAAATGCTGCTAGGAGCTAACTGATTCAACCACGCCCTGGCCGAACCCTCTAGCATAAGTGGAAAATGCTTCATGGCCACCTCATCATTACCGCCACCAATTTGTACAGCCACTCGGTAGTCTTCAAGCCAAGTTTCAGGCTTAGACTCTCCGGTGAACTTACTTACTCCAGTCGCCAACCTGAAGTTGGGGGGTATCACTGCGGCTCTGATGGCTCTGCTAAAGCATTCTGGACCTGAAACATGGACTCGGCTGCTTGTGGGCACATCTCTGTCATGGCCACCTCTATGAGCTCTGTTCCGGTCGACCAAACCTTGCACGATGATGGATCTCGCGTCAAAGCCCTGGCTCTCTGGGGTCGACTGGAGCTCTCCGCCCAACACTGAGCTGGCTTCTGTCATCTTGCTGCCGATGGGCGTTAGACCCACTTCTCGGAGGAGGAGTGGGCACTCGACGCCTGTCGTCACAATCAAATCGATCATCATAGTGGTCCCGCCGGCCTTCACGTCCCACGCGCCTCGGAGGCGACCTTGGACAGTGAGCCGACTAAACAGTATTCGCAGCAATGGATCGACTGTGAATCCTGTTGCGCGACTGTGACACAACTAAATTCTGATCTCCTACCGCCCGGAGCAAATCTCTGATCTGCATCAAGCCTCTTCCAGCCTCCGACTGAGAGGGCTGAATTGACTCCGCTATACAGGCTGCAGCTGCCAAATTCTGAATCGGGGTTCGATATACCTGAGTCGGTTGCGGAAAGAGCTGACGTCGGCTGGAGTCGGGTACTCATTGACGCGCACGCTCGTTGAGTGCTCGCTGGAGGTTCTCCAGTCGAGTGCGTTCAGCCAAGTTGGCCAAACGCGCCTCTTCCAAGGCACAAGCCTCAGGAGTTTCTCCTGCGATGGGAGTATGCAGGGCATCCATGTTCCGGCGGCGAAGATCTTCTCTTTGCTGAGAAGTGAGCGGATCGGGCTGATATTCTTCGTGGGCCTGAGCGGGGTCGCCTCTATCGTCCATCCCGTCGATGCAGGGGAAACCGGGAGGGTTACGAGGCCCATTGACCATCAGGACCTCCGCCGCTGGATCACTGCTGTCGCACTTGGATGCAGTCTCTACGGAGCCAGTCGACAGATCGAACAGGCCGTAGAGAGATTTGTCAGGCTCAATCGCCGCGACTTGGGTGGTGGCCGATTGGCGAGCCACTGCGTGTCTCACCCATCGTTGAAACCTCGACCGACCAGAGCACTTGCGCTGGCGGGAGACAGGGAGGGAATACATCGCAGGAGTCGACCGGCATGGGGTCGACGGCTGCCGCAGCAGGACGCCACGAACACACACCCGAAAGTGCGTCGCCCCGCGGACAGGGAGTGCGTCGATGTCGAGTGGTGCCTCCTGGAGCCAAGCGGAGTCATCGGCGATGAAAGCGAGCGCACCGAGACGGATCTCGCGGCCCTCGACCAGAGCTCCGCCGAAAACCATGATGAAGGCAATCGGACAAATTGCAACTTCTCCAAAAAGTCGCTAAGACACCTTCCCCACGGTGGGCGCCAACTGTCGTGGTTCTAAGTCTGACAGTAGAATGGGGGTAGGTATGGAGAGGCAAGATCCTAGCTATGGAGTAGTTGTACACACGAGTGTTTAACGAGTTCAGGCCCTTCTCTGAGGAAGTAATAGCCCTACGTCTCGGAGCCCGGAGGCGGTCGACTGGTTTATGTGTATATGAGTTACAGGGGTACGAACCCTCTACACTGAGGAGGGGGGTGGCTTATATAGAGTTCGCCAGACCCCTCCAGCCCTCAGTTATGCAGGGTTTAAAGTACATTAAGACAGGGGGTTACTGGTAACGCCCTCATAAAGTGCTATGAAGACTATTAAAGCTACTTAATGACAGACCCTTGCGTGCTGAGTGACTTTAGGTCTCCTGGCTGTCGAGTGGTTAGCTTCATGGTCGAGTGGCTATCTTCGTCGTCGAATGTCCTTGAGTTCGTCGAGTGAGGTCCCTCTTGGTCGACTGAAAGGTAGCTTCGTCTAAGGATGTCCTTTGGTATGGTATCCTAGATAGGTCCATGACCCTACCCTAGGTACATAACATCATCATTAGCCCCCGAATGGATCGAGGTTCGAGTGAGGAAGGAGTTGATGATTTTCTCCGACCTATTTCCCGTGCTTTGATTATGTCGTATCCTGGATCGGCGATTTTTCTTTCGGCGTTGGCGTCAACTTTTACTTCAGTCGCCTTGATCCATTCTTGTCTTCTGTCGAGTGAACTTTTGAACTTTAGTGAACTTCCGAGCGACGGATCGCAGGAAAGATATCGTCTGACAGATTGATCTGCTGTTAGCAGATTTTGCGGGATCCAAATTTAGGGAAGCGCGCGAAGCGGGGCGGACCGCGGTACTCGGATGGGATAAGGTGTGGACGCCTCGATTTCTGTGCCACCTTTTTCGCCATGTATCGTGCGTGCGCGACTGTTTCGGGATGTGACAGGACCGCCCGGACCCACTTGTCAGCCACTCGGAAGCGCCATTATATAAAGCGCTGGGCGAGGGTTTTTTGAACAGTGCCTTCCCATTCTTCTCTCCGCCCTCTTTGCCTCCGCCCACTGCGCCTGTTCTCGCCTCCGCCTATCCACTCCTCGCGTGCTTCATCAGCGACAATGGTGAAGGAGAAGACGGCGGCCCTAGAGCGCAAGAAGAAGGCGACGGCGACGGGGAAAGCAAAGGGGAGACCGTCCAGTCGGGGCGGATCTTCGTCAAGGTCCATCCAAAGATCAATCGACCAATTCGCAGCAAAGCAGAATGAATACAGCAAAATTACAATTGGAGATAAGTGGTCATACCGTGTCCGGTGTATAGGTACAGTCGAGTGGTGGGATCCTCCTAGCCCCTTGAGGGTTGTCCTTATTCCCTGTGATGGCTGCCACCCACCTCTCCAGTGTGGCGTCGTTGACCGCTTTTGGATGGACCCGAGTGGTGTCTTCGGTACCACAGTACACCCACATCGGGTGGCCTCGGTACTGAAGCGGTTGGATGCGCCGTCTAAGAAAGACCTCCAGAAGATCCATACCCGTCACTCCGTCCCTAACAAGTTGGACTACGCGCTCCATCAACATTTTCACCTGAGCTTTCTCCTCAGGAAGCACCTTCAGAGAAGAGGGTTTGTCCACTCGGTCCATGGAGAATGGAGGGAGACCAGTCAATTGCCCCGGCGTCGACTCGTCTTGGCAATAGAACCAAGTCGACTGCCACCCTCTGACCGACTCAGGAAGGGTCATGGCCAGGAAAGTACTCTTATTCCTCATCTGAATCCCAAGACCACCGCACATCTGGATAACCTTAGTCCTCTCATCGTCCGGACTCGCCTTTTTCACTGTCTGTGAGCGACAGGTGAATATGTGCTTAAAGAGACCCCAGTGTGGTCGACAACCCAGGAAGTTCTCGCACATGGACACAAAGGCAGCAAGATAGGCGATGGAATTGGGGGTGAAATGGTGGAGTTGCGCCCCAAAGAAATGTTGGGTTTCGTAGTAATTTCAAAAATTTTCCTACGCACACGCAAGATCATGTGATGCATAGCAACGAGGGGAGAGTATTGTCTACGTACCCAACGCAGACCGACTGCGGAAGCGATGACACGACGTAGAGGAAGTAGTCGTACGTCTTCTCGATCCAACCGATCAAGCACCGAAACTACGGCACCTCCGAGTTCGAGCACACGTTCAGCTCGATGACGATCCCCGGACTCCGATCCAGCAAAGTGTCGGGGAAGAGTTTCGTCAGCACGACGACGTGGTGACGATCTTGATGAACTACAGCAGCAGGGCTTCGCCTAAACTCCGCTACAGTATTATCGAGGAATATGGTGGCAGGGGGCACCGCACACGGCTAAGGAATCGATCACGTGGATCAACTTGTGTGTTTAGAGGTGCCCCTGCCTCCGTATATAAAGGAGCCAAGGGGGGAGGGGGCGTCGGCCAAGAGAGAGAGGCGCAGGAGGAGTCCTACTCCTACCGGGAGTAGGACTCCCCCCCAATCCTATTCCAACTAGGATTCCCAAGGGGGAAAGAGGGAGAGGGGTGGCCAGCCACCTCTCCTAGTCCTAATAGGACTAGGGGAAGGGGGGAGGCGCGCAGCCCCCTTGGGCTGCCCCTTTCTCCTTTCCACTAAGGCCCATGATGGCCCATATGGCTCCGGGGGGGTTCCGGTAACCTCCCGGTAACCCGGTAAAATCCCGATTTCACCCGGAACACTTCCGATGTCCAAACATAGGCTTCCAATATATCAATCTTTACGTCTCGACCATTTCGAGACTCCTCGTCATGTCCGTGATCACATCCGGGGCTCCGAACAACCTTCGGTACATCAAAATGCATAAACTCATAATATAACTGTCATCGTAACCTTAAGCATGCGGACCCTACGGGTTCGAGAACAATGTAGACATGACCGAGACACGTCTCCGGTCAATAACCAATAGCGGGACCTGGATGCCCATATTGGCTCCTACATATTCTACGAAGATCTTTATCGGTCAGACCGCATAACAACATACGTTGTTCCCTTTGTCATCGGTATGTTACTTGCCCGAGATTCGATCGTCGGTATCCAATACCTAGTTCAATCTCGTTACTGGCAAGTCTCTTTACTCGTTCGTAATACATCATCTCACAACTAACATATTAGTTGTAATGCTTGCAAGGCTTATGTGATGTGTATTACCGAGAGGGCCCAGAGATACCTCTCCGACAATCGGAGTGACAAATCCTAATCTCGAAATACGCCAACCCAACATCGACCATTGGAGACACCTGTAGTACTCCTTTATAATCACCCAGTTACGTTGTGACGTTTGGTAGTACCCAAAGTGTTCCTCCGGTAAACGGGAGTTGCATAATCTCATAGTCATAGGAACATGTATAAGTCATGAAGAAAGCAATAGCAACATACTAAACGATCGGGTGCTAAGCTAATGGAATGGGTCATGTCAATCAGATCATTCTACTAATGATGTGACCTCGTTAATCAAATAACAACTCATTGTTCATGGTTAGGAAACATAACCATCTTTGATTAACGAGCTAGTCAAGTAGAGGCATACTAGTGACACTTTGTTTGTCTATGTATTCACACATGTATTATGTTTCCGGTAAATACAATTCTAGCATGAATAATAAACATTTATCATGATTATAAGGAAATAAATAATAACTTTATTATTGCCTCTAGGGCATATTTCCTTCAGTCTCCCACTTGCACTAGAGTCAATAATCTAGATTACACTGTAATGATTCTAACACCCATGGAGCTTTGGTGCTGATCATGTTTTGCTCGTGGAAGAGGCTTAGTCAATGGGTCTGCAACATTCAGATCCGTATGTATCTTGCAAATCTCTATGTCTCCCACCTGGACTAGATCCCGGATGGAGTTGAAGCGTCTCTTGATGTGTTTGGTCCTTTTGTGAAATCTGGATTCCTTTGCCAAGGCAATTGCACCAGTATTGTCACAAAAGATTTTCATTGGACCCGATGCACTAGGTATGACACCTAGATCGGATATGAACTCCTTCATCCAGACTCCTTCATTTGCTGCTTCCGAAGCAGCTATGTATTCCGCTTCACATGTAGATCCCGCTACGACGCTTTGTTTAGAACTGCACCAACTGACAGCTCCACCGTTTAATGTAAACACGTATCCGGTTTGCGATTTAGAATCGTCCGGATCAGTGTCAAAGCTTGCATCAACGTAACCTTTTACGGTGAGCTCTTTGTCACCTCCATATACGAGAAACATATCCTTAGTCCTTTTCAGGTATTTCAGGATGTTCTTGACCGCTGTCCAGTGATCCACTCCTGGATTACTTTGGTACCTCCCTGCTAAACTTATAGCAAGGCACACATCAGGTCTGGTACACAGCATTGCATACATGATAGAGCCTATGGCTGATGCATAGGGAACATCTTTCATATTCTCTCTATCTTCTGCAGTGGTCGGGCATTGAGTCTTACTCAACTTCACACCTTGTAATACAGGCAAGAATCCTTTCTTTGCTTGATCCATTTTGAATTTCTTCAAAATCTTGTCAAGGTATGTGCTTTGTGAAAGTCCAATTAAGCGTCTTGATCTATCTCTATAGATCTTAATGCCTAATATGTAAGCAGCTTCACCGAGGTCTTTCATTGAAAAACTTTTATTCAAGTATCCCTTTATGCTATCCAGAAATTCTATATCATTTCCAATCAGTAATATGTCATCCACATATAATATCAGAAATGCTACAGAGCTCCCACTCACTTTCTTGTAAATACAGGCTTCTCCGAAAGTCTGTATAAAACCAAATGCTTTGATCACACTATCAAAACGTTTATTCCAACTCCGAGAGGCTTGCACCAGTCCATAAATGGATCGCTGGAGCTTGCACACTTTGTTAGCTCCCTTTGGATCGACAAAACCTTCTGGTTGCATCATATACAACTCTTCTTCCAGAAATCCATTCAGGAATGCAGTTTTGACATCCATCTGCCAAATTTCATAATCATAAAATGCGGCAATTGCTAACATGATTCGGACGGACTTAAGCATCGCTACGGGTGAGAAGGTCTCATCGTAGTCAATCCCTTGAACTTGCCGAAAACCTTTTGCGACAAGTCGGGCTTTGTAGACAGTAACATTACCATCAGCGTCAGTCTTCTTCTTAAAGATCCATTTATTCTCAATTGCTTGCCGATCATCGGGCAAGTCAACCAAAGTCCATACTTTGTTCTCATACATGGATCCCATCTCAGATTTCATGGCTTCAAGCCACTTTGCGGAATCTGGGCTCACCATCGCTTCTTCATAGTTCGTAGGTTCATCATGATCTAGTAGCATGACCTCCAGAACAAGATTACCGTACCACTCTGGTGCGGATCTTACTCTGGTTGATCTACGAGGTTCAGTAGTATCTTGATCTGAAGTTTCATGATCATTATCATTGGCTTCCTCACTAACTGGTGTAGGTGTCACTGAAACAGTTTTCTGTGATGAACTAATTTCCAGTAAGGGAGCAGGTACAGTTACCTCGTCAAGTTCTACTTTCCTCCCACTCACTTCTTTCGAGAGAAACTCCTTCTCCAGAAATGATCCATTCTTAGCAATGAATGTCTTGCCTTCGGATCTGTGATAGAAGGTGTACCCAACAGTTTCCTTTGGGTATCCTATGAAGACACATTTCTCCGATTTGGGTTCGAGCTTATCAGGTTGAAGCTTTTTCACATAAGCATCGCAGCCCCAAACTTTAAGAAACGACAACTTTGGTTTCTTGCCAAACCACAGTTCATAAGGCGTCGTCTCAACGGATTTTGATGGTGCCCTATTTAACGTGAATGCGGCCGTCTCTAAAGCATATCCCCAAAATGATAGCGGTAAATCAGTAAGAGACATCATAGATCGCACCATATCTAGTAAAGTACGATTACGACGTTCGGACACACCATTACGCTGTGGTGTTCCGGGTGGCGTGAGTTGCGAAACTATTCCACAGTTTTTCAAATGTACACCAAACTCGTAACTCAAATATTCTCCTCCACGATCAGATCGTAGAAATTTTATTTTCTTGTTACGATGATTTTCAACTTCACTCTGAAATTCTTTGAACTTTTCAAATGTTTCAGACTTATGTTTCATTAAGTAGATATACCCATATCTGCTTAAATCATCTGTGAAGGTGAGAAAATAACGATATCCGCCACGAGCCTCAATATTCATCGGGCCACATACATCGGTATGTATGATTTCCAACAAATCTGTTGCTCTCTCCATAGTACCGGAGAACGGTGTTTTAGTCATCTTGCCCATGAGGCACGGTTCGCAAGTACCAAGTGATTCATAATCAAGTGGTTCCAAAAGTCCATCAGCATGGAGTTTCTTCATGCGCTTTATACCGATATGACCTAAACGACAGTGCCACAAATAAGTTGCACTTTCATTATCAACTCTGCATCTTTTGGCTTCAACATTATGAATATGTGTATTACTACTATCGAGATTCAATAAGAATAGACCACTCTTCAAGGGTGCATGACCATAAAAGATATTACTCATATAAATAGAACAACCATTATTCTCTGATTTAAATGAATAACCGTCTCGCATTAAACAAGATCCAGATATAATGTTCATGCTCAACGCTGGCACCAAATAACAATTATTTAGGTCTAATATTAATCCCGAAGGTAGATGTAGAGGTAGCGTGCCGACTGCGATCACATCGACTTTGGAACCGTTTCCCACGCGCATCGTCACCTCGTCCTTTGCCAGTGCCCGCTTATTCCGTAGTCCCTGTTTCGAGTTGCAAATATTAGCAACAGAACCAGTATCAAATACCCAGGTGCTACTGCGAGCTCTAGTAAGGTACACATCAATAACATGTATATCACATATACCTTTGTTCACCTTGCCATCCTTCTTATCCGCCAAATACTTGGGGCAGTTCCGCTTCCAGTGACCAGTCTGCTTGCAGTAGAAGCACTCAGTTTCAGGCTTAGGTCCAGACTTGGGTTTCTTCTCTTGAGCAGCAACTTGCTTGCCGTTCTTCTTGAAGTTCCCCTTTTTCTTCCCTTTGCCCTTTTTCTTGAAACTAGTGGTCTTGTTAACCATCAACACTTGATGCTCCTTCTTGATTTCTACCTCCGCAGCTTTCAGCATTGCGAAGAGCTCGGGAATAGTCTTGTTCATCCCTTGCATATTATAGTTCATCACGAAGCTCTTGTAGCTTGGTGGCAGTGATTGGAGAATTCTGTCAATGACGCAATCATCTGGAAGATTAACTCCCAATTGAATCAAGTGATTATTATACCCAGACATTTTGAGTATATGCTCACTGACAGAACTGTTCTCCTCCATCTTGCAGCTATAGAACTTATTGGAGACTTCATATCTCTCAATTCGGGCATTTGCTTGAAATATTAACTTCAACTCCTGGAACATCTCATATGCTCCATGACGTTCAAAACGTCGTTGAAGTCCCGATTCTAAGCCGTAAAGCATGGCACACTGAACTATCGAGTAGTCATCAGCTTTGCTCTGCCAGACGTTCATAACATCTGGTGTTGCTCCAGCAGCAGGCCTGGCACCCAGCGGTGCTTCCAGGACGTAATTCTTCTGTGCAGCAATGAGGATAATCCTCAAGTTACGGACCCAGTCCGTGTAATTGCTACCATCATCTTTCAACTTTGCTTTCTCAAGGAACGCATTAAAATTCAACGGAACAACAGCACGAGCCATCTATCTACAATCAACATAAACAAGCAAGATACTATCAGGTACTAAGTTCATGATAAATTTAAGTTCAATTAATCATATTATTTAAGAACTCCCACTTAGATAGACATCCCTCTAATCCTCTAAGTGATTACGTGATCCAAATCAACTAAACCATGACCGATCATCACGTGAGATGGAGTAGTTTTCAATGGTGAACATCGTTATGTTGATCATATCTACTATATGATTCACGCTCGACCTTTCGGTCTCCGTGTTCCGAGGCCATATCTGCATATGCTAGGCTCGTCAAGTTTAACCTGAGTATTCTGCGTGTGCAAAACTGGCTTGCACCCGTTGTAGATGGACGTAGAGCTTATCACACCCGATCATCACGTGGTGTCTGGGCACGACGAACTTTGGCAACGGTGCATACTCAGGGAGAACACTTCTTGATAATTTAGTGAGAGATCATCTTATAATGCTACCGTCAATCAAAGCAAGATAAGATGCATAAAAAGATAAACATCACATGCAATCAATATAAGTGATATGATATGGTCATCATCATCTTGTGCTTGTGATCTCCATCTCCGAAGCACCGTCATGATCACCATCGTCACCGGCGCGACACCTTGATCTCCATCGTAGCATCGTTGTCGTCTCGCCAATCTTATGCTTCCACGACTATCACTACCGTTTAGTAATAAAGTAAAGCATTACATCGCGATTGCATTGCATACAATAAAGCGACAACCATATGGCTCCTGCCAGTTGCCGATAACTCGGTTACAAAACATGATCATCTCATACAATAAAATTCAGCATCATGCCTTGACCATATCACATCACAACATGCCCTGCAAAAACAAGTTAGACGTCCTCTACTTTGTTGTTGCATGTTTTACGTGGCTGCTACGGGCTTAAGTAAGAACCAATCTCACCTACGCATCAAAACCACAACGATAGTTTGTCAAATAGACTCCGTTTTAACCTTCGCAAGGACCGGGCGTAGCCATACTTGGTTCAACTAAAGTTGGAGAGACAGTCGCCCGCAAGCCATCTCTGTGCAAAGCACGTCGAGGGAACCGGTCTCGCGTAAGCGTACGCGTAAGGTTGGTCTGGGTCGTCTCGTCCAACAATACCGCCGAACCAAAATATGACATGCTGGTAGGCAGTATGACTTGTATCGTCCACAACTCACTTGTGTTCTACTCGTGCATATAACATCAACATCAATAACCTAGGCTCTGATACCACTGTTGGGTTTCGTAGTAATTTCAAAAAATTTCCTACGCACACGCAAGATCATGTGATGCATAGCAACGAGGGGAGAGTATTGTCTACGTACCCAACGCAGACCGACTGCGGAAGCGATGACACGACGTAGAGGAAGTAGTCGTACGTCTTCTCGATCCAACCGATCAAGCACTGAAACTACGGCACCTCCGAGTTCGAGCACACGTTCAGCTCGATGACGATCCCCGGACTCCGATCCAGCAAAGTGTCGGGGAAGAGTTTCGTCAGCACGACAACGTGGTGACGATCTTGATGAACTACAGCAGCAGGGCTTCGCCTAAACTCCGCTACAGTATTATCGAGGAATATGGTGGCAGGGGGCACCGCACACGGCTAAGGAATCGATCACGTGGATCAACTTGTGTCAACTTGTGTGTTTAGAGGTGCCCCTGCCTCCGTATATAAAGGAGCCAAGGGGGGAGGGGGCGCCGGCCAAGAGAGAGAGGCGCAGGAGGAGTCCTACTCCTACCGGGAGTAGGACTCCCCCCCAATCCTATTCCAACTAGGATTCCCAAGGGGGAAAGAGGGAGAGGGGTGGCCGGCCACCTCTCCTAGTCCTAATAGGACTAGGGGAAGGGGGAGGCGCGCAGCCCCCTTGGGCTGCCCCTTTCTCCTTTCCACTAAGGCCCATGATGGCCCATATGGCTCCGGGGGGGTTCCGGTAACCTCCCGGTAACCCGGTAAAATCCCGATTTCACCCGGAACACTTCCGATGTCCAAACATAGGCTTCCAATATATCAATCTTTACGTCTCGACCATTTCGAGACTCCTCGCCATGTCCGTGATCACATCTGGGACTCCGAACAACCTTCGGTACATCAAAATGCATAAACTCATAATATAACTGTCATCGTAACCTTAAGCGTGCGGACCCTACGGGTTCAAGAACAATGTAGACATGACCGAGACACGTCTCCGGTCAATAACCAATAGCGGGACCTGGATGCCCATATTGGTTCCTACATATTCTACGAAGATCTTTATCGGCCAGACCGCATAACAACATACGTTGTTCCGTTTGTCATCGGTATGTTACTTGCCTGAGATTCGATCGTCGGTATCCAATACCTAGTTCAATCTCGTTACTGGCAAGTCTCTTTACTCGTTCCGTAATACATCATCTCACAACTAACATATTAGTTGTAATGCTTGCAAGGCTTATGTGATGTGTATTACCGAGAGGGCCCAGAGATACCTCTCCGACAATCGGAGTGACAAATCCTAATCTCGAAATACGCCAACCCAACATCGACCATTGGAGACACCTGTAGTACTCCTTTATAATCACCCAGTTATGTTGTGACGTTTGGTAGTACCCAAAGTGTTCCTCCGGTAAACGGGAGTTGCATAATCTCATAGTCATAGGAACATGTATAAGTCATGAAGAAAGCAATAGCAACATACTAAACGATCGGGTGCTAAGCTAATGGAATGGGTCATGTCAATCAGATCATTCTACTAATGATGTGACCTCGTTAATCAAATAACAACTCATTGTTCATGGTTAGGAAACATAACCATCTTTGATTAACGAGCTAGTCAAGTAGAGGCATACCAGTGACACTTTGTTTGTCTATGTATTCACACATGTATTATGTTTCCGGTAAATACAATTCTAGCATGAATAATAAACATTTATCATGATTATAAGGAAATAAATAATAACTTTATTATTGCCTCTAGGGCATATTTCCTTCAAGAAATTCAGAAACCCTCGGAAGAAAACACTCGGCGGCAGAGAAAAGCCACGGTCTACATGAGTGGCTAGGAGAACACACTCACCCTCCTGCGGCTGCGGTTGACACTCGGTCCCCGGAAGCCTTGCTGACCCGTGGGGGATCAGTCCCTCATTGGCTAGGTCATTGAGATCTGTCTCGGTGATGGTCGAGCGGATCCAATCCCCTTGGACCCAACCTTTCAGTAGGCGGGACCTTGACGAAGATCCGCCCCGACTAGACGGCCTCCCCTTCGCTTTCCCCGTCGTCGTCGCCTTCTTTGCGTGCTGTAGGGCCGCCGTCTTCTCCTTCACCATTGTCGCCGGCGAAGCACGTGAGGAGTGGATAGGTGGAGGCGAGAGCAGGCGCAGTGGGCGGAGGCAAAGAGGGCGGAGAGAAGAATGGGAAGGCACTGTTCAAAAAACCCTCGCCCGGCGCTTTATATAAGGGCGCTTCCGAGTGGCCGACGAGTGGGTCCGGGTGGTCCTATCACATCCCGAAACAGTCGCGCACGCACGATACGTGGCGAAAAAGGCGGCGCGGAAATCGAGGTGTCCACGCCTTATCCCATCTGAGTACCATGGTCCGCCCCGCTTCGCGCGCTTCCCAAAATTCGGATCCCGCAAAATCCTCTAACAGCAGATCAATCTGTCAGACGATATCTTTCCTGCGATCCGTCGCTCAGAAGTTCACTAAAGTTCAAAAGTTCACTCGACAGAAGACAAGAATGGATCAAGGTGACTGAAGTAAAAGTTGACACCAACGCCGAAAGAAAAATCACCGATCCAGGATACGACATAATCAAAGCACGGGAAATAGGTCGGAGAAAATCATCAACTCCTTCCTCACTTGAACCTCGATCTATTTGGGGGCTAATGATGATGTTATGTACCTAGGGTAGGGTCATGGACCTATCTAGGATACCATACCAAAGGACATCCTTAGACGAAGCTACCTTTCAGTCGACCAAGAGGGACCTCACTCGACGAACTCAAGGACATTCGACGACGAAGATAGCCACTCGACCATGAAGCTAACCACTCGACGGCCAGGAGACCTAAAGTCACTCAGCACGCAACGGTCTGTCATTAAGTAGCTTTAATAGTCTTCATAGCACTTTATGAGGGCGTTACCAGTAACCCCCTGTCTTAATGTACTTTAAACCCTGCATAACTGAGGGCCGGAGGGGTCTGGCGAACTCTATATAAGCCACCCCCCTCCTCAGTGTAGAGGGTTCACACCCCTGTAACTCATATACACATAAACCAGTCGACGGCCTCCGGGCTCCAAGACATAGGGCTATTACTTCCTCAGAGAAGGGCCTGAACTCGTTAAACACTCATGTGTACAACTACTCCATAGCTAGGATCTTGCCTCTCCATACCTACCCCCCATTCTACTGTCAGACTTAGAACCACGACAGTTGGCGCCCAACGTCTGGGGATTCAGAGTGAGACTTACGTAGAATCTGTTCCTATTCATGCTCAGGCACACAACGTCTAATAACACCATCTACTCCTTCTCTATAAAGGTGTGGATCATCCCAGAAGTAATGTCTTAAATCATAAAAGAACTTTTTCTTTTGCTGGTATGTGAAACTAGGCAGTATAAATTTAGCAACAATGTAATTAGCATAATCAGCATACCAAGGAGCAGTACGAGAAGCATTGACAACTGGTAATTGTTCATCAGGAAAGCTATGATTAATAGGCAGTGGGTCATCAAGAACATTCTCTAACCTAGACAAGTTATCTGCAACGGGGTTCTCAGCTCCTTTTCTATCAATAATATGCAAGTCAAATTCTTGGAGCAAGAGAACCCATCTAATGAGTCGAGGCTTAGCATCTTTCTTTTCCATAAGACATTTAATAGCAGTATGATCAGTGTGAATAGTAACTTTGGAATCAACAATATAAGGTCTAAACTTATCACATGTAAACACAACTGCTAAGAACTCTTTTTCAGTAGTAGCATAATTTCTCTGGGCAGTATCAAGAGTCTTACTAGCATACTGGATAACATTTAATTTCTTATCAACTCTTTACCCAAGAACAGCACCTACAGCATAATCACTAGCATTGCACATAATTTCAAAAGGTAAATTCCAATCAGGTGGCTGAACAATAGGTGCAGTGATCAAAGCTTTCTTAAGTGTTTCAAAAGCTTCTACACAATCATCATCAAAGACAAAAGGAATATCTTTTTGCAATAAATTAGTCAGAGGCCTAGAGATTTTAGAAAAGTCCTTAATGAACCTCCTATAAAAACCGGCATGACCAAGGAAACTTCTTATACCTTTTATGTCCTTGGGACATGGCATCTTTTCAATAGCATCAACTTTGGCTTTATCAACTTCAATACCTCTCTCGGAGACCTTGTGCCCCAAGACAATGCCTTCATTAACCATAAAGTGACACTTTTCCCAATTCAGGACGAGACTAGTGTCTTCGCATCTCTGCAAAACTCGATCAAGGTTGCTCAAACAATCATCAAAGGAGGATCCATAGACGGAGAAGTCATCCATGAATACCTCACAAATCTTTTCACAAAAATCAGAGAATATAGCCATCATGCATCTTTGAAAGGTAGCAGGTGCATTACATAAACCAAAAGGCATACATCTATAAGCAAAAGTACCAAAAGGGCAAGTAAAAGTAGTTCTAGATTGATCCTTCGCTGACACAGGTATCTGAGAGAAACCAGAATAACCATCTAGAAAGCAAAAATGTGTGTGTTTGGATAGCCTTTCTAGCATTTGATTAATAAAAGGTAAAGGGTAATGATCTTTCTTAGTAGCTTTATTTTACTTACGGAAATCAATTACCATCCTATAACCTGTAATAATTCTTTGCGGATAAATTCATCTTTATCATTAGGAACGACGGTAATACCTCCCTTTTTAGGGACACAATGGACAGGGCTTACCCATTCACTATTAGCAACGGGATAAATAATACCTGCCTCAAGGAGCTTTAGTATCTCCTTTCTTACCACTTCCTTCATCTTGGGATTTAATCGTCTTTGAGGATCTCTAACTGGTTTGGCATCTTTCTCCACTGAAATCTTGTGTTGACATAATGTGGGACTAATTCCCTTAAGATCGTCCAGAGTATATCCAATAGCTGCACGGTGCTTCTTCAGAGTTTTCAATAATCTTTCTTCTTCTTTCTCTGAAAGGTTAGCACTAATAATAACATGATATATTTCTTTTTCATCAAGATAAGCATACTTAAGATTATCAGGTAATGGTTCGACTTCAAACACGGGATCACCCTTGGGTGGAGGGGGATCCCCAAGAATTTCAACGGGAAGGTTATGTTTCAGCATAGGTTCCTGTTTAAGGAACACTTCATCTATTTCTTCCCTTTCCTTCATAAACATATCGTTTTCATGGTCTAGCAAATATTGTTCTAAAGGATCAGTTGGTGGAACAGCAATGGAAGCAAGACCAATAATCTCATCCTTACTAGGTGGTTCCCTTTCACGAGGTTGTCTACTAAATTTAGCAAAATTAAACTCATGAGTCATACCATCTATGCCAACAGTAACAATATTCCTTTCACAATTAATCTTAGCACTAGCAGTATTCAAGAAGGGTCTACCAAAAATAATGGGACAAAAGGCATCTTGTGGGGAAGCAAGAACAGGAAAATCAGCAGGGTATTTAACCTTCCCACACAAAACTTCAACATCTCTAACAATCCCGATAGGTTTAATGGTATCCCTATTAGCAAGCTTAATAGTAACATCAATGTCTTCTAATTCAACGGGTGCAATGTCGTGTATAATTTCTTTATAAAGATCATAAGGTATTGCACTAGCACTGGCACCCATATCACATAAGCCATGATAACAATGATCTCCTATTTTAACAGATATAATAGGCATGCCTATGACAGGTCTACGTGTCTTAGTATCAGGTCTAGCAATATTAGCAGTCTCACCCAAGAAAGAAATAACATGCCCATCTAAGTCCTCATCCAGGAGATCTTTAACCATAGCAATACTAGGTTCAACATTAATTTTCTCAGGGGGTGTATAAGTCCTAGTATTACTCTTACGAACAACAGTCGAAGCTTTAGCATGATCCTTTATCCTAACAGGAAAAGGAGGTTTTTCAACATAAGCAGTAGGAACAATAGGATCACTATACGTAATAGTCTTTTCTTCGACTGTAATAGGTGCAACTACTTTCACTTCAACAGGAGGATTATATTTAAACCACTTCTCCTTAGGGATATCAACGTGAGTAGCAAAAGATTCACAAATAGTAGCTATTATCTCAGAGTCAAGTCCATACTTAGCGCTAAATCCACGAAAAACATCGGTATCCATAAAAGATTTAACACAATCGAACTTAGGTGTCATACCTGACTCGTTACCATCGTCGGAACCCCAATCTTCAGAGTTGCGTTTATTTCTTTCCAATAAGTCCCATTTGAAATCAATAGTCTTCAGCATATAAGAACCAAAACAGCAAGTATCGAGCAGGTTGCGATTATCAAGAGAAAGCCGAGCATAGAAATTCTGAATAATCATTTCCTGAGAGAGCTCATGATTGGCGCATGAATATAACATTGACTTAAGCCTCCCCCAAGCTTGAGTGATGCTTTCTCCTTCGCGAGGACAGAAATTATATATGTAATTACGATCACGATGAACAAGATGCATAGGATAGAACTTCTGGTGAAATTCCAACTTCAATCGCTTATAATTCCAAGATCTTGTATCATCACATAGCCTATACCATGTCATTGCATCTCCCTTCAAAGATAAAGGGAAGACCTTCCTTTTGAAAACATCTTCGGGAATACCTGCAAGCTTAAATAATCCACAAACTTCATCCACAAAGATAAGGTGTTAATCGGGATGCAATGTTCCATCTCGTGCAAATGGATTAGCTAACAGTTTCTCTATCATACTCGAAGGAATCTCAAAGTAAATATTTTCATCAAGTTCAGTAGGTTGAGGAGCAACTATTTGCTCTTATGGTTGGGGTGAAGATACCCCAAACAAGCCCCTCAAAGGATTAGTTTCCATAGTGATAAGTAACAGAAAATTTCAGCACACTATATAAATGTTTCCTTACCAAGTTCCACTCACCAAAAGCGCTACACTCCCCAGCAACGGCGCCAGAAAAGAGTCTTGGTGACCCACAAGTGCAGGGGATCTATCGTAGTCCTTTCGATAAGTAAGAGTGTCGAATCCAACGAGGAGCAGAAGGAAATGATAAGCGGTTTTCAATAAGGTTTTCTGTGCAAGCACTGAAATTGTAGGTAATAGATAGTTTTGTGATAAGATAAATAGTAACGAGCAACAAGTAAATAAAGTAAATAAAGTGCAGCAAGGTGGCCCAATCCTTTATGTAGCAAAGGATAAGCCTGGACAATTTCTATCAATGAGAAAGGAGCTCCCAAGGACACATTGGGAATTAGCGTCAAGCTAGTTTTCATCACGCTCAAATGATTCACGTTCGGTACTTTGATAATTTGATATGTGGGTGGACCGGTACTTGGGTACTGCCCTAACTTGGACAAGCGTCCCACTTGTGATTAACCCCTATTGCGAGCATCCGCAACTACAAAAAGAAGTATTAAGGTAAACCTAACCACAACATTAGACATATGGATCCATATCAACCCCTAACGAAGCAACGCATAAACTAGGGTTTAAGCTTCTGTCACTCTAGCAACCCATCATCTACTTATTACTTCACCATGCCTTCCTCTAGGCCCAAATAATGGTGAAGTGTCATCTAGTCGATGTTCACATAACACCACTAGAGGAAAAGACAACATACATCTCATCAAAATATCGAACGAATACCAAAATCACATGACTACTAATAGCAAGACTTCTCCCATGTCCTCAGGAACAAACGTAACTACTCACAAAGCATATTCATGTTCATAATCAGAGGAGTAATAATATGCATAAAGGATCCGGACATATGATCTTCCACCAAGTAAACCAATTAGTATCAACTACAATGAGTAATCAACACTACTAGCAACCCACAGGTACCAATTTGTGGTTTTGATACAAGATTGGATATAAGAGATGAACTAGGGTTTTGAGAGGAGATGGTGCTGGTGAAGATGTTGATGGAGATTGACCCCCTCCCGATGAGAGGATCGTTGGTGACGACGTTGGTGATAATTTCCCCCTCTCGGAGGGAAGTGTCCCCGGCAGAACAGCTCCGCCAGAGCCCTAGATTGATTCCGCCAAGGTTCCGCCTCGTGGAGGCGGAGTTCCGTCGCGTAAGCTTCCCCATGATTTTTTCCAGGGTAAAAGTGATGATATAGCAGAAGATGGACGCCGGAGGCCCACTAGGGGGCCCCGGAGATAGGGGGCGCGCCCTATAGGGGGGGGGCGCCCCTGTCTCCTGGACAGGGTGTGGCCCCCCTAGCCTATTTCTTTCGCTCAGAAATTCTTATTAACTCCAAAAAGTTGTTTCGTGGAGTTTCAGGACTTTTGGGGCTGTGCAGAATAGGTTTCCAATGTTTGCTCCTTTTCCAGCCAGAATTCCAGCTGCCGGCATCCCCCCTCTTCATGGTAAACCTTGTAAAATAAGAGAGAATAGCCATAAGTATTGAGATATAATGTGTAATAACAGCCCATAATGCAATAAACATTGATATAAAAGCATGATGCAAATTGGACGTATCAGCATCATGATCAAGGTTGTCAACCTAGGTGTCATTGGAAAGTTCTCGGGCATCGATGCTCATCAGTCGGTGATGATCTACACAGACGATGTGGTCTTGTTTGTTAAACCCAAGGAGCTGGACCTCATGTTTGTTAGATCAGTGTTACAAGTGTTTGGTGAGGCCTCAGGACTTAGAATCAACTACCATAAGTCGATGGCCATGTTGATTCATGGGGATATCAGCGACAGAGATCGGGTGCAGTCCATCCTGCATTGTCGTTTGGGCAACTTCCCGTGCAAATACCTAGGACTCCAACTGGCCATCCGACAGCTTTCGAGGTCCTATTGGCAGCCCATGATCGACCAAGGCAAGAGCTTCACCCCGACCTGGCCAAGGGGGCTTATACATCGCCCAGGACGTTTGGTGCTCATTAAGTCGGTGATTGCAACCAAACCCATCCATCACTTCATGATCGCAGAGGCTCTAGTCTGGGTTTTTGAAGAGATTGACCAATGGATGCGCTCGTTTTTTTGGGCTGGCAAAGAGAAAGCGAACGGCGGTCAATGCCTTGTGGCCTGGAACTCAGTTTGCAAACTGACTTGGCAAGGCGGCTTGGGCGTTCTTAATCTTCAATTACAAGGGTTGGCCTTGAGAGTTCGATGGGAGTGGCTCAGAAGGATGGATCCTGACAGGCCATGGCAAGGCTTACCCATGGCGGTTGACAGAGAGGCTCGGGAGGTTTTTGATAGCATGGTGCACATCTCTGTGGGGAAGGGGAGCAAGTTCTTGTTTTGGAGA
The DNA here is from genome assembly GCF_018294505.1 of Triticum aestivum. NCBI lineage: Eukaryota > Viridiplantae > Streptophyta > Magnoliopsida > Poales > Poaceae > Triticum > Triticum aestivum. The sequence goes on along the minus strand of NC_057804.1, from coordinate 443,209,916 downwards.
GATCGATAGATCCATGGCTTTGCGATCAAGGACATCACGCCGCTCATCCACGCGTTAGTGGACACGCGTACGATCAATCGTCGCACGGTCGTGGATGGGCTTTTGGAGGGGCATTGGCTGCTTGATATCAGTGGAGAGGTTAACTTTGTTGGCCACATGCAGCTCTTACATCTCAATCTCGCGATCAGTATGATCAATCGCGACCCCACTAGGGACAATTCTTTCTCGTGGCCGGCTGACCCGTCCGGATCTTATTCTGCAAAGTCCACCTATAATCGTATTTGCCAAGGCACCGAAAGGGCACCCCACGCCACTTGCATTTGGAGAAGTTGGGCCCTCCTGAAGTGCAAACTCTTCGTTTGGTTGGCAGTACAACACCGGATTTGGACTTCTGACAGGAGAGCTAGGCATGGACTCCAGGATGCTCCGTACTCTTGTTTCACGTGTCTTCAAGATGAGGATAATGCGGAGCACATTCTCACTCAGTGCGTCTATGCTAGGGAAGTGTGGCACTACATTTTTGAGACTTTGAGCTTCAGGGGTAGCACCCCTAGACCGGAGGACACACTACTTGAGTGGTGGCTAGCCACGAGGACTAACTTCAGGAAAGGATTTAAGCGCGGCTTTGATATGGTCATCATCGCGACCACTTGGGATCTTTGGAAGCAACGTAACGCTAGAGTCTTTCACCGGATCAACCAGCAAAAGACCGCATATGAGCTGGCCCTTGCCATCATTGCGGAGCTAAAAGAATGGAGATTGGCGGGCTTGGGTGGAGGAGGTTATGGATCGTTTTGTGAGAGCGTAGGCATAGGCTAGCTAGTTGGGTGTGCCAGGGTGCACATTTCTCTTTGGAAGCTCTTTTTCATTCCTGTAACTCTTGTAAATAACATTTGCTCTCTCCTTCTATAAAGTTAAGGTATGCCTTTGGCGTACCCTCAAATTTTTTTTTTTCAAAAATAAAAAAAATCAGCATTTTAAGTTTCATAAAATCTAAAGAAAAACACATACATACTTAGATATGTATGCCTCATGCATGAAAAATGTGATGATGAGATATGTTTTAATGTGAGCTAAAAAAATCATATACCTTTTCTTCTTCTAAAAAGATCAAATCTATTATAATAGCTCATCAGAAGTATAAAACAACTCAAGCACATTAAAAATTACATCGAGGTCTTTACGCCGCCGAACAACCACTTAGGGCATCTCCAACGACAACCTGCAAATTTCCTCCTGCATCCGTCTGCAGACACGGATGCCGGAGGCCATTATCCAACCGTAGCCGCATACTTGAAAAGTGTATTTGAACAAACCAGATGAAATTCAATCAAATCGGATGGATTTCATTCAAGTTCTAATATACTAAAAACTATTAAAAAACACTAAACCCTATATCAGATGACCACTTCGTAAGTGTGGCCGCCCTGTCCTGCTGCACTGCCGTCGGCATCCGTGTCATCATCATCATCCCACCAGCGCCGCAAGGATGTTGGAGGTCCGCGGTACCCCTGTCCAGCGGCTGCCTGACGCTCGCAGAGGAGCCACTCCTGCCTCCTGTAGCGCGGTGCGAAGGGCTGCCCTAGCCACTGTCGAAGGCGCCGATGGCGGCCTTGTCCCTACCATCGTTGGCGAAGCAGTCGCCAAGCGGACACTCCTTGCCGGTCTTGGCGAGTTTGCCTTCAAGGCGGCTGCGCCTGGCGGATGTCTCGGTGGTGGTGAGGGAGCGGTGGAGCGCCCACGCCATGGCGAGGTCCGGGTCATTGCGAGATCATTTCGGCGCCACGTCCGTCTTGGTGAACACGGAGCGGCGACCGACATTGTGTCGATCGTAACTCGCCTGCTGCCGCGCCGCGCACTCGGCCTCAGTTACCACCAGGCGAGAGTCTGAGGCACCGCCGAAACCACTACCTCTGAGGTAGTGGAGGATGTGGCCACGCGCCTTGCGATCGCAGGCGGCAGCTCCTCCTTCGTTTGCTGACGGTGGCGTCGTGGTGGCAACGAGGGCCTGATGTCTAGTACACAACTTGTTCTTGTAGACTCGTGTTGGGCCTCCAAGCATAGAATTTTGTAGGACAGTAGCAAATTTCCCTCAAGTGGATGACCTAAGGTTTATCAATCTGTGGGAGGCGTAGGATGAAGATAGTCTCTCTCTAACAACCCTGCAACCAAATAATAAAAAGTCTCTTGTGTCCCCAACACACCAAATACAATGTTAAATTTTATAGGTGCACTAATTCGGCGAAGAGATGGTGATACAAGTGTAGTAATGATAGTAGATATTGATTTTCATAATAGTAACCATAAAAACAACAAGGTAACGAGTAAGAAAAGTGAGCACAAATGGTATTGCAATGCTTAAAAATGAGGCCTAGGATCCGTACTTTCGCTAGTGCAATCTCGCAACAATGCTAATATAATTGGATCATATAACCATCCCACGTGCGATGAAGAATCACTCCAAAGTTCTTATCTAGCAGAGAACATAAGAAGAAATTGTTTGTAGGGTAAGAAACCACCTCAAAGCTATTCTTTCCGATCAATCTACCCTAGAGTTCATACTTAAATAACACCAAGCTATTCTTTCCGATCGATCTAACCAAGAGTTCATACTAAAATAGCACCATATGATACACATCAACCAAACTCTAATGTCACCTAGATACTCCAATGCCACCGCGAGTATCCGTGACTTGATTATACGATATGCATCAAATAATTTTAGATTCATAATACTCGATCCAACACAAAGAACCTCAAAGAGTGCCCCAAGATTTCTACTGGAGAAACACGGACAAAACATGCATCAACCCATATGCATAGATTACCCCAATGTCACCTTGGGAATCCGTGAGTTGAGTGCCAAAACATATATCAAGTGAATCAAGATAATACCCCATTGTCACCACGGGTATTCATATGCAAGACATATATCAAGTGCTCTCAAATCCATAAAAGTATTCAATCCGATAAAACAAAATCTCAAAGGGAAAACTCAATTCATCACAGCAAGATAGAGAGGGGAAAACACCATATGATCCAACTATATCAACAAAGCCCGTGATACATCAAGAACGTGCCATCTCAAGAACACGAGAGATAAAGAGGTTAAACACATAGATACTGGTACAAACCCTCAACCCCGAGGGTGGACTACTCCCTCCTCATCATGGTGGCCATAGGGATGATGAAGATGACCACCGGTGATGATTTCCCCCTCCGACGGAGTACCGAAACGGGGTGTAGATCGATTTTTCGTGGCTACAGAGGCTTGCGGCGGCAGAACTTCTGATCTAGGGTTATCTTCGAGGGTTTTGAAATAGTTGGGAATTTATAGGGCAAAGATGCGGTGCGGGAGGCCACCGAGATGGGCACAACCCACTAGGGCGCGCCTTGGCCCCCAGGCATGCCCAGGTGGGTTGTGCCCCCCTCGGGACACCCCTCTAGTACTTCTTTGGCCCAATGGATGTCTTCTGGTCCAAAAAAATCTCCAAAAAGTTTTGCTGCGTTTGGACTCCATTTGGTATTGATTTTCCGCGAAGTAAAAAACAAGCAAAAACAACACCTGGCACTGGGCACTATGTTAATAGGTTAGTCCCAAAAAATGATATAAAGTTGCTATAAAATGATTGTAAAACATCCAAGAATGATAATATAACAACATGGAACAATCAAAAATCATAGATACCTTGGAGACGTATCAGGGCCCGTCGATCCACGCGTAGCGGCTTGCGGCGGGGGCGACGCGTTCTCGTCCTTCATGCGACGGAGCCGTGCTACCTCTTGAGCTTGCTTTGGTTTTTCCCTTGAAGTGGAAAGGATGATGCATCAAAGTATAGTAAGTAATTCCCTCGGTTTGAGACCAAGGTATCAATCCAGTAGGAGACAACGCACAAGTCACTGAATACCTGCACAAACAATCAAACAAACTTGCACCCTACGCGATAAAGGGGTTATCAATCCCTTCACAGTTACTAGCAAAAGTGAGATCTGAGATAGATAGATAAACGATAAAGTAAATATTGTTGGTATTTTTGGTTTATAGATCGGAAAGTAGAAGATTGCAAAATAGTAGATCAGAAACTTATATGATGGAAAATAGACCCGGGGGCCATATGTTTCACTAGTGGCTTCTCTCAAGATAGCAAATAATACAGTGGGTGAACAAATTACTGCCAAGCAATTGATAGAAGAGCGCATAATTATGATGATACCAATGATCATGAACATAGGCATCATGTCCGTGTAAACTAGACCGACTCCTGCCTGCATCTACTACTATTACTCCACACGTCGACCACTATCGAGCATGAATCTAGAGTATTAAGTTCATGGAGAAACGGAGTAATGCAATAAGAAAGATGACATGATGTAGACAAGATCTATTTATGTACATATAGACCCCATATTGTTATCCTTAATAGCAACGGTACAAAGGTGTCGGTTCCCCTTCTGTCATTGGGATCAAGCACCGTAAGATCGAACCCATCACAAAGCACTTCTTCTCATGGCAAGAAAATTCGATCTAGTTGGCCTAACTAAACCAAAGATTCGAAGAAGAAATACGAGGCTATAAGTCATCATGCATATAAGAGATCAAAAGACTCAAATAACTTTCATGGATAAAAACATAGATCTGATTATGAACTCAAAGTTCATTGGATCCCAACAAACACACCGCAAAAAGAGTTACATCAAATAGATCTCCAAGAGACCATTGTATTCTGAATCAACAGAGAGTGAGGAAGCCATCTAGCTACTAACTACGGACCCGTATGTCTACAATGAACTACTCACGCATCATCCGAGAGGCACCAATGAGGATGATGAACCCCTCTGTGATGGTGTTTAGATTGGATCTGGTGGTTCTAGAACTTGTGGCGACTTGATTTTCGTCGACTTTGTCGGATATCGGGTTCCGGCAAAACCCTTAAGGTTCGAACTCTGGGGTGCGCGTGGAGATCTTCCCCTTACCGATCCACATCCCAACGCCTCACTTCGAATCTAAGCTACACGATGAAAAACACAAGGGACACAAGGTTTATACTAGTTCGGGCCACCGTTGTGGTGTAATACCCTACTCCAGTTTGTGGTGTGGTGGATTGCCTTAGGGGCTGATGACGAACAGTACATTGGAAGAACAACCTCGCGAGGGGTGTTCTTGTGGTTGTGTGGTGTGTGGATGAACTGCACTTCACCCCCCTTCTACTGTGGTGGCTAGCCCTATATATAGAGGCCCTGGTCCTCTCCCCAAATATTGAGCGGAAAGGGAGCCAACAACGGCCATTTTGAAGGGGAACATCTAGTACAACTTATCCCGACTAAACTTGGTCTTCGACTGCCTAAGGCACTGGTGATGACGCCGTCTTGGGCTCCACGGTGACCTCCGTCCTGCCGCTCTACTGGTCTTGGTCTCGTTGCACCGAAATGGTAACCTTTTCTTGATGCCTCGGTACTCCGCACCTGCGCTTGCCCCCTTTGCACCAAAGAGGGAACAAGGACATTGGATAGGCCGGCGCCCACTTGGCGCCCGCCTCTCCTCGATCGTCATGGCTTGCGTCACGAGCACCTCGCGAGGTACCCCTTGTCTTGATCTCTCCGCCTCCTCGCGAGCCTGCCTGGTGAGGCCACTCCTGAGGAAGCCTTGCGTTGTCCGCCCCGTGAGGCTTGGCCCCTCGCGAGGGTCTTGAGCTTGAGTTGATGAAGACAGGCCATACTGGGCGACTCCTTGAGCCACGCCGCAGGCTGTAGGCAGGCAAGTCTGGGGACCCCCGTTCCCAAAACGCCAACAGTAGCCCCCGAGCCCAAGGCGCGCTCGGACTTGGCTTAGCAGCGAAGCGAAAGGGCAAGTGCGGAGCGCCGCGGGCCCCAACAACATGCGGCCTTGGTCGCCGCATGGTGGTTGATTGGACGTGGGCGTCTCCGCTTCCCCACTGACGGTGTCCTGGATTAGGGGGTACTCAACACGTCATCTCCCGATCAGTTGGATTGGGCCGAGGACCCCCATGGCCGTATACTCATGGGCCAGTCCGGACAGCTGCCGCATACAAGGAAGAATCCACAAGACTTGGCGATAAAGACAAGGACTCCTCCCACACCGGCGTATTCGGCTAGGACTCTTGTTATCCTAGGCCTCTGGTGCATTATATAAACCGGGGCCAGGCTAGTCATAGATAGACGGCAACAATCATACCATAGGCTAGCTTTTAGGGTTTAGCCTCTCTGATCTCGTGGTAGATCAACTCTTGTACTACCCATATCATCAATATTAATCAAGCAGGAGTAGGGTTTTACCTCCATCGAGAGGGCCCGAACCTGGGTAAACATTGTGTCCCTTGCCTCCTGTTACCATTGATCCTAAGACACACTGCTTGGGACCCCCTACCCGAGATCTGCCGGTTTTGACACCGACATTGGTGCTTTCATTGAGAGTTCCGCTGTGTGATCGGCGAAAGGATCAATGGCTCGACTGCAGGTCAACTGCGACGTTGGCTTCTTCGTCACCAGCTCGACTGGTCACCTTGGCTTGACCGAGGACTGCACCCTACCTCCGATCGTCATGTTCGGATGAGGGCCTTCATCAACACCAACTCCGATCTCTATCAAGATCATGGAGGAGTCATCCATGGAGCTCGGGGGCTCTACGTCAACATTGCCCTCAGGCGACCGTGCTATTTTTCTGGATAACAAACTTGTATCCGCCGCCGCCGCCTCCTCGAGTGTCGCCTAAACGATTACTTCGGTGGAATTATGCGGAACTAAGTCTACAACAACCCTGCAAAAATTTCGTCGAGTTCCGATGGAGGAATCCCCGGCAATCTCCGATATACCGGAGCCCTGTTGAATCTGGATGAGAATCCGGACGAGTTTAGAGCATGGTATCCATCAACTAGCTCGGATGTCCTTTGGAAGATCCAACCGTTGATTTGCTGTGGAATTCCCATATCTACCACCTGCCAACAATTCAACTCGATCCGACCATCCAAACTCCGGGAAACTTCCGATTAGTGCATCACTTTTTGGATCTGTTTTCTCCGCGAGAAAGAATCCGACCCGAATTCATCTTATTTATGAACGGGATCTCAGACATCCTTTTTGAAGGAAGTTTTCGTATGGGGTGTTGTGTTTTATTCTTGAACACATCCCAGTAGTACTAAAAGTATTCTTGCAATACGAACTTCACCGTCGCGTCGGTGTCAAACCAGCCCGACAACATCACTCCACGGCGGCCGACCTGCGTTAGACACGTCGTCGCTTTATTGAGCCGAGCTCAATTTCTTCGGATCATCATCTCGGCCAGCCGAACAATAGTTCGGCATCGCGAAGGATAAATCGTCACCAACATCACCGCCCCACGGATTACACGGAGCGGGCACACCGGCATCGTCGCACGGTCACTTCATCAAGCCAGCATTGATCACGTCACAAGCTACGACCTGCATCGGCATGGCCGAACTGTTGCTTCATCGAGCCGGTGTCCATCACGCCGAACTACTTCAACACCTCGGCTGACACATTTCCTCACCGACCTGCTCCGTCTCCTCGCGTGGACTGGGGCTTCGTCATCCCTTCGTCAACTTACCCCGGAGACTCCGGCGTCACCGGCCAACCAGCTTCATCGCATTAGCTGGACCACGGGCTTTGCCTCGGCGAGCCAGCCTTTGCCAGCATCGTCATGCCTTCGCTTCATCACCCATCAGGACATGGGTGTGCGGATCGAGTCCCAATTTTGGGAGTAACCTTTCTTCGAACCGCTACAACAAATAAACCAGGTGCTATTAATCCCAGCAATTTTTGCTTGTTCGGGTTTATTTTTCCCAAGGAATTATTACTCTGCTTTGTTCCATCATCTATACGCAGGTCTATCAAATGGTGGTCGCATTAACGACGGTCGCATGGTTGTTCGGTCAGTTTCCGTACATAGTCCGGCGAACACCGCATCCGGAACTCGAACCGACCTGTGAATTCAGGCCTCGCCATGCCTTTACTGCATCACGCCGCCGCCCTGCATCGACATTGACTTCGGTGCCAGTCCATATTTCTTTTATTACTCACTTTGCATAAATTATTTGTTATGCAACAATTTTTTTAATTATTACTATTATCTCTGGGTTGCACTATTTTTTGTGTGCACAGGAAAATGATCCAGCCGGACTATATCCTTTGGCGTCACCTCGGCTGGACGGGGGGCTTCGTCAACACTTCATTACCCCATGCCGGGGACTTCAGCATCACCCTGCTGTCCTGCATTGACCGTGCTATGTCACCACTTCGGAGTGCCGAGCTCTTTGCTCCGCCACCTCGAGACCGGCTTGGGGGATGGAACCTTGTCCCGCATCAAGCTCAGACCGCGTCATCAATACCGAGCACATTAACCAGCTAAGTTGCCTTCATGCTCAAAGTTTTAAATTTTTAACTTGTGTTCGACTCGACCAAGCATTATACTTTTTTGGAAAAAAGTTGCTTGTAAAAATTTCCTTGTCCAAACTTTGTTTGTGACGCGCAAATTCAAATACCCCGTTTACTTGGGGGCTTCCTTCATGAAGCTTTTTCCTCTTGCGTATGAGTATACTTGTACGGCTTTGTTCCTTGTTCGTGTATTATGCCACAATATGAACCATATTGACTTAAGAGATTTGCAAGCTGGGTTGCCTGGCTCTTGTGCTTACCCCTACGTTCCCGATTGTTCGGCTAGGGAGTAAAGGGAGCACCTCTGCGATTGTCATGATCGGTTCATCCGAGCCGGACCTCAGACTGGGTGAAGCCGAAAGCTAGCTCTCTTATTGTTATTCAATTATGGTCGGCACACAACGGAACTCATGAGTACAAAAAATCTATTGCACAAGTCTCATATTAACAATGAGCACCGAAGAAAGGTATCGGTGGGGGTACTATTTTCTTCGAAGATGCTTCTTACACTTTGTTAGTAATATAGCATAAGTTCCCTGAGCGCGCTTTGTCTGTTACAGCCTTATGGCCTGATTGCCTGGTTATGGGAAACACCGTCGATATTCTCAACAGATGGAGTACATAACACTTTTCGGTCCTTGACCGAAGAGGGAGAAGCCGACGGTCGGTTAAGACGCGTTTAAAGTTTGGTTGAACATAGATATGACATAAGTACTTCGGTACATGCAATCATTCTTTCACCCAAGTCACTTGGGGGCTCTTAAATTTATATGAGCCGTTTTATGATAAGTGTTCTTCTTCTTAGTCATTGCAAAGTTTTATTATTACTATCTATCACTCCTTTTCTCGACACGAGCGTGTGGTCACTAGATGGGGAGCCTAATTTCTCTCTCAAATCTGCTAGAGTTTAGTTTGCTAAACCGGCCTAATGAGAAGTACTCCGCCCTCGGGATAGGAGGTTGAAGCCGTAGGCTGACCCGCTTGAAGTCTCGAGATAAGATGTATCATGTTAAAGCACGACAGAAGCACTTCTTTTGCTAAGGCCAATTTTCGGATTGGCACCGAACACTTGATCTTGTTTGGACGTCAAGTTTTTACTGACATTTTTCTTGGTTTTCCAAGCTTATGGCACTTTTAAACTATTTGTGTGTTTTCAGCACAAGTCTCCCAGTGCAATGCCAGACACCTTTAGAGATTCGACAAAAAACATTCTCGGATATTGCTATATATGCATCGGTTTCGAATTGTGTCTTCGATCAATAGTTGGGTTGCCCGGCTCCTGCGCTTGCCTCCTATGTTCCTCTTTGTTCGGCTAGATGTGCAAAGGGAGAACCACTGTGATTGTGCTTCCAGCTCACATGGTTAAGCACCTCAGTGGAGAAAGCCGAAAACTGACTGTCACAATAAGCGTAAACTGGTCAGCGATCCGATGACGGTGTTAAACGACGGGCCATTCATAACAATGGCCGAAGTGTTTACGGCTTGACCTCGACTGTCGCTGAACACTACCGGGGGCTATTAACTGGCCTCCCAAACTAAATCCTCGATATTTTGCTCTTACATTGGAGTGGAGGTTTCATGATCATGCTTAGCATGACAACCCAAAGAAAGGAACCGATAGCGGGACTATCTTCTTTGGAAGACATTTCTTCTGTTAAACAATAATATAACATGTCTCTCCGCATACCTTTGTTTATAAAACCGTATGGCCAGATTGCCTTGTTTGTTGTAAATCTTTGCCCTCATAAAGGCTTTATAAAGTATGACAAACACTCCTCGGCTATTGGACGAGGAGGTGGAAGCCGATGGTCTATCAACAAAGTTTTGTACAATGCGGATCCGAGCATTAATGACGTAAAGTACTTGGATACATAGAGTCATTACACATAATTTGTGATTTTACTATGGATATTGATCCTTAATTCGGCCTCCCGTGCCCGCATTAAGGCTCGGGGGCTACTGGGCTTCGGGCTTAGTATTTACAAATATTGAAGGGTACATCGATCCCCTGATCTGGTGTTGCCACCCGACCAGTGTCTCGGGAGCTACTGCATTGCCTGTCCAATGCAGAAAATTTTAAGTGTAATACAGTCTCCGAGGAGATTTTGATCCTCAGGTTGGTCGGTCGCACCCAACCCGAGTCTCGAGGACTGAGCACGCCGCTTTTTGTGTCCCGAAGTATTCTGCCGAGCTAGGACTTGATCCTCAGGCCAATTTTGCAAATCAACCTGAGTCTCAGCGGGTACTGGGATCAGTGGTCTTATGTCATCCTTCAGGTGCATCTCGGGCTTTGGACCGATACACACCTTGAGGGCTACTGGCTATATATCTCGTCAGAGAATAAATTGCATCAATAAAAAACATTGACCAAAAATCAGCCCAGGACCGAGGTGCTTAACCACCTCAGAAGCAGTTCGGCATATAGCTCGGAAGCAAGTGGCTGGCTCCTTAGAGGGCATTTCTGACATTAAGCTCGGCTAAACTCCTTCAAACTTCTTTGAACCAACGTGATTTACGACACCTCGGATACAGTCCGGCGTTGGAGCTCGGATACATAGTCCGGTGTTGGAGCTCGGATACATTCTGGCGTTAGAGCTGGGAAGCAGTCCGACATTGGTGCTCGGCTGCAAAAGATACCTTGAATGCAGTCCGACATTGGAGCTCAGATGCAAGAGGACGCTGCCGCCCAGGAACAACTTCAAACCCGAGGTATGGCATAAAAATAATAAGGCATTGATAAAGGCGGGAAACTTAAAGGGGCTCCTCGGATACCCGATGTGTAAACTCGTCGAATGCATTTCGGCGATACTCAAGATCGAAGATGAGAAGATATGTTGAACCAGTTTTCAAGACCGATGACCGAAGATGAAGAACAGTTCGGAAGAATCGAGGAGCGTCCCCAACTTGAAGACCGGTTCAGGGGGCTACTGACGGTGTCCTGGATTAGGGGGTACTCAACACGTCGTCTCCTGATCAGTTGGATTGGGCCGAGGACCCCCATGGCCGTATACTCATGGGCCAGTCCGGACAGCTGCCACATACAAGGAGGAATCCACAAGACTTGGCGATCAAGACAAGGACTCCTCCCCCACCGGCGTATTCGGCTAGGACTCTTGTTATCCTAGGCCTCTGGTGCATTATATAAACCGGGGCCAGGCTAGTCGATAGATAGACGACAACAATCATACCATAGGCTAGCTTTTAGGGTTTAGCCTCTCTGATCTCGTGGTAGATCAACTCTTGTACTACCCATATCATCAATATTTATCAAGCAGGAGTAGGGTTTTACCTCCATCGAGAGGGCCCGAACCTGGGTAAACATTGTGTCCCTTGCCTCCTGTTACCATTGATCCTAAGACACACTGCTTGGGACCCCCTACCCGAGATCCGCTGGTTTTGACACCGACACCCTCGCTCCCCCAATATCCGCCTGGCTAGGCGGCCATGAAACTGTACACAATTATTCCCTCCTTGCTGCTCGCGTGCTTTCTGTTCCCCTTTCTTCCTTGAGCCTCTGCTTCTGCCTTCAATCCGGCTCGAGCTCTGGTCCCCTCCTATTGCCATGGCGCCAACAAAAAGGGAGAAAGGGAAGAAACCCGCGCCTTCGGCCAGCTCGCCTCCGGCAGTTGCGCCCGCCGTCGGCCAGTCGCTCATACTCAATCCGGAAGCCTTGGATAAGGTCCGCTTAAAAGAGTGTGGGAGGACGACGGATTGGCCCGCGTCCCATGCCTCCTTCGACAGGATCATCATGGAGGTTTGATTCTTCGTCGACGCCCTGTAGGCGGTCCTGGTTCCCCCTTTCTCCGCCTTCTGCAATGAGGTGATCTCCCACTACCAGATCCATATGATGCATCTCGGTCCCCAATCCATTACTCTCCTTGCTATCTTCGCCTTCGTCTGCGAAGCCATGGTGGGCATTTCCCCTTCAGTCGCTCTCCTACGCCACTTCCTCTCCTTACGCCCGTCCAACCCATCGCAGTGCTCGGGGTGCGTGAGCTTCCAGGCCGTGCCAGAGACGGCCGCCTCGGGCATTGATTTCGGCCTTCCTCCTTCTACGAGTGGATTCAGGGAGCGGTGGTTGTACGTGGACGCCGGGGTGCCCAGCCCCTGCTCGTGCACCCGAAATTGCCTGCTATCCCCAATCCAGGCTGGGGTCACGAGAAGCTCACGAGCCCCCAGCTCGCTTTTGTTTCGTGCCAATTCGAGAGGTTGAGGACGCTTGGTGTGACAGCACCCCAGGTGGTGAAGGAGTTCCTTTAGTGCCGCATTGCTCCTCTCCAGCGCCACTCCCGTCCGATGTGGACCCTAACTGGGCATCAAGACCGCATGAGGCTCCAGGAAGGGGATCTTGCGCCTAAAGTGTTGAGGCAGGTGCTGAAGGTCTTGACTGGCGACCCCTCTCCGGGCAGCATCCGGCATGGGGGCGGCCTCTTGTACCATTGCTCGGGCAGGGCCGAGTTCGCGAGGCAGATGCACCGCTTCGATGAATGGGGGTTGCGCCCAGTTGGCCTCGCGGGGGCCTGTGAGAATCCAGTTGCCGTAGATCCTCTCCCCGTCGCCCACGTCGATCCTGCCTCAAGAGGTGGTGCAGGCAGGCAAGCATCGCCGGGAGCTGGGGGGTCTAGTGTCGAGGCGCCAATGTCACGAGGGGCTTGATGACCCACAAGTGTAGGGGATCTATCATAGTTCTTTCGATAAGTAAGAGTGTCGAACCCAATGAGGAGCATAAGGAAATGATAAGCGGTTTTCAGTAAGGTTTTCTCTACAAGCACTGAAATAGTAGGTGATATATAGTTTTGTGATAAGATAAATAGTAACGAGCAAATAGTAAATAAAGTAAATAAAGTGCAGCAAGGTGGCCCAATCCTTTATGTAGCAAAGGATAAGCCTGGACAAATTCTAATAATGAAGAAGGAGCTCCCGAGGACACATTGGGAATTATCGTCAAGCTAGTTTTCATCACGTTCATAAGATTCGCGTTCGGTACTTTGATAATTTGATATGTGGGTGGACCGGCACTTGGGTACTGCCCTAACTTGGACAAGCATCCCACTTATGATTAACCCCTATTGCAAGCATCCGCAACTACAAAAAGGAGTATTAAGGTAAACCAAACCACATCATTAAACATATGGGTCCATATCAACCCCTAACGAAGCAACGCATAAACTAGGGTTTAAGCTTCTGTCACTCCAGCAACCCATCATCTACTTATTACTTCCCTATGCCTTCCTCTAGGCCCAAATAATGTTGAAGTGTCATGTAGTCAACATTCACATAACACCACTAGAGGAAAGACAACATACATCTCATCAAAATATCGAACGAATACCAAATTCACATGACTACTAATAGCAAGACTTCACCCATGTCCTCAGGAACAAACGTAACTACTCACAAAGCATATTCATGTTCATAATCAGAGGAGTAATAATATGCATAAAGGATCTGAACATATGATCTTCCACCAAGTAAACCAATTAGCATCAACTACAAGGAGTAATCAACACTACTAGCAACCCACAGGTACCAATTTGTGGTTTTGATACAAGATTGGATACAAGAGATGAACTAGGGTTTTGAGAAGAGATGGTGCTGGTGAAGATGTTGATGGAGATTGACCCCCTCCCGATGAGAGGATCGTTGGTGATGATTTCCCCCTCCCGGAGGGAAGTGTCCCCGGCAGAACAGCTCCGCCAGAGCCCTAGGTTGATTCCGCCAAGGTTCCGCCTCGTGGCGGCGGAGTTTCATCCTGTAAGCTTGCCCACGATTTTTTCCAGGGTAAAAGTGATGATATAGCAGAAGATGGACGCCGGAGGGCCACCAGGGGGCACAGGAGATAGGGGGCGGCGCCCTACAGGGGGGCGCCCCCCTGTGTCCTGGACAGGGTGTGAGCCCCCTGGCCTATTTCTTTCGCTCATAAATTCTTAATAAATCCAAAAAGTTGTTTCGTGGAATTTTAGGACTTTTGGAGTTGTGGAGAATAGGTTTCCAACGTTTGCTCCTTTTCCAGCCAGAATTCCAGTTGCCGGCATTCCCCCTCTTCATGGTAAACCTTGTAAAATAAGAGAGAATAGCCATAAGTATTGAGATATAATGTGTAATGACAGCCCATAATGCAATAAACATTGATATAAAAGCATGATGCAAAATGGACGTATCAACTCCCCCAAGCTTAGACCTTGCTTGTCCTCAAGCGAAAGCCGAAATCGAAAAATATGTCCACATGTTTAGAGATAGAGGTGTCGATAAAAATAAAATATGGACATGAGGGCATCATGATCATTCTAATAACAGTAACACATATAGATTTTGTCATATGATTTCCTATGCTCAAGTAATAAGCAATTCACAATGTCAAGTATGGTTCATAAACTTCATTGGGAACTAACAAACTATAATCTCATTCATTGCAGCAATTGCAATTTATCGTAACATCAGAAAGAGTCAATAATAGAGATTTTCAACAAGCTCACATACTCAACTATCTCGTAGTCTCCCATAATTGCTAACACTCACGCAATACTTGTGGTTATAGAGTTTTAGCCGGACACTGAGAAAGATAGGGGCTTATTGTGTTGCCTCCCAACATATTCACCTTTAGGTGATGTCAACAATAATAGCCTATGCCAACTTACATCCAATTGGATATAGGTATCATGATCTTTCAAACACGAGGAGCTTGCCAAAGGATAAAATGAAAAAGGGAAAGGTGAGGATCACCTTGACTCAAGCATAAAGTAAAAACATAAAGTAAAAGATAGGCCCTTCGCAGAGGGAAGCAGAGGTTGTCATGCACGTTTAGGGTTGATGCACGAAATCTTAATGCAAAAGAACGTCACTTTATATTGCCCCTTGTACGTGGACCTTTATTATGCAATCCGTCGCTTTTATTACTTCCACAACAAGTTCGTACAAAGCTTATTTTCTCTGCACTAATAAGTCATACATATTTAGAGAACAATTTTTATTGCTTGCACCGATGACAACTTACTTGAAGGATCTTACTCAATCCATAGGTAGGTATAGTGGACTCTCATGGCAAAACTGGGTTTGAGCATTTTTCGAAGCACAAGTAGTATCTCTACTTGGTGCAAGGAATTTGGCTAGCAAGAGGGGGAAAGGCAAGCTCAACATGTTTGGAAGGTCAATGACACTATACTTTAACTAAGATGTCGGAAAACATAAACCATTATGTAGTCTTCCTTGTCCAACATCAACTCTTTTAGCATGTCATACTTAATGAGTGCTTCACAATCATAAAAGTTGCCCAAGATAATATATTTATATGTGAACCCCTCTTTCCTTATCACTTCCTATTAATTGCAACGATGACCAAGGCTACGTTCAACTCTCAACAATTTTTATGCATCATACTTTCTATGTGTGAAGTTATCACTATCCATAAGATCAATATAAACTCCTTTGTTCTTTCTACTTTCTCAAGATCATAGCAACATAGCAAAGCCCTTGACTCAACACTAATCTTTATTATAGATAGCACACAGACTCGCTTACATAAAGAGATCACAATGCAAAACTAAAACTACTTGATATAAAAACTTCAATCTACTAGATCAAGATACTGCTAAAAGGATCGAACTAAATAAAGCGGTAAAGATAGGAGTGTGAAGGTGATATGATACTAGGGCACCTCCCCCAAGCTTGGCAGTTGCCAAGGGGAGTGCCCATACCCATGTGATTATTTCTCCTTCTTCACGGTTGGTGTTATGATATTCTTGGCGATGATGCCCTTCAGGATACGGTTCTCCTCCTCGAGCTTATTGACTTGTTGTTTGAGGTCCATAATTTCTTTACGGAGCTTGCCCGTAACGGCCAAAGCTCCTTTTACCCAAGGATGATGCATAGCTTCTGGAGAACACGTGAAACTCTTTTTAATATTTTCATAAGAAAGAAATCTAGAGTTGGAAGGGATGACCAAAGCAGGGACAGCCAGGCTAGGTAGTTCCCCCATAGTGAATTTTGCTTGGAGACGAGAGGTAACTTCTTGATCTTCCACCATGGCATCTATCCTTTTCAAATCAGCCTCCATCTCATCCTCCATTGATGTTCCAAAGTGATAGGCATTGCCATTTGCTCTCCCCAACTAATTCCTGAGAAGACATCTTGCTTTATTCTGCAACAGGAATAGCTCGAAACGAAAACAGAAGATATTTTCGTGATACGGTGGTCAAAACCTTCGGGAGTATATATAATGAATTTTTACCGACCAAAATACATAACATACAAGAAAACGAAGTCCAGGAGGCACACGAGGTGCCCACGAGACAGGGGGGCGCACTACGGGGGGGGGGGGGGGGCTCCTCTCTCGTGGGAGCCTCGTGTCCCTTTCGGACTACTTCTTTCTTCCTAAAATTCTTAAATAATCCAAAACTGATAAAAATTGCCATTAGAGTTGTTTTGGAGTTGGTTTACTTACCGTACCACATACCTATGCCTTTTCGGGGTCTGGAACGTTCTGGAAAGTGTCTCTTATGTATTCCTCGGGGGTTATGGTTTCAATAATATTAGTTTCAACATTGATAGGATTACCTGATATATAATGTTTAATTCTTTGACCGTTAACCACCCTCGGATTTGTGCCTTCGAAGTTGTTGATTTTTATAGCACCAGAATGATAGACCTCCTCGATAACGTAGGGACCTTCCCATTTTGAGAGAAGTTTTCCTGCAAAAAATCTTAAACGAGAGTTGAATAATAACACATAATCTCCTATGTTAAACTCACGCTTTTGTATCCTCTTATCATGCCAGCGTTTGACTTTTTCTTTGAAAAGCTTGGCATTCTCATATGCTTGGGTTCTCCATTCATCAAGTGAGCTAATATCAAACAACCTCTTCTCACTGGCAAGTTTGAAGTCATAATTGAGCTCTTTAATAGCCCAATATGCTTTATGTTCAAGTTCAAGAGGTAAATGACATGCTTTTCCATAAACCATCTTATAAGGAGACATACCCATAGGATTTTTGTATGCAGTTTTATAGGCCCATAATGCATCATCAAGTTTTTTGGACCAATTCTTTCTAGATCTATTCACGGTCTTTTGCAAAATCAATTTGAGCTCTCTATTGCTCAACTCTACTTGACCACTAGACTGTGGGTGATAAGGAGATGCGATTCTATGATTGACATCATACTTAGCAAGCATCCTACGGAAAGCACCATGAATAAAGTGTGAACCACCATCAGTCATAAGATATCTAGGGACTCCAAACCTCGGCAAAATAACTTCTTTAAGCATTTTAATAGAAGTGTTATGATCAGAACTACTAGTTGGAATAGCTTCTACCCACTTAGTAACGCAATCAACAACAACTAAAATATGTGTATAACCATTGGAGGCAGGAACAGGTCCCATATAATCAAAGCCCCAAACATCAAACGGTTCAATAACAAGAGAATAATTCATAGGCATTTCTTGATGTCTACTAATGTTACCTACTCTTTGACATTCATCACAAGATAAGACAAACTTACGAGCATCTTTGAAGAGAGTAGGCCAATAAAAACCAGATTGTAGTACCTTGTGTGCAGTTCTATCTCCAGCGTAGTGTCCTCCATAAGATTTAGAGTGACACTTGCGTAGGATTTGTTCATGTTCATGCTCAGGCACACAATGTCTAATAATACCATTTAATCCTTCTTTATAAAGGTGTGGATCATCCCAGAAGTAATGTCTTAAATCATAAAAGAACTTTTTCGTTTGCTGGTATGTGAAACTAGGCGGTATATATTTAGCAACAATTTAATTAGCATAATCAGCATACCAAGGAGCAGTACGAGAAGCATTGACAACCGCTAATTGTTCATCAGGAAAACTATCATTAATAGGCAGTGGGTCATCAAGAACATTCTCTAACCTAGACAAGTTGCCTGCAACGGGGTTCTCAGCTCCCTTTCTATCAATAATATGCAAGTCAAATTCTTGGAGCAAGAGAACCCATCTAATGAGTCTAGGCTTAGCATCTTTCTTTTCCATAAGATATTTAATAGCAGCATGATCAGTGTGAATAGTAACTTTGGAATCAACAATATAAGGTCTAAACTTATCGCATGCAAACACAACTGCTAAGAACTCTTTTTCAGTAGTAGCATAATTTCTCTGGGCAGTATCAAGAGTCTTACTAGTATACTGGATAACATTCAATTTCTTATCGACTCTTTGCCCTAAAACAACACCTACAACATAATCACTAGCATCACACATAATTTCAAAAGGTAAATTCCAATCAGGTGGCTGAACAATAGGTGCAGTGATCAAGGCTTTCTTAAGTGTTTCAAATGCTTCTACACAATCATCATCAAAGACAAAAGGAATATCTTTTTGCAATAAATTAGTCAGAGGCCTAGAGATTTTAGAGAAGTCCTTAATGAACCTCCTATAAAAGCCGACATGACCAAGGAAACTTCTTATACCTTTTATGTCTTTGGGACATGGCATCTTTTCAATAGCATCAACTTTGGCTTTATCAACTTCAATACCTCTCTCGGAGATCTTGTGCCCCAAGACAATGCCTTCATTAACCATAAAGTGACACTTTTCCCAATTCAGGACGAGACTAGTGTCTTCGCATCTCTGCAAAACTCGATCAAGGTTGCTCAAACAATCATCAAAAGA
The DNA here is from genome assembly GCF_018294505.1 of Triticum aestivum. Taxonomy (NCBI): domain Eukaryota; kingdom Viridiplantae; phylum Streptophyta; class Magnoliopsida; order Poales; family Poaceae; genus Triticum; species Triticum aestivum. Next base: position 443,190,868 of record NC_057804.1, on the reverse strand, counting down.
GGATCCATAGGCGGAGAAGTCATCCATGAATACCTCACAAATCTTTTGACAAAAAACAAAAAATATAGCCATCATGCATCTTTGAAAGGTAGCAGGTGCATTACATAAACCAAAAGGCATACCTCTATAAGCAAAAGTACCAAAAGGGCAAGTAAAGTAGTTTTAGATTGAAACTTCGCGGACACAGGTATTTGAGAGAAGCCAGAATAACCATCTAGAAAGCAAAAATGTGTGTGTTTGGATAGCCTTTCTAGCATTTGATCAATAAAAGGTAAAGGGTAATGATCTTTCTTAGTAGCTTTATTTAACTTACGGAAATCAATTACCATCCTATAGCCTGTAATAATTCTTTGCGGGATCAATTCATCTTTATCATTAGGAACAACGGTAATGCCTCCCTTTTTAGGGACACAATGGACAGGGCTTACCCATTCACTATCAGCAACGGGATAAATAATACCTGCCTCAAGGAGTTTTAGAATCTCCTTTCTCACCACTTCCTTCATTTTGGGGTTTAATCGTCTTTGAGGATCTCTAACTGGTTTGGCATCTTTCTCCACTGAAACTTTGTGTTGACATAATGTGGGACTAATGCCCTTAAGATCGTCCAGAGTATATCCAATAGCAGCTCGGTGCTTCTTCAGAGTTTTCAATAATCTTTCTTCTTCTTTCTCTGAAAGGTTAGCACTAATAATAACATGATATATTTCTTTTTCATCAAGATAAGAATACTTGAGATTATCAGGTAAGGGTTTGAGTTCGAAAACGGGATCACCCTTGGGTGGAGGGGGATCCCCAAGAATTTCAACAGGAAGGTTATGTTTTAGCATTGGTTCTTGTCTAAGGAACACTTCATCTATTTCTTCCCTTTCCTTCATAAACATATCGTTTTCATGGTCGAACAAATATTGTTCTAATGGATCACTTGGAGGAATAGCATTGGAAGCAAGACCAATAGTTTCATCCTTACTAGGTGGTTCCCTTTCACGAGGTTGTCTACTAAACTTAGTGAAATTAAACTCATGAGACATACCATCTATGCCAACAGTGAAAATATTCTGTTCACAATTAATCTTAGCACTAGCAATATTCAAGAAGGCTCTACTAAAAATAATGGGACAAAAAACATCTTGTGTGGATCCAAGAACAAGAAAATCAGTAGGGTATTTAATCTTCCCACACAAGACTTCAACATCTCTAACAATCCCAATAGGTTTAATGGTGTCCCAATTAGCAAGCTTAATAATAACATCAATGTCTTCTTATTCAACAGGTGCAATATCGTGCATAATTTCTTTATAAAGATCATAAGGTATCGCATTAGCACTAGCACACATATCACATAAGCCATGATAACAATGATCTCCTATTTTAATAGAAATAACAGGCGTGCCTACAACACGTCTACGTGTCTTAGTATCGGGTCTAGCAATATTAGCAGTTTCACCCAAGACAGAGATAACATGCCCATCTAAGTCCTCATCCAAGAGATCTTTAATCATAGCAATACCAGGTTCAACATTAATTTGCTCAGGAGGTGTATAGGTCCTAGTATTACTCTTACGAACAACAGTCGAAGCTTTAACATGATCTTTTATCCTAACAGGAAAAGGAGGTTTCTCGACATAAGCATTAGGAATAATAGGATCACTATATGTAATAGTCTTATCTTCGACAGTAATAGGTGCAACTACTTTCACTTCAACAGGAGGATTATATTTAAACCACTTCTCTTTAGGGAGATCAACGTGAGTAGCAAAAGTTTCACAAAAAGTAGGTACTATCTCAGAGTCAAGTCCATACTTAGAGCTAAATCCATGGAAAGCATCGGTATCCATAAAAGATTTAACACAATCGAACTTAGGTGTCATACCTGACTCCTTGCCATCATCGGAACCCCAATCTTCAGAGTTGAGTTTAATTCTTTCCAATAAGTCCCATTTGAAATCAATAGTCTTCAGCATATAGGAACCATCACAGGAAGTATCGAGCAGGATGCGATTATCAAGAGAAAGCCGAGCATAAAAATTCTGAATAATCATTTCCCGAGAGAGCTCATGATTGGGGCATGAATATAACATTGACTTAAGCCTCCACCAAGCTTGAGCGATGCTTTCTCCTTCGCGAGGCCAGAAATTATATATGTAATTACGATCACGATGAACAAGATGCATAGGATAGAACTTCTGGTGAAATTCCAACTTCAATCGTTTATAATTCCAAAATCTCGTATCATCACATAGCCTATACCATGTCATTGCATCTCCCTTCAAAGATAAAGGGAAGACATTCCTTTTGAAAACATCATCGGGGATACCTGCAAGCTTAAACAACCCACAAACTTCATCCACAAAGATAAGGTGTAAGTCGGGATGCAATGTTCCGTCTCCTGCAAAAGGATTAGCTAGCAGTTTTTCTATCATACCCGAAGGAATCTCAAAGTGAATATTTTCATAAGGTTCAGCAGGTTGAGGAGCATCTCTTTGGTCTTCTGGTTGGTGTGAAGATACCCCAAACAAGCCCCTCAAAGGATTAGTTTCCATAGTGACAAGTAACAGAAAATTTCAGCACACTATATAAATGTTTCCTTACCAAGTTCCACTCACCAAAAGCGCTACACTCCCCGGCAACGGCGCCAGAAAAGAGTCTTGATGACCCACAAGTGTAGGGGATCTATCGTAGTACTTTCGATAAGTAAGAGTGTCAAACCCAACGAGGAGCAGAAGAAAATGATAAGCGGTTTTCATTATGGTTTTCTCTTCAAGCACTGAAATAGTAGGTGATAGATAGTTTTTTGATAAGATAAATAGTAACGAGAAAAAAGTAAATAAAGTAAATAAAGTGCAGGAAGGTGGCCCAATCCTTTATGTAGCAAAGGATAAGCCTAGACAAATTCTAATAATGAAGAAGGAGCTCCCGAGGACACATTGGGAATTATCGTCAAGGTAGTTTTCATCATGTTCATAAGATTCACGTTCGGTACTTTGATAATTTGATATGTGGGTGGACCGGCACTTGGGTACTGCCCTAACTTGGACAAGCATCCCACTTATGATTAACCCCTATTGCAAGCATCTGCACCTACAAAAAGGAGTATTAAGGTAAACCTAACTGAGGGAGTCCCGGACTAGGGGGTGTCCGGATAGCCGAACTACCATCATCGGCCGGACTCCAAGACTATGAAGATACAAGATTGAAGACTTCGTCCCGTGTCCGGATGGGACTTTCCTTGGCGTTGAAGGCAAGCTTGGCGATACGGATATGTAGATCTCCTACCATTGTAACCGACTCTGTGTAACCCTAGCCCTCTCCGGTGTCTATATAAACTGGATGGCTTTAGTCCATAGGACGAACAACAATCATACCATAGGCTAGCTTTTAGGGTTTAGCCTCCTTGATCTCGTGGTAGATCTACTCTTGTAACCCACATCATCAATATTAATCAAGCAGGACGTAGGGTTTTACCTCCATCAAGAGGGCCCGAACCTGGGTAAAAACATCGTGTCCCTCGTCTCCTGTTACCATCCGCCTAGACGCACAGTTCGGGACCCCCTACCCGAGATCCGCCGGTTTTGACACCGACATTGGTGCTTTCATTGAGAGTTCCTCTGTGTCGTCACCGATAGGCTCGATGGCTTCTTCGATCATCAACGACGATGCAGTCCAGGGTGAGACCTTCCTCCCCGGACAGATCTTCGTATTCGGCGGCTTCGCATTGCAGGCCAATTCGCTTGGCCAGCTGGAGCAGATCGAAGGCTACACCCCTGGCCGTCAGGTCAGATTTGGAAGTTTGAACTTCACGGCTGACATCCGCGGGGACTTGATCCTCGACGGATTCGAGCCACAGCCGAGCGTGCCGTACTATCACGATGGGCATGATTTAGCTCTGCAGCCGGACAGTACCCCGGAGGCCGCACTCGAACCCGCTCTGATCTTCGACTCGGAGCCGGCTGCGCAGACCAAGGTTGGATGGCTAGACACCACCTCGGGGGCTGCAACCTCTATGGCGATAGAGCCGAACACCGATCTTGTCCCCCATGAAGCTCGTGACTCCGAGGTGCCGGACTCCGGACCTCCCGCGACCCCTCCAGTCGAATCCGATTGGGCGCCGATCATGGAGTTCACCACGGCGGACATCTTTCAACACTCACCTTTTGGCGACATCTTGAGTTCGCTAAAGTACCTCTCGTTATCAGGAGAGGCCTGGCCGGACTGCGGCCAGGACGGTTGGGATGCGGACGACGAAGAAATTCAGAGCCCACCCACCACCCACTTGGTAGCCACTGTCGACGATCTAACCGACATGCTAGATTACGACTCTGAGGACATCGACGGTATGGACGACGATGCCGGAGACGACCAAGAACCAGCGCCCATCGGGCACTGGAAAGCCACCTCTTCATACGACATATACATGGTGGATATCCCAAAGGATGGGAACGGCGAAGGAATAGCGGAGGATGACCCCTCCAAGAAACAGCCCAAGCACCGGCGTCAGCGGCGCCGCTCTAAATCCCGCCATAGCAAGAATGAGGATTCCGGCACCGGAGAAAATAATACACCGGATAGCGCCAAAGACAACCCACTCCAGCAAGATCCAGCACAGGAGGAGGGGGATGCCAGCCCTCATGAGAGAGCGGCCGAAGAAGAGGTAGAGGACTATATGCCTCCCTCCGGAGACGAGGCAAGCCTCGACGACGACGAATTCGTCGTGCCTAAGGATCCCGTCGAACAGGAGCGTTTCAAACGCAGGCTTATGGCCACGACAAACAGCCTCAAGAAAAAGCAGCAGCAGCTTAGAGCTGATCAAGATCTGCTAGCCGACAGATGGACCGAAGTCCTCGCGGCCGAAGAGCATGAACTCGAACGCCCCTCCAAAAGCTACCCCAAACGTAAGCTGCTCCCCCAATTAGAGGTGGAGGCATATGAACCCGCTTCACCAGGAGACAATACGGCTGATCGCCCCCCCCCCCGTGGTCGCGACAGAGAGGCCTCAAGGTCCTTCACTAGACCCGTACCCCGGCATCGCTCGAAAAGCACAAGGCCACAGGGGAACACTCCGGACCTGCGAGACATATTGGAGGATAAGGCAAGACAATCAAGATCGATCTATGGATCACGTGGGCGCCCCACGATACGTGACGATCACCGTCACCCCGGACACAGTAAGTCCGGCCGGGCCGAACACAACAGACAAAGCTCTTTTGAGCTCCGTCGCGATATCGCCCAGTACAGAGGCGCCGCACACCCACTGTGCTTCACAGATGAGGTAATGGATCATCAAATCCCAGAAGGGTTTAAACCCGTCAATATTGAATCTTATGATGGCACAACAGACCCCGCGGTCTGGATCGAGGACTATCTCCTCCACATCCACATGGCCCGCGGAGACGATCTCCACGCCATCAAATATCTCCCACTCAAACTTAAAGGACCAGCCCGGCACTGGCTTAACAGCTTGCCAGCAGAGTCAATCGGGAGTTGGGAGGACCTGGAAGCCGCATTCCTCGATAACTTCCAAGGCACGTACGTGCGACCACCAGATGCAGATGACCTAAGCCACATAATTCAGCAGCCAGACGAATCGGCCAGACAATTCTGGACACGGTTCTTAACCAAGAAAAACCAAATCGTCGACTGTCCGGATGCCGAGGCCCTCGCGGCCTTCAAGCATAACATCCGCGACGAGTGGCTTGCCCGGCACCTGGGACAGGAAAAGCCGAAATCCATGGCATCCCTTACATCACTCATGACCCGCTTCTATGCGGGTGAGGACAGCTGGCTAGCACGCAGCAACAACCTCAACAAAAATTCTGGCAGTCCGGATATCAAGGACCGTAGTGGCAGGTCGCGTTGCAACAAAAACAAACGCCACATTAACAGTGATAATAGTGAGGATACGACAGTCAATGCCGGATTCAGAGGCTCTAAACCCGGTCAACGGAAAAAGCCATTCAAAAGAACAACTCAGGGTCCGTCCAATTTGGACCAAATTCTCGACCGCTTGTGCCAGATACATGGCACCCCTGAAAAGCCAGCTAACCACACCAATAGGGACTGTTGGGTGTTCAAGTAGGCATGCAAGTTAATTGCTGAAAACAACGACAAGGGGCTACCTAGCGACGACGAGAAAGAGACCCGACCGGCGAACAATAGAGGACAGAAGGGTTTCCCCCCACAGGTGCGGACGGTGAACATGATATATGCCACACACATACCCAAAAGGGAGCGGAAGCGTGCACTCAGGGATGTCTACGCGATGGAGCCAGTTGCCCCGAAGTTCAATCCATGGTCCTCTTGCCCGATCACCTTTGACCGAAGGGACCACGCCACCAGCATTTGCCATGGTGGGTTCGCCGCATTGGTTCTAGACCCAATCGTCGATGGATTTCATCTCACCAGAGTCCTAATGGACGGCGGCAGCAGCCTAAACCTGCTTTATCAGGACACGGTGTGCAAAATGGGCATAGACCCCTCAAGGATTAAACCTACCAAGACGACCTTTAAAGGCATCATACCAGGTGTAGAAGCCAATTGTACAGGCTCAGTTACACTGGAAGTGGTCTTCAGATCCCCGGATAACTTCCGAAGCGAGGAGTTAATCTTCGACATAGTCCCTTTCCGCAGCGGCTATCATGCCTTGCTCGGACATACCGCGTTCGCAAAGTTCAACGCGGTGCCGCACTACGCATACCTCAAGCTCAAGATGCCAGGCCCTAGAGGAGTCATCACGGTCAACGGAAACACTGAACGCTCCCTCCGAACGGAGGAACATACAGCGGCTCTCGCGGCAGAAGTACAAAGCAGCCTTTTAAGGCAATTCTCGATTCTGGCTGCCAAGCGGCCGGACACAGCTAAGCGTGCCCGGAGTAACCTACAACACGACCACCTGGCACGTTCCGAGCACGCGTAGCAGTGCGGCCCCAACCCCAGCCCCTGTAAAACATTAAGACAGACCCTTCGCGTACTCCATTACGCCCTGAAGATACCATGGGCATGGGGCAAGGGGCTCGACCACGATAATCCCAGACTGCGGCTCAACCGCACCAGGGGCTCTTAAGTGTGTCGTTTCTTTTTATTTTCCTTTTATTTTTTACCTACAGGTCTCCGTTCATCAGAGGCCTTGTCCGGCAGCAGACATGCTGAACCCACGATGCAACAGCCAGGGAAGGAGAAAGGCTACAACGAAAATCCAGGTGGTCTCCATCTTGAGCATTAAATCTGTTTTATGCATTATTCTATAGCCTACCCCTGGAGGGGGACATGTTAAACAGTCCCATCCCTTGCTTACCGCAACACTTGTATCGTCCTGCACTTACAGCAGTTTTTATTGAATAAAGCAATGCAGCACATTTTTGCTTCTAATTGCATTTCTTTCTTACACATATGTTCATCTATGACATGTTGCATCCGTACATTTTGGTACGACTAAATACACCAGGGGCTTATGTTTCCCGCGTTATGGTGTGATAAGTCCGAACACTTTCACAAGTGCGGCACTCCGAGCTTATAGCATTATATGCATCGGCTCCGAATCATGTTCTTGGGTCAATAGTTGGGTTTGCCCGGCTCCCATGTTTTGGTACCTTACGTTCCGTTTTATCGGCTAAGGTAGCACTGGGAGAACCACTGTGATTGCGCCCCAGTTGAGCTGGGTCAACGCCTCAGTGGAGAAAGCTAAAACTGACCGTCATGATGAGGCGAGAGTTGGTCGCTGTTCGAGAGGTTCTTTGCGAGTCCCTAAAGACTTATGCCGCTTCGAGCGAGGAGCCGGATTCTATCCGGCCAAGGCGTGGATAGCGCCCCAAATTCGGCCTTCCGAAAACTAGGGGCTTCGCCGAAATTTAAAATTATAGAATTCTATGGCTAAGTGAGAGTGTTCAAGCATTATAAGTCCGGTTGCCTTGTTCGTTGTGTTGAGCGCCTCCCTAGATGGACCCAAAAAGGGGAACAAGAGCGCTCGAGTTTATCCCGAACACCCCAGCACTCGTGGCATGGGGGCTGAAGCCGACGACTTGCCATCTCTCAGATTTGATAAACAGCCGCACAGAAGGTAATATTTTAAATTAACAAACGTTGCTTAGCGCATATGAACCAAGTTTTCAGCGCACATGATAACAAAATGTGAGTCTACTCAAATATTACATCTTTGGAGCACTCACCCGCAATAGTGCGGGCGCCCTTCAGCACACTCCTATAATACATCTCGGGCGTGGGATGCTCCTTGCCCTCTGGTGGGGGGTCCGTCACAAGCTTCTGGGCATCCATCTTGCCCCAGTGCACCTTTGCGCGGGCAAGGGCCCGACGCGCACCTTTAATACAGGCGGAGTGCTTGATGACTTCAACCCACAGGCACGCATCAACCAGCCGCCGCACCAGGCCGAAGTAGCTCCCAGGCATGGCCTCCTTAGGACACAGCCGAACTATGAGGCCCTTCATGGCCTGTTCGGCCGCCTTGTGGAGCTCTACCAGCTGCTTCAGCTGGTCGCTAAGGGGCACCGGATGTTCGGCCTCAGCATACTGAGACCAGAAGACCTTCTCCGTCGAGCTCCCCTCCTTGGCCCGGTAGAATGCGGCAGCATCGGACACGCTGCAAGGAAGATCTGCGAACGCTCCTGGAGAGCTCTGAATTCGGGTAAGCGACAGGTAATTAACACTCACATGCTTACTTTGCATGAAAAATGCCTTACCCGCTGCTATTTTCTTTACCGCCTCGATCTCCTGGAGGGCCTTGCAGGCTTCGGCCTTAGCGGCTTTGGCACTCTCAAGAGCCGTTGCAAGCTCAGACTCCCGAGTCTTCGAGTCACGCTCCAGGCTCTCATGTTTCCTCACGAGATCCTGGAGCTCTTGCTGTACCTCCGCCACCCGCGCCTCCTGTTTCTCTCGCTCGGTGCGCTCCGCAGCCGCATTGCATTCGGCCGCGGCCACCGCCTCCTTCAGGGTCGCCACCTCGTTAGTGGCCCCTGCAATACCCCAGTTATCCTTGTCATTTTTCTCGCAACCAAATCCTTTTCTATAAGGTACAATTTTCATAAGGTATTACTCACCTTCTTTTTCCTCGAGCTGCTTCTTGGCATGGCCGAGCTCGTTCTCGGACCACTCGAGGTTTTCCTTCAAAGTTTTGACCTCCGCAGTCAGTGCGGCAGAGGTCAGCAGCACAACCTGCAATCCCATATTGACATATTTTCATGACTCCTGTGTTTATCTTTCTAAAGATCCTCAGTCCGGCTTTTCTTTCCGAACACCGAACCGAGCATCAGGGGCTACTGTCTATGCGGTACCATTTTACATATATTGAAATTCTTACCTCAAAGCCTGTTAGAAGGCTGCTGCAGGCTTCGGTCAACCCGTTCTTGGCGAGCTGAACTTTCTGAATCACCGCACTCATAACAGTGCGGTGTTCCTCTTCAATAGAGGTGCTATTGAGCGCCTCTAGCAAACTATCCGGCACCTCTGGTTGGACGGAGGCAGCCGGCGTCACGGTCTTGCCCTTCTTACGAAGGGGTCGCTCGCCGGACTCCGGAGCCACTATGGGTTCCGGGGCTAAGTTCGGTGCAAAGTCCGGGAGGTTGTCCAACAACACCTCCGGGGCCCTCTCCTCCTGGTGGGTCCCTTCCTGGGGTCCCACCTCGTCATCGTCCGCATCACGGGGGGTGGAGGCAGTCGGAAGAGAATCCATATCCGACGCCCCTAAGGACCCGCTCGACAAAGTGGGGAGATCATCCTTAGGCGGACTGCAGGGTTGTATGCGGCATTAGAAAGACATAATGTGGTGGAAAACGAAAACCTTGAAGTTATTCGGGAGCCCGGATACTTACGATCTCGCCAGAGGCTTGGCCCTTGGAGGCCAGTCCTCATCGTCATCACTTGCGTTGGCGGAACAGTCCGCGGGAAGAGTTTTTCCCCTCTTGGACCCTTCGGCCTTCCTTGTTGGGGAGGCCTTCCTTTTCTTCCCTCCCCCGTTGGGGGAGAGGCTTTCTTCTTCTCCTCCTCGCCTTGGTGGGAGGAGTCGGCCTCGGATTCATCGTCCGATAGCACCTGAAAATGGGAACTCTTCCGAGTCCCCGTGGCCCTCTTCTTGGCCTTCTTCTCCGGCACCACGTGGGGGTGCCGGAGCCAGCAGCCCCGTTAGGCGGGCGTCAGCTGGGTCCTCTGGCAATGGGGCCGGACAGATAGCCTGTGCGGCCTTCTTCAGCCAGTCCTGTCAAAGGAAAGGGAGTTTAGATCCCGCATAGAGTCAAACTATGAATAACAAGCGTCCCGTAAAGGACAATATCACTTACCTCGTTAGCTGGACGCTGAGAGCTGAATCCACGATCTTCGGTAGCGGATGCGGGAGCCTCGGCGCCTTTGAACAGCACCTTCCAGACCTCTTCGTACGTAGTGTCAAAGAGCCCATTCAAAGTCTGGTGCTGCGCCGGATCGAACTCCCACATATTGAAGCCCTGTCGTTGGCACGGGAGAATCTGGCGGATGAGCATGACCTGGACTACGTTGACAAGCTTGAGCTTCTTGTCCACCAGCTTTTGGACGCAGGCTTGGAGTCCGGTCAGCTCCTCCGAGTCACCCCAAATCCGGCCGCTCTCTTTCCAGGAGGTGAGCCGTGTGGGGATGCCGGATCTGAATTCGGGGGCCGCTGCCCATTCGGGATCACGCGGCTCGGTGATGTAGAACCACCCCGATTGCCACCCCTTGATGGTTTCCACAAAGGTGCCCTCCAGCCACGTAACGTGGGACATCCTGCCCACCATGGTGCCTCTGCACTCCGCTTGGCTGCCATTCACAACCTTCGGCTTGACACTGAAGGTCTTGAGTCACAAGCTGAAGTGGGGCTGGATGCAGAGGAAGGCCTCGCACACGACGATAAATACCAAGATGTTGAGGATAAAATTCGGGGCCAGATCATGGAAATCTAGGCCGTAGTAGAACATGAGCCCCCGGACAAAGGGATGAAGTGGGAAGTCCAGTCCGCGGATGAAATGGGGAAGGAATACTACCCTCTCATGGGGCCTAGGGGTGGGGATGAGCTCTCCCTTGTCGGGGAGCCGATGCGCGATGTTGCTGGACAAGTATCCGGCGCTGCGCAGCTTCTGGATATGCCCCTCCATGACGGAGGAGGCCATCCACTTGCCTCCCGCTCCGGACATATTTGGAGAAGGTTGAGGTGAGATGTGCGGGCTTGGGCGCTAGGGCTCGAGTTCGCAGAGATGGATAAGCCAAGGAGGAAGAAGGCGCAGGTAAAAAGGTTGGATCTTTATCCCCTTATATGGGCGGACAGAAACACGCGTCCCCACCGGCCTGGTAAAACTCGCTTATCTCCGAAGCGTCACAATCAATGGCGCGGTTGGGTTACCCACGTCCGTATTGATGGGAATCCCGGAATAAGGGGAACACTATCTCTGCTTCGACAAGACGTGCCAAGGAAACCGCCTCGCTACGCGCTGAGGTGGAACAATAAAAACAATTCGAGTAAAGGCTTGGAAGTGGTGTGACGTCACGCCGCAGAATACGTCAGCAGATTGATCTTGTGTAATATTATTCTCTCTACGGTGGTATGTGGAATTTATTTTTGCAGAGCCGGACACTATCCTGGTGTTCACAATCTTCTATAAATTATTCGGAGGAGGAACCCGTCTTGCAATGCCGAAGACAATATGCGCGCCGGACTCGTCATCATTGAAGCCTGGTTCAGGGGCTACTAAGGGAGTCCCGGACTAGGGGGTGTCCGGATAGCCGAACTACCATCATCGGCCGGACTCCAAGACTATGAAGATACAAGATTGAAGACTTCGTCCCGTGTCCGGATGGGACTTTCCTTGGCGTGGAAGGCAAGCTTGGCGATACGGATATGTAGATCTCCTACCATTGTAACCGACTCTGTGTAACCCTAGCCCTCTCCGGTGTCTATATAAACCGGATGGCTTTAGTCCATAGGACGAACAACAATCATACCATAGGCTAGCTTTTAGGGTTTAGCCTCCTTGATCTCGTGGTAGATCTACTCTTGTAACCCACATCATCAATATTAATCAAGCAGGACGTAGGGTTTTACCTCCATCAAGAGGGCCCGAACCTGGGTAAAAACATCGTGTCCCTCGTCTCCTGTTACCATCCCCCTAGACGCATAGTCCGGGACCCCCTACCCGAGATCCGCCAGTTTTGACACCGACACTAACCACAACATTAAACATATGGGTCCATATCAACCCCTAACGAAGCAACGCATAAACTAGGGTTTAAGCTTCTGTCACTCTAGCAACCCATCATCTACTTATTACTTCCCTATGCCTTCCTCTAGGCCCAAATAATGGTGAAGTGTCATGTAGTCGACATTCACATAACACCACTAGAGGAAAGACAACATACATCTCATCAAAATATCGAACGAATACCAAATTCACATGACTACTAATAGCAAGACTTCACCCATGTCCTCGAGTAGGTAAATGATAAAAACAGAATTTTTGAAGTGGAATGCTCCCTAACATGTTTATCACATATTCTTTTCTTTGTAGCATGGACATTTGGACTTTTATATGGTTCAAAGCAATAGTCTAGTTTTGACATGAAGACTTTAATACTCAAGCATACCAACAAGCAACCATGTATTTCAAAATATCAACACTAAAGCAAGTTATCCCTAGCCCATTATGCTCAATTATTGATCCATTCATGAAACACACTCGCATATTAGCTACACCCAATGCTCAAGTACGATCATAGTGCCCCTTAGTTGGTGCTTTATAAGATAAGATGGAGATTCAAGTAAAAAAATTGCATAAAGTAAATAGAAAGGCCCTTCGCAGAGGGAAGTAGGTATTTGTAGAGGTACCATAGCTCAAAGCGAAAAAGATAGAGATAAAACATTTTGGGTGGCATGCTTTTCCTGTCAACGAAAATGATCGAGTAGTTCCCAATACTTTCCATGCTAGATATATTATAGGTGGTTCCCAAACAGAAAATAAAGTTTATTCCTTTTTCCACCATACTTTCACTTTCCATGCCTAACTGTGTCCACGGGTGCCTTCCATACCAACACTTTCCAAGGAATTTATTATTTGGCAACATAAAGTAAATTCATTTTTCATTTCGGGACTAGACATCCCTAATACCTTTGTCGTACTCTCATGCAATGACGATTGAATAAACACTCATCTTGAGAATAACATATCTAGCATGGAAATATATCAGCCACCCCCTACCATTTCATGAGTAGTATGAGCACACAAGATAGAAATTTATTTTGAAAATTAGAGATGGCACATACAAATTTTCTTAGAATGGCACGGAAATACCACATATAGGTAGGTATAATGGACTCATGTGGCAAAAACTGGTTTAAAGGATTTTGGATGCACAAGTAGTGATCATACTTAGTGCAAATGAAGTCTAGCAAAAGATTGGGAAGCATCCAACCAAGAAACGAAAAATCTCGTAAGCGACCATTAAGCATAACTAACACCGAACAATGCACCACAAGTAGGATGTAATTTCATTGCATAACTATTGACTTTCGTGCTTGCATAGGGAATCACAAACCTTAACACCAATATTCTTACTAAAGCATAATTACTCATCAACATGACTCACATATCACTATCATCATATCTCAAAACTATTACAAAGAATCAAGTTTATTTTGTCCAATGATCTTCATGAAAGTTTTTATTATATCCTTCTTGAATATTTATCACTTTGAGACTAATTTCATATGTTGCTTTTGATAGCTCAAAAAAATTTAAGTAAAGAACATGAGCATAAAGATTTCCTTTTCTCAAAATAATTTAAGTGAAGCAAGAGAGAATTTCTTAAAAAGTAGTAAAGCACACCATGCTCAAAAAGATATAAGTGAAGCACTAGAGCAATTCCATAGCTCATAAAGATTTAAGTGAAGCATAAAGAGCAATTCTAACAAGTCATAGCATAATTTTGGCTCCCTCAACTAGGTGTGTCCAGCAAGGATAGATGACTTGAAACACAAAGAAAAACAAGCAAACACTCATATCATACAAGACGCTACAAACAAAACTCATAATATGTGACGAATAAAAATATAGCTCCAAGTAAAATACCAATGGTTGTTAGAAGAAAGAGGGGATGCCACTCGGGGGCATCCCCAAGCTTAGTTGCTTGATACTTCTTGAATATTATCTTGGGGTGCCTCGGGCATCCCCATTCTTAGCCTTTTGCTAATCCTTATTCCTTCATCCATCGCGATCTCACCCAAAACTTGAAAACTTCAATCACACAAAACTCAACAAAACCTACTTGAGATCTGTTAGTATAAGAAAGCAAATCACTACTTTAAGTATTGTTGCAAACCCATTCATATTTTGTTATTGTATTATATCTAATGTATTCTAACTTTTCCATGGCAAAAACTCTTCAAAGGAAACCATAGAATCATCAAAACAAGCACATAACACAACAAAAACAGAATTTGTCAAAAACAGAACAGTCTGTAGTAATCAGGGAACTTCGTATACTTCTGTAACTCCAAAAATTATGAAAAATTAGGACAACGTGTTAAATTTGTATAAAATCTTGCGTAAAAAATTCAGAGCAAAATCACGTTTCTGTGATCTATGAAAATTATTTTTCTAAGCGCAAAAGTTTCTGTTTCTAGATCTAAACAGAGGCATAAACACTAATTTAAACCACAAAAAAACATCTAAACAGAGGCATAATTGGGTACTTTATTGAAAACAACAAGAAAACTAAAAAGCAAAAAGATACAAGTTGGGCCTCCCAATGAGCGCTATCGTTTTACGCCCCTAGCTAGGCATAAAGCAAACAATCTAAGTGTTGTCATCTTTGTTTCTAGATCCATATGATGCTCTCATGATTGATTCATATGGTGGATTAATTCTAGTTCCAGGGAAGTGTTCCATACCCTTCCTTAGTGGGAAATGAAATTTAATATTGCCTTCTTTCATATCAATCACGACACCAATAGTACATAAAAATGGTCTACCAAGAATAATTGGACAAGACGGATTGCAATCAATATCAAGAACAACAAAATCTATGGGCACATAATTCCTATTTGCAAGAATAAGAACATCATTAATTCTTCCCATAGGTTTTTTAATAGTAGAATCCACCAAGTGCAAATTTAGAGAACACTCTTCAATATCGATAAGACCAAGCAGATCACATCAAGATTTCGGAATAGTAGAAACACTAGCACCCAAGTAACATAAAGCAAAACACTCATAATTTTTAATATTGACTTTGATAGTAAGTTCCCATTCATCATGCAATTTTCTAGGAATTGAAACTTCTAATTCCAACTTTTCTTGTAAATCTTTCATCATAGCATTAATGATATGTTTAGTAGAAGCTTTATTTTGTTCATAAGCATGGGGTGAATTTATCATGGATCGCAACAAAGAAATACAATCAATCAAAGAGCAACTATCATAATTAAAGTCTTTATAATCCAAAAAGAGTGGGCACATCACTAGTTAAAGTTTTGACCTCTTCAAACCCACTTTTATCAATTTTCTCAACAAGTTTTTCACCCTCCAAATTATAGGTACGCCCTCTAGCTAAAGTTGACTCTTCTTCAGTTCCTTAATCATCAATTTTAATTTTGCTAAACAAAGAATCAATAGAAGAAACACCAATCATTTTAAGATCTTCGTCACTTTTATCTTCTAACGAGATTGGTTTAGCGACCATTTGATTTACTAGGGTGGCTTGTGCATCGGATATTTTTCCCTAGAAAACTTTCAGCAAAAGCATACTTAGATTGGAGATTGCAAACTTCTCTACTAATATCATCAAGTTGCTTAGTTATAGCTTCCAGCACAATAGAGTGTTCCTTAAGTTCTTCGGTAAAATATTTATTATTCTCAAATTGTGTAGTCATATATTCCTTAGTACTTTTCTCAATTTCAAGCAAAATATTGGGGTAAGGAACATCATAATATCCTCGTTGAGGCATCATGACTATGCAAACAAGATTGCACTCAAAAATAGATCTGACGAGAAAAACGGCGAACAAAAAAGAGGGCGAATAAAATGACAAATTTTTGTGAAGTGGGGGAGAGGAAAATGAGAGGCAATTGGTAAATAATATAAATTGCAAGGAGATGAGATTTGTGATTAGGAACCTAGTAGATGTTGATGATATCTACCCGTCAACGGCGCCAGAAATTCCTTTTGATGTTTGCTTGAACTACGTCGGTGTTCCCCAAAGAGGAAGGGATGATGCAGCACAACAACGGTAGGTATTTCCCTCGGTGATGAGACCAAGGTTATCGAACTAGTAGGAGAACCACGTAACACCACATAAACATCTCCTGCACACAAAGAACAAATACTTGCAACCCGACGTAAGAGAGGGTTGCCAATCCCTCATGGGTAAAAAGATAGGTAAAATTGTAGTAGTTTGGATAAATAGATCTCGTGGGAATGCAAGATAAAATAAATAAATAAAAATGCAGCAAGGTATTTTTGTATTTTTGTATTAATAGATCTGAAAATAAAAGCAAATGAAAATAGATCTCGAAGGCAAATATGATTAAGAAGAGACCCGGGGGCCGTAGATTTCACTAGTGGCTTCTCTTGAGAAAAATAGCATATGGTGGGCAAACAAATTACTGTTGGGAAATTGATAGAACTTCAAATAATCATGACGAAATTCAGGCAATGATCATTATATAGGCATCACGTCCAAGATTAGCAGATCGACTCCTGCCTGCATCTATTACTATTACTTCACACATCGACCCCTATCCAGCATGCATTTATTGTATTAAGTTCATGGAGAAGCAGAGTAATGCAATAAGAACGATGACATGATGTAGACAAGATCTATTTACGTAGAAATAGACCCCTATATTGTTATACTTAATAGCAACAATACATAGGTGTCGGTTCCCCTTATGTCACTGGGATCAAGCACCGTAAGATCGAACCCGTCACAAAGCACCTCTTCCCATGGCAAGAAAAATGGATCTAGTTGGCCTAACTAAACCAAAGATTCAAAGAGGAAATGCGAGGCTATAAGTAATCATGCATATAAGAGATCAAAAGACTCAAATAACTTTCATGGATAAAAACATAGATCTGGTCATAAACTCAAAGTTCATCGGGTCCCAACAAACACGCCGCAAAAAGAGTTACATCAAATAGATCTCCAAGAGACCATTGTATTGAGAATCAAGAGAGAGAGAGAGAGAGAGAGGAAGCCATCTAGCTACTAACTACAGACCCGTAGGTCTACAATAAACTACTCACGCATCATCAGAGAGGCACCAATGAGGATGATGAACCCCTCTGTGATGGTGTTTAGATTGGATCTGGTGGTTCTGGAACTTGCGGCGGCTGGAATTGACTTTCGTCGACTTCCCCAGGGTTTCTGGAATATTGGCGTATTTGTAGAGCAAAGAGGCTGTGCGGGAGGTCACCGATATGGGCACAACCCATCAGGGCACGCCTGGGCCTCCAGGCGCGCCCTGGTGTGTTGTGCTCACCTCGGGCCCCCCTCTTCGGTACATTTTTGGCCCACTGAATGTCTTCTAGTCTAAAAAATCCACAAAAAGTTTCGTTGCGTTTGGACTCTATTTGATATTGATTTCTTGTGATGTAGAAAAACAAGCAGAAAACAGCACTGGCACCTGGCACTATGTCAATAGGTTAGTCCCAAAAAATGATATAAAGTTGCTATAAAATGATTATAAAACATCCAAGAATGATAATATAACATCATGGAACAATAAAAATATTATAGATGCGTTGGAGACGTATCACACACCGCAAAAAGAGTTACATAAAATAGATCTCCAAGAGACCATTGTATTGAGAATCAAAAGAGAAAGAGGAAGCCATCTAGCTACTGCCTACGGACCCGTAGGTCTATAATGAACTACTCACGCATCATTGGAGAGGCGCCAATGATGATGATGAACCCCTCCATGATGGTGTCTAGATTGGATCTCGTGGTTCAGGAACTTGTGGCAGATGGAATTGTGTTTTGTCGACTCCCCTAGGGTTTGTGGAATACTTGGGTATTTATAGGGTGAAATGGTGGTGGGGGGGGCCACCGAGGTGGGCACAA
Source organism: Triticum aestivum (assembly GCF_018294505.1). Classification (NCBI taxonomy): domain Eukaryota; kingdom Viridiplantae; phylum Streptophyta; class Magnoliopsida; order Poales; family Poaceae; genus Triticum; species Triticum aestivum. The sequence continues at coordinate 443,172,801 of NC_057804.1, read as the reverse complement.
CTCACCAGGGCACGCCTAGGCCCCCAGGCGCGCCCTGGTGGGTTCTGCCCCCCTCGGGACGCCCCTCTGGTACTTCTTTGGCCCAACATGTGTCTTCTGGTCCAGAAAAATTCTCCAAAAAGTTTCGCTACGTTTGTACTGCGTTTGGTACTAATATTCTGTGAAGTAAAAAACAAGCAAAAAAACAACAACTGGCATTGGGCACTATGTCAATAGGTTAGTCCCATAAAATGATATAAAGTTGCTATAAAATGATTGTAAAACATCCAAGGATGATCATATAACAGCATGGAACAATAAAAAGTTGTAGATAAATTGGAGACGTATCAGCATCCCCAATCTTAATTCTTGCTCGTCCTCGAGTAGGTAAATGATAAAAACAGAATTTTTGATGCGGAATGCTGCCTAACATGTTCATCACATATTCTTTTCTTTGTAGCATGGACATATGGCCTTTATATGGTTCAAAGTAGTAGTCTAGTTTTGTCATGAAGATTTCAATACTCAAGCATATCAACAAGCAACCGTCTTTCAAAATATCAACACTAAAGAAAGTTATCCCTAGCCCATCATGCTCAATCATTGATCCATTCATGAAACACACTCGCATATTAGCTACATCCAATGCTCACATACGATCATAGTGCCCCTTAGTTGGTGCTTTATAAGAGAAGATGGAGACTCAAATAAAAATAAAAATTGCATAAAGTAAATAGAAAGGCCCTTCGCAGAGGAAAGTAGGGATTTGTAGAGGTGCCAGAGCTCAAAACAAAAATTGAGAGATACATTTTTTGAGACGTATACTTTTCCTGTCAACAAAAACGATCGAGTAATTCCAAACACTTTCCATGCTAGATATATCAAAGGCGGTTCCCAAACAGAAAATAAAGTTTATTCCTTTTCCACCATTCTTTCCCATTCCACGGCTAGTCGTATCCACGGGTGCCGTCCATACCATCACTTTCCAAGGAATTTATTATTTGACAACATAAAGTAAATTTCTTTTTCATTTTGTGACTGGGCATTGATGTCTACTATGCAACCTTATTCTTGTAGACTCGTGTTGGGCCTCCAAGCGTAGAGTTTTGTAGGACAGTAGCAATTTTTCCTCAAGTTGATGACCTAAGGTTTATCAATCTGTGGGAGGCGTAAGATGAAGATGGTCTCTCTCAAACAACCCTGCAACCAAATAACAAAGAGTCTCTTGTGTTCCCAACACACCCAATATAATGGTAAATTGTATAGGCGCACTAGTTCGGTGAAGAGATAGTGATACAAGTGTAATACAGATGGTAGATATAGGTTTTTATAATCTAAAAATATAAAAACAGCAAGGTAACTAGTAATAAAAGTGAGCAAGCACGGTATTGCAATGCTTGAAAACAAGGCCTAGGATTCATACTTTCACTAGTGCAAAGTCTCTCAACAATGATAACATAATTAAATCATATGGCAATCCCTCAACGTGCGACAAAGAATCACTACAAAGTTTCTATCGGAGAATGTAGGACAAAAACATGCACCAACCCTATGCATAGATTACCCCAATGTCACCTCGGGAATCCGCAAGTTGAGTGACAAAACATACATCAAGTGAATCAATAGACCATCCCATTGTCACCACAGATATCCCATCGCAAGACATACATCAAGTATTCTCAAATCCAATACTCAATCCAACATAACGAAATCTCAAAGAGCAATACTCAATTCATCACAAGAAGGTAGAGGGGTAGAAACACCATATGATCTAACTATAGTAACAAAGCTCGTGATACATCAAGATCGTGCCAAATCAAGAACACGAGAGAGAGAGAGAGAGAGAGAGAGAGAGATCAAACACATAACTACTAGTACATACCCTCAGCCCTGAGGGTGAACTACTCCCTCCTTGTCATGGAGATCGCCGAGATGAGGAAGATGGCCTCTGGTGATGATTTCCCCCTCTGGCAGGGTGCCCGAATGGGCTCCCAATTGGTTTTTCGTGTCTACAGAGGCTTACGGCGGCGGGACTTCCGATCTAGGGTTCTTTTCGGGGGTTTCCGTATTTATAAGAATTTTTGAAGTTCGAAACAAGTCAGAGGGGTGCCCGAGGGGCCCACAAGCTCGGGAGGCGCGCCCCCATGCTTGTGGCCACCTTGGTCACTTCCTGGCCCAGCTCCGGTGCTTCGGGGGTCTCTTTTGGTCCATAAAATATGACCGTATATTTTCAGCCCATTTCGAGAACTTTTATTTCTGCACAAAAAAACGACACCATGGTAGTTCTTCTGAAAACAGCTTCAGTCCGAGTTAGTTCTAATAAAATCATACCAAAACCATATTAATTTGTTGCAAAGATGGCATGAATACTTCACAAATTGTAGATACGTTGGAGACGTATCAGCATCCTCAAGCTTAATTGTTGCTCGTCCTTGAGTAGGTAAATGATAAAAGAAAGAATTTATGAAGTGTGAATGCTACCTAACATATTTATAAATGTAATCTTCTTTATTGTGGCACGAATGTTTGATACGTCCATTTTGCATCATGATTTTATATTGATATTTATTGCATTATAGGCTGTTATTACGCAATATATCACAATACTTATGCCTTTTCTCTCTTATTTTATAAGGTTTACATGAAGAGGGGATAATGCCGGCACCTGGAATTCTGGACTGGAAAAGGAGCAAATATTAGAGACCTATTCTGCACAACTCCAAAAGTCTTGAAACTTCACGAAGATCCATTTTGGAATAAATAAAGAATATTGGGTGAAGAAAGCACCAGAGGGGGCCACCAGCCAGCCACGAGGGTGGAGGGCGTGCCCTACCCCCCTGGGCGCGCCCCCTGGGCCCCCTAGCAGGCCTCCAACACCCATTTTCTGCTATATGGTGTATTTTGCCCTAAAAAATCAAAGAGAAGCTTTCAGGACGAAGTGCCGCCTTCTCGAAGCGGAACCTGGGCAGGACCAATCTAGGGCTTCGGCAGGGCTATTCTGCCAGGGAAACATCCCCCGTGAGGGGGAAATCACCACCATCATCATCACCATCAATCCTATCATCGAGAGGGGGTCAATCTCCATCAACACCTTCACTAGCACCATCTTCTCTCAAATCCTAGTTCATCTCTTCTATCCGATCTTTGCCTCAAAACCTCAAATTGGTACATGTGGGTTGCTAGTAGTGTTGATTATGCCTTGTAGTTCATGCTAGTTGGTTTATTCGATGGAAGATCATATGTCCAGATCCTTAATGTTATTCAATACTCCTCTGATTATGAACATGATTATGCTTTGTGAGTAGTTACATTTGTTCCTGAGGACATGGGAGAAGTCTTGTTATAAGTAATCATGTGAATTTCGTTTTCGTTTGATATTCTGATGAGATGTATGTTGTATTTCCTCTAGTGGTGTTATGTGAACATCGACTACATCACACTTCACCATGAGTTGGGCCTAGGGGAAGGCATTGGGAAATAATAAGTAGATGATGGGTTGCTAGAGTGACAGAAGCTTAAACCCTAGTTTATGCATTGCTTCGTAAGGGGCTGATTTGGATCCATATGTTTCATGCTATGGTTAGGTTTACCTTAATTCTTCTTTCATAGTTACGGATGCTTGTGAGAGGGGTTAATCATAAGTGGGAGGATTTTCCAAGGAAGGGCAACACCCAAGCACCGGTCCACCCATAAATCAAATTATCAAAGTAACGAACACGAATCATATGAGCATGGTGAAAACTAGCTTGACAATAATTCCCATGTGTCCTCGGGAGTGCTTTGCTTTATATAAGAGTTCATCCAGTCTTGTCCTTTGCTTCAAAAAGGATCGGTCCAACTTTCTGCACCTTAGCTACTTTTGTTACTTGTTACCTGTTATGAATTACCTTATCACAAAACTATCTGTTACCGATAATTTCAGTGCTTGCGGAGAATACCTTGCTAAAAACCATTTGTCATTTCCTTCTGCTCCTCGTTGGGTTCGACACTCTTACTTATTGAAAGGACTATGATAGATCCCGAACCCCTATACTTGTGGGTCATCAAGACTCTTTTCTAGCGTTGTTGCCGGGGAGTGAAGCGCCTTTGGTAAGTGGAATTTGGTAAGGAAACATTTATATAGTGTGCTGAAATTTACTATCACTTGTTACTATGGAAAATAATACTTTGAGGGGCTTGTTCGGGGTATCTTCACCTCAACCAGAAAAGCAAAGAGTTGCTCCTCAACCTACTAAATCTACTGAAAATATTTACTTTGAAATTCCTTCGGATATGATAGAGAAACTGCTAGCTAATCCCTATACAGGAGATGGAACATTACATCCCTTTATGCACTTAATCTATGTGGATGAAGTTTGTGGATTATTTAAGCCTGCAGGTATGCCCGAGGATGTTGTCAAGAAGAAGTTCTTCCCTTTATCTTTGAAGGGAAAGGCGTTGACATGGTACAGGCTATGTGATGATATTGGATCATGGAACTACAACCGATTGAAATTGGAATTTCATTGGAAGTTTTATCCTATGCATTAGGTTCATCGTGATCGTAATTATATATATAATTTTTGGCCTCGTGAAGGAGAAAGTATCGCTCAAGCTTGGGGGAGGCTTAAGTCAATGTTATATTCATGCACCAATCAGCTCTCAAGAGAAATTATTATTCAAAAAATTTATGCTCGGCTTTCTCATAATGATCGGTCCATGCTCGATACTTCTTGTACTAGTTCTTTTATGATGAAGACTATTGAATTCAAATGGGATTTATTGGAAAGAATTAAACGCAACTCTGAAGATTGGGAACTCGACGAAGGTAAGGAGTCAGGTATAAACCTTAAGTTTGACTGTGTTAAATCTTTTATGGATACCAATGTTTTTCGTGATTTTAGCACCAAATATGGACTTGACTCTGAGATAGTAGCTTCTTTTTGTGAATCATTTGCTACTCATGTTGATCTCCCTAAGGAGAAGTGGTTTAATATCATCCTCCCATTGAAGTGAAAGTAGTAGAACCTATTAAAGTTGAAGAAGAAACTATTACTTATAATATTTATCCTATTGTTCCTACTGCTTATATTGAGAAACCACCTTTTCTTGTTAGAATAAAGGATCATGCTAAATCTTCAACTTTGGTTCCTAAGAGTTATACTAGAACACTAGACCCCCTGAACAAATTGAAGTTGAACCTAGCATTGCTATGGTTAATGATCTCTTGGTCGATAATATTGATGGGCATGTGATATGTCTCCAACATATCTATAATTTTTGATTGTTCCATGCTATTATATTACCCGTTTTGGATGTCTATGGGCTTTACTTTACACTTTTATATCATTTTTGGGACTAACCTACTAACCGAAGGCCCAGCCCGAATTGCTGTTTTTGCCTATTTCAGTGTTTCGGAGAAAAGAAATATCAAATGGAGTCCAAATGGGATGAAACCTCCGGGAGCGATCTTTTTGAACAAATTCCAACCAGGAGACTTAGAGTGGACGTCAAGCAAAAAATGAGGCGGGCACGAGGGCGCCTCGCGCGCCCCCTTGGGGTGGGTGCACCCCCCACCCTAGTGGGCCCCTCGAGCGTCAACCAGCCTACTTCTTCCTCCTACATATACTCCCGTACCCTAAAACCATCAGGGAGCACCACGAAAACCTAATTCCACTGCCGCAACCTTTTGTATCTGCGAGATACCATCTTGGAGCCTTCGCCGGCACTCCGCCGGAGGGGGAATCAACCATGGACGGCCTCTACATCATCTCCAAGGCCTCTCCGATGAGTTGTGAGTAGTTTACCATAGACCTTCGGGTCCATAGTTATTAGCTTGATGGCTTCTTCTCTCTCTTTGAATCTCAACACAAAGTTCTCCTCGATCTTCTTGGAGATCTATTCGATGTAACTCTTTTTGCGATGTGTTTGTCGAGATCAGATGAATTGTGGGTTTATGATCAAGTTTATCTATGAGAAATATTTGAATCTTCTCTGAATCCTTTTATGTGTGATTAAGTTATCTTTGCAAGTCCCTTCGAATTATCAGTTTGGTTTGGCCTACTAGATTGATCTTTCTTGCAATGGGAAAAGTGCTTAGCTTTGGGTTCAATCTTGCAGTGTCCTTTCCCAATGACAGTAGGGGCTGCAAGGCACGTATTGTATTGTTGCCATCGAGGATAAAAAGATGGGGTTTATATCATATTGCATGAGTTTATCCCTCTACATCATGTCATCTTTCTTAATGTGTTACTCTGTTCTTCATGAACTTAATACTCTAGATGCTGGCAAGAGTCGGTCAATGTGTGGAGTAATAGTAGTAGATGCAGAATCGTTTTGATCTACTTGTCACAGACATGATGCCTATATACATGATCATGCCTAGATAATCTCATAACTATGCGCTTTTCTATCAATTGCTCGACAGTAATTTGTTCACCCACTGTAATACTTATGCTATCTTGAGAGAAGCCACTAGTGAAACCTATGGCCCCCGGGTCTATCTTTTATCATATAAGTTTTCCATCTATCTTTTATGTGCATCTTTTATTTTCCAATCTATATCATAAAAATACCAATAATATTTATCTTATCTTATTATCTCTATCAAATCTCACTTTCGCAAGTTACCGTGAAGGGATTAACAACCACTTTATTGCGTTGGTTGCGAGGTTCTTGTTTGTTTGTGTAGGTGCGTGGGACTTTTGAGGAGCCTCCTACTGGATTGATACCTTGGTTCTCAAAAACTGAGGGAAATACTTACGCTACTTTGCTGCATCACCCTTTCCTCTTCAAGGAAAACCAACGTAGTGCTCACGAGGTAGCAAGAAGGATTTCTGGCGCCGTTGCCGGGGAGGTCTTTGCTCAAGTGAAGACATACCAAGTACCCATCACAAACTTATCTCCCTCGCATTACATTATTTGCCATTTGCCTCTCGTTTTCCTCTCCCCCACTTCACCCTTGCCGTTTTATTCACCCTCTATTTCCCAATCTCTCCTCTCTCTTTCACTTGCCTTTTTGTGTGCTCGTGTGTTAGATCGTTTATTTTGTCGTTATGGCTAGTCCTCCTATCATTGCTAATACTCCCGATCATGAAGTTCTCAATTTTAAACAAAGGGAGGGAGAAAATTTAAAATATGCTTGACATAGAATTTGCAATGCTCAAAATAGATCTTACTAGGAAGCAATCTACTTCCATTCTTCTTCGCAATTTTTATGTAGGCATTACTCCTTGGAATAGATGTATTCTTGATGCCATTACCGGAGGGAATTTCTAGGGTAGCCACACTTTTGATGCTTATAATGCTATGTTGGATTTGTTTGGTCCACCACCTTTGTTAGTTAATGGAACTATCTTAACTCTAGAACATGTGATGCAAAGGCTTGAAATTATTGAAAATAAAGTTGCCACTGTTGAGTTAATTGAAAATTTGGATAAAAAGATCCACAATCAAATCACCCAATTTTATTAGTTTAATCATTGGTAAAAATGAAGAAACTCCTAAGGATTATAAGTGCTCTATTGAAGAATTAAATGCCAAAGATGGCACTACTTCGATCTATTCTCGCTTTTATGCCTAGCTAGGGGCGTTAAACGATAGCGCTTGTTGGGAGGCAACCCAATTTTATTTTTTGTTTCTTACTTTTTGCTTCTGTTTAGTAATAAAATTTTCATATAGCTTCTGTTTAGATGTGTTTTCATGTTTTAGTTAGTGTTTGTGCCTAGTAGAACCTATAGGATAACCTACGGTGATAGTTAATTTGATTCTGCTGAAAAATAAACACCTTTGCACGCACAAAAATAATTTTAGTAATTCACAGAAACATGCTTTTGCATTGATTCTTTTTGTTGTATATCAATAGACAAATTTTCCAGGACTTCCTATTTTGGTAGGATTTTTAGAGTTCCAGAAGTATTCTAAAGTTACAGATTGCTACAGACTGTTCTGTTTTTGACAGATTCTGTTTTTCGTGTGTTGTTTGCTTATTTTGATGCATCTATGGCTAGTATCGGGGGGTATGAACCATAGAGAAGTTAGAATACAGTAGGCTTAACACCAATATAAATTAATAATGAGTTCATTACAGTACCTTATGTGGTGGTTTTTCTTTCTTCGACTAACGGAGCTTATGAGATTTCCTGTTGAGTTTTGTGTTGTGAAGTTTTCAGGTTTTGGGTAATGATTTGATGGACTATGGAATAAGGAGTGGCAAGAGGCTAAGCTTGGGGATTCCCATGGCACCCCAAGATATTCAAGGATATCCAAAAGCCTAAGCTTGGGGATGCCCCAGAAGGCATCCCCTCTTTCGTCTTCGTCTATCCGTAACTTTACTTGGAGCTATATTTTTATTCGCCACATGATATGTGTTTTGCTTGGAGCGTCTTGTATGATATTAGTCTTTGCTTTTTAGATTACCACAATCATCCTTGATGTACACATCTTTTGGGAAATACCCACATGATTTTGAATTTATTAGAATACTCTATGTGCTTCACTTATATCTTTTGAGCTAGATAATTTTGCTCTAGTGCTTCACTTATATCTTTTAGAGCACGGCGGTGGCTTTATTTTGTAGAAATTGTTGATCTCTCATGCTTCACGTATATTATTTTGAGAGTATTTTAGAACATCATGGTATTTGCTATGGTTATAAAATTAGTCCTAGAATGATGAGCATCCAAGTTGGCTATAATAAAAACTATCATAAAAAGTGATTTGGATGCTATGATCAATTTGATGCTTGATAATTGTTTTGAGATATGAGGATGGTAATATTAGAGTCATTCTAGTTGGGTAATTGGGAATTTAAAGAATACTTGTGTTAAAGTTTGTGATTCCCGTATCATGCACATATGGTGAACCGCTTTGTGATGAAGTTGGAGCATAATTTATTTATTGATTGTCTTCCTTATGAGTGGCGGTCGGGGACGAGGGATGGTCTTTTCCTACCAATCTATCCCCCTAGGAGCATGCGCGTAGTACTTTGTTTTCAATGGCTTGTAGATTTTTGCAATAAGTATATGAGTTCTTTATGAATAATGTTGAGTCCATGGATTATACGAACTCTCACCCTTCCACCATTGCTAGCCTCTCTTGTGCAGCGCAACTTTCGCCGGTACCATACACCCACCATATACCTTCCTCAAAACAGCCACCATACCTACCTATTATGGCATTTCCATAGCCATTCCAAGATATATTGCCATGCAACTTTCCACCGTTCTGTTTATTATATCACGCATCATCATTGTCATATTGCTCTTTGCATGGCCATGCAGTTGACATCGTATTTGTGGCAAAGCCACCTTCATAATTCCATACATGTCGCTCTTGATTCATTGCATATCCCGGTACACCACCAGAGGCATTCATATAGAGTTGTATTTTGTTCTAAGTATCGAGTTGTAATCTTGAGTTGTAAGTAAATAAAAGTGTGATAATCTTCATTATTAGAGCATTGTCCCAAGTGAGGAAAGGATGATGGAGACTATGATTCCCCCACAAGTCGGAGTGAGACTTCAGACTTAACAAAAAAAAGAGAAAGGCCAAATAAAAAAAGAGAAAGGCCAAATAAAAAATGAGAGAAAAAGAGAGAAGGGACAATGCTACTATCCTTTTTACCACACTTGTGCTTTAAAGTAGCACCATGATCTTCATGATAGAGAGTCTCCTATGTTGTCACTTTCATATACTAGTGGGAATTTTTCACTATAGAACTTGGCTTGTATATTCCAATGATGGGCTTCCTCAAAATGCCCTAGGTCTTCGTGAGCAAGCAAGTTGGATGCACACCCACTTAGTTTCTTTTGTTGAGCTTTCATACATTTATAGCTCTAGTGCATCCGTTGCATGGCAATCCCTACTCACTCACATTAATATCTATTAATGGGCATCTCCATAGCCCGTTGATACGCCTAGTTGATGTGAGACTATCTTCTCCTTTTTTTCTCCACAACCAACATTCTATTCCACATATAGTGCTATGTCCATGGCTCACGCTCATGTATTGCGTGAAAGTTGAAAAATTTGAGATTACTAAAGTATGAAATAATTGCTTGGCTTGTCATCGGGGTTGTGCATGATTAAATACTTTATGTGATGAAGATAGAGCAACAACCAAATTATATGATTTTGTAGGGATAACTTTCTTTAGCCATGTTATTTTGACAAGACATGATTGCTTTGCTAGTATGCTTGAAGTATTATTGTTTATCATGTCAATATGAACTTTTATTTTGAATCATTTCGATCTAAACATTCATGCCACAATAAAGACAATTACATTAAGGATTATGCTAGGTAGCATTCCACATCAAAAATTTTGTTTTTATCATTTACCTACTCGAGGATGAGCAGGAATTAAGCTTGGGGATGCTTGATACGTCTCCAACGTATCTATAATTTTTGATTGTTCCAAGCTATTATATGACCCGTTTTGGATGTTTGTGGGCGTTAATTTACACTTTTATATCATTTTTGGGACTAACCTACTAACCGGAGGCCCAACCCGAATTGCTGTTTTTTTCCTATTTCAGCGTTTCGAAGAAAAGGAATATCAAACAGAGTCCAAACGGGATGAAACCTTTGGGAGCAATCTTTTTGGAACAAATGCCAACCAGGAGACTTGGAGTGGACGTCAAGCAACAAACAAGGCGGCCATCAGGGTGCCCGGCGCGCCCCTTGGGGGTGGGCACGCCCCCACCCTCGTGGGCCCCTCGAGGGTCAACCGACCTACTTCTTCCTCCTACATATACTCCCGTACCCTGAAACCATTGGGGAGCACCACGAAAACCTAATTCCACCACCGCAACCTTCTGTATCCGCGAGATCCCATCTTGGAGCCTTCGTCGGCACTCCGCCGGAGGGGGAATCGACCATGGAGGGCCTCTACATCATCTCCAAGGCCTCTCCGATGAGTTGTTAGTAGTTTACCATAGACCTTCGGGTCCATAGTTATTAGCTTGATGGCTTCCTCTCTCTCTTTGAATCTCAATACAAAGTTCTCCTTGATCTTCTTGGAGATCTATTCGATGTAACTCTTTTTGCGGTGTGTTTGTCGAGATCCAATGAATTGTGGGTTTATGATCAAGTTTATCTATGAGAAATATTTGAATCTTCTCTGAATTCTTTTATGTGTGATTAAGTTATATTTGCAAGTCTTTCGAATTATCAGTTTGGTTTGGCCTACTAGATTGATCTTTCTTGCAATGGGAGAAGTGCTTAGCTTTGGGTTCAATCTTGCAGTGTCCTTTCCCAGTGACAGCAGGGGCAGCAAGGCACATATTGTATTGTTGCCACCGAGGATAAAAAGATGGGGTTTATATCATATTGCATGAGTTTATCCCTCTACATCATGTCATCTTTCTTAGTGCGTTACTCAGTTCTTCATGAACTTAATAATCTAGATGCAGGCAGGAGTTGGTCGATGTGTGGAGTAATAGTAGTAGATGCAGAATAGTCTCGATCTACTTGTCACGGACTTGATGCCTATATACATGATCATGCTTAGATAATCTCATAACTATGCGCTTTTCTATCAAATGCTCGACAGTAATTTGTTCACCCACCATAATACTTATGCTATCTTGAGAGAAGCCACTAGTGAAACCTATGGCCCCCGGGTCTATCTTTTATCATATAAGTTTTTCATCTATCTTTTATTTGCATCTTTTATTTTCCAATCTATATCATAAAAATACCAAAGATATTTATCTTATCTTATTATCTCTATCAGAACTCACTTTCGCAAGTTACCGTGAAGGGATTGACAACCCCTTTATTGCGTTGGTTGCGAGGTTCTTGTTTGTTTGTGTAGGCGCGTGGGACTTTTGAGGAGCCTCCTACTGGATTGATACCTTGGTTCTCAGAAACTGAGGGAAATACTTACGCTACTTTGTTGCATCACCCTTTCCTCTTCATGGAAAACCAACGCAGTGCTCAAGAGGTAGCAGCATGTTATTTATTTATGTGATGAAGCTACTCAGATTGCTAAAGCCGATGCTAAAGATAAACATAGACCTGATGTTGGCATGCCTGTTGTTTCTATTAAAATAGGAGATCATTGTTATCATGGCTTGTGTGATGTGGGTGCTAGTGTGAGTGCAATACCTTATACCCTATATAAATAAATTATGAATGATATTGCACCTGCTGAAATAGAAGAGATTGATGTTAATATTAAGCTAGCAAATAGAGATACTATATCACTAGTTGGGATTGTTAGAGATGTTGAAGTCTTGTGTGGGAAATTAAAATACCCTACTGATTCTCTTGTTCTTGGTTCCCCACAAGATAACTTTGGTCCCATTATATTTGGTAGACCCTTCTTGAATACTATTAATGCTAAGATAGACTGCGAAAAGGATGTTGCTACTATTGGTTTGGGGGATATGTCTCATGATTTTAATTTCTCCAAATTTCGTAGACAACCCCATGATAAAGAATTGCCTAGTAAAGATGAAATAATTGGTCTTGCTTCTATTGTCGTGCCTCCTAATGATCCTTTAGAACAATATTTGCTAGACCATGAAAATGATATGTTTATGAATGAAAGAAGGAAAATAGATGAAGTATTCTTTAAGAAAGGACCTATTTTGAAACACATTTTGCCTGTTGAAATTCTCGGAGATCCTCCTCCACCCAAGGGTGATCCCGTGTTTGATCTTAAACAATTATCTGATACTCTTAAATATGCTTATCTCAATGAAAATAAGATATATCCTGTTATTATTAGTGCTAACCTTTTAGAGCACGAAGAAGAGAAATTATTAAAAGCTCTAATGAAGCACCGTGCCGCTATTTGATATACTCATGATGATATTAAAGGCATTAGCCCCACTCTATGCCAGCACAAAATAAAATTGGAGAAAGATGCTAAACCAGTTGTTGATCATCAACGACGGTTAAATCCTAAGATGAAAGAAGTGGTAAGAAATGAAATACTAAAGCTTCTGGAGGCAGATATAATTTATCCTATTGCTGATAGTCAGTGGGTAAGCCCCGTTCATTGTGTCCCTAAGAACGGAGGCATTACTGTTGTTCCTAATGATACGAATGAATTGATCCCACAAAGAATTGTTACAGGGTATAGAATGGTAATTGATTTCTACAAATTAAAATAAAGCTACTAGAAAGTTCATTACCCTCTACCTTTTATTGATCAAATGCTAGAAAGATTATCCAAACATATATATTTTTTGCTTTCTAGATGGTTATTCTGGCTTCTCTCAAATACCTATGTCAAAAGAGGGTCAGGAAAAGACCACTTTTACTTTCCTTTTCGGTACTTTTGCTCGTAGACGTAAGCCTTTTCGTTTATACAATGCACTTGCTACCTTTCAAAGATGTATGACTGTTATATTCTCTGACTTCTATGAAAAGATTGTTCAGGTTTTCATGGATGATTTCTCCGTTACAGAACTTCTTTTGACGACTGCTTAAGCAACCTTGATCGAGTTTTGCAGAGATGCAAAGAATCTATCTTGTCTTGAATTGGGAGAAGTGCCACTTTATGGTTAATGAAGGTATTGTCTTGGGCCATAAAATTTCTGAAAGTGGTATTGAAGTTGATAAAGCTAAACTAGATGCTATTGAAAAGATGTCATGTCCTAAATATATCAAAGGTATAAGAAGTTTCCTTTGTCATGATGGTTTCTATAGGAGGTTTATTAAAGACTTCTCTTAAATTTCTAGGCCTCTCACTAATCTCTTGCAAAAAGAAGTTCCTTTTGTTTTTGATGATGATTGTGTAGAAGCATTTGAAATACTTAAGAAAGCCTTGATTTTTGCAACTATTGTTCAGCCACCTGATTGGAATTTACCCTTTGAAATTATGTGTGATGCTATTCGTTATGCTAGTAAAACTCTAGAAAGTGCCCAGAGAAATTATGCTACTACTGAAAAGAATTTTGAGCAGTTGTATTTGCTTGTGATAAGTTCAGATCTTATATTGTTGATTCCAAAGTGATTGTTCACACTGATCGTGCTGCTATTAAATATCTTATGGAAAAGTAAGATGCTAAACCTAGACTTATTAGATGGGTTCTCTTGCTACAAGAAATTAGTTTGCATATTATTGATAGAAAGGGAGATGAGAACCCCGTTGCAGACAACTTGTCTAGGTTAGAAAATGTTCTTGATGACCCACTGCTTATTGATGATAGTTTTCCTGATGAACAACTAGCTATCATAAATGCTTCTCATAATACTCCATGGTATGTTGATTATGCTAATTACATTGTTGCTAAATTTATACCACCTAGTTTCACATACCAGCAAGAGAAAAAGTTTTTCTATGATTTAAGACATTACTTTTCGGATGACCCACACCTTGATGTCTACTACGCAACTTTATTCTTGTAGGCACATGTTGGGCCCCGAGCGTAGTGTTTTGTAGGACAGTAGCAATTTTCCCTCAAGTGGATGACCTAAGGTTTATCAATCCATGAGAGGTGTAGGATGAAGATGGTCTCTCTCAAACGACCCTGCAACCAAATACAAGAAATCTCTTGTGTCCCCAACACACCCAATACAATGGCAAATTGTATAGGTGCACTAGTTCGGCAAAGAGATGTTGATAAAAGTGTAATATGGATGGTAGAAATATATTTTTATAATCTGAATAAATAAAAACAGCAAGGTAGCAAATAGTAAACGGGCACAAAAACGGTGTTGCAATGCTTAAAAATGAGGCCTAGGGCCCTGTACTTTCGCTAGTGCAACCTCTCAACAATGCTAACATAGTTGGATCATATGATTATCCCTCGAAGTGCAATAAAGAATCACTCCCGAGTTCCTATTAGCGGAGAACAAAAGATAGGAATTGTTTGTAGGTCAGGAAACCACCTCAAAGCTATTCTTTCCGTTCGATCTATTCAAGAGTTCGTACTAAAATAACACAAAGCTATTTTTTCCGTTCGATCTATCCTAGAGTTCGTACTAGAATAACACCAAAGCAAATTCATATTCATAATACTCAATCCACACAAAGAACTATAAAGAGACCCCAAAGTTTCTGTCGAAGAAAAACGTGCATCAACCCCTATGCATAGATTAACCTAATATCACCGCGGGAATCCGCGAGTTGCATGCCATAACACATATCAAGTGAATCAAAAGATACCTCATTGTCACCTCAAGTATTCATATTGCAAGACATATATCATGTGTTCTCATCTCTAAATATTCAATCCGACAAGACAAAACTTTGAAGGGTAAAGATTCAATTCATCATAACAAGAGTATAGAGGGGAGAAACATCATATGATCTGACTATATTAACAAAGCCCATGATATAGATCACGAGAGAGAGAGAGATCAAACACATAGCTACTGGTACAAACCCTCAGACCCGAGGGTGGACTACTCCCTCCTCATCGTGGTGGCCGCCGGGATGATGAAGATGGCCATCGGAGATGATTCCCCCTCTGGTAGGGTGCCGGAACGGGGTCTAGATTGGTTTTCGTGGATACAGAGACCTTTCGGCGGCGGAACTTCTGATCTAGGGCTACCCCGAAGGGTTTCAAATTATTTGGGAATTTATAGTGCAAAGAGGGGGTGCGGGAGGCCACTGAGGTGGGCACAACCCACCTGGGTGCGCCAGGGGGCCCTGGCGCGCCTTGGTGGGTTGTGCCCCCCTCGGGGAACCCCCCCCCCAGGTGCAGCTCAGGCCCATTGGGTTCCTTCCAGTCCAGAAAAAATCTCCAAAAAGTTACACGGTGTTTGGACTCCGTTTGATATTGATTTCATGCGATGTAAAAAACAAGCAAAAAACAGCATCTGGCACTGGGCACTGGGTCAATAGGGTAGTCCCAAAAAATGATATAAAATTGCTATAAAATGATTGTAAAACATCCAAGAATTATAATATATTAGCATGAATACTTCATAAATTATAGATATGTTGGAGACGTATCACACCTTTATAAAGGAGTAGATGGTGTTATTAGACATTGTGTACCTGAGCATGAATAGGAGCAGATCCTACGCAAGAGTCATTCCGAGGCTTACAGAGGACACCACGCTGGAGATAGAACTGCACATAAGGTATTGCAATCTGGTTTTTATTGGCCTGTTCTCTTCAAGGATGCTCGTAAGTTTGTCTTGTCTTGTGATGAATGCCAAAGAATTGGTAATATTAGTAGACGTCAGAAAATGCCTATGAACTATTCACTTGTTATTAAACCATTTGATGTTTGGGGCTTTGATTATATGGGACCCTTTCCTTCCTCCAATGGATATACATATATTTTAGTTGTTGTTGATTACCTTACTAAGTGGGTAGAAGCTATTCCAACTAGTAGTGCTGATCATCACACTTCTATTAAGATGCTTAAAGAAGTTATTCTTCCAAGATTTGGAGTCCCTAGATATTTAATGACTGATGGTTGTTCACATTTTATTCATGGTGCTTTTCGTAAAATGCTTGCCAAGTATGATGTTAATCATGGAATTGCATCGCCATATGATCCTCAGTCTAGTGGTCAAGTATAATTGAGTAATAGATAGATTAAATTGATTTTGCAAAAGGCTGTTAATAGATCTAGAAAGAATTTGTCCAAGAAACTTGATGATGCATTATGGGCTTATAGAACTGCTTATAAAAATCCTATGGGTATGTCTCTGTATAAAATGGATTATGGAAAGGCATGTCACTTACCTCTCGAACTAGAACATAAGGCATATTGGGCTATTAAAGAGCTCAATTATGATTTCAAACTTGCCGGTGAGAAGAGGTTGTTTGACATTAGCTCGCTTGATGAATGGAGAACCCAAGCCTATGAGAATGCCAAGTTGTTTAAAGAAAAAGTTAAAAGATGGCATGACAAGAGGATACAAAAGCGTGAGTTTAATGTAGGTGATCATGTTTTGCTATACAACTCTTGTTAATATTTTTTACAGGAAAACTTCTCTCTAAATGGGAAGGTCCTTACATTATCGAGGAGGTCTATCATTCCGGTGCCATCAAAATCAACAACGCTGAAGGCACAAATCCGAAGGTGGTAAACGGTCAATGAATCAAGCATTATATCTCAGGTAATCCCATAAATGTTTAAACCAATATAATTGACTCCGTAACATCGGAGGAGTACATAAGGGACACCATCCAGAACGTTTCAGACTCCGAAAAGGAATAGGTATGTGGTACGATAAGTAAACCGACTCCAAAACTGTTCTAATAGCAATTTTTCTCTATTTTGGAATATTGAAAAAATTAGGAAAATTAAAATTAGTCCAAAAGGGACATAAGGCATCCATGAGGGTGGAGGGCGCGCCCTACCCCCTGGGCACGCCCCCCTACCTCGTGGCCACCTTATGTGCCCTCCGGACTCCGTTTTCTTGCACAATACTTCTTTTAGTTGGTAAAAATTAATTATATAATCTCTCGAAGGTTTTGACCACCGTCCCATGACAAAATCTTCTGTTTTGTTTTGAGCTATTTCTGCAGCAGATTTAGAGCAAGATGTCTTCTCAAGAGTCAGTCGGTGAGAGTCGGGTATCTCACCCGACACCCGGGCCAAGAGCAAACAATGAACCTGACCACTTTGGGTCATCGACGGAGGAAGAGATGGAGGCCTACTTGAAAAAGGTGGATGCCATGGAGGAGAATCAAGAAGTTACCTCTCGTCTTCAAGCCAGATTCATGCCGAAGGAACTTCAGAGCTCAGGAATTCCCAATTCGATCATCCCTCCGAATGCTAGATTTCTTTCTTATGAAAATATGAAAAAGAGTGTTACCTTTTCTCCCGCAACTATGAAACATCCATGGGTGAATGGAGCTTTAGCCGCCACGGGTAAACTTCGTAAGGAAATAATGGATCTTAAGCAGCGAGTTAATAAGCTCGAGGAAGAGAATCACATCCCGAGGGGCATCATCTCCAAGAATATCACATCACCACTTTCGAAGAGAGAGACATAAATACATGGGTATGGGCACTCCCCTTGGAAACTGCCAAGCTTGGGGGAGTGCCCCGGTATCGTATCACCATCACACCTTTATTTTTATCGTTTTTCTTAGTTTGATCCTTTTGGTTATATCTTGATCTAGTGGAATAAAGTTTTAGTATGATCTAGCTTTGAGTTTCGTTTTGATCTCTATCTATGTAATTGAGCCCGTGAGTTATATATAATAAAAGAGTAGTTTTGAGTTGAGGGCTTTGCTATCTTGCTATGATCATGAGGGACTTAAAGAAAGAATAAAAAAGGGAAATAAAAGATCATATGTTGATTTTATGGAAAGTGATGACTTCGCATATAAAGAGTATGATGAATAAAAGTTGTTGAGAGTTGACAAACATAGTTTTGGCCATTGATGCAATTAATAGGAAGTAATAAAGAAAGAGATGTTTTCACATACAAATATACTATCTTGGACATCTTTTGTGATTGTGAGCACTCATTAAAATATGACATGCTAAAAAGTTGATGTTGGACAAGGAAGACAACATAATGGGTTATGGTTTCTTATATCCGAATAGAAGTTATATTGTCATGGATCATCCAACATGTTGAGCTTGCCTTTCCCCCTCATGCTAGCCAAATTCTTTGCACCAAGTAGAGATACTACTTGTGCTTCCAATCATCCCTAAACATAGTTTTGCCATGATAGTCCACCATACCTACCTATGGATTGAGTAAGATCCTTCAAGTATGTTGTCATCGGTGCAAGCAATAAAAATGTTCTCTAAATATGTATGATCTAATAGTGTGAAGAAAATAAGCTTTATACGAACTTGTGATATGGAAGAAGTAAAAGCGACGGACTGCATAATAAAGGTCCTTATCACAAGTGGCAATATAAAGTGACGTTCTTTTGCATTAAGAGTTTTTGCATCCAACCATAAAAGTGCATGACAACCTCTGCTTCCCTCTGCGAAGGGCCTATCTTTTATTTTTGTCTTCTACCCTCATACAAGAGTCATGGTGATCTTCACCTTTCCTTTTTACACATTATCCTTTGGCAAGCACTATGTGTTGGAGAGATCCGGATATATATCTATCCACATGGATGTAGGTTTTCATAAAGTATTATTGTTGACATTACCCTTGAGGTAAAAGGTTGGGAGGAGAAACTATAAGCCCTTATCTTTGTGTCCGATTGAAACTATGTACCCATAAGTATCGCGTGAGCGTTAGCAATTGTGAAAGACTAAATGATAGTTGAGCATGTGGACTTGCTGAAAAGCTCTTATGATGACTATTTCCAATGTTATGGTAAATTGCAATTGCTTCAATGACCGAGATCATAATTTGTTAGTTTTCAATGAAGTTTTTGATTCATACTTTACCATGTGAATAAATTGTTACTTTAGCATAAGAAATTGTATGACAATATATGTTGTTGTTCTAAAGATGATCATGGTGCCCTCAGGTCCGTATTTTATTTTATCGACGCCTCTATCTCTAAACATGTCGACATATTTTTTGATATCGGCTTTCGCTTGAGGACAAACGAGGTCTAAACTTGGGGGAGTTGATACGTCCATTTTGCATCATGCTTTTATATTGATATTTATTGCATTATGGGCTGTTATTACACGATATATCACAATACTTATGCCTTTTCTCTCTTATTTTATAAGGTTTACATGAAGAGGGAGAATGCCTGCCGGCAGTTGGAATTCTAGACCAGAAAAGGAGCAAATATTATAGACCTATTCCGCCCAACTCCAAAAGTCCCGAAACTTCACGGATGTCCATTTTGGAATAAATAAAAAATATTGGGCGAAGAAAGCACCAGAGGGGGGCTACCAGCCAGCCTCGAGGGTGGAGGGCGCGCCCTACCCCTAGGCGCATCCCCCTACCTCGTGCCCCCCTGGCAGGCCCCCAACACCCATCTTCTGCTATATGGTGTCTTTTTCCCTGAAAAAAATCAGAGAGAAGCTTTCAGGATGAAGCGTCGCTGTCTTGAGGCGGAACCTAGGCAGGACCAATCTAGGGCTCCAGCGGAGCTGTTCTGCCAAGGAAACATCCCTCTGAGAGGGGGAAATCACCGCCATCGTCATCACCATCGATCCTCTCATCAAGAGGGGGTCAATCTCCATCAACATCTTCACCAGCACCATATCCTCTCAAACCCCCGTTCATCTCTTTATCCGATCTTTGTCTCAAAACCTCAGATTGGTACTTGTGGGTTGCTAGTAGTGTTGATTACGCCTTGTAGCTGATGTTAGTTGGTTTATTCGGTGGAAGATCATATGTTCAGATCCTTAAGGCTATTCAATACTCCTTTGATTATGAACATGATTATGCTTTGTGAGTAGTTACGTTTGTTCCTGAGAACATGGGAGAAGTCTTATTATAAGTAATCATGTGAATTTGGTATTCGTTCGATATTTTGATGAAATGTATGTTGTCTCTCCTCTAGTGGTGTTATGTGAACATCGACTACATGATACTTCACCATGATTTGGGCCTAGGGGAAGACATTGGGAAGTAATAAGTAGATGATGAGTTGCTAGAGTGACAGAAGCTTAAACCCTAGTTTATGTGTTGCTTTGTAAGGGGCTGATTTGGATCCATATGTTTCATGCTATGGTTAGGTTTACCTTAATTCTTCTTTCGTAGTTGCGGATGCTTGCGAGAGGGGTTAATCATAAGTGGGAGGCTTGTCCAAGGAAGGGCAGCACCCAAGCACCGGTTCACCCACATATCAAATTATCAAAGTAACGAACGTGAATCATATGAGCATGATGAAAACTAGCTTGACAATAATTCCCATGTGTCCTCGGGAGGGCTTTGCTTTATATAAGGGTTCATCCAGGCTTGTTCTTTGCTACAAAAAGGATTGGGCCACCTAGCTGCACCTTAGCTAATTTTATTACTTGTTACCCATTACAAATTACTTTATCACAAAACTACGTTACCGATAATTTTAGTACTTGCAGAGAATACCTTGCTGAAAACCGCTTGTCATTTCCTTCTGCTCCTCGTTGGGTTCGACACTCTTACTTATCGAAAGTACTACGATAGATCCCCTATACTTGTGGGTCAACAATGTTCAGATCCATAAGATTCAAAAAAAGTTTAATATTGACATAAAAACAATAATACTTCAAGCATACTAATAGAGCAATCATGTCTTCTCAAAATAACATGGCCAAAGAAAGTTGTCCCTACAAAATCATATAGCCTGGCTATTGTCTATCTTCATCACACAAAATATGTCATCATGCACACCCTGATGACAAGCCAAGCAATTGTTTCATATTTTTAATGTTCTTATGCTTTTTCTATTTTCATGCAATACATGAGCGTGAGCCATGGTTATAGCACTATGGGTGGAATAGAATATGGTGAAGGTTGTGAGGAGAAGACAAAAAGGAGAAAGTCCCACATCAACTAGGCAAATTAATGGGCTATGGAGATGACCATCAGTTGATATTGATGCAAATGAGTAGGGATTGACATGCAATGGATGCACTAGAGCTATAAATATATGAAAGCTAAAAAGGAAACTAAGTGGGTGCACATCCAATTTGCTTGCTCACGAAGACCTAGGGTAATTTGAGGAAGCCCATCATTGGAATATACAAGCCAAGTTCTATAATAAAAAATTCCCACTAGTATATGAAAGTGATAAAATAGGAGACTCTCTATCATGAAAAACATGGTGCTACTTTGAAGCACAAGTGTGGAAAAAGGATAGTAACATTGTCCCTTCTCTCTTTTTCCCTTATTTTTTTGTTTGGACTCTTTGGCCTCTTCTTTTTTATTTTGGGCTCTTTGGCCTTTTTTTTTTAAGTCCGGAATCTCATCCCAACTTGTGAGGGAATCATAGCTTCCACATCATCCTTTCCTCACATTGGACAATATTATATTTACTAATTGGGAGCACCAATCGAGCCTCCATGTTAACCCTAGGAAAACATAATGATTATCCATTAGATCTGCATATTATAACTCTGCATCCATTGGATGAAGTGCCTCAAATATCCTCATAATCTATCCCACCTTCACAGCTAAATAGAAAAAAAATAGAAATCTGGAGGGCCTCAAAGAGTCCTCACAATCTATCCCACCTTCACAACTAAAAAGAGAAAAAAAACAAATTAGGAATCTGCAACCGTGGACGTAGTGTCTCATCTCACGTGTTGAGGCTCTATGTTAATAGTAACTAAAGTTAAGCAGTTTTGTTCCTAGGATTAAAACTTAATGTAATCCGTTGATGAAGCCTAACATGCCCCTCCCCGATCCCACGCCACTCTTATCCTTGGTCTCTATCTTTCCGTGATTCCCCGAATAAATGAATTATTTTCTGTTGCCCTGTCGAGATAGATGCCACCGCAAGAAGCATTAGCGCAGGCCCGACCTGGTGATTTTTCCAATGCAAGTCAACGACGACTTTCTGGCCGGCGTTATGAAGCTATCCAAAGCTGGCCTCTGGTATGTGGTGATTGCCAATTCTTTTGGCCTTGACAAACACATATACATGAAGCTAGCTGGTGGCTGGATGCCTATATGATGCATGGTGCAAGCACGAACAGCAGTGCGCTGATGGATCTTTGAGCCGACGAACGACACCGAGGGTGTCCAAGCTCTTGAGTGCACAAAATTGCTGCAGGAGAATATGCAAACTGCCTCTTTTCTTCCTTTCCAGATTTAATTGACGTTTGCGGTTTGCCGCGCATTCCGTTCTGCCCGTTTGCTCCTATAGTAGATGACAAGAGATGGCATAATCTCAGCCTAGGAATCTACTCTGACTCCAGTAAACAATTGTGATATCGTCACCAAAAATAAGATAATCTCTATCTTCACCAACACCGTAGAATTTTTTACAGGCCAACAATATAAAAGTAGAAGTTGACTCAAAAATTTGTTTCTCGATATTCATTTTTTCAGTGATTATTTTCGTTTCAAGGGTTTTTAGTGACTATATTGGTTGATTGGGTTCTGAATGAATCTCCGCGTAATCAAATTGCAGTGGGTTACTTTCATGTGTATAATTTGTTCGCATAAACTGGACATCATGATAAAGTTACTTCTAGAAATCATATTTTATTTTATTTTAAATATGAAATTTTACGTTCATTGAAATATATAGACACATGTGTACATATGAGGAAATATCATTTTCGAGCTGAGAAAAATAGGAAATTAAGTTATTTGTGCACTAAGAGACACTAGGTAACAGTAATATATGCCATAAAATTTTATCAAATTACCGGAAGAACATATCATAAATTATCATACTATTTTCTTCGAGTTAAAAATTATCACATTATTTTACAAAATTTCACAAATGTATGTCATTCTTGACCTCTACTTGAGTGGACATTTAACCATTTTTTAAAACATAAAAGTATTGTATGTCTTACTAAATCGAATATAGTTATTGAGGTTAAATGATTAGTTTTACTGTTGAGAATCCGAAACCAAATATCTTTGGACACACCCTAGGTTTATGCATACTCGGTGGTAAAGTGATGTCGATCAACATGATGGATTCCTATATAGGTTTAGTTTATACGAAGTCCATGTGAGACTGATGGCAACGATTAACCACAAGAAATAATCTGGCTCTAGAATGTATTAACCCTGAAGTAATCCGACTCGATATTAATATGCACCATAAATCTAATGGACTGGAGGAATACTACCAGTTTATTTGCCAGCCTTGACTAAATTATTTTCAAACCTATATCAGTCAAATTCATGGAAATAGATATATAATATTAATTTCCATATTTAAAAAGGCCATGTATGTAATAAATATGAAGATAGCAAAGATATGGTCCTAGATCTGCTAAAACTGTTTTTAACTTATAATTTCTAAAGATAGAGTTCAAAAATGCAAGTTTTCATTATAATTAAATTGGGTGCTTTAAAATAATAACTTAGTAATACATGATTGAAAATATTACATAATAAAAATTGCATTCAAAATGAGGGTTTACTTATTTCATAAACATATACCTGAGCAAAAGTCAACATTTTGTGTTATATTTGCTAAAATATTTACTCGTCACTTTTGTATAGACCAATTACAAATATATTTAATATTTGTTGCATTATGTGTGATGTGTTTCCGTGGAATATTAGGAAGGTGTAAAACTGCTATTCCATACATTAATTGTACGAATTCACAAATTAAACAATTATGTAGGTTGAATTGTTGAAAGATCACATAAGTACAATTATGTACATCTTCTGTCATAAAAAAAGAAGTAGAGAAACTTCAAACCATTATCCACGAGAAAATTTATTAACAATTTAAAGTTGGTAGAAACAGTACTCAATGGGCGGCGCCGACATGTCGAGGCTGGAGAGAGAGCAACTCAAAAATCATCAGCTTCAAACAAGAAACTTTTACAACAACTGTAGGATCAGCTACAAAACTAGCACGTGCAGTTGCATGGGTTTATGACTAGTGATGTAATAATGATTATCATCACACTTTTATTTACTTACAACTCAAGAATTACAACTCAATACTAGAACAAAATATGACTCTATATGAATGCCTCCGGTGGTGTATCGGGATGTGCAATGATCAAGAGTGACATGTATAAAAAATATGAACGGTGGCCTTGCCACAAATACTATGCCAACTACATGATCATGCAAAGCAATATGACAATGATGGTATGTCTCATAATAAAACAGAACGGTGGAAGTTGCATGTCAATATATCTCAGAATGGCTATGAAAATACCATAATAGATAGGTATGGTGGCTATTTTAAGGAAGGGTAATTGTGGGTTTAATGCATCAGAAAAAGTTGCGCGGTACTACAGAAGCTAGCAAAGGTGGAAGGGTGAGTGTTTGTATAATCAATGGACTCATCATTAGTCATAAAAACTCACATACTTATTGCAAATATTTATTAGCCATCGAAACAAAGTACTACATGCATGCTCCTATAGGGATAAATTGGTAGGAAAAGACCATCGCTCATCCCCGACTGAAGACCAACAAGTGTAGGGGTCTATCATAGTCCTTTCGATAAGTAAGAGTGTCGAACCCAATGAGGAGCAGAAGGAAATGACAAGCAGTTTTCAGAAAGGTATTCTCTGCAAACACTGAAATTATCGGTAACAGATAGTTTTGTGATCAGGTAATTTGTAACGGGTAACAAGCAATGAAAGTAAATAAGGTGCAACAAGGTGGCCCAATCCTTTTTGTAGCAAAGGACAAGCCTGGACAAGTTCTTATATAAAGAAAAGCGCTCCCGAGGACACATGGAAATTATTGTCAAGCAAGTTTTCATCACGCTCATATAATTCACGTTCGTTACTTTGATAATTTGATATGTGGGTGGACCGGTGGTTGGGTACTGCCCTTTCTTGGCCAAGCATCCCACTTATGATTAACCCCTATTGCAAGCATCCGCAACTACAAAAGAAGTATTAAGGTAATCCTAACCATAGCATGAAACATATGGATCCAAACCAACCCATTACGAAGCAACTCATGAACTAGGGTTTAAGCTTCTGTCACTCTAGCAACCCATCATCTACTTATTACTTCCCAATGCCTTCCTCTAGGCCCAAATAATGATGAAGTGTCATGTAGTCGACGTTCACATAACACCACTAGAGAAGAGATAACATACATCTCATCAAAATATCGAACGAATACCACATTCACATGACTACTTATAGCAAGACTTCACCCATGTCCTCAGGAACAAACGTAACTACTCACAAAGCATATTCATGTTCAAAATTAGAGGGGTATTAATATGCATTTAGGATCTGAACAAATGATCTTCCACCAAATAAACCAACTAGCATCAACTACAAGGAGTAATCAACACTACTAGCAACCCATACATACCAATCTGAGGTTTTGGTACAAAGATTGGATACAAGAGATGAACTAGGGTTTGAGAGGAGATGGTGCTGGTGAATATTTTGATGGAGATTGACCCCCTCCCAATGAGAGGATTGATGGTGATGACGATGGTGATGATTTCCCCCTCCCGGAGGGATGTTCCCCTGGCAGAACAGCTCCGCCGGAGCCCTAGATTGGTTCCACCTCGTGGCGGTGGAGTTTCGTCCCGAAAGCTTGCTTATGATTTTTTCCAGGGTAAAAGCCTTCATATAGCAGAAGATGGGCACGGGAGGGTTGCCAGGGGGGCCATGAGGCAGGGGGGCGCGCCCAGGGGGGTAGGGCGCGCCCCCAACTCTCGTGGCCAGGGTGTGGGCCCCCTCTGGTACTTATTTCGCTCAATATTTATTATTACTTCCAAAAATGACTTTCGTGGAGTTTCAGGACTTTTGGAGCTGTGTAGAATAGGTCTCCAATATTTGCTCCTTTTCCAGCCTAGAATCTCAGCTACCGGCATTCTCCCTCTTCATGTAAACCTTGTAAAATAAGAGAGAATAGCCATAAGTATTGTGACATAACGTGTAATAACAGCCCATCATGCAATAAATATCGATACAAAAGCATGATGCAAAATGGATGTATCAACTCCCCCAAGCTTAGACCTCGCTTGTCCTCAAGCGGAAGCCGATATCAAAAAATATGTCTACATGTTTAGAGATAGAGGTGTCGATAAAATAAAATACGGACATGAGGGCATCATGATCATTCTTATAACATCAACATATATATTTTTTGTCATATGATTTCTTATGCTCAAGTAACAATCTATCCACAATGTCAAGTATGAATCAGAAACTTCATTGAAAACTAACAAACTATAATCTCAGTCATTGAAGCAATTGCAATTTATCATAACATTGGAAAGAGTCAATATAAGAGCTTCTCAGCAAGTCCACATACTCAACTATCATTTAGTCTTTCACAATTGCTAACACTCATGCAATACTTATGGGTATGGAGTTTTAATCGGACATAGAGAAAGATAGGGGCTTATTGTGTTGCCTCCCAACCTCTTACCTCAAGGGTAATGTCAACAATAATAGTTGATGCTAACTTACATCCAATTGGATATATATCAGGATCTTTCCAACACGAGGTGCTTGCCAAAGGATAAAATAAAAAGGAAAGGTGAAGATCACCATGACTCTTGCATAAAACAGAAAGTAAAAGATAGGCCCTTCGCAGAAGGAAGCAGAGGTTGTCATGTGCTTTTATGGTTGGATGCACGAAATCTTAATGCAAAAGAACGTCACTTTATATTGCCACTGGTGATACGGACCTTTATTATGCAGTCCGTCGCTTTTATTACTTCCATATCACAAGATCGTATAAACCTTACTTTCTCCACACTAATAAGTCATACATATTTAGAAAGCAATTTTTATTGCATGCAACATGACAACTTACTTGAAGGATCATACTCAATCCATAGGTAGATATGGTGGTCTCTCATGGCAAAACTGGGTTTAAGTATATTTAGAAGCACAAGTAGTATCTCTACTTGGTGCAAGGAATTTGGCTAGCATGAGGGGGAAAGGCAAACTCAACATGTTGGATGATCCATGACAATATACATTAATTAATATGTGAGAAAACATAACCCATTACGTTGTCTTCCTTGTCCAACATCAACTCTTTAGCATGTCATACTTTAATGAGTGCTCACAATCATAAAAGATGTCCAAGATAGTATATTTATATGTGAGAACCTCTCTTTCTTTATTACTTCCTATTAATTGCAACGATGACCAAAACTATGTTTGCCAACTCTCAACAACTTTTAATCATCATACTCTTTATATGTGAAGTCATTACTATCCATAAGATCAATATGATCTCTTTTATTTCTTTTTATTCTTTCTATTTCCTCAAAATCATAGCAAGATAGCAAAACCCTTGACTCAACACTAATCTTTATTATATATAGCTCACAGACTCGATTACATAGAGGGATCATAAGGTAAAACTCAAAACTAAATCATACCAAAACTTTATTCTACTAGATCAAGATATTACTAAAAGGATCAAACTAGGTAAGACGGTAAAGATAGGAGTGTGATGGTGATACGATACTAGGGCACCTCCCCCAAGCTTGGCAGTTGCCAAGGGGAGTGCCCATACCCATGTGCTTATGTCTCCTTTGCTGGTGAAGAAGGTGGTGATGATGATGGATAGTCGCACCTCGAGCATAGGAGGAGGGTGACGCCATGATGCCTGGCCTTGACAAATCTGACAGAAAACAGCTTGAAACAAACACAGAGGATATTTGCGTGATACGGTGGTTAAAACCTTTGTGAGATTATATAACGAATTTTTACCAACCAAAAGAAGTATCGTGCAAGAAAACGGAGTCCAGAGAGCACACAAGGTGCCCATGAGGCAGGGGGCGCGCCCAGGGGGGCAGGGCGCGCCCTCCACCCTCGTGGATGCCTCGTGTCCTTCCCGGACTACTTCTTATTCTCCTATTTTCTTAAATATTCCAAAACAGAGAAAAATTGCTATTAGAACTGTTTTGGAGTCGGTTTACTTACCGTACCACATACCTATTCCTTTTCGGAGTCTAAAATGTTCTAGAAAGTGTCCCTTATGTATTCCTCCGGGGTTACGGTTTCAATAACATTAGTTTCAACATTTATAGGATTACTTGAGATATAATGTTTGATTCTTTGACCGTCCACCACCTTCGAATTCGTGCTTTCAAAGTTATTGATTTTTATGGCACCGGAACGATAGACCTCCTCGATAACGTAAGGGCCATCCCATTTAGAGAGAAGTTTTCTTGCAAAAAATCTTAAATGAGAGTTGAAAAGAAACACATAATCACCTACATTAAACTCACGCTTTTGTATCCTTTGTCATGCCATATCTTAACTTTTTCTTTAAACAGTTTGACATTCTCATAGGCTTGGGTTCTCCATTCATCAAGTGAGCTAATGTTAAACAACCTCTTCTCACCGGCAAGTTTGAAATCATAATTGAGCTCTTTAATGGCCCAAGATGCCTTATGTTCTAGTTCAAGAGGTAAGTGAGATCCTTTTCCATAAACCATTTTATACAGAGACATACCCATAGGATTTTTATATGCGGTTCTATAAGCCCATAATGCATCTTCAAGTTTCTTGGACCAATTCTTTCTAGATCTATTAACAGTCTTTTGCAAAATTAATTTAAGCTCTCTATTGCTAAGTTCTACTTGGCCACTAGACTGTGGGTGATATGGAGATGCAATTCTATGATTAACATCATACTTAGCAAGCATCTTACAAAAAGCACCATGAATAAAATATGAACCACCATCAGTCATTAAGTATATAGGGACTCCAAACCTCAGAAAAAGAACTTTTTTAAGCATCTTAACAGAGGTGTTATGATCAGCACTACTAGTTAGAATAGCTTCTACCCACTTAGTAATGTAATCAACAGCAACTAAAATATGTGTATACCCATTAGAGGAAGGAAATGGTCCCACATAATCAAAGCCCCAAACATCAAATGGTTCAATAACAAGAGAATAGTTCATAGGCATTTCTTGACATCTACTAATATTACCAAGTCTTTGACATTCATCACAAGACAAGACAAGCTTACGGGCATCTTTGAAGAGAGTAGGCTAATAAAAACCGGATTGCAGTACCTTATGTGCAATTCTATCTCTAGCGTGGTGTCCTCCATATGCCTCGGAGTGACACTTGCGTAGGATTTGTTCTTGTTCATGCTCAGGTACACAATGTCTAATAACATCATCTACTCCTTCTTTATAAAGGTGTGGGTCATCCCAGAAGTAATGTCTTAAGTCATAGAAAAACTTTTTCTTTTGCTGGTATGTGAAACTAGGTGGTATGAATTTAGCAACAATGTAATTAGCGTAATCAGCATACCATGGAGCAGTACGAGAAGCATTTATGACAGCTAATTGTTCATCAGGAAAGCTATCATCAATAGGTAGTGGGTCATCAAGAACATTCTCTAACCTAGACAAGTTGTCTACAACGGGGTTCTCAGCTCCCTTTCTATCAATAATATGCAAATCAAATTCTTGTAGTAGGAGAACCCATCTAATAAGTCTAGGTTTAGCATCTTTCTTTTCCATAAGATATTTAATAGCAGCATGATCAGTGTGAATAGTTACTTTAGAATCAACAATATAAGGTTTGAACCTATCACAAGCAAATACAACTGCTAAGAATTCTTTTTCAGTAGTAGCATAATTTCTCTGAGCAGTGTCTAGAGTTTTACTAGCATATTGAATAACATTTAGTTTCTTATCAACTCTTTGTCCTAGAATAGCACCTACGGCATAATCACTAGCATCACACATAATTTCAAAGGGTAAATTCCAATCAGGTGGCTGAACAATCAGGGCAGAAATCAAAGCTTTATTAAGTATTTCAAATGCTTCTACACAATCATCACCGAAGACAAAAGGAATATCTTTTTGTAAGAGATTAGTCAGAGGCCTAGAAATTTTAGAGAAGTCTTTAATGAACCTCCTATAAAAACCGGCGTGACCAAGGAAACTTCTTATACATTTAATGTCCTTGGACACAACATATTTTTAATAGCATCAACTTTAGCTTTATCAACTTCAATACCTCTTTCAGAAATTTTATGCCCCAAGACAATGCCTTCATTAACCATAAAGTGGCACTTCTCCCAATTCAAGACGAGACTAGTATCTTCGCATCTCTGCAAAACTCGATCAAGGTTGCTCAAGCAATCATCAAAAGAAGACCCATAAATGGAGAAATCATCCATGAATACCTCACAAATCTTTTCACAAAAAAGTCAGAGAATATAGCCATCATGCATATTTGAAAGGTATCAGGTGCATTACATAAACCAAAAGGCATACGTCTATAAGCAAAAGTACCAAAAGGCCAAGTAAAAGTTGTCTTTTCTTGATCCTCTGCTGACACGGGTATTTGAGAGAAACCAGAGTAACCATCTAGAAAGCAAAAATGTGTATGTTTGGATAGTCTTTCTAGCATTTGATCAATAAAAGGTAAAGGGTAATGATCCTTTTTAGTAGCTTTATTTAATTTGCGGAAGTCAATTACCATCTTATAACCTGTAATAATTATTTGCGGGATCAATTCATGTTTATCAGTAGGAAGGATAGTAATACCTCCCTTCTTAGGGACACAATGGACAGGACTTATCCACTGACTATCAGCAACGGGATAAATTATACCTTCCTCAAGGAGCTTTAGCATTTCCTTTCTTACCACTTCTTTCATTTTAGGATTTAACCATCGTTGGTGATCAACAACTGGTTTGGCGTCCTCCTCCAATTTTATTTTGTGTTGGCATAGCGTGGGACTAATGCCCTTAAGATCATCAAGAGTGTATCCAATAGCAGCATGATGCTTCTTTAGAGTTTTCAAAAATCTCTCCTCTTCCTGCTCTGAAAGGTTAGCACTAATAATAACAGGATATATCTTCTTTTCATCAAGATAAGCATATTTAAGAGTATCACGTAATTGTTTAAGCTCAAACATGGGATCACCCTTGGGTGGTGGAGGATCCCCTAGGATTTCAACAGGCATGTTGTGTTTCAAAATAGGTCCCTGTTTAAAGAATACTTCATCTATTTCCCTTCTTTCATTCATAAACATATCATTTTCATGGTCTAGCAAATATTGTTCTGAGGGATCACTAGGTGGCACGGAAATAGAAGCAAGACCAATAATTTCATCCTTACTAGGCAATTCTTTATCATGGGATTGTCTATGAAATTTAGCAAAGTTAAACTCATGAGACATATCTCCCAAACCAATAGTAACAACATCCTTTTCACAATCTATCCTAGCATTAACAGTGTTCAAGAAGGGTCTACCAAATATGATGGGACAAAAGTCATCTTGTGGGGAACCAAGAACAAGAAAATCACTAGGATATTTAACTTTCCCACACAAGACTTCGATATCTCTAACAATCCCAATTGGTGAAATAGTATCTCTATTGGCAAGCTTAATTGTAACATCGATTTCTTCTATCTAGCAGGTGCAATGTCATGCATAATTTCTTTATATAAGGAATGAGGTATTGCACTAGCACTAGCACCCATATCACATAAGCCATGATAACAATGATCTCCTATTTTAACAGAAATAACAGGTATGCCTACAACCGGTCTATGTTTCTTAGCATCGGGTCTGGCAATTCTAGTAGTTGCATCACATAAATAAATAACATGCCCATCAATATTATCGGCCAAGAGATCTTTTACCATAGCAATACTAGGTTCAACTTTAATTTGCTCAGGTGGTGTATATGTTCTAGTATTACTCTTACGAACCACAGTTAAAGCTTTAGCATGATCCTTTATCCTAATAGGGAAAGGTGGTTTCTCAATATAAGTGGAAGGAACAATAGGATCATTATAAGTGATAGTCTTTTCTTCAACTATAATAGGTACAACTACTTTTACTTCAGTGGGAGGATTATATTTAGACCACTTCTCCTTAGGTAGGTCAACATGAGTAGCAAATGATTCACAAAAACAAGCTACTATCTCAGAGTCAAGTCCATATTTAGTGCTAAATCCACGAAAAGCATCGGTATCCATAAAAGATTTAACACAATCAAACTTAGTTGTCATACCTGACTCCTTACCTTCGTCGGAATCCCAATCTTCAGAGTTGCGTTTAATTCTTTCCAATAAATCCCACCTGAATTCAATAGTCTTCATCATAAAAGAACCAACACAAGAAGTATCGAGCATGGAGAGAATGTTGAGAGAAAGTCGAGCATAAATTTTTTGAATAATCATTTCTCTTGAGATCTCATGATTGGGGCATGAATATAACATTGACTTAAGCCTCCCCCAAGCTTGAGCGATGCTTTATCCTTCGTGGGGCCAAAAATCATATATATAATTATGATCACGATGAAAAAGATGCATAGGATAAAACTTCTGATGAAATTCCAATTTCAATCGTTTGTATTCCCATGATCCAATATCATCACATAGCCTATACCATGTCAATGCATCTCCCTTCAAAGATAAAGGGAATACCTTCTTGTTGATAACATCATCGGGCATACCTGCCAGCTTAAATAATCCACAAACTTCATCCACATAGATTAGGTGTAAATCGGGATGCAATGTTCCATCTCCTATAAAGGGATTAGCTAGCAGTTTCTCTACCATACCCGAAGGAATTTCAAAGTAAAGATTTTCAGTAGGTTCAGTAGGTTGAGGAGCAACTCTTTGCTCTACTGGTTGGGGTAAAGATACCCCAAACAAGCACCTCAAAGGATTATGTTCCATAGTAACAAGTGAAACTAAATTTCAGCACGCTATGTAAATTTTTCCTTACCAAGTTCCACTTACCAAAGGCGCTTCACTCCCCGGCAACGGCGCCAGAAAAGAGTCTTGATGACCCACAAGTGTAGGGGATCTATCATAGTCCTTTCGATAAGTAAGAGTGTCGAACCCAACAAGGAGCAGAAGGAAATGACAAGAGGTTTTTAGTAAGGTATTCTCTGCAAGCACTGAAATTATCGGTAACAGATAGTTTTGTGATAAGGTAATTTGTAACGGGTAACAAGCAATGAAAGTAAATAAGGTGCAGCAAGGTGGCCCAATCCTTTTTGTAGCAAAGGACAAGCCTTGACAAGTTCTTATATAGAGAATAGCACTCCCGAGGACACATGCGAATTATCATCAAGCTAGTTTTCATCACGCTCATATGATTCACGTTTGTTACTTTGATAATTTGATATGTGGGTGGACCGGTGCTTGGGTGCTGCCCTTTCTTGGACAAGCATCCCACTTATGATTAACCCCTATTGCAAGCATCCGCAACTACAAAAGAAGTATTAAGGTAAACCTAACCATAGCATGAAACATATGGATCCAAACCAGCCCCTTACGAAGCAAATCATAAACTAGGGTTTAAGCTTTTGTCACTCTAGCAACCCATCATCTACTTATTACTTCCCAATGCCTTCCTGTCGGTGTCAAAACCGGCGGATCTCGGGTAGGGGGTCCCGAACTGTGCGTCTAGGCGGATGGTAACAGGACACAAGGGACACGATGTTTTTACCCAGGTTCGGGCCCTCTTGATGGAGGTAAAACCCTACTCATGCTTGATTAATATCGATGATATGGGTAGTACAAGAGTTGATCTACCACGAGATCAGAGAGGCTAAACCCTAGAAGCTAGCCTATGGTACGATTGTTGTTCGTCCTACGGACTAAACCTCTCCAGTTTATATAGACACCGAAGAGGGCTAGGGTTACACAGAGTCGGTTACAATGGGAGGAGATCTACATATCGTATCGCCAAGCTTGCCTTCCACGCCAAGGAAAGTCCTATCCGGACATGGGACGAAGTCTTCAATCTTGTATCTTCATAGTCCGGGAGTCCGGCCAAAGGTCATAGTCCGGCCATCCGGACACCCCCTAATACAGGACTCCCTCAGTAGCCCCTGAACCAGGCTTCAATGACGATGAGTCCGCGTCCAAATTGTCTTCGGCATTGCAAGGCGGGTTCCCCCTCCGAATACTTCATAGAAGATGTTGAACACAAGGATAGTGTCCGACTCTGCAAAATAGTTTCCACATACCACCGTGGAGAGAATAATATTCGCACAAATCTCATCTGCTGACGTATTCCGTAGTGTGACATCATGCCACAGCCAAGGCTTTATTCGAATCGTTTTACTATCCTACCTCAGCGTGTTTAGCGAGGCGGTTTCCTTGGCACGACTTGCCAAAGCAGAGATCGTGTCCCCTTATTCCGGGATTCTCATCAATACGGGCGTGGGTAACCCAACCGCGCCATTAATCGCGGCGCTTGGGAGATAAGCGAGTTTTACTAGGCTGGTGGGGGCACATGGTTTCGGCCGCCCATATAAGGGGATAAGAATCCACCCTTTCCATCTACGCCTTCCGTCCTCCTTCGCTTATCCATTCCTGCGCACTCGAGCTCCAACGCCCAAGTCCGCACTTCCCACCTCAACCTTCTCCAATCATGTCCGCAGCGGGAGGCAAGTGGATGGCCTCCTCCGTTACGGAGGGGCAAATCAAGAAGCTGAGGAAAGCCGGATACTTGTCCAACGACATAGCGCACCGGCTCCCAGATGAGGGGCAGCTCATCCCCACCCCCAGGCCCCATGAGAGGGTCGTGTTTCTCCCCCATTTCCTCCGCGGACTGGGCTTTCCTCTTCACCCATTTGTCCGGGGGCTCATGTTCTACTATGGCCTGGACTTCCACGATCTGGCCCCGAACTGCATCCTCAACATCTCGGCGTTTATCGTCGTGTGTGAGGTCTTCCTCCGCATCCAACCCCACTTCGGCTTATGGCTGAAGACCTTCAATGTCAAGCCGAAGGTTGTGGGCGGCCGACAAGCGGAGTGCGGAGGCGCCATGGTGGGCAAGATGGCAAATGTCACATGGCTCGAGGGCTCCTTTGTGGAAACCATCAAAGGGTGGCAATCGGGGTGGTTCTACATCACTGAGCCGCGTGACCCTGAATGGGCAGCAGCCCCCGGGTTCCGATCTTGCATCCCCACGCGGCTCACCTCATGGAAAGAGACAGGCCTATCATGGGGTAATCCGGAAGAGGCAACCGGACTCCAAACCTGCGTCCAGAACCTGATGGACAAGAAGGTTAAACTAGTCAACATAGTCCAGGTCATGCTCTTCTGCCGGATCCTCCCGTGTCAACGGCGGGCTTTTAATCTGTGGGAATTCAACCTGGCTCAGCACCAAACTCTGTCCAGGCTCTTCTACACAACGCACGAAGATGCTTGGAAGGTGCTTTTCAAGAGCTCCGAGGTCCACCCTCCCACTACCGAGGATCGCGGATTCTGCGCGAAGCACCAAGCCAGCGCGGTAAGCTTAGTTTACCCATTACAGGGTATTTGTTTTTTATAGTTTGACTCTTTGCGGGATCTAAACTCCCATTCCTTTAACAGGACTGGCAGAAGAAGGTCGGACAGATCGACTTTCCGGCTCCTTTGCCCGAAGACCCAGCAAACGCCCGCTTGACGAAGCTGCTGGTCCCGGCACCCCACGTGGTGCCGGAGTAGAAGGCCAAGAAGAAGGCCACGGGAACTCGAAGGGGCTCCCGGCGACTGGTGGTGTCGGACTCATCGCCCGACGACCCCGAAGCGCACTCCTCCTCTGAATACGAGGAGGAGGAAGAAGAAGCCTCTCCCCTTCCAATAGGGGAAGGAAAGAAAAGGAAGGCCGCCCCAACTAGGGAGGCCAGAGGGTCCAAGAAGGGGAAGACCCTTCTTCCGGACTATGCCTCCGACGCCGAAGACGGCGGAGAGGAGTGGCCATCCACGGCCAAGCCCCTGGCGAAATCATAAGTATCCGGTTACCAGAATAACTCACGGTATTCCTTTATTGCACAGCACCTTCTAACGCCGAACATAATCATGCAGTCCGCCCAAGGCTCAGCTCGACGATTCATCGAGTGGCTCCCTGGACTCGTCGGATATGAATAGTCTTTCACTTCCGACTGCTTCCTCCCCCCGCCCTACGGACGAAGCCAAGGCGGAGTCCCGAAAGGGGCTGAGCCAGGAGGAGGTGGTCCTGGAGGCGCAGCAAGGCGACCTCCCGGACTCCAGGCCCGAAGGGGATAAAACCCTGGAGGGATCTAAGTCCGGCCCTGGGCCAGACACCGCACCGGAACCTTCAGTGGTTCCGGAGTCCGGCAGGCGGCCTCTTCACAAGAAGGGCAAGCCTACGACGTCGGCGGCCTCCGTCTAACCGGAGGCGCCGGACAATTTGCTGGAGGTGTTTAACGGTGCCTCCATCAACGAGGAGCACCGCACTGTTATGAGTGTGGTGATAGAGAAGGTTCAGTCCACCAAGAGCGGGCTGACAAAAGCCTGTGCCAGCCTTCTAACAGGCTTTGAGGTATGTATTTAAAACATGTAAAAATGTTACTGCATAGACAGTAGCCCCTGATGCTCAGTTTGGTGTTCGGAAAGAAAAGTCGGACTGAGGATCTAAAAAGATATACGCAGGAGTCTAACAGAAATATGTCAATATGGGAATGCAGGCTGCACTGCTGACCTCTGCCGCACTGACTGCGGAGGTCGATGCATTGAAGCAGAGCTTCGAGCAGTCCGAGAACGAGCTCGACCTTGCCAAGAAGAAGCTCGAGGACAAGGAAGGTAGGTAGTGCCTTATGTAAATATATATAAAAATACCTGGTTGCAAATAATGACAGGACCAACGTGAATGTTACAGGGGCCACAACCGAGGTGGCGACCCTGAAGGAAGCGTTGTCCAAGGCCGAAGATAATGCGGCCATGGAGCGCACCGAGCGAGAGAAACAAGAGGCGCGGGTGGCGGAGGTGCGGCAAGAGCTCGATGCTCTCGTGAAGAAACACGAGAGTTTAGAGCTTGACTCAAAGACGCGAGAGTCCGAGCTTGCCTCGGCACTTGAAAGCGCCAAGTCTGCCAAGGCCTAAGCCCAAAAAGCCCTCCAGGAGATTGAGGCGATGAAAAAGATAGCGGCGGGTAAGGCATTCTTTATGCAAAGCAAGCATGTGAAAGTGAATTACGTGTTACTTACCCGAATCCGGAGCTCTCCAGGAGCATTGCAGATCTTCCCTGCAGTGTGTCCGCCGCCGCCGCATTCTACCGAGCCGAAGAAGGGAGCTCGACAGAGAAGGTGTTCTGGTCCCAGTATGCTGAGGTCGGACACCCGGTGCCTTTGAGCGACCAGCTGAAGCAGCTGGTCGAGCTTCATAAGGTGGCCGAACAGGCCATGAAGGGCCTTATAGGCCGGCTGTGGCCTGGGGAGGTCCTGCCTGAGAGCTACTTCGGGCTGGTGAGGCGGCTGGTGGATGCCTGTCCGCGGCTTGAAATCATCAAGCGCTCTGTATGCATCGAAGGCGCCCGTAGGGCTTTTGCCCGTGCTAAAGTGCACTGGGGCAAGCTGGATGCTGAGAAGCTGGTGACAGAAGGGCCACCGGAGGGGAAGGAGCATCGCAGGCCCGAGATGTATTATGAGGGTGTCCTGAAGGGTGCCCGCCTTGTGGCGAATGAATGTACCAGGGATGTAATTTTTTAGTAAACTCGCTCGTGTTTATCCTGTGCGCTGAAAACTTGTTCATATGCGCTAAGCAACGCTTTTTGAATTTAAAATATTACCTTCTGTGCGGCCGTTTATTAAATCTGAGAGATGCAAGTCGTCGGCTTCTACCCCCATGCCACGAGTGCTGGGGTGTTCGGGATAAACCTGAGCGCTCTTGTTCCCATTCTTGGGTCCATCGAGGGAGGCGCTCAGCACAACGAACAAGGCAATCGGACTTATAATGCTTTATCACTCTCTTAGCCATAGAATTCTATTATTTTAAATTTCGGCGAAGCCCCTAGTATTCGGAAGACCAAGTTCGGGGCGCTATCCACGCCTAGGCCGGACAAAGCCAGCTCCTCGCTCTAAGCGGCATAAGTCTTTAAGGGCTCGAAAAACCTCGCGAACAGCGACCGGCTCTCGCCCTATCATGAGGGTCAGTTTTAGCTTTCTCTACTAAGGTGTTAACCCAACTCAACTGGGGCACAATTGCAGTAGTTCTCCCAGCGCTACCTTAGCCGATATAGCGGAACGTAAGGTACCAAAACATGGGAGCCGGGCAAACCCAACTATTGACTCAAGACATGATTCGGAGCCGATGCATATAATGCTATAAGTTCGGGGTGCCGCACTCATGAGAGTGTTCGGTCTTCTCACACCGTATTTTGGGGAACTTAAGCCCCTGGTGTATTGGCCGTACCAAAGTGTACGGTTGCATAATGTCAAAACTGAACATATGTAAGAAATAAATGCAATAATAGACAAGAGCTATATATTGTTTATGAAAGGGCTGCTATGATAGCAGAACGATACAAATAGTGCGATAAGCAAGAGATGGGATTATTTGACATGTCCCCCTCCAGGGGCAAGCTGCGAGACTTTAGGTAAGACAGGTATTTAGCTCGTTATAGAGACCACTTGGATGTTCGACGTGGCTTGCTGTCTCCCTGGCTGTTGCATCGTGTGTTCGGCGATTGTACTGCCGGACAGGTCTTCCGAATAGTGGAGTCCTGAAAGTAAAAAAATAAAAAACACAAAAATCGGGAGCCCCTAGTGCGGTTAAGCCACATTCTGGGCATGCCGTGGTTGTGCCCCTCCCTTATGCCCATGGTATTTCCAGAGCGTAATTATGTACGCGTGGTACTGGTTTCGCAATCTCGCAAGGGCTGGGGTTGGGGCCGCACTGCTATGCTAGCTCGGAACGTGCCAGACGGTCTTGTTGTAGGTTACTCCGGGCGCGCTTGACGGTGTCCGGACGCTTAACAGCCGGACTGGAGAATTGCCTTGAGAGGCTACTTTGTACTTCCGCCGCGAGGGCCGCCGTGTGCTCCTCTGTTTGAAGAGAGCGTTCGGTGTTTCCATTGACCATAATGACTCCACGAGGGCCTGGCATCTTGAGCTTGAGATATGCGTAGTGCGGCACCGCATTGAACTTTGCAAATGCGGTTCGTCCGAGCAGGGCGTGATAGCCACTACGGAACGGGACTATGTCGAAGATTAACTCCTCGCTTCGGAAATTATCCAGGGTCCGAAGACCACTTCGAGTGTAACTGAGCCTGTACAGCTGGCCTCTACACCTGGTATGATGCCTTTAAAGGTCGTCTTTGTGGGTTTAATCCTTGAGGGATCTATGCCCATTTTCCGCACTGTATCCTGATAAAGCAGGTTCAGGTTGCTGCCGCCATCCATGAGGACTCTAGTGAGGTGAAATCCGTCAATGATTGGGTCTAGGACCAATGCAGCAAATCCGCCATGACGAATGCTAGTGGGGTGGTCTCTTCGATCAAAAGTGATCGGGCAAGAGGACCATGGGTTGAACTTTGGGGCGACTAGCTCCAACGCATATACGTCCCTGAGCGCACGCTTCCGTTCCCTTTTGGGGATGTGCGTTGCGTATATCATGTTCACCGTCCACACTTGTGGGGGAAAGCCCTTCTGTCCTCTATTGTTCGGCGGCCGAGGCTCCTCCTCGTCATCGCTATGTAGCCCCTTGTCTCTATTTTTGGCACTTAACTTGCCTGCCTGCTTGAACACCCAACAATCCCTATTGGTGTGATTGGCTGGTTGTTCGGGGGTGCCGTGTATCTGGCACGAGCGATCGAGTATCCGGTCTAAACTGGATGGGCCCAGAGTATTTCTTTTGAATGGCTTTTTCCGCTGATCGGGTTTAGAGCCTCTGAATCCGGCATTAACTGTCGTATCCTCAGTGTTGTCACCGTTAATGTGGCGCTTGTGCTTGTTGCGATGTGACCTGCCATTGTTGTCCTTGGTATCCGAATTACCAGGGCTCTTGGTCATGTTATTGCTACGAGCTAGCCAGCTGTCTTCTCCTGCGCAAAAGCGGGTCATGAGTGTCATGAGGGCTGCCATGGAGTTCGGCTTTTCCTGTCCTAGGTGCCGGGCCAGCCATTCATCTCGGATGTTATGCTTGAAGGCTGCGAGGGCCTCTGCGTCCGGACAGTCGACTATTTCATTTTTCTTGGTTAGGAACCGTGTCCAGAATTGTCTGGCTGATTCCTCTGGCTGCTGAATTATGTGGCTTAGGTCATCGGCGTCTGGTGGTCGCACATAGGTGCCCTGGAAATTGTCATGGAATGCGGATTCCAGGTCCTCCCAGCAACCAATTGACTCTGCTGGCAAGCTGTTAAGCCAATGCCGAGCCGGTCCTTTAAGCTTGAGTGGGAGGTATTTGATAGCGTGTAGATCATCACCACAGGCCATGTGGATATGAAGGAGATAATCCTTGATCCATACCGCAAGATCTGTTGTGCCATCGTATGATTCAATGTTTACGGGTTTAAAACCCTCGGGGATTTGATGATCCATTACTTCATCTGTGAAGCATAGTGGGTGTGCGGCGCCTCTGTACTGGGCTATATCACAACGTTGCTCGGATGAGCTTTGTCTGTTGTGTTCGGCCTGGCCGTATTTACCATATCCGGCGTGACGATTATCATCACGCGTCGTGGGGCACCCACGCGATCCGTAGATCGATCTTGTTTGCCTTGCCTTGTCCTCCAATATGTCTTGCAGGTCTGGCGCGTTTCCACGTGCCTTAGTACTTTTTGAGCAGCGCTGGGGTGCGGCTTGAGTTGATGGCCTAAAGGCCTCTCTGTCGCGGCCATGGGGTGGCCGGTCGGCTGCATCATACGCTGGTGATGTAGGTTTAGTTTCTTCCTCCTCTAGTCGGGGTAGCAACCTGCGCTCTGGGTAGCTCTTGGAGGGGCGTTCGAGTTTGTACTCTTCGGCAGCGAGGACTTCTGTCCATCTGTCGGCTAGCAAGTCTTGGTCAGCTCTAAGCTGCTGCTATTTTCTCTTGAGGCTGCTTGCCATGGCCATGAGCCTGCGTTTGAAACGCTCTTATTCGACGGGATCCTCAGGCACGACAAATTCGTCGTCGTCGAGGCTTGCTTCATCTTCGGGGGAGGCATGTAATTATCGTCCTCGACCTCTCTGTCTGCCGCTCTCTCATGAGGGTTGGCTTCTCCATCCTCCTGCACTGAATCCTGCTGGAGGGGGTTGTCTTCGGCACTCTCCGGGGTGTTATTGTCTCCGGTGCCGGACTCGCCGTTTTTGCTTTGGCGGGATTTAGAGCGACGTCGCTGACACCGGCATTTATGCTGTTTCTTGGAGGGGTCATCCTCTGTTGTTCCATCGCCATCCCCTTCTTTTGGGGTGTCCACCATGTATATGTCGTATGACGAGGTGGCTTTCCAGTGCCCTATAGGCGCTGGTTCTTGGTCGTCTCCTTCATCGGCGTCCATACCGTCGATGTCTTCGGAGTCGAAGTCGAGCATGTCGGTTAAATCGTCGACAGTGGCTACAAAGTGGGTGGTGGGTGGGTTTTGAATTTCTTCGTCGTCCGCATCCCGACCTTGCTGACCATAGTCCGGCCAGGGCTCTCCTGATAAAGAGAGAGACTTTAGTGAATTCAGGATGTCGCCAAAGGGCGAGTGTTGAAAGATGTCCGCGGCGGTGAACTCCATGATCGGAGCCCAATTGGGTTCGATCGGGAGGGGTGCGGAAGATTCGGAGTCCAGAACGGAGTCCGGCACCCTGGAGTCACGAGCTTCGCGAAGGACAAGATTGGTGTTCGGCTCGATCGCCGTAGAGATTGCAGCCCCCGAGGCGGCGTCCAGCCGCCCGTCCTCGATCGGTGCAGTTGGCTCCGAGCTAAGGGTCGGAGCGGACACCTGAGCGGCGCTCTGGGCACTGTCCGGCGGCAGAGCTAGATCATGCCCATGATGACAGTGCGGCGCGCTCGGCTGTGGCTCGAATCCGTCGAAGATCAAGTCTCCGCGGATGTCAGCCATGTAGTTTAAACTTCCAAATCTGACCTGATGGCCAGGGGCGTAGCTTTCGATCTGCTCCAGATGGCCAAGTGAATTGGCCCGCAATGCAAAGCCGCCGAATATGAAGATCTGTCCGGGAAGAAAAGTCTCACCCTGGACCACGTCGTGGTTGATGATCGAAGAAGCCATCGGGCCTGAAGGTGATGGCACAGAGGAACTCTCAATGAAAACACCAATGTCGGTGTCAAAACCGGCAGATATCGGGTAGGGGGTCCCGAACTGTGCGTCTAGGCGGATGGTAACAGGAGACAAGGGACACGATGTTTTTACCCAGGTTCGAGCCCTCTCGATGGAGGTAAAACGCTACTCCTGCTTGATTAATATTGATGATATGTGTAGTACAAGAGTTGATCTACCACGAGATCAGAGAGGCTAAACCCTAGAAGCTAGCCTATGGTATGATTGTTGTTCGTCCTACGGACTAAACCTCTCTGATTTATATAGACACCGGAGAGGGCTAGGGTTACACAGAGTCGGTTACAATGGGAGGAGATCTACATATCGTATCGCCAAGCTTGCCTTCCACGCCAAGGAAAGTCCTATCCGGACACGGGACGAAGTCTTCAATCTTGTATCTTCATAGTCCGGGAGTCCGGCCAAAGGTCATAGTCCGGCCAACCAGACACCCCCTAATCTAGGACTCCCTCACTTCCTCTAGGCCCAAATAATGGTGAAGTTTCATGTAGTCTACGTTCACATAACACCACTAGAGGAGAGACAACATACATCTCATCAAAATATCGAACGAATACCAAATTCACATGACTACTTATAGCAAGACTTCACCCATGTCCTCAGGAACAAACGTAACTACTCACAAAGCA
This sequence comes from Triticum aestivum, assembly GCF_018294505.1. Lineage (NCBI taxonomy): Eukaryota > Viridiplantae > Streptophyta > Magnoliopsida > Poales > Poaceae > Triticum > Triticum aestivum. The sequence continues at coordinate 443,129,786 of NC_057804.1, read as the reverse complement.
TATTCATGTTCACAATCAGAGGGGTGTTAATATGCATTAAGGATCTGAATAAATGATCTTCCACCAAATAAACCAACTAGCATCAACTACAAGGACTAATCAACACTACTAGCGAGCCACAAGTACCAATCTGAGGTTTTGGTACAAATAATGGATACAAGAGATGAACTAGGGTTTGAGAGGAGATGGTGCTGGTGAAGATGTTGATGGAGATTGACCCCCTTCTGATGAGAGGATCGATGGTGATGATGATGGTGATGATTTTCCCCTCCCGGATGGATGTTTCCCCGGCAGAACAGCTCCGCCGGAGCCCTAGATTGGTTCCGCCAAGGTTCCGCCTCATGGCGGCAGAGTTTCATCCTGAAAGCTTGCTTATGATTTTTTCCAGGGTAAGAGCCTTCATATAGCAGAAGATGGGCACCGGAGGGCTGCCAGGGGGCCCACGAGGAAGGGGGCGCGCCCAGGGGAGTAGGGCGCGCCCCCACCCTCATGGCCAGGGTGTGGGCCCCCTCTGGTACTTCTTCCGCTCAATATTTATTATTAATTCCAAAAATGAATTTCGTGGAGTTTCAGGACTTTTGGAGCTATGCAGAATAGGTCTCCAATATTTGCTCCTTTTCCAGCCCAGAATCCCAGCTGTCGGCATTCTCCCTCTTCATGTAAACCTTGTAAAATAAGAGAGAATATCCATAAGTATTGTGACATAATGTGTAATAACAGCCCATAATGCAATAAATATTGATACAAAAGCATGATGCAAAATGGACGTATCACCGACCGCCACTCATAAGGAACACAATCAAAAAATAAAACATGCTTCGACTTCATCACATAACGGTTCACCATATGTGCATGCTTCGGGAATCACAAACTTTAACACAAGTATTTCTACCAATCCACAATTATTCTCTAGCATGACTCCAATATCACCATCTTTATATCTCAAAACAAATGCAAAGAATAGAACTTCTCATATATTCAATGCTCTTATATGAAAGTTTTTATTATATCCCTCTTGGATGCCCATCATATTAGGACAAAATTCATAACTTAAGCAAATTGCCATACTATTTATAAGACTCTCAAAATAATATAAGTGAAGCATGAGAGTTCATGATAAACTACTCCAAAAAAATATAAGTGAAGATCAATGAGTAGTCAAATAATTAAGTAGCTCTTAAGTACTTTATTCGACCATCAAGCAAAACAAAATAAAATGACATTCCAAGAATAGCACATATCATGTGAAGAAGCAAAAACTTAAGCTCAACCGAGGCTAACCGATAATTGTTGATGAAGAAAGTGGGATGCCTACCGGGGCATCCCTAAGCTTAGATGCTTGAGACTTCTTGAAATATTAACTAGGGATGACTTGTGCATCCCCAAACTTGAGCTCTTGTGTCTCCTCAATTCCTTTCATATCATGATTTCCCTAATTCTTAAAAACTTCATCCACACAAAACTCAACAAGAACTCGTGAGATAAGTTAGTATAAATTAATGCAAAACCTTATCATTCTCTACTGTAGCAATCACTAAAATTATTATTTAACATTACATACTAAATGCCTCTGCATATTTAATACTCATATCCTCAAATAGAATTATTAAACAAGCAAACATATGCAAACATAACAACAATCTGTCTAAACAGAACAGTCTGTAAAGAATGCAAGAAAATTCATACTTCTCTAACACCAAAAATTATGAAAAATTACCACGCAGTAGAGAATTTGTTGTATCTTGTTGTGTAAAAATATCAAGATTTAATCATGTGCTGACATTTTTTAACAATTCAGACAATGATAGAAAACTTTCCCTTTTCAAAACAGCAACATATGGACTTGCAAAATAAGCATGGTAAAGGCTATACTTGACATTTTTATTGAAATAAAAGATGCAAAACATTATTTTAAATAACAGAAGGCAAATACAAACAAAAGAAAATGATGCTCCAAGCAAAACACATATCATGTGATGAATAAAAATATAGCTCCAAGTGAGGTTACCGATAATGTTGAAGACAAAAGAGGGGATGCCTTTCGGGACATCCCCAAGCTTAGTTGCTTGGATCTTCCTTGAATATTACCTTGGGGTGCCTTGGGAATCCCCAAGCTTAGTGTGTTTCCACTCCTTATCCTCCTCATATCGATATCTCACCCAAAACTTGAAAACTTCAATCACACAAAACTTAACGGAACTTTGTGAGGTAGGTTAGTCTGATAAAGACAAATCATTCACTTTGGTACTGCCAAGACAAGATTCATAATTTTTCTCACACAATGCCTATTGTACCTTATAATTTCCACAATTTATATTAAGCAATATAAGCCATAGGAACAAAAAACAAGCAAACTATGCACTGAAAACATAATCTATTAAAAATAGAACAGTTTGTAATGATCTGAATGACAACCATACTTATGTTACTCCAAAAATTCTGAAAAATGGACAGCGTAGGTGATACATCTCCATTGTATCTACTTTTGCAAACTCTTTTGCCCTTGTTTTGGACTCTAATTTGCATGATTTGAATGGAACTAACCCGGACTGGCGTTGTTTTCAGCAGAATTGCCATGGTGTTATTTTTGTGCAGAAATATAAGTTCTCGGAATGGACTGAAACTTCATGGAGATTATTTTCAGAATAAATAAAAAATATTGGCAAAAGAATCAATCGAAGGGGACCCACACCCTGTCCACAAGGGTGGAGGGCGCGCCCACCCCCCTGAGGCACGCCCTCTGGTTTGTGGGCCCCTTGGACCTCCACCGACCTCAACTCCAACTCCATATATTCACGTTCAGGGAGAAAAAATTAGAGAGAAGGATTCATCGCGTATTACAATACGGAGCCGCCGCCACCTCCTATTCTTCCTTGGGAGGGCAGATCTGGAGTCCGTTCGGGGCTTAGGAGAGGGAAAATCGTTGTCGTCGTCATCATCAACCATCCTCCATCAACAATTTCATGATGCTCATCGTCGTCTGTGAGTAATCCCATTGTAGGCTTGCTGGACGGTGATGGGTTGGATGAGATTTACCATGTAATTGAGTTAGTTTTGTTAGTGTTTGATCCCTAGTATCCACTATGTTCTAAGATTGATGTTGCTATGACTTTGCTATACTAAATGCTTGTCATTAGGGCCCGACTGCCATGGTTTCAAATATGAACCTATTATGTTTTCATGAATATATGTGAGCTCTTGATCCTATCTTGCAAGTTATAGTCACCTACTACGTGTTATGATCCGGCAACCCCGGAGTGACAATAGTCGGGACACTTCCCGGTGATGACTATAGATTGAGGAGTTCATGTATTCACTAAGTGTTAATGCTTTGGTCCAGTACTCTATTAAAAGGAGGCCTTAATATCCCTTAGTTTCCAATTGGACCCCGCTGCCACGGCAGGGTAGGACAAAAGATGTCATGCAAGTTCTTCTCCATAAGCACGTATGACTATATTCGGAATACATGCCTACGTTATATTGATGAATTGGAGCTAGTTCTGTGTCACCCTATGTTATAACTATTGCATGATGAATGCCATCTGACATAATTATCCATCATTGATCCATTGCCTACGAGCTCGTTTCATATTGATCTTTGCTTAGTTACTTTTTCGTTGCCACTGTTACAATCGCTATAAAACTGCTACTATTACTTTGGCCACCATTACCGTTACTTCCATACTACTTTGCTACTAAATACTTTTCTATAGATATTAAGTCTTTCAGGTGTGGTTGAATTGATAACTCAGTTGTTAATACTCGAGAATATTCTTTGGCTCCCCTTGTGTCGAATCAATAAATTTGGGTTGAATTCTCTATCCTCGAAAACTGTTGTGATCCCCTATACTTGTGGGTTATCAAGACCTTTTTCTGGTGCTGTTGCTGGGGAGCATAGCTCTATTCTCTGAGTCACTTGGGATTTATATCTGTTGACCACTATGAGGAATTTGAAAGATCAAAGAACCAAGATTTTTCCCTCAACTAGGAGGGGAGGTAAGGAACTGCCATCTACCTCTGCACTTGATTCACCTTTTGTTTTGAGTAAACTTGCGACACCTACACCTACTATTGATTCTGATATGTCACATGTTATTGATGATGTCAGTTCTGCTATGCATGATGCTTATGATGATACTACTTCTTTGCTTGATAATACTGTGTCGCTAGGTGAATTTCTTGATGAACAACTTGCTAGGGTTAGAGAGAATGAAATTACTGAAACTGATGATATTATTGAAACTGAAGATTATGATTCTCCCCCCTACATATGAATTGCCTGTTGTACCTGAGGGTTATATTATGGATGAAGAAACTGCTAGAGACTTTGTTGCTTGCAATGATAGAGATGATCTTAAGAAACTATTAGCTAGGCTGAAAGAAAAATATTTGAATGCTAGAATGCAATATGATCCTAAGTTTGGTACTTCACCTATCTATGTTACTAATAAGGATTGTGAATTCTCTGTCGATCCTGAGTTAATTACTTTGGTTGAACCTGATCCTTTCTATGGTTATGAATCTGAAACTGTTGTGGCACATCTTACTACACTGAATGATATAGCCACCCTATTTGCTCACGAGAAAAAAAACTCTATTACTATATTCTCAAGTTGTTTCCTTTCTCACTAAAGGGTGATGCTAAGATATGGTTTAATTCTCTTGCTCCTGATTGTGTGCGTAGTCCCCAAGATATGATTTACTACTTCTCTACAAAATATTTTCCTCCTCATAAGAAACAAGCTGCCTTAAGGGAAATATTTAACTTTGTGCAAATTGAAGAAGAGAGTCTCCCACAAGCTTGGGGGAGGCTTCTCCAATTACTCAATGCTTTGCTTGATCATCCTCTCAAGAAAAATGAAATACTTGATATCTTTTATAATGGACTAACCGATGCTTCCAGAGACCACCTGGATAGTTGTGTTGGTTGTGTTTTCAGGGAACAAACTGTTGAGCAGGCTGAATTACTATTGAATAATATATTGAGTAATGAAAATGATTGGACACTTCCTGAACCAACTCCTAAGCCAACTCCAAAGAAAAGGGGTATTCTATTTCTCAGTCCTGAAGATATGCAAGAGGCAAAGAAATCTATTAAAGAAAAAGGTATTAAAGCTGAAGATGTTAAGAATTTACCGCCTATTGAAGAAATACATGGTCTTGGTAACCCGACACAGGTAGTAGAGGTAAATTCTCTCTATAGATTTGAATAAGGTGATATCCCTCATAATAAGTCTGCTAATAAATGCTTGGATGAGTTTGATAATTTTATTGCTAAACAAGAAAACTTCAATGCTTATGTTAGTAGACAATTGAAATGTAATGCTGTATATGGTTGAACACTTGAGTGATTATATGTCTAGAGTAAAAAATGATCTTAAGCTTATTAGTAAGCATGCTTCCATGGTTACAACTCAAGTAGAACAAGTACTTAAGGCATAGGATGATTTGCTCCATGAGTTAAATAATAAGAACAATGATAATGCTGTTAGGGTTATAACTAGAGGTGGTAAAATGATCCAGGAACCTTTGTATCTGGAGGGCCATCCTAAGAGAGTTGAGCAATATTCTCAGAGAATTAATACTGATGCACCTAGTCCTTCTAATAAAAAGAAAAAGAAAACTGATAGGTCTTTGCATGCTTCTAGTGAACCTATTATTGACACACCTGAGAATACCAATGATATTTCTATTTCTGATGCTGATACACAATCTGGTGATGAACATGAACCTAGTGATAAAGTTAATGATGATGTTCATGTTGATGCTCAACCTAGTAATGATAATGATGTAGAGATTGAACTTGTTGTTGATCTTGATAACCCACAATCAAATAAATCAATGTTATGATAAGAGAGACTTCATTGCTAGGAAGCACAGTAAAGAAAGAGAACCATGGGTTCAGAGACCCATGCCTTTTCCTCCTAAGCCATCTAAGAAAAAGGATGATGAGGATTTTTAGCGCTTTTACTGAAATGATTAGACCTATCTTTTTGCGTATGTGTTTGACTAATATGCTTAAAATGCCTCCTTATGCTAAGTATATGAAAGATATTGTCACTAATAAAAGAAAGATACCAGAAGCTGAAATTTCCACCATGCTTGCTAATTATACTTTGAAGGGTGGAATACCAAAGAAACTTGGAGATCCAGGAATACCAACTATACCTTGCTCTATTAAAAGAAACTATGTTAAAACTGCTTTATGTGATCTTGGAGCCGGTGTTAGTGTTATGCATTTCTCTGTATATCGTAGACTTGAATTGAATAAGTTGACACCTACTGAAATTTGTTTGCAAATGGCTGATAAATCAACTGCTATACCCATCGGTATTTGTGAGGATGTGCCTGTTGTGGTTGCAAACGTTACTATCTTAACGGACTTCGTTATTCTTGATATTCCCGAGGACGACAATATGTCGATCATCATTGGTAGACCCTTTTTGAATACAGCAGGGGTTGTTGTTGATTGCAACAAAGTCAATGTCACTTTTCATGTTAATGGTAATGACCATACGGTACACTTTCCTAGGAAACAACCTCAAGTTCGTAGTGTCAATTCTATTGGAAAATTTTCAACTATTACTATTGGAGGTTTTGAATTCCCTCTCCCTACTGTCAGAAAGAAATATGATATTCTTATTGTTGGGGACATGCATATCCCCATTGAGGTAACCTAGTGTTATTCAAAAATTCTCCGGCTTCATGTCATTCAGAAGAAGTTTGTTAATAAGACTTGATCAACCTTGTTAATGAATTCCTTTTGATGAGCATGAGATGGATGAATTTAGGAAGCACAACTTTTTGTACCCTCCTTTTACTTTCTGTTATTTAGAATAAATAAAGCAAAAATAGTATTTTTCTGTCTGTTTTCTAAATTATCCGTGCAATAAAAAATGTCTCAAAAATATAAGTTCTCCAAATGCCTTGAAAATTTAGTATGATTTTTTATAATATTTGAGAACTTCTGGCACTGAGAACACACCAAGGCGATGCACCAGTGAGCCACAAGGGTGGAGGGCGCGCCCTACCCCCCTGGGAGTGCCCCCTGTCTTGTGGGTCCCCTTCAATTATTCCAGCACCCATCCACTCCGTCTTCCTCCAGAAAAAATCATCCCATAGCTCAAACCCGTGTTCTTGCTCATTTTGCTGCCATTTTCGATCTCCTTGCTCAAAGCTCCATTCACAAAACTGTTTTGGGGGATTGTTCTTCAGTATGTGACTCCTCCAATGGTCCGATTAGTTTTGTTCTAGTGCTTCATTTATTGAAAAAAATTGCTACTAAGGTGACCCTGTTCTTGAGATTGCATGTCAAATTTATAAGGTCCAAAGTAGTTTTGATGCATGATATAGCCTCTATGCACTTGTAGGAGTAGTTTCTATCAATTTTGTTGAGTTTGGTTCACTTTTATTTTGAGTTACTAAAATTTCAGAAATTTTTGGAGGGAGAAAATGATGAGGAGATTGTTGAGAGGCTCCTCGAGCTGGGGTTCGAAGGAAAAAGAAAATGAAGAGAAGGAAAAGCCCAAGTACAACCTTCCTCGCACCATGGAGGTTCAGCCGTGTGAATGGCCAAGTGATGCATTCTTGGAGGCAGCCGGAATTTATGAGGATTTCTATTACTTGGCTGAGAATGCAGGCATCACCGACTTCCTCCACGACCAGTGTGATCAGTACCTCCTACTCACTAATACTTTCATGCAAAATTTTCGTTTTTGCTAGGAGATCACCACCTGGGGTAGAATTTTATTTATATGATGAGCATAAGGAGATGACGCGGTGTCGGAAGCAAGAGTGTCTAGTTTACATTTTCCTGTTATGCACTACTACTCATTATTTGCTGGTAGATGTTTAATTGGTCGTGGCGATAGTGGAGGCCTTAGTGCTCCTAACCTTGCCATTTTGCGCCATACTTTACTTCGTGATAGAACTTTTAGTTTAGGCGCTATGGTTGCTAAACGGTTGAGTCTAAGTCGTACAAAGGGTCCTATTTTTGGAGGTATCTTTGCCTCCCGCCTTGCTAGACGCTTTGAGATACCCATTAGGCACGACGAAAGAGAAGAGAAGTTGCTACCCACTATATACTTAGATTATGAAAGCATGGTAGCACATAAGTTTATTCGCTATGATAAGGAAAAGAGACTCATTTATAACCTCGTATTTAGCAAGGATACTTTTCAGATTATTACCTTTCCTGCACCTACTTTGTTTGATATTCATTCAGGCAGGTACTTCATTTTGCCCGCGGACATTCATGCATACAGGGAGGGGACGCAATCCCCAGATCCTGGACCAGAGCCATCACCTGATCCTTATCAGGAGTCTATTTATCAGTGGGAGCCAGAGGAGCTCGCTAACCAGTGGAACCCCCAGGATCCTCCTCAGTACACCGGAGTGGGCTACTTTGATCCATGGGCTTAGACCAACTTAGCCCAAAATCCTAAGCTTGGGGGAGTACGTATTTCTCACCGACATTACATTCATGTTCACACACTCATTCTAGTTGTCGGTGTTCATACTTTTTCATTGTATTATCCATGCTAATTTATTTTCCTTTTCCCGCTTTCTTCTTGTGTGTTTGAAAAAACTTTGAGAAAAACCGAAAAAAATAGTTGTAGTTTAGTTTACTTTCCATATTTACTTAGTAGTAGTATTAAACAAAACCCAAAAAGATATCTCATTCTTCTTTTGCTTGTTGGGAGCTTTCCCGTGTAAATAGTTTTTCTCGTTCTTGTTTTACTTCTTTCAGGAAAAAAAACTCCAAAAACATTTCAGTGTGTTTCTTTGAAATTCTTTTCTTTGGGGTCGAGAGGAGAAGACCACGATGAAAATTATGAGTGGCTCTCATATGCATTATTGTTGATCTAACAAAGAGCCCATATTACCTTGTCTTCTCCTTTGAATAAATGTTTGCAGATTCCGGCTTAGTCCAATGCACGTGCATTATTATTATTATCCACGCCATTCGGTCGTGCAAGTGAAAGGCAATAATGATGATATATGATGAAATGATTGAGATGAGGGAAAGCTGGTATGAACTCGACCTATCTTATTTTTGTAAATACGATTAGTTCATCATTCCTTATTCAGCCTATTATGGACGAAACATGTTTGCAATGAAAATTAGAGACTATAGTTACTCATGCCATGCTTAATTAGCTAGGAGTTTATAAAAGTTTACCTTGCATGCCAACATGTTATTGAAATGGTTGTGATGTAGTATAATAGGATGGTATCCTCCTTTGAATGATTCGAGTGACTTGATTTGGCACATGTTCACGCATGTAGTTGAAACAAAATCAACATAGCCTCCATGATATTTATGTTCATGGTGATTTATATACTACTCATGCTTGCACTCATTGTTGGTTAATCTCAATGCATGTTTATGACTGTTGTCGCTCTCTAGTTGGTCACTTCCCAGTCTCTTTCTAGCCTTCACTTGTCCTAAGCGGGAATACTGCTTGTGCATCCACTTCCATAAACCCAAAGTTGTTCCATATGAGTCCACCATACCTACCTATATGCGGTATTTACCTGGCGTTCCAAGTAAATTTGCATGTGCCAAACTCTAAACCTTCAAATTAAATTCTCTTTTGTATGCTCGAATCGCTCATGTAGCAACTAGGGTTGTCTATATCTTCCATGCTAGGTGGGTTATTCTCATGATGAGTGGACTCCGCTCATCATTCACGAGAAAATGGCTGGTAATCGGGATGCCCAGTCCCATGCTCAAATCAAAATATAATTGCAAACAATAGTCCCCCAGGATTGTTGTTAGTTGGACGCACTACAAAAAAAATACACTTCCGTGATGATACGTGTTTGTCACAGTAGGTCGCGTTTTTTGTCATGCATGTACATCCATAACAAATTTATGACAGAATCAAGATAGTCATACATGTGTTGTCGCAGAAGTGTTCCATGACATTACCAAAATTATCATCACGGAAGTGTCCACTTCCATGATGATAAATCGCGCGTCACAGAAGTGCTTTCATCAAGGGTGACCGACATGTGGCATCCACCGTAACGGAATGCCGTTAAGCTATCGGGTCGGGTTTTGGATCCGATAACCTGACAGCCCCGACCAATGGGAAATTTCCACGTGTAAAATTCTTATTGGCCGGACGAAACACGTGTCAGCTCGTCAGTGGGTCAGATAGGCGCCTATGATATGTCGACACGTGCCACGGCCCACCACTGGCCCATTTAGCTTACAAAGCTGGCCCGTTTGACTTGGTCAAAAGTTAACGGGCTGGCCCATGAAAAGCATGTTAACGGTCTCTTTGCAAATAGCCCATTTTACGGCCCGTTAGGCACTAAAGGAAATCGGCCCAACAACGTCATGTGGCCCGTCGAATATAACACCAGCCCATTTCACTTTCGGCCCATGTATGGCCCACGACGTCTTTCGGCCCATATGAGGCCTTCGTATCTTTCGGCCCTTTACAGGCCCACGGTGACTCTAGCCCATAATGAACAGTAATTTTCTTTGTACCCGTTAACGGCCCGTGATTTACATGGGCCGTTTCCAGCCCGTGTTAGCTTTCGGCCTATTGACGGACCATACGTTCTTGGGCTCCTTTTCGGCCCTCCATTACTTCCGGCCCGTTACTGGCCTGTTCCCCTAATGGGCCAAATTCGGCCCATGGCAAGAGTCGGCCGTTACTGGCATGTTCCCCAAATGGGCTAAATTCGGCCCATGGCAAGAGTTGGCCCGTTACTGGCCTGTTACCCTAATGGGCCAAATTCGGCCCATGGCAAGAATCGGCCCGTTTCTGGCCAGCCCGACCTATATTCTGGCCCGTTAACGACCTGTTATGCCTGTGACTGAATTAAGCTTTTGCAGTCCTATGGCCTGTTAATGGCCCGTTACCGTGCTGGGCCGATACCAATTATGCCCGATTACGACCCATGTAGACCCATTTATCCGACGGCCCGAGGCCCATTTATCGATGGCCCGAGGCCCACCGATTACAGGCCCATTTATTGACGGCCCGTAGGAGACCCATGGATCCTACGGCCCGTATATGGCCCATGGGTAGTTGTGGCCACTAGCAAACCAGGGAAAAAGAAGACTAGGAAATAAATAAGGCCCAAACTAACGCTAGGCTATTAAGGCGGTTGCACAGATTACATCCACTCGGCATCAAAGATCGCCACCAGTGCAAATATAGGGAACACCCTACACTATACAAAAATGGCTTGTTGTTTTCTTCAGCCGGTGCCTGCACGTTAAGAATAAATTTTCTATCGCACCAAAACAAATTACAACTATACAACAAAAGGAAGGTTGGCATAAAACTTAACAGTCTAGCAGATAAATGCACCACCAGAAGTTTAGAAGCTCGGTTCATTTGACCTGACTGTTACGTTTTCATGATGTATTGTCCAATGGAACACCATAACCCTGGCCTTCATTTCCCCTAGGCTCCTGAACAACATAGCAAATGTCTGATAGTCTGGTTTCAAAACCATGCATATCTTGACGACATTGAGCAATGTTTCTCCTTGTTTCACAAAGGGCCTCTGTTAGGGAATGGACTTGTGTCTGGAGCGCAGATACAACATTGCTTTGAGCTTGCATATCTTGATCATGAGGCAGTTTGGACGATATTGCCTTAACAACCAACCCAGTATTATGCAGGAACGTGCTTTTGGCACTATTAGTGGACAGGTACTGACCCACTGCAGCAAGAGCTGACATTGCGGTTATAGTTGCCTCGCCACCTTCAGAAGGTGGCGGTTCCACCATTTTTTCCATAGCTCGCTGAAAAGTTGAGGTTTTACATTAGTAGTACCAGAACAGAAGATATTAAGGAGGCAGCAAAACCAAACAAAATAGCTTTGGTCTATATACAGAACTTATTCTGGTGAACCCATGTAAAATATTAGTTGTATTTTATTGCAAAGTACATAATAAAACCAGGTTCCAAACATATGACCATGTACCATCGCTAATGTATTGTCTATTTCTTCACATTGTATTGAGGGCTAAGGATAAAGAGACGAAGTTTATAATACGGTAAGCATAGTATGACATCATTCATATCACAAAACAACTGAGAACAGACAAACAGGCAATTGTAACATTGTGTGGGCAAGTCCAGCACGGAACTAGATTACGGGTCAAGATCAAAGGAACATCACTCCTCCCTTTTAAACCTTGTAAGGTGCAATGATACGCTAAGACAATTGTGTATAAAATTGAAAAGAGTAATAGACATTGGCTGCAAACCATGCAGTTCAAGGCACAAGTCAGAGTAAGTAGTAGTTAAAAGGCATGAGGATTAAGGACTTACAACAGCGGCTTTGACTGGTGTAGTCATGCCCTTCTTCTTGCTGGTGTGACAGTCCTTGAAGATTTCCACAGCATTTGGTTCAGGTACTTTTTGGTCCTTGCGGGCTTTCCTCTGCATTTCGAACAAGTCAATATAGATCTGATAATATGGTACAGCGAAAAGAGTGAAACAGCAGCTAATTACAAGAGCCTCGCAGTGTGCAATATAGCTACGAGATCCTGTCGTCTGTTGGAATTTCACTTTCGTACGGTTGGCCTTGTTCTTTGAACAGTTCACCTACAAGAAGATAGATTTGTGTGGCACATGCGTCAATAGGACTTCAACATGTGATCTGATCACATATATATAATGTACCTGATACTTCGGATCAGACCAGTGTTTAACAAGGCCCCTCCAGTCTTCATCCGATATATTTTCCACTGGAGATGTTTGGGAAAGTTCACTGTTAGCCTTGCCTTCAAAGTGAGTTTTCCTCAAGTTATACCGATACTGTCGCAGAGCAGACTTGAAAACATGGGTGCAAGCTTGTCTGGTTGCATCATCTTGGCTATCCAACTTGAACCTCATCTGTTGAAAATTATGGGAGTCTCATTATCAGCAACCTAGAAAGTATGGGACAGAGCAAGACGATATTACTAGTTTCCATACATAACCATACTTACAGATAAATGGTCGAGGAAGGTGTTGAACTGGGTTTCGTCTTTGTCATTCCTGTACTGAATCCATGTTGGGAGGATACGTACATGACACCTAACGGCAACCGCTGCCTCTGATACTAACTTGGCTGACTCTGTAGCATCACGTGGCCTTTTTAAACCTAGCCTCAAAACGGATCTCCATTCTTCCTCCTCTAGATTTAGTTAACCTATCGAGCATTATCCCTGATGTTTGTTTCCTCTTGCGCCTAGGTGCTAGTCCAACAACAAACATAGGAAGTGTTAGTGTACATCAAACTGTGAGACTACATATAAAGAAGCATGCAACTGTAACTTGACTCCAGCAACTACCTTCTTGCTGTTGAAGCTCACAAGGTTCATCTGATATTGCCAACTCGTCTTGTGTCAAGAGTGCTTGGGAAGTAGTGTCAGGTGGCAAGGGAGCTTGGGAACGTGCTGCTAGCTCAGTTGACGCACGAGTATGTCGTGCAGCTGGTAGTACTGTGGTAGGTGTTGCAAGAACTAGGGCTGTCTCTGCTTGTTTGGTGGCAGCTATTTGTTTCTGTTTGGCTTTTTTTGCAGTTCGTGTAGCATGGGATGCCGTGTTTGTAGAATTTTCCGCTGGACTTTCACCTTCTATTGCACCATCAGTACCAGCAGAATCTGCAGGATTCATCCGCTTCTCATTCCCTGCCATTCTCTGTTTCTTCCTCTTTCTCTGTGCCATGTTAAGTCAAGCCGACAAGAAAAACGAATAAAATTTAGTTCTTCAGAACAAATTGATGCGTGATGCAGACGAATAAAACTTTGATGTTAGACAACCACATGATAGGAGGATGTAATATGTATGAAAAACAGGACGGAAGAGATAACCAGAACTATGATGTGTAAACTAAGAAGAAGACATTTCACCAAATTAGAAGCAATGCAATGGAAGGTAGACACCATATGAAAGATGCTACAAATATCGCTCTGCCAAGTTAACAGTGTCTCAGCATAAATGGCGTTTAAACAAATGTGAAGCAGTACAAGAAATAAATCATATGCAAGATGCAAACAACATCACACTACCATGTTAGAGGTCTCTCGTCATTAGTGCCATTGCATATTCACAGCATTGCATATTCACAGCTTATGATGTGTAAACTAAGGAGAAGGCATTTCAACAAATTAGAAGCAATGAAAGCTAGACACCATATGAAAGATGCAAATAATATCACTCTACCAAGTTAAAACTGTCTCGTCATAAGTGCCATTTCAACAAATTAGTAGTACAAGCTAGAAAAGAATGTGAGATGTAACCTATATCACACTCCGAAGTCAAACGTGTCTTATGATAAGTGATTGTTGCAGGTTACACAACAGTAGTAATTTGATGTAAGAACATGGTGTGATAGACAGATATTGTATGTTCTAGAAACAGGAACACGTGTCTTATTCAAGTATAATGTGTAAAGTAAGCAGATGGAATTCAACAAAATTAGAAGCAATACAAGCTAGACATCACACATAACATGCAACCACATATAACAGTGCCAAGTTAGAGGGAGCACCAGTGATGCTGCACTAGGGGAGACGTGCTCATCATAAACACAGCTTTGTTGAGTGTCTATGCATGTGTTGTCTTGGAAATCATCTTGGGGGTGTGGAGGAGTAGAAACTGTAGAGGCCCTCCGTTTGGAAGGAGCACCTTTATCCGCTGCCTTGCTAACTTCCTTCCGCTTTATTGATTTTGAATTTTCAAGTAAAACCGACAAGAAAAAGCAATAAAATTCTCTCTTCAGAACTCATTCATGCATGATACTGACAATCACTACTTTGATGTAAGGCAAACACATGATACCAGGATGGAATATGTACGAAAAACAGGACGGCATGGCATGTTCACAACTGTTTGTGTAAACTAAGCAGAAACCATTCCAGCAAATAAGAAGCAATGCAAGCTAGACACCACATGAAAGATGCAACCAATATGACTTCCAAGTTAAAAGTGTCCCATCATAAATGGAAATTCAACCAATTAGAAGTAGCGCATGCTATAAATCATATGAAAGATGCAACTAATATCGCATTGCATATACTAAAGGTGTCTCGTCATATTGATTGATGCGGGATACAAAAAAACAATAGTTTTATGTAAGGACATGCTTAATAGATAGATGTACTATGTACTAAATACAGGAAGGCATGTCACATTAATAGGTATAATGTCACATTTACAGGAGTATAAGCTAAGCAGACTAGCACATGCAGTTTAACCAGATTGGAAGAATTACAATCTAGACACCATATGCAACATGCAACCACATATCACGCTGCCAAGTTAGAGCAAGCACCTGCCATGCTAGTGTAGAGGAAATGCTGTAATCAACTACAGAGCTACGTTCACTATCTTCATATAACATTTCTGTTTCTTGAGAATCATGTCGGGAGGCTGACACTGCATTCTTTAAATGAGGAGTAGTCCCCTTGCCTGCCTGCCTCGTCATAAGTGATTGATGAGGGATCCACAAGAACATTAGTTTGA
Source organism: Triticum aestivum (assembly GCF_018294505.1). Lineage (NCBI taxonomy): Eukaryota > Viridiplantae > Streptophyta > Magnoliopsida > Poales > Poaceae > Triticum > Triticum aestivum. The sequence continues at coordinate 443,114,298 of NC_057804.1, read as the reverse complement.
TGTAAGAACATGGTTAATACACAGATGTACTAGTATGTACCAAAAACAGAAAGGCATGTCATATTCAAAGGTATAATGTGTAAGCTAAGCAGATGCAATTTAACCAAATTGGAAGCAATACAAGCTAGACATTCGGCTGGAGTGGTGAACATGATCATCTAGGACTTGAGAGCCTGGTGGGAGGCGGGCTGCTTCGCCACCATCGCGGCTTTTTAGTTGGCTTCCAGGTGATGCCTGTCTTTGCTGGGCTTGTCACTGGCTCGGCCAGTGCCCTGACTAGCTATTTGTCTTCTGGTGCTCATGGGATGGTGGTTCATGTAAAAATATCTTTCCTTATCTTAATAAAGACCGACTTCGGCCTTTCGAATACAAGCTAGACACCAACATGCAACCACATATGACACCGCGAAGTTAAAGCAAGCACCTGGGATGGTGGTTCATTGCGAGCGAGGTCATCAACTTCAGAGCTATGTTTACCGTCTCCATCTACTGACACTGCACCCTTTATAGCGTTGTAACGTGTCTTTCCTACTCATATACCAAGCTGGAGTGACTTCTCTCTTTTCTTTGTTGCTTCTCTTTCGGCAGGAGAGTCTGAAATACCCTTGCATAAAAACACAATAGTGAGAGTATGGGTGAAGTGTGTGCAGAACTAGTGCACTGTAAAAGTAGCAGATAGCAGGTGGCTTAAAAATAAATGACAGGAGACATATGATAGCTCTACAACATTGCATGGCAAACAAAATTAGATTCTACTCCGTATGATTTTGTAATATATGAGCACAGGAAATGCAGGTACTCCTCCAGCACACCACCACATGTGGTCATATCTAAGATAACAGTCGACTGAAAATAAATAGGTCAGTCGATTTTTTAATGAACCGTCCGATCTATAAGGAACGGGCAGATGGCCTTCGTCTACCTCCCGCCAGTCACTGTTGACGATCTTTCACGAACCGCCAGCGACCACCGGCCCAGACCCGTGCCTCCGCCGCCCCGCCCTCCCATCGACCTCACACCACCGCCGTGCTTGGCAGCGCCCCCAAGCCATCCCTTTAATCCCGGCCGACCTCCAGATCGGGCGCCAGTAGCTCTAGGCCGCAGACGCCCCTAAGATAAACACCAAGGCGCTGCTTCCCCGGCGTAATAGTCGTACTAGCGCCTGTTACGCCGGGGAATGCTTCCGTTAATTGGGAATCAACTGGCCAGAAATTGAAATTCAGGGGGGCGACGGACCTCTAGCTAAGGTGAAATAGTATATGAGGAGAAACCTTGTGCATCGCGAGTTACTAGGAACATCTAGTATCAAGAAGAAGCGGTCAACTAGTGTCTTCTGTGGGATGAATACCGTGCAAGCAGAGACGTAAGATTTGCACGAATAAGGGAAGAGGAGTACCTTCTTCGGTTGCCGGTGTGGTCACCTCCACATGTCGCGCCGATCTTCTTGTTTTTACCGGGGAAACCGATGTTCTGGAGGGTGCAGGCTTGGACGAACCCATGGCCAAATTGTTGACTGTGTTGCCGTGGCTGTATGTCGGCGGAGGGGAAGCAGATCCGAGGCGGCGAAGGACGGCGTAGCAGGAACAGCTCCGGTGCGGTGGAGGGTGGCGAAGTTGGAGCGGCAGCGGTGAGGCGCAGGACGGCGTGGTTGAACTGGCTCGGGTACGGACGGCTCGGCCTCGGCTTCAACTACTAGCCGTGGAGGGCGTTGCGGTTGAGGTTGCGGTGGACGACGACGTCGGGGTATCGGCTCCGGCGTGATGGAGGAGGGCGGCGGTTGATGGGTGGGATGGGGTGGCGGACGGAGGACGCCGGGGTTTCGCGGCTGGTGGAGAGGTAGTTTTGGCGCCCATGGAGTACGAATGGGGAATCGGACGGGTGGGGGGAACCATGTTTCGGTCTGGGACGCGCTTGTTTTTGGCTTTTTTGAACAGAAGATGGGACGCGCTTGTTTGAAATTTGGGGAAAGTACAAACTTTGCCCCCCTCTTAAATTTCGGACCTACTGCGGGTCGGGGGTAGGATGGTAATCCCAGGTGTCCCAAATAGTGGGCGGGAGCGATTTCGGCCGCGCGCATGTGTGCTTAGGCGGCCATTGTGTATGAATGTTTTTCGGAGGCGGTTGCGTGGCGTCTAGATGAAGCTACAAACCTACCCCGGTTTAGACCTTTGGACGTCGGGCCGGTAGGTTTCACAGGTCGGAGTTATTAGAAAAGTAATTTCCTTGTACTACCAAACATTGGTCTCACGCGGTTTCGGGCGAGTAGAGGCTCTTTTGGCGCTTCGTTCGAAATTTTGAAACACAAGCATTCACGTTTAGAGTACTCTTGAACTATGAGGATTGACCTAAATAGACAACGTTATATTTGACCTTGTATGTTTGAAAACCTCATTAAATTATCCGCTTCCTTTTGAATTTTGACACTTGAAAATCCTATAACTACGATTATTTTGGAATGGAGGAGCTAAATTTGAATCTATTTTGTACACGACTACATATGCTATTATGTACAAAATCAGAGCAAAGATTGGTACCCCCATAGTTTAGGTATGGTTTACAAATGCCATGATATCAAATTCAAATAATTGAATGGACTTCATGTTGAATTCGATTTTTTTAAACCACCTTAGGTTGAATTCAAATGTATACTAGTTCATAGGTAGCTATTTATAAATGTCCATTGTGTAACTTTCGTATGTATAATGTGCTTTACACACACAACATGAACTATACTCACGTTTATATTCGATTGCTAAAGCGATGCATTGTCTGGAGTTCAAAATACTAACTATGTGGATCAATTGTGTCGAATAATAACATAGACATGCTCAAATTCGATAGAATCTAGATGTCTGATGGATCAATGACCGCTCCTTACGCGAATTGCAAATATCATGATCCCATCCTAATATTTGGATACAATTTATATCTTTAATCAATGTGTAGAGCAGTCTTTTACGTGTAGTTTCACTCTCCATCGGTGGTCTCTCACACATGCTCACACACTCTCTCCCGAGGTGTCTTTCTCGCACACATTCTCTAGATATAACCCTCCCTCCCTCTCGTAACCATTTACAACTGTTTTCACTAACCTTTATCACAAGCACTCTTCCTCTCGCAAACATACACACGCACAATCCTCATCGACCCTTTCTATATACATGGACCTGCCTACGTGTCTCATGTACGCACATTATCTTTACGCCTGTCTCTCACGCATTATCTCACACCTCTCTTCCTAATCGACGAGTATGATTCTAGCAGAGCATTCTGTAGGATGCCCCTTAAAGTTAGGTTGGATGAATAGTAATATCAGAGATAGAGGGGTTACCTTAGTCCGAGAACCTAGGGTTACAAATCCTAGCCGGCTTTGTCAGTGGACACAGAGTCCTTCACAATTCTGCTATCTTTGTCTTGTACGACTAGTCATCCATGGGTCTTCCTAAATGTGTCATGGGCCGACCAATGTGGCGCAGGACGGAACCGAACAAAGGGCCTCACCTCGACCCACCGGACCTCACGCGGTGACACACCCTCTGCCCCCACGTCTCATTATCTTCTCACACCCACACATACCAACACAAACACCACACACACAGAAAAATTCTCCTGGTGCCTCTATTCCCTCCCCCCTTGCATATACACACTCAAGGGAATGGAATCTCTTGTCGTGACGTCATATTCGTCTCTCTCTCTCTAGACCACCCTCATTTCTCGTGCTATCTCCCCCCCCCCCCGTCGGCCCCTCTATCCATGCCTCTCTCGAATACGTAATACACACACATACCTCTCTAGGCCCCGCCAAATGCATCAACTACACATTCACACATGTTACATCACGTACCCCATTGATCTAAAAAGCCCTCTCTTCACGTTTATTTCGCATACAACATTCCTTTTGAATAAAGTGTGGCCAAAAAATTATTTTAGAGTTTCTACATATATACAACATTACAAAGTTATATGGAGGAGTACGAACGCTAATTTGCATTGCATTGTGCCCACAATGATATTTATTCCGCACTGTGAATTTGTATATTTTTATACTATATACAAAGTTAGTCATAATAAAGAGAAACGAAGAGCATCTCTCTCTCCATCGCATACCCCCCCCTGTACGCCCCTTTCACGTATGCACACAAAACTATCTCCATGTCCTCTAAAAGTAAGCCCCCAGAAAATTCACGCGTGTTTCATCTTTCTCTCGCGATATATGCAATGACGATCATTGTATTTGAAGTGAAAGCACGATACATACATTGGACTTCATAATCCACTCATTACGGTCACCGTTTACGTTTAGTGGTTATTATACAGTCACGGGCTCACCGTACAACTTTGTATTTGCTCATGACATGACTAGTTGACCAGTTGAACGCTCCACGTGGCACCTGATCTAGTGTTGCATCACATTATCTCACTAACATCGTGCCCACCTGTCGACTTGTATCTACTCTACATCTACACTATTATAAAATACTTAAAATACACTCTTATAAAAAACAGAGTTGGTGATGATGGTGTGCCTGCCATCCTGCAATATAGGCCGTCCGATTTATATCTGACGGATAGGAAAGAAACTATGGCAGTTTTGCAAAAAGGTACCCACACACCTCTCCACATTTGCAAATAAGGCCTTCCCTCGTTCATCCTTTTCTCTCACAAGATAAACAAGTCATACAAATGCATCTTGATGTTACGTGCAACGCACGGGCATCTTGCTAGTAAGAATGAAAACAAACGACAAAAAAATATTTTGACGGTGGTGCGAAGTCATGACCGCGGGCACAGCGGACAAGGTGGCCTTGTATTGGTATGCTGAGCCGTCTGTTTTAACACACAGGAGCTGGTGTGGTGATTATACACACACGCACGCATGCACACGAACTCCATCCACGCAACACTCACACAAACACATGCACCCACGCACGCACGCAACACTCACACGTACACACGCAGCCACGCACGCACGCAACACTCACACGCACACACGCACGCATGCATGCACACACCAGTACACCACACGACCAACACACACTCTCACGCTCAAGTGCTCAACCTACACGTGCATGCGCACACATCAGGCCCTGACAGACACATACACAACCAGGTGATTCCCGCGCATGGGTTGGAGCCTTGTCGCGCCTGCGTAAATTTGTGTTTATCTGACCTTTTCCCTATGCGAACTGACAGGTGGGACCCACAAGGAACATGGTCAATTTAACTAGTCAACATGGCGCCACGCAGACTATTTGGCCGGTCAACAGAGTGCAATCCGATGCTGAACTATGAGCAAGTGACCGGATAATCACCGCAAAACGTATATAGTGACCGTAATCAGCTTATTCTGAAGTTCGGTGACCGTACTACGCTTTTCTCTCTGTAGGCCCTCCAAAACTACATCTCTACACGTTCTCGCATGTTACATCTAACAACTATGCAATACAGCACTACTACTACACTCTAACACAATAAATCATATGTGTTTTTAGTTTTACTAGATATCATATTGTTACTTATAATTATTCAGTTTGCATACATTAAAATTGCCTTTGAAATGTATGGCCAGTATCATCTACCGCGCGGGAAAAATCCCGCCCTTTCCTGTTTAATCGGGTTTGTATCGATGGATCGTGCGAAACAGCAAAACTATAGTACTATACAGTACAAGTGACAGTTCACTGGGCCGTCGTGTCGTCTACTCCTCCGTCGTAAGAGTGGAGCGCTCGCTTTCATGAATCTTCTAGTCCCTTTCGCCGACATGTGGGACATCAAGCTACCGGGTCCACGTGCCATACCGGAATACAGTGCAGAGCAGCCGGGGTGAAGCACCCCAGTCATGGCGCCGGCGTAGTAATGAGCAATGAGGCGTCAAATCACAAAGCTGCACCTTTCCCGCAGTTAAGTTGGAGGGACGAAGTAATAATGCTAAAAAAAGAAGTTGGAGGGACGAAAGCAAACCATCATTTCACTCGTTGCTGAATCCGCTTCTCCCTCATCTTCTTCAACTTAACCACGTGTTGCTTCTGCCGCTGTTCTGCCTCATGTGGGACGACGGATCAGCATGGTAAAGCACTGACACGTGGGACCGCATGTTAGCAAACCGCCAGGACAATGTCCTCCGAAAATAAGAACCTCCCCCGCCATCCGCACGCAAAATCACCTCCTTTTTACTAATCTTTGATTCATAATTTTTTAGATCAATTTAATTGAGATTTGTATAGATAGCACACAGGATCAAACCAAGTGGTACGTTAAGGGCATCCACGAATGTGCAGCCAAATGTGAAAAATAGCTTTTGGCATCGTGGGAACCATTGTGGACGGCGTTGCCAAAGCCAAAAAGATGGAACCGAAGCTCCCTGATTGATTGATTGAAGGAATAGAAAAATGCAACGTCTCTCCTCTTTCTCCCATGCTTGGACGCATGTAGGAGTAGTACAGTATAGAGCACAGAGTCTACTCCCCTGTCCCTTCTATCACAAATCACAAAGCAGTGAGGCGTCAAATCACAAAGCACGGACGAAGCAACTATCATTTCACTCTTCGCTGACTCCGCTTCTCCATCGTCTTCTTCGAGAAACCATCTCACCGCACTAGTACTCCTAGTAGTAGTACTAGTAAAGGACTTCCTGGATGCAAATAAGGCGGTTGTCTCGGCTTGCAGGCGGCACTTGCGAACGACTTACCGTGGTCTCCCTCAATGGTGTTCTCCGTCGAACGCACTTCGCCAAACCACAAAAAAAAGTCGTCGACGTCACCGCAATGGGCAAGGAATTCAAATATAGTTACTACCTCCATTTTTTTGTACACAAGGCCAGTATATCAAAATTACAATTTGCAAAGGGCCACTAACACTAATCGAGGCAAAATTGATGGGGTTAGCAACCAAGGACATTAATATCCCCTGCATGCATGCGGAAGTGAGAAGGTTCGTTTGCATGGCGCTGCATTAATCAAGCGATGAGGAGTGAGATGGTTAGCTCTTTGGTCTTTCGAGAAAAAAATACGCATTAATTGACACGTGAAACGAGGATTTGTATCGAAGGAAAACCCCGCCTTTCTTTTTTAACACTAGTACTCCTAGTACGTACTACCTCCGTCCTGGTTTATAGGTCCCTTTTATAGTTTGTGCCAAATTTTGACTAAAGATTTAACTAACAAAATGTTAATGCATGTCAAGAAAAATTATCTCATTGGATTCGTATTTGAACATAGTTTTGAAAAATATAATGTTTGGTGACATGCGTGAACATTTTCTTAGTTTAATCTATGGTCAAAATTTGGCACGAAATACAATGGGGACCAATAAACCCGGACAGAGGTAGTACGTACTTATCCTGTTTGGGTCTAGGCCTTGCATTGCCAAACTTCGCCACACATTTTTGCCAAGCTTGCCTAAAGTTTTCAAAATGAGAAGGAGGTACACTTGCGCACGGCTGTCGCGGTTGCACCGCACCCTCACACGGTCGCTCCTGCACGCCGCGGTCGCACCGCACCCTCACACTTCGCTCCTGCACGCCGCAAACCCAAGCAAGGGAACGCACCCTCACTGACACGTGCTGTCGCATGTGAACAAACCAAACTCAGCCATCCTACCGCTGACACATAATTTTCGTTCATAGAGTATGTTTATCCAACCGGAGTATCCGTACGGCCCGTGCGGTGGTCTGTTGGGGAAGAAGAAGACGTGAGGAAGAAGGAAAGAAGGGTTAGGAGACGTAGGATATTCATCCAATCGCCTGAAATGGTAGACTCAGGCGACTTGCATAACAAATAGTATGTTTTTACACAGCAAAAGATCCATAATAATAAAAACAACAACATAAAGAAAAACTATCACTGCTCGCGGAAAGAGAAGGCCTCAGCGTCTTTGGCTGCCGGCGCGAACCAGCCGTCGCTGCCGACGTGTGTCTCCGCACCATGGTTGTCCTCGGCCTCCAGCTACTCGTTCAAGCGGAGCGTGCGGGCGCTCTGCACGGACGAGAGCACAGCCCGGTTCAAGTCAAGGACGTCCGGTTCCGCCTGCAGGAGGGCCTCGATGGCAGCGGCATCCGCACGCTCCATGTCGAGTCGAGCCTCCGCCGCCCAGTTCAAGTCCAGGACTTCCGGTTCCGCCTGCAGGAGGGTGTCGATGAGAGCGGCATCCGCGCGCTCCGTGTTGAGTCGAGCCTCTGCCGCCCAGTTCAAGTCCAGGACTTCCGGTTCCGCCCGCAGGAGGGTGTCGATGAGAGCAGCATTCGCGCCCTCTGCGTCGAGTCGAGCCTCTGCCACCCGGTTCATGTCCAGGACATCCGGTTCCTCCTGCAGGAGGGCCTCGATGGCAGCGACATCCGCGCGCTCCGCCTCAAGTTGAGCCTCCGCCGCCCGGTTCACATCCATGACATCCGGTTTCGCCTGCAGGAGAGCCTCGATGGCAGCGGCATGCGCACGCTCTGCATCGAGTTGAGCCTCTGCCTCCTGGTCCTCCTTTAGTATCGCCATGTTGAACCGCTAGTCCGCCTGCACCATGGGGGAATCGGACGCCGGCACGAAGTCGACGTCCATCGTCTCATACCCATCGGGGGCCTTCTGCGCCGCGACCTCCGCAGTGAACATTGGATCGGATTCCTACTCCTCGTAGCTTGGCTCCAGAGAACTCGGGGATTGGCCCACCGCAAAGCGAGCTTGGGAATGGAGGTCTGTGGCGCCGACCGCCGCCGCGATTATTGCGCGTCGCTCCGGCGTCAGCATCTTGTAGTAGGTGATCTTGTGGCGCACCATGGCTTTCCGGCGAACTAGGGGACACTTGATGCGGGCTAGGGGATTGGAAGGTGGGGGAATGGGCTAGAGATTTGGTGTGGTTTTAGGGCAGTGGCTGGCATAGGCCGAGCAGCAAATGTTCCGATGTGAATAGTGGTTCCGGTGACGACCGGTCAATCGGTTTTGACTGTACATCGCTCTTGCCGCGTTCGTGTTGCAGCCCGGCACGCTGGACCCTCCACGTCGCTCACCGAATGGAACGCGCTTCGTCTTGCGTTTTCGCTCGCTTGTGGGACCGCAGTTGAGAGCAAACCGACATCCCTCCCCCTCCCCCACCTGCGTCATTTATTATACCACTACTCCCTCCATTTTATGCGGAGTAAATAAAAACAGAGGGAGTATACTATGGATGAGCATCCCCTGACGTGGCCGAACCCATTGAGTAACTGACATGCGGGGCCTAGCAAGCATGGGGTCCGCCAGTAAGTGACCGAAAGGGAGGGTAAGGCAGGGATACCTACGTCAGAGGATCCACTTCCACTATACTACTTTGACCAAATGTTAGAGTAATAATATATGACATGCAACTTACACAAATGTTAGAGTAATAATATATGACATGCAACTTACACAAAGCATACAGGGTCTAATGCGTTTTTCGAGGCTAACTTTGACCAAATGTTAGAGTAATAATATATGACATGCAACTTACACAAAGCATATGGTCAATTTCGTATGTGAAAGGAGTTTCCAATGATATAATTTTCACATTATACATCTCATGTACTCCCTCCGTCTAGGTGTGTAAGTCATCTTACGAAAACCAAATAATCCCAAAACACGTAGGCGCGGTGCATTAACTTCTACCTCGTTTCTTGTTTCTTGACATATGAACCAATAAGAGATGAGGGTGTGCATGCTTTTAATGACCTGAGACTATCAAACATGACATGCAGTGGTTAGTTCATTGCATGCAATACTATTAATTAGCAAATAAACATTAATGTCTCTCGTTTTCCCCTCCTCCTTGGTCACGGTGCACAGCCTAAGATGACTTACTCACCTATGTGAAAGGAGTACTATTAATCTTGTCAATAGTCAAATTGGAAACCATCTCGAGTACAAATCTAGGAGTACGTACGAATCTAACAATATTGATTGGGCGTTGTTGAATGTTGATACCTTTTTTATCATAGTAGAGATACTTTGACTACACATAAAACTTATATGTAAGGTAGAAAGGATAGGAGGGAGTATATTGTACGTTCAAAAATGAAACGAACATTGAATACCCTTTATATATGATTTGCGGATGCTATGATCACCGGTTCAAAATTTTGAATCCGCCTTAGGTATCACGTGCCCCCACTCGTTCCCTCTCGATTTCATCTCGGGGTCCGGAGATCTATTGAAAGAGGACTAGGGTGGGTACATGCGAATGATACTCGGCGGAATGTTCAAATGAGGCATGCGGGAGGATGGACTCGACTGGAGGGCGACATGATCGATGGAGAAGAGGGTTGGAGAGGAATGAGAAATAAGCAAACGCCACATGATTACACTTGAACGGCTCAAATAAACAATAAGTTGTCTCGCTTGGCCTACATAGTGAAAGGCCTAATGCGCAACGCGGAGCACTCACGCTCGAATATGGCCGGGAAAACAGGGAAACCGACATGTGGGGCACACCCGTCGGGACGATGTAGCGCAGACTAGTCCAATGGAGGAGCTGGCCCACGACCTCCTCGCCACCGACAACCGTTCATGTGGGTCTTTGGGGCCAACAACGGGGCGCAGCTCCAGCACCGCCTCTGGACACGGCGACCGCGGTGAGCGACACGCTCATATCGTCGATAGACACGGTCGGTTTCAGTGTGCCGAGGGTGGCGTTTGTGTTGTGGCACGACCAACGGTATGTTTGGTTTGTGCCCAAGGTTGCCCCATCAAAGCATTGGGTAGCCAAAATTTTGGTTGAGGTATTGGTTGCCCATGATTTGGCCGACATTGGCAAGAAAAATGAACTAGAGTTGGCTAGAGTTCATTGGCATGCCAAAGAAATGGCAACCATCCAAACAAAGACCAATCTTTGGGTCATGACCAAAATTTTGGTAAGGTGCACTTTGGCCACAATCCAAACACACCCCAACACCCGGCTCGTCACGGATGCACGGGGCGCCACAACGCGTCCGCGGAGTGGTGTAGCGCGGCCAACTGCATCCTCTGGACCTGAGACCATGCCGGGTCGTCTTGCTTTTTCAATGACATGCGGGGATCGCATTTGAGCAAAGGGCATCTCCAACGTTGCCACGACCGCAGGTGACTACCCTGGCACACCAAAGCCCTCGTCCCTCGCGTCGTCGCGCGGTGCGTTCCCAGCCGGCGCCAGCTGCCTGCATTCATGTCGTCCATTCGTATGTCATTGTTAAGAGGCTCGGTGCCCGAGGAACCAACTCCGGCGACTTAATGACGCACCCGGACGCTTGGCCTCACCGGAATGCGCTGCTTAAAGCGGCAACGCCCAGCTAACCTCCACACCATAGCGCATCGTCCTCCTACCTAACACCACATCCGCCATGACCGCAAGTACGAACGCTCTGCGGGAGAGCTTGTCTTCGAGGATGAAGCTCGAGGTCGCCGCCCTCGCTCAAGTCGCCTCTCGCGACGCAATAGCGGCGTAGCTGGACGCGGACGCCACTGCACAAGCGGTGGCCACGCTGGTGGCCGACGACGGGAGCACCGTCAGCCACGCGTCCTACTTGCCGCCATCCAACGTCCAGCACTGCCAAGGTCGGGGACTCCTCCGAGGATGAGTAGGGCATGGGAGGCGGCAGGGCATGGCGTGCCAACTGGTCGGTCCCTATCCCGTGTTCTACTCTTCCTCGCCGGAGATTGCACCTTCACTTCACGGGTCTTGAACCCCGCCCCCGTACATAGAGATCGCAGATGGAGGACGTCGGTCGCCGCCATAGAATAGGTTTAGGGTCGGGTTTCTTTTATTTTTTTGTCTTATAAAAATTCGAAATGTAATGAAAATCTGCCGTGTTTGCATTAATCTCGGCTGGTGTATATGAACTTTCACAATAATATACATATTGTAGGAGTCCTAGTGCACGGAAGATCAAGATCTTGTGGGACAAAAGGATGAACGAAGGAAAGCCTTATCTGCAAATGTGGAGAGGAGTGTGGGTGAATTGTCATAGTTTCCTTCCTATCCGTTAGATATAGATCGGACGGCCTATATTGCAGGATGACAGGCACACCATCATCACCAACTCTGCTTTTTATTGAACCGAGACAAATCTAAAAAACCCAACTAAGCCAACCTCCCAGCATATCGCGCGGGAAAAGACCCGGCCGCGCCGTTTTAGTCGGGATTACCGGATTACTAGTAGTAGTATCAATGGATCGCGCGGAGCAACATTTTTTTTCAGGGGGCGAAGCACCTAGTTTAAAAGGAAAAAAGGCGGTACACTCACAGCACTCCTGTCGCGGTCGCATTGCACCCCACACATGTTCGGTCCTACACACGGCTCACGCAAATGGAACGCGCTTCGGCTTGCCTCTTCACTGACACGTGGGACTGTACTTGGAGAAACCTACCATGCGCCAAACTCCCCCCGCCCACCACGCGAAAATCCTCCTCCCCTCCCCCCCCCCCCCACAAAAATTCCCCCAAATTCGATTCAACCGCCCTTCATCCAAATATTCCCCAAACCCCCCTCCCCCCCCCCCGTCCCCCTCCACTCCATTCGCTCCGCCAAAGACGCCCTCCCCGCCGCGCCGATACGTCGGTGCCGCGGTTCGTCGAGGGGATGCATGGCGATCCTCTCGCTCCCACGGTACGTTCTAGTAGACTGTCGTCCTCTAGGCGCGCCACCACCTCTGGCTACGTTCTTGTGGAGGCGCACGGCGGTCAGCGCCGCCACCGCTGGCGACGTTTGTGTGGAGACACATGGCGGTCAGCTTCCCCCATGGTACGCGCATTCTAGACTGAGGCCCCGTTCATGTCGGTGTAGCGCTGAATGTTAGCTGATAGACGTTGTTAATCTCACTGTTTGCCGAAGTAGTTTACTGTCAATATGCTCTGCTTAAGAAGCTTCCTTGCCCTGTTCTGCACTCAATCTGCTTAGCTGAGATGGCATGCCAAGGCCGATTAGTTGCTAAAATATCCTGCCATATATTTATTGTGACGTAGATTGCCATGGTCTAGTAGCCAATCTGTTAGGTGAAATAGCTCTACACCGTTTTATACTCGATCTTTGTTGCTGCGATGGCCTTTGATAGTTTGATGGTTGTGTGCTCGGGCTCATTGACTGCTGAAACGGCCTGCCATAATTTAGCACTCAAATCTGTTTGTTGAATTAGCTTTACATATATTTCGTTACTTAAATCTGCTCGTCCAAATATCTTGCCATAGCTTTAGACATCGACCTAGGTATTTTTTTCTGGACTTCATAAAAAAGCATATATGTTTTTCCTATAATATCTAGTAGAAGAACTAATTTGTATGTCTAACAGATGGACAGGACTTGGATAACTTCTGCTCGAAGATTCTCCGCTGCATATGTCGAGGGGGTTGAAAACTTCATGAACTTTATCAGAGCTGAGTACGGTGGTCCGAAATCAGATGTGCTCTGCCCGTGTAGCAGTTGTATGAATTCAGTTACAAGACCCCAGTCAACTGTGCAAAATCATCTACACTTGTATGGGATGTCGGTCACATATACTAGGTGGGTTCATCATGGTGAAGCTGTGAACGTCAATGTTATTGACTACGTGGAAGCAGCAGATCACCATCTTGATCTGCCTGATGCTCAGGTGGAAGAGGAGGAGGAGGTGGTGGTGGCGGAGCCAGTGAGTTTGACCAACATTGAAACAATGCTACGAAATGCTCGTGCATTCCGTGAACTTTCACCTGCAGAAGAAAAACGGTGGGCCCGCATGTTGGAACAATGCAACGTTGCTGTCACCCCAGGAAATAAGCTGTCAGTATTCTCAGCTATGGTCACCTTTCTTCAGGTGAAGACATCTGAGCGGATGACCAACAAATCATTCGATGCGATGTTGGCTGCTTTCCGCAAATCTTTCCCAGATGCGTCTGAGCTGCCACACACCTACAGTAAAATGAAGAATTTCCTTCGTGCAGTTGGAATTGGATATGATATGATCCATGTTTGTAAGAATAATTGTGTTCTGTTCCGGAAGGATTATGCCAACTTAAGTGAATGCCCGAAATGCAAATCATCAAGATGGAAAGATGGCGATGCTGTGAAGAGGGTTCCTCATAATGTTCTGAGACATTTTCCAATTACACCAAGATTGCAGAGGTTGTTTCATGATGCTGAAACAAGAGAGGATGTACTGTGGCATTCTAGGAACCAGGAGTACAGAGATCAGAATGTAATGAGCCATCCATCTCATGGTAGTGAGTGGAAAAGCTTCAATGATAAACACAAAGAGTTTGCTGCTGACCCGAGAAACATTAGACTTGGCTTAGCTTCAGATGGATTTAACCCATTTGGCCACCAGAGCGCCACATATAGCATGTGGCCAGTGCTTGTTATCCCTTACAACATGCCTCCAAATGTCTGCACCAAAGAATCAAACTACATGATGGCCTTGCTCATCCCAGGTCCAAAAAGTCCTGGAAAGGATTTTGATTTGTTCATGGAGCCTCTTGTGGAGGAACTTCAACAGCTATGGAAGGGTGTTCTCACTCGAGACCTATATAGCAGCCCACCAGCTGATTTCTTTCTGCGTGCTATTGTAATTTGGTGCATCCATGATTATCCGGCTTTGGGCACTATGTCAGGGCGAACGACACATGGTTACAATGCATGTGTTCGCTGTGACAGGAATCCGCTGTCATACGCAATACTTAGCAAGATCTGTTACATTGGACACCGCCGTTTCCTTGCCAAGGACAAGCCGCATCCTAGAAAATACCGAAGACATGTGTTCAATGCAAAGCATGAAAACCGTGATGCGCCAAAGAGGCTCACCGCCGATGAGTTGCAAGTGGAATTAGAGAAGGTCAGGCATATTACACCAGGAAACCATCCTGGTAATGGTAGCGGGAAAAGGAAGCATGGCACGGTAGAAGAGAGATTATTGTTTACCCGCAGGTCCACTTTGTGGGACTTGGAGTATTGGAAAGATTTGGATCTGCGGCATAATCTTGATGTGATGCACATCGAGAAAAATATATGTGACAGCATTATCGGCACACTTCTTAACATTGAAGGCAAGACGAAAGATACCTTAAAATCTAGGATTGATTTGACACACCTGGGTATCAGAAAGGATTTGCAGGTGCAAGATGAAGGTAAACCACGGGATATGGCACCAGCTGTGTACGTCTTGGACAAGGTAAAAAGAAAAGAATTCTGCGAGGTCCTGTCACGTGTGAGATTCCCACATGGATTTGCTTCCAACCCTGAAAGGAGAGTCAGTGCAGATGGAAACAAGGTACAAGGGTTGAAAACTCATGACTGCCACGTCCTACTTCAAAGGGTTTTACCTGTTATCCTTAGAGGATTGGGCCGCCCTGACTTATACAGAGCAGTTGCAGAGTTGGGACAATTCTTCAGGGAACTCTGCAGTAGAAATATCAGGATAGATGCTTTGGAGCGTCTTAGAGACAAGATACCAACTATCCTATGCGACCTTGAGAAGATATATCCTCCAGCCTTCTTTGATGTGATGGTGCATTTGGCTGTTCATCTACCTGATGAGGCACTACTTAGAGGTCCAGTACAGTATGGCTGGATGTACCCTATTGAAAGGCGGCTAGGCACTTTCAAGGGCTATGTTAGGAACAGAGCTAGACCCGAGGGTTCCATTGCAGAGGCCTACATTGCTACAGAAGCGTTGACATTCTGCTCAAAATACATTGAAACAGCTGATCAGCTTAGCAAAGAGGTGGGTGAAGACAATCCCGGGCTCAATGTTTTCGATTATTCTGTTCGAGTTACAGGGAAGAGTCGACAAGAGGACAAACCTAAAGATTTGGACAAAATGGTTTGGTATGTGTTGAATAACTGTCCTGAGATACTACCTTATATCAAGTAAGTGCAGTACTGCAGCTTATACATCGTAATCTACTAAACTTGCAGCACATTCTTATATATTTAGATGTTTGACGCGATCACTATGTTGTGCAGCATGTACAAAGAGGAGTTACTGCCGCAAAATCCAAGAAACATTGACAAACTGGTTATGGCAGGATTTGCGAAATGGTTCAAGAACCATGTAAGCTTTTGAAGTGCACTGTCAGTTTTTTTAATATATTGAGTACATAAGATGATCAGCTTGTCTATTTTCTAACCATAGGTTAAGAAGATGCGGGAGGATGGGCAGGCAGTTGATGATGCCCTTTACTCACTAGCAATGGGTCCTGATACTCGGGTAAGACATTATGAATCTTGCGTTGTTGGAGATGTGCGCTACAACACCCTTGCACGAGACGAAGGCAGGAAGACACAAAACAGTGCCATCATGAGCACGGATACGTATGACAAAGAGACAACTGAAATGTATGCTAACATAACAGACATTGTTCAGTTGCAGTATATCTCCAGTTTCGAGGATCATCGGTGTGTGGTTCTGTTGTGCTGTCGTTGGTATAACCTGTTTTCCAGGATCGCAAAACCCAGAGCTGATGATTATTTCAAATCCATCAATGTCAAGGCGGCGTACCAGACCAACGAGCCTTTTATTTTGGCAAATCAAGCAACACAGATATTTTTCTTGGAAGACACATTTGCACGTAGCGATGACTGGAGAGTATTGCAAAGGTTTGAGCAGAGGAATTCGTTTAATGAAGTTGCACAACAAGATGATGCTTACACTGCTCCTGATGTACAAGATAACACAGATGTTCCTAATATCTTTGAGAACCATCACGTCAATGACGCCGGCGAAAAGATTGCCTGTCGTGCTGTGGACATACAAGAGTTGATCAAGAAGAAGCCAATGTTCGAGGACGAAGAAGAAGATGACACCATGGGGAATTATGATTCAGACTGATACACATGGCGAAGATGTTGACGCTGCTGCTGCGGATGATGATTACATTGCTTTTGTCGTATTTGCCTGTCAGAAGACGTTTTTTTATCTACTATGTGAAATTGTGTTTGCTATGACAACTGAAACCTGATGAACATGTTGTTTAGTATTTTGCTGTGAGAACATCACTTGTTATGTATGCTGATTTGTGTTTGGTGATTGTATGACAACTAAAACATGATGACATTGTTGTTTAGTTGTACTCATATTTGGCTGTGAAACTTGAATTTGATGACATAGTTTGCTGTTGGACTGCAATTTGCTCGACGTCTTCGAATGAGAACAAAGCTGACCCGACAGGGCCTCTGCTATCTATTTATTTATATGAGCAAAAGGGGATACCCCCTGATTTCCGTTAATAGAAATCATTATATGTTCACAACACTACGCCCAGCCTGCTACACAGGTTTCATTCATTACTAGTTTCAGCAAAGTGCTCATGTCGTAGCCACTGAATACATCACGAGTGCTACATACACTGCAAATAAAGAGACAATCATCCTACAGAGCACATCGATTTTGCCCATTATCTTCACAAGCTCTTTCATCTCCTCATTGCTGTCAAGGCCGTTCAGCAGCTGTTGCTTGGCCATGATCAGAGGAACTGCGTCTTTAACCTTCTGCTCTGCATCATCCTCTTCTGCCATTCCTTCAGTTACTTGTCCAACACCCCAACCTGCTGGTATTGGGATTCCTCGGCTAACCAAATAATCAGCGTAGTTGCATTCCCCCACATCAGCAACTTCCCGGAAATACAAATCACATGAATCTTCCCTTTTCTGCATGAATCAAATTGGAAGATCATCAACCAAACTATTAAAAAAATCAGCAACTGAAATCAGCAGAACAATACTTAAACATATTATTACCCCATGATTCGGGCATTTGTAGAAGACTCGGCCAGGGTTGCAGATTGTGGTTGAAACACGATGGATGACTCTGCGTGATTTGCAGCAGTGGCACTACACCAACGGCAGTGGGTTGCAATGAGCAATCGGCTGTGGTGCGCATGCCGACGGGGGTGTGATGAGACCCACAGGCGATGGTACGGGTGGCGACTTGGCGCATATCTGGTTGTTGCCTGCTGAAGAGCAGGTGGACGAGCAGCTAGCGAACATGGTTGCAGCGGCCAGAGCTTCTGATGCTAGGCAGAGTAAGTAAAGAAGAGGAGAAGCGAACGTTGGATATGTTAGTTTCATTACTTGCAGACTAGCATAGCATCATATATAGTCATAGTCTAGGTTTGGATTCGAACCAGCTACAGGAGCACGTCTTTCTTTTTTCTAAAACTCGGCAACGTCTCTTTACTGGTACACTAGCTTGTTCTGTACGCCTTCCCAAGTCTTTGATTTTCATTCCCTTTTTTTGCGAGGAAGGAAGGAAGACAAAATTGAGAGTTCCTCGGACTTGAACCCAACACCTCTTGGTTGAAAACCAAGGGTGCTAGTCACTTATGTGGCGAACGTTCCCTATGAGGAGGACGGCAAACGAACGCATTTTCCACGCAGTTTTCTTCCTATATATAAAAAAGTATGCTACTTGGTGTCCGCTTAGTCAAAAAACGATTGTGCCAACCTTGACCGTTCGATTGACATTCAACGTCTGTCGCGTTTCTTCAGTCTCTTCTTCCTCGAGCCGCCAAAGCCAAACCAGCGTCGGTGGGACCGCCTGCTCCCGCCTCCCACGGCTGGCCGTGATCTTCCCCGGCTCCTGTTCGTTCCCGCCCGAGGCCTCACCATCGTCCTCCGTGCTCGCCGCAGCGCCGCCCTCCGGTGTTGTCAATGTTGGAAATATGCCCTAGAGGCAATAATAAAATGGTTATTATTATATTTCTTTGTTCATGATAATAGTCTGTTATTCATGCTATAATTGTGTTATCCGGAAATCGTAATACACGTGTGAATACATAGACCACAACGTGACCCTAGTGAGCCTCTAGTTGACTAGCTCGTTGATCAACAGATAGTCATGGTTTCCTGACTATGGGCATTGGATGCCATTGATAACGGGATCACATCATTAGGAGAATGATGTGATGGACAAGACCCAATCCTAAGCATAGCTCAAAGATCGTGTAGTTCGTTTAGCTAGAGCTTTTCCAAATGTCAAGTATCATTTCCTTAGACCATGAGATTGTGCAACTCCCGGATACTGTAGGAGTGCTTTGGGTGTGCCAAACGTCACAACGTAACTGGGTGACTATAAAGGTGCACTACGGGTATCTCCGAAAGTATCTGTTGGTTGGCACGAATCGAGACTGGGATTTGTCACTCCGTATGACGGAGAGGTATCTCTGGGCCCACTCGGTAATGCATCATCATAATGAGCTCAATGTGACCAAGTGTCTGGTCACGGGATCATGCATTACGGTACGAGTAAAGTGACTTGCCGGTAACGAGATTAAACGAGGTATTGGGATACCGACGATCGAATCTCGGGCATGTAACGTACCGATTGACAAAGGGAATTGTATACAGGATTGATTGAATCCTCGACATCGTGGTTCATCCGATGAAATCATCGAGGAGCATGTGGGAGCCAACATGGGTATCCAGATCTCGCTGTTGGTTATTGACCGGAGAGGCGTCTCGGTCATGTCTGCATGTCTCCCGAACCCGTAGGGTCTACACACTTAAGGTTCGGTGACGCTAGGGTTGTAGAGATATGAGTATGCAGTAAACCAAAAGTTGTTCGCAGTCCCGGATGAGATCCCGGACATCACGAGGAGCTTCGGAATGGTCCGGAGGTAAAGAATTATATATAGGAAGTCAGGTTTCGGCCATCGGGAAAGTTTTGGGGGTCACCGGTATTGTACCGGGACCACCGGAAGGGTCCCGAGGGTCCACCGGGTGGGGCCACCTATCCCGGAGGGCCCCATAGGCTGAAGTGGGAGGGGAACCAGCCCCTGGTGGGCTAGTGCGCCCCCCCTTGGGCCCCCCTGCGCCTAGGGTTGGGAAACCCTAGGGGTGGGGCGCCTCCACCTGGCTTGGGGGGCAAGTTTCCCTCTGGCCGCCGCCCCCCTAGGGGGCCTATATAAAGAGGGGGGCAGCCGCACCCATGCTCTTGGCGCCTCCCTCTCCCCTTGCTACACCTCTCCCTCTCGCAGAATCTTGGCGAAGCCCTGCCGAGATCGCTGCTGCATCCACCACCACGCCGTCGTGCTGCTGGATCTTCACCAACCTCTCCTTCCCCCTTGCTAGATCAAGAAGGAGGAGACGTCTTCCTCAACCGTACGTGTGTTGAACACGGAGGTGCCGTCCATTCAGCGCTAGGATCTCCGGTGATTTGGATCACGACAAGTATGACTCCCTCAACCCCGTTCTCTTGAACGCTTCCGCTCGCGATCTACAAGGGTATGTAGATGCACTCCTCTCTCTCGTTGCTAGATGAACTCATAGATTGATCTTGGTGAAAGCGTAGAATTTTTTTATTTCTTGCAACATTCCCCAACAGTGGCATCATGAGCTAGGTCTATGCGTAGTTCTCTTTGCACGAGTAGAACACAATTTGTTGTGGGCGTAGATGTTGTCAACTTTCTTGCCACTACTAGTCTTATTTTGCTTCAGCGGTATTGTGGGATGAAGCGGCCCGGACCGACCTTACACGTACACTTACGTGAGACAGGTTCCACCGACTGACATGCACTAGTTGCATAAGGTGGCTAGCGGGTGTCTGTCTCTCCCACTTTAGTTGGAGCGGATTCGATGAAAAGGGTCCTTATGAAGGGTAAATAGAAGTTGGCAAATCACGTTGTGGCTTTTACGTAGGTAAGAAAACGTTCTTGCTAGAACCCTATTGCAGCCACGTAAAACATGCAACAACAATTAGAGGACGTCTAACTTGTTTTCGCAGCATGTGATTGTGATGTGATATGGCCAAAAGTTGTGATGAATGATGAATGATATATATGTGATGTATGAGATCATGTTATTGTAATATGAATCACGACTTGCATGTGGGAGTATGACAATAGGCAGGAGCCATAGGAGTTGTCTTAATTATTGTATGACCTGCGTGTCACTGATTCAACGCCATGTAATTACTTTACTTTCTTGCTAAACCGTTAGCCATAGTAGTAGAAGTAATAGTTGGCAAGCAACCCCATGGAGACACGATGATGGAGATCGTGACAATGGAGATCATGGTGTCATGCTGGTGACGAAGATGATCATGGAGCCCCGAAGATGGAGATCAAAGGACCTATATGATATTGGCCATATCATGTCACTAATATTTGATTGCATGTGATGTTTATCATGTTTTTGCATCTTGTTTACTTAGAACGACGGTAGTAAATAAGATGATCCCTCATAATAATTTCAAGAAAGTGTTCCCCCTAACTGTGCGCCGTTGCGAAAGTTCGTTGTTTCGAAGCACCACGTGATGATCGGGTGTGATAGATTCTAACGTTCACATACAACGGGTGTAAGACAGATTTACACACACATAAACACTTAGGTTAACTTGACGAGCCTAGCATGTACAGACATGGCCTCAGAACACAAGAAATCGAAAGGTCGAACATGAGTCGTATGGAAGTTACGATCAACATGGAGATGTTCACTGATGATGACTAGTCCGTCTCACGTGATGATCGGACAAGGCCTAGTCGACTCGGATCATGTATCACTTAGATGACTAGAGGGATGTCTAATCTGAGTGGGAGTTCATTAAATAATTTGATTAGATGAACTTAATTATCATGAACTTAGTCTAAAATCTTTACAATATGTCTTGTAGATCAAATGGCCCATGTTACCCTCAACTTCAACGCGTTCCTTGAGAAAACCAAGCTGAAAGATGATGGCAGCAACTATATGGACTGGGTCCGGAACCTGAGGATCGTCCTCATAGCTGCAAAGAAATATTATGTCTTAGAAGCACCGCTAGGTGAAGCTCCCATCCCAGAGAACCAAGACGTTATGAACGCTTGGCAGTCTCGTGCTGATGATTACTCCCTCGTTCAGTGTTGCATGCTTTACAGCTTAGAACCGGGGCTCCAAAAGCATTTTGAGCAACACGGAGCATATGAGATGTTCGAAGAGCTGAAAATGGTTTTCCAAGCTCATGCCCGGGTCGAGAGATACGAAGTCTCCGACAAGTTCTTTAGTTGTAAGATGGAGGAAAATAGTTCTGTCAGTGAGCACATACTCAAAATGTCTGGGTTGCACAACCGCTTGACTCGGCTGGGAGTTAATCTCCCGGATGACGCGGTTATTGACAGAATCCTTCAGTCGCTTCCACCGAGCTACAAGAGCTTCGTGATGAACTTCAATATGCAGGGGATGGAAAAGACCATTCCTGAGGTATATTCAATGCTGAAATCAGCGGAGGTAGAGATCAAGAAGGAACATCAAGTGTTGATGGTGAATAAAACCACTAAGTTCAAGAAAGGCAAGGGTAAGAAGAACTTCAAGAAGGACGGCAAGGGAGTTGCCGCGCCCAGTAAGCCAGTTGCCGGGAAGAAGTCAAAGAATGGACCCAAGCCTGAAACTGAGTGCTTTTATTGCAAGGGAAGCGGACACTGGAAGCGGAACTGCCCCAAATACTTAGCGGACAAGAAGGCCGGCAACACTAAAGGTATATGTGATATACATGTAATTGATATGTACCTTACCAGTACTCGTAGTAGCTCCTGGGTATTTGATATCGGTGTCGTTGCTCATATTTGTAACTCAAAGCAGGAGCTGCGGAATAACCGGAGACTGGCGAAGGACGAGGTGACGATGCGCATCGGGAATGGTTCCAAGGTCGATGTGATCGCCGTCGGCACGCTACCTCTACATTTACCTACGGGATTAGTTTTAAACCTCAATAATTGTTATTTAGTACCAGCTTTGAGCATGAACATTTATTTGGATCTCGTTTAATACGAGATGGCTACTAATTTAAATCCGAGAATAATGGTTGTTCTATTTATATGAGAGATATGTTTTATGGTCATGCCCCGATGGTCAATGGTTTATTCTTAATGAATCTCGAACGTGATGTTACACATATTCATAGTGTGAATACCAAAAGATGTAAGGTTGATAACGATAGTCCCACATACTTGTGGCACTGCCGCCTTGGTCACATTGGTGTCAAGCGCATGAAGAATCTCCATGCTGATGGACTTTTAGAGTCTCTCGATTATGAATCATTTGACACATGCGAACCATGCCTCATGGGCAAAATGACCAAGACTCCGTTCTCCGGAACAATGGAGCGAGCAACCAACTTATTGGAAATCATACATACTGATGTGTGCGGTCCAATGAGCGTTGAGGCTCGCGGAGGATATCGTTATGTTCTCACTCTCACTGACGACTGAGTAGATATGGGTATGTCTACTTGATGAAACACAAGTCTGAGACCTTTGAAAAGTTCAAGGAATTTCAGAATGAGGTAGAGAATCAACGTGACCGAAAGATAAAGTTCCTACGATCAGTCGTGGAGGAGAATATTTAAGTCACGAATTTGGTACGCACTTAAGGAAATGTGGAATCGTTTCACAACTCACGCCGCCTGGAACACCTCAGCGTAACGGTGTGTCTGAATGTTGTAATCGGACTTTATTGGATATGGTGCAATCTATGATGTCTCTTACCGATTTACCGCTATCTTTTTGGGGATACACTCTAGAGACAGCTACATTCACTTTAAATAGGGCACCGTCTAAATCCGTTGAGACGACACCGTATGAATTATGGTTTGGGAAGAAACCTAAGCTGTCGTTTCTAAAAGTTTGGGGATGTGATGCTTATGTCAAGAAACTTCAACCTGAAAAGCTCAAACCCAAGTCGAAAAAATGCGTCTTCATAGGATACCCTAAGGAAACCATTGGGTATACCTTCTACCTCAGATCCGAAGGCAAGATCTTTGTTGCCAAGAATGGGTCCTTTCTGCAGAAAGAGTTTCTCTCGAGAGAAGTAAGTGGGAGGAAAGTGGAACTTGATGAAGTACTACCTCTTGAACCGGTGAGTAGCGCAGCTCAGGAAGATGTTCCTGTGGTGCCAGCACCAACTGAAGAGGAAGTTAATGATGATGATCAAGGTACTTCGGATCAAGTTACTACTGAACTTCGTAGGTCCACGAGGACACGTTCCACACCAGAGTGGTATGGCAACCCTGTCCTGGAAATCATGTTGTTAGACAACGGTGAACCTTCGATCTATGAAGAAGCGATGGCAGGCCCAGATTCCAACAAATGGCTCGAAGCCATGCAATCCGAGATAGGATCCATGTATGAAAACAAAGTATGGACTTTGACATACTTGCCCGATGATCGGCGAGCGATAGAAAACAAATGGATCTTTAAGAAGAAGACGGACGCGGATGGTAATGTTACCATCTATAAATCTCAACTTGTCGCTAAGGGTCATCGACAAGTTCAAGGGGTTGACTACGATGAGACATTCTCTCCCGTAGCGAAGCTAAAGTCCGTCCGAATCATGTTAGCAATTGCCGCATACTATGATTATGAGATATGGCAAATGGACGTCAAAACGGCATTCCTTAACGGCCATCTTAAGGAAGAACTGTATATGATGCAGCTGGAAGGTTTTGTCGACCCTGAGAATGCTAACAAGGTGTGCAAACTCCAGCGATCCATTTATGGGCTGGTGCAAGCATCTCGGAGTTGGAACATTCGCTTTGATGAGATGATCAAAGCGTTTGGGTTTATGCAGACTTATGGAGAAGCATGCGTTTACAAGAAAGTGAGTGGGAGCTCTGTAGCATTTCTCATATTATATGTAGATGACATACTTTTGATGGGAAATGATATAGAACTTTTGGACAGCATTAAGGCCTACTTGAATAAGTGTTTTTCAATGAAGGACCTTGGAGAAGCTGCTTACATACTAGGCATCAAGATCTATAGGGATAGATCGAGACGCCTCATAGGTCTTTCACAAAGCACATACCTTGATAAGATATTGAAGAAGTTCAACATGGATCGGTCTAAGAAGGGGTTCTTGCCTGTGTTGCAAGGTGTGAAATTGAGCTCAGCTCAATGCCCGAACACGGCAGAAGATATAGAAGAGATGAGTGTCATCCCCTATGCCTCAGCCATAGGGTCTATTATGTATGCCATGTTGTGTACCAGACCTGATGTAAGCCTTGCCGTAAGTTTGGTAGGAAAGTACCAAAGTAATCCCGGCAGGGAACACTGGACAACGATCAAGAACATCCTGAAGTACCTGAAGAGGACTAAGGATATGTTTCTCGTTTTTGGAGGTGACGAAGAGCTCGTCGTAAAGGGTTGCGTCGACGCTAGCTTCGACATGGATCTGGATGACTCTAAGTCACAAACCGGATATGTGTATATTTTGAATGGTGGGGTAGTAAGCTGGTGCAGTTGCAAGCAAAGCATCGTGGCGGGATCTACATGTGAAGCAGAATACATGGCAGCCTCGGAGGCAGCGCATGAAGCAATCTGGGTGAAGGAGTTCATCACCAACCTAGGAGTCATACCCAATGCGTTGGGGCCGATCGCACTCTTCTGTGACAACACTGGAGCTATTGCACTAGCCAAGGAGCCCAGGTTTCACAAGAAGACCAGGCACATCAAGCGTCGCTTCAACTCCATTCGTGAAAATGTTCAAGATGGAGACATAGATATTTGCAAAGTACATACGGACCTGAATGTAGCAGATCCATTGACTAAACCTCTCCCAAGGGAAAAACATGATCAACACCAGAACTCTATGGGCGTTCGATTCATCACAATGTAACTAGATGATTGACTCTAGTGCAAGTGGGAGACTGTTGGAAATATGCCCTAGAGGCAATAATAAAATGGTTATTATTATATTTCTTTGTTCATGATAATAGTATGTTATTCATGCTATAATTGTGTTATCCGGAAATCGTAATACACGTGTGAATACATAGACCACAATGTGTCCCTAGTGAGCCTCTAGTTGACTAGCTCGTTGATCAACAGATAGTCATGGTTTCCTGACTATGGGCATTGGATGTCATTGATAACGGGATCACATCATTAGGAGAATGATGTGATGGACAAGACCCAATCCTAAGCATAGCTCAAAGATCGTGTAGTTCATTTAGCTAGAGCTTTTCCAAATGTCAAGTATCATTTCCTTAGACCATGAGATTGTGCAACTCTCGGATACCGTAGGAGTGCTTTGGGTGTGCCAAACGTCACAACGTAACTGGGTGATTATAAAGGTGCACTACGGGTATCTCCGAAAGTATCTGTTGGTTGGCACGAATCGAGACTGGGATTTGTCACTCCGTATGACGGAGAGGTATCTCTGGGCCCACTCGGTAATGCATCATCATAATGAGCTCAGTGTGACCAAGTGTCTAGTCACGGGATCATGCATTACGGTACGAGTAAAGTGACTTTCCGGTAACAAGATTAAACGTGGTATTGGGATACCGACGATCGAATCTCGGGCATGTAGCGTACCGATTGACAAAGGGAATTGTATACGGGGTTGATTGAATCCTCGACATTGTGGTTCATCCGATGAGATCATCGAGGAGCATGTGGGAGCCAACATGGGTATCTAGATCCCGCTGTTGGTTATTGACCAAAGAGACGTCTCGGTCATGTCTGCATGTCTCCCGAACCCGTAGGGTCTACACACTTAAGGTTCGGTGACACTAGGGTTGTAGAGATATGAGTATGTAGTAAACTGAAAGTTGTTCGGAGTCCCGGATGAGATCCCGGACATCACGAGGAGTTCCGGAATGGTCCGGAGGTAAAGAATTATATATAGGAAGTTAGGTTTCGGCCATCGGGAAAGTTTTGGGGGTCACCGGTATTGTACCGGGACCACCGAAAGGGTCCCGGGGGTCCACCGGGTGGGGCCACCTATCCCGGAGGGCCCGATAGGCTGAAGTGGGAGGGGAACCAGCCCCTGGTGGGCTGGTGCACCCCCCTTGGGCCCCTCCTGCGCCTAGGGTTGGGAAACCCTAGGGGTAGGGGCGCCTCCACCTGGCTTGGGGGCAAGTTTCCCCCTGGCCGCTGCCCTCCCTTGGAGATCCCATCTCCTAGGGCCGGTGCCCCCCCTAGGGGGCCTATATAAAGAGGGGTAAGGGAGGGCAGCCGCACCTATGCTCTTGGCGCCTCCCTCTCCCCTTGCTACACCTCTCCCTCTTGTAGAAGCTTGGCGAAGCCCTGCCGAGATCGCTGCTGCATCCACCACCACGCCATCGTGCTGCTGGATCTTCATCAACCTCTCCTTCCCCCTTGCTGGATCAAGAAGGAGGAGACGTCTTCCTCAACCGTACGTGTGTTGAACGCGGAGGTGTCGTCCGTTTGGCGCTAGGATCTCCGGTGATTTGGGTCACGACGAGTACGACTCCCTCAACCTCGTTCTCTTGAACGCTTCCGCTCGCAATCTACAAGTGTATGTAGATGCACTCCTCTCCTCGTTGCTAGATGAACTCATAGATTGATCTTGCTGAAAGCGTAGAAATTTTTTATTTTCTGCAATGTTCCCCAACAGTCAACATGGTCAACAACTGAGAGGAATAAGGAGATGACTGTACATGGTGAGGATGACAGTAGGGACCCAGCAGCGCGAGAAGTAATTTTGTTTTTACGGGACGGAGAAGGGTATCAACTGGGTTGTGCGGGACACGTGGCCCGTCTAGCCCAGGCTTTTATTTCATATGTTTAGCACATGACCAGCCCAGTTTGTTTTTTTCCTTTCTGAAAAATGGCTAGCCAGCTATTTTGTTTTTCGCAGAATAACCAACATAGGCCTACTTGCTTTTCTACGCCCTGCTGGGCCGGAAATCTTTCAAGACGAGGAGGGATGCATTTTGCCCAGAAAATGGGCTATAAGTAATAAGAAATGGGCTATAAGTAATAATAAACAGGCTATAAGTAATAATAAATGGGCTGTAAAATGAAAAAAATACAACAAACAGGCAATTAGTTCCCAAATAATGTTTTCTTTCGGATTTTGATATTTTAAATTTCATTGTTTTTGTGCGGGTAAAATTTCATTGAATTTAAATTAAGGTATATTTAGATTTAAAATTAATTTGAATCCGGCTAGAAATTTCAGGCTGTATGCTGTTTGGGACAGATTTGGAGGCTGACTTGTGGGTCTACTAGGTTCACGTGTACTTTGGCTTTGTCAACTTAGTCCACAAACGATTCTAGCAGTAGTGACCATTGGATGTTAATCCAACGGCTGTGCTGCTTCTTCAATATCTGATCTTCTTGCTCCAGCCGCCCAAACCAGCTCCGATGGGACTGCCTGCTCCCGCCTCCCGTGGCCGGCTGTGCTTACGCATAGGCCGCACCGCCCCACCCTACTTCATTGCTGGCCAGGCCATTCCTCTACTCACACACACCTCCTGTTATTTTCCGGCGATGGCAGCCGTACCAGTAAACCCTCGTACTCCCCACCGCGTGGGCAACCATTGTCGAGTCTTCCCCAGCTTCGTGTCGTTCCCTTCCTAGGCCTCGCCGTCGTCCACCGCCATGGTGCTCTCAGCGTGGCCTGGTCAACGTGGTCAACGAACGACATCCATCGGTCATGGACTGTACGTGCAAAATAATGATTCCTCCACCTGACAGCTGGGACCCACCGGAAGGGCCTCTGTATTTCGCGAAAAAAATGTTCCCCCGCTGACATGTCGGACCCACCAGCTATATCTTTGCACGCAAGGAAGTGCCTCCTTATTACGCACAAAAAATGAATACCCACCCTGCTAGATGGGACCCACCATAGTGGGAGGATGACTTGTGGGCCAACTAAGTTGACGGGGACGGAGGGCTTTGTCAACTTAGTCAATATGAACGATTCTAGCTCCAGTGACCGTACGATGTCCATCCAACGGCCATAGTGCTTCTTCAACCTCTGGTCTTCTTGCTCCAGCCGCCCAAAGCAGCGCCGCTCGTGCCGCATGCTCCTGCCTCTCGTGGCCGACTGTGATGCCACGAAGGCCTCACCGCCCCCGACTACTCCCACCGCTGGCCCAGGGTATCCCTCTACTCACCCACACCCCCTGTTATTCTGCGGCGACGGCAGCCTCACGCCGCAGTCAAACCAGTGAACCCTCGTACTCCTCTCCGCGCGGGCTACCACTGTTGCGTCTTCCCCGGCTCCGCGTTGTCCCCTTCCTAGGCCTCGCCGTCGTCCAGACCACTGCCCTGGTGCTCTCGGCGCGGCGTGGTCAACGTGGTCAACGACCGACTTCCATCGGAAGAGTGTTGTACGTGGAGAGGCTGACAGCTGGGTCCAGGCGGCCGCAAGGAAGTGCCTCCTTATTACGCGCAAAATAATTATTCCTCCACCTGACAGCAGGGACCCACCGGATGGGCCACCTTATTTCGTGAAAAAAAACGTTTCCCCCCTGACTGCTGGGACCCACCGGACGGGCCAGCGTATTTCGCGAAAAAAACGTTTCCCGCGCTGTCAGCTCGGACCCACCGGAAGTGCCTCCTTATTACGCACAAAAAAATGAATACTCCCCTTGCTAGCTGGGACCCATGATGGTGGGAGGCTGACTTGTGGGACTACTAAGTTGACTGGGACAGGGGCCTTTGTCAACTTTAGTCAGTATGAACGATTCTAGCTCTAGTGACCGATGATGTCCATCCAACGGCCGTAGTGCTTCTTCAACCCCTGGTCTTCTTGCTCCAACCGCCCAAAGCAGCACCGGTCGTGTCGCATGCTCCTGCCTCCCGTGGCCGGCTGTGCTGCCACGGAGGCCTCACCGCCCCCTACTATTCCCACCGCTGGCCAGGCCCTGTGGCGACGGCAGCCTCACATCGCAGCCGAACCAGTGAACCCTCGTACTCCTCTCCGCGCGGGCTTCCACTGTCGCGTCTTCCTCGGATCCCCGTCGTCCCCTTCCTAGGCCTCACCGTCATCCACCGCCCTGGTGCTCTCGGCGCAGCGTGGTCAACATGGTCAAGGAACGACTTCCATCAGACGTGGACTGTACGTGGAGAGGCTGACAGCTGGGTCCACAGCCGCAGCAAGGAAGTGCCTCCTTATTACGCGGAAAATAATGATTCCTCCACCTGACAGCTGGGACCCACCGGACGGGCCACTTTATTTTGCAAAAAAACGTTTCCCCCTGACTGCTGGGACCCACCAGCTACATCTTCGCACGCAAGGAAGTGCGTCCGAGCAAAAAAACAAAACGATTCGCCCCCCTGACTGCTGGGACCCACCAGCGACACCTTCGCACGCAAGGAAGTGCGTCCGGGCAAAAAAAAGATTCGCCCCCCTGACTGTTGGGACCCACCAGCTACATCTTTGCACACAAGGAAGTGCGTCCGGGCAAAAAAAAACAAAACGATTCGCCCCCCTGACTGCTGGGACCCACCAGCTACATCTTCGCACGCAAGGAAGTGTCTGACAGTCGGGACCCACCTGGTCGAAGCATACGTAGCATTGTCATTCTGGTCGCGAACGTGTACGTACATATATACTGGTGGATGTAGAGGCGCGCACGTGTCGTAGTAGAGGCGTGCACGTAGGATGT
Organism: Triticum aestivum; assembly: GCF_018294505.1. Taxonomy (NCBI): domain Eukaryota; kingdom Viridiplantae; phylum Streptophyta; class Magnoliopsida; order Poales; family Poaceae; genus Triticum; species Triticum aestivum. The sequence continues at coordinate 443,084,023 of NC_057804.1, read as the reverse complement.
ACACGTACGTACAGTGGCGAGGGTACAAGAAAGAAAATACGGCCACGTACGTACATACGGGCAGGGTCTCTAACGCCTATCGTGCATACGTACATGGCTGGGTCGAAACGGAGAAACAACGTCGTCGTCGTGTTCATGGGGAGCCAACCGGCTGGGTTGGAACGGAATGCATGGTCGTGTTCATCGGGAGGGCTTGGACGGAACAGGCGATGGAAACGAGGCCTGGCGTACCACACAACGGAGGAAACGGCCTTGTGTTCGACTAGCCACATTCGAAACGGGGTCCTATTGATCGGAAGGGGCCTGGCGTACCGCAAAACGGAGGAAACGGACCTCCTACGGTCGAAACGGGGGTCATGTTGATCGGGAGGGGTGTGGCGTACCGCAAAACGGACGAAACGGACCTCCTACGGTCGAAACGGGGGTCATGTTGATCGGGAGGGGTGTGGCGTACCGCAAAACGGACAAAACGGACCTCCTACGGTCAAAACGGGGGTCCTGTTCATCGGGAGGGGTGTGGCGTACCGCAAAACGGGACTCCACAGGATACTGTTCATCTCCACTGTCGACCTCCTCCAGCCTCCACGGGCTACCGTCGACCTCCTCCAGCCTTCACGGGCTCCTGTTCATCCAGCCTCCACTGCGCGCTACTCCACCGGCTTCTTTTCAACCACCCCTCCACGGGCACCCCTCCACCGTCTACTGTTCATCCAGCCCTCCACACCATGGGGTCCTGTTCAACCACCCCTCCATGGCCACCCCTCCACCGTCTACTGTTCATCCAGCCCTCCACACCACGGGTTCCTGTTCATCCAGAGGCAACGCCACCGCTCACTGTTCATCCAAACCCCCCCGCAACACTCACTGTTCATCCAATCAATCGGCTTCAGTTAGCAACAGTAGCGAAGGAATCGCTCCATCGGGTTCAGTTAACAGCCATCGATCGATCGCTCGGGTTCAGTAACGCGTAGCCTGCAGTGCAATCGCTCGGGTTCAATTAGAGCCCAACGCCTCGCTCGGCTTTAGTTAGAGCCAACGCCTCGCACACACGCGCGTACGTACGAGAGAAACGCGCATCGCTCCGCCCCCGACCTCCCACCGTAACCGGCAACTCCCCGAAATTTTCCTCCCCCTCGCTTCTACCACGGTTTTTTCCGTCATGGACGGCCCAAAGAATGTCATGCAGCTGCGTCTCCGGCCCGCCCAGGACGAAAAGCCCATTTTCTGTCATGATTTTTTGTCATAGAAGTAGGAGCCCACCACATCTATGATGATACCGGGTTTTGTCACAATTATCATCATAGATGTGTCATATGTATGACAGAAAAAATTCGTTCGGCCCAAAATGTCACGGATGTGTCTTTTTCTGTAGTGATGGTACTCGTTGTTTCAGACCAGCCGTGGAATGTTCTTGTTGGTGGTAGGGGAGTATAAACTTTACCATTCTGTTTGGGAACCGCCTATAATATTATTTGTTTGTTATGTTGACAATGAAAGCATGCCGCTTAAAAGATTATTTATCTCTGTTTCAAAAACTCAAGCTCTGGCCCCTCTGCAAATCCCTGCTTCCCTCTGGAAAGGGCCTATCTATTTTACTTTTATGTTGAGTCATCATCCTCTTATAAAAAGCACTAGTTAGAGAGCACCACTGTCATTCGTATGCATTGTTATTAATTGATATTGAGTATGACTGTAACTGGATCTCTTTTTCCATGAACTACAATGTCTAGTCGGTCCTTGATCTTCATGGGTGCTCTGCATTTATGTTTTGCGGTCTCAGAAAGGGCTAGCGAGATACCATCTTGTTATATCATATCATGACTGTTTTGATAAAGTGTTGTCATCTGAGATTTATTATTATTACTCGCTAGTTGATCATGCCAGACTGTGACTGGATCTCTTTTGTCATGAATTACAATGTCTAGTCGGTCCTTGATCTTCATGGGTGCTCTGCATTTATGTTTTGTGGTCTCAGAAATGGCTAGTGAGATACCATCTTGTTATATCATATCATGACTGTTTTGATAAAGTGTTGTCATCCGAGATTTATTATTATTACTCGCTAGTTGATCATGCCATTGATATGAGTAAATGTGAGACCTAAGTGTTATTGTGAATATGGTTAGTTCATAATCTTTACTGAAAAATTGAATGATGGCTTTACATATTTGTAACAATAAGATCAAACAGAGTTTGTAAAAAAATTTCTTTATCACTTTCAGTTTATCAACTGAATTGCTTGAGGACAAGAAATGGGTTAAGCCTTGGGGAGTTGATACGTTTCCATCGTATCTACTTTTCCAAACTCTTTTACCCTTGTTTTGGACTCTAATTTGCATGATTTGAATGGAACTAACCCGGACTGGCGTTGTTTTCAGCAGAATTGCCATGGTGTTAATTTTGTGCAGAAATAAAAGTTCTCGGAATGACCTAAAACTTCACGGAGATCATTTTTCGAATAAATAAAAAATATTGGCGAAAGAATCAACCGAAGGGGACCCACACCCTGTCCATAAGGGTGGAGGGCGTGCCCTCTGGTCTTGTGGGCCCCTGGACCTCCACCGACCTCAGCTCCAACTCAATATATTCACGTTCGGGAGAAAAATATAGAGAGAAGAATTCATCGCATTTTACGATACGGAGCCGCCGCTACCTCCTATTCTTCCTCGGGAGGGCAGATCTGGAGTCCGTTCGAGGCTCCGGAGAGGGGAAATCGTCATCGTCGTCATCATCAACCATCCTCCATCACCAATTTCTTGATGCTCACAGCCGTGTGTGAGTAATCCCATCGTAGGCTTGTTGGACACTGACGGGTTGGATGAGATTTACCATGTAATCGAGTTAGTTTTGTTAGGGTTTGATCCCTAGTATCCACTATGTTCTAAGATTGATGTTGTTATGCTATGATTAATGCTTGTCACTAGGGCCCGAGTGTCATGATTTCAGATCCGAACCTATTATGTTTTCATGAATATATGTGATTTCTTGATCCTATCTTGCAAGTTATAGTCACCTACTACGTGTTATGATCCGACAACCCTGGAGTGACAATAGTTAGGACACCTCTCGGTGATGACCGTAGTTTGAGGAGTTCATGTATTCACTAAGTGTTAATGCTTTGGTCTGGTACTCTATTAAAAGGAGGCCTTAATATCCCTTAGTTTCCAATAGGACCCTGCTGCCACAGGAGGGTAGGACAAGATGTCATGCAAATTATGTTCCATAAGCAAGTATGACTATATTCGAAATACATGTCTACGTTATATTGATGAATTGGAGCTAATTCTGTGCCACCCTGATATGTCTCCAACGTATCTATAATTTTTTATTGTTCCATGCTATTATATTATCATTCTTGGATGTTTTACAATCATTTTATAGTCATTTTATATCATTTTTGGTGCTAACCTATTGACATAGTGCCCAGTGCCAGTTGTTGTTTTCTACATGTTTTTTAAATCGCAGGAAATCAGTACCAAACGGAGTGCAAACGCGTGAAACTTTTTGTGGATTTTTTTGGGCCAGAATACATCTAGTGGGCCAGGAACGCACCTGAGGGGAGCTCTGAGGGGAGCACAGCCAACTAGGGCGCGCCTGGGGGCCCAGGTGCGCCCCGATGAGTTGTGCCCTCCTTGATGGCCTCCCGCACCATCTCTTTGCTCTATAAATACCCCAATATTCCAGAAACCCTAGGAGTGCCGATGAAAATCAATTCCAACCACCGCAGAGTCTAGAAACACCAGATCCAATCTAGACACCATCACGGAGGGGTGCATCATGTCCATTGGTGCCTCTCCGATGATGCGTGAGTAGTTCTTTGTAGACCTACGGGTCCGTAGTTAGTATCTAGATGGCTTCCTCTCTCTCTCTCTCTCTTGATTATCAATACAATGGTCCCTTGGAGATCCATATGATGTAAGCTTTTTTGTGGTGTGTCTGTTGGGATTCGATGAACTTTGAGTTTATGATCCTATCTATGTTTTTATCCATGAAAGTTATTTGAGTCTTCTTTGATCTCTCATATGCATGATTGATTATAGCCTAATATTTCTTCTCCGATATTTGGGTTTTGTTTGGCCAACTTGATCTATTTATCTTGCAATGGGAAGAGGTGCTTTGTGATGGGTTCGATCTTACGGTGCTTGATCCCAGTGATAGAAAGGGAAACGACACGTATGTATATTTGCTATTAAGGATAACAAGATGGGGTCTATTTCTACATAAATAGATCTTGTCTACATCATGTCATCGTTCTTACTGCATTACTGCATTTTTCCATGAACTTAATACACTAGATGCATGCTGGATAGCGGTCGATGTGTGGAATAATAGTAGTAGATGCAGGCAGGAGTCGGTCTACACATCTTGGACGTGAAGCCTATATAATTATCATTGCCTAGATATCGTCATGATTATTTGAAGTTCTATCAATTGCCCAATAGTAATTGTTTTCCCATTGTTTGCTATTTTTCTCGAGAGAAGCCACTAGTGAAACCTACGGCCCTTAGGTCTCTTTTCATCACACTTGCCTTTGCGATCTATTTTCCTTTGCATTTATTTCCAGATCTATTAAACCAGAAATACAAAAATACCTTGCTACAATTTACTTGTTTTGCGATCTATTTATCATATCTACCACTTTTATCTCACGTTATTTTGCCTATCTTGAGGCACCGTACCCGAAAGGGATTGACAACCCCTTCAATACGTCGGGTTGCGAGTATTTGTTATTAGTGTGCAGGTGTTGTTTATGTGGTGTGAGGAGGTTCTCCTACTGGTTCGATAACCTTGGTCTCATCACTGGGGGAAATACCTACCGTCGCTATACTACATCATCCCTTCCTCTTTGGGGAAATACCGACGTAGTTCTAGCAGACATCAAAAGGAATTTCTCGCGCCGTTGCCGAGGAGGATCTTCAACATCAACCAGGTTCCTAATCACAAATCTCATCTCCTTGCAATTTACATTATTCGCCATTCGCCTCTCGTTTTCCTCTCCCCCACTTCACAAAAATTTGTCGTTTTATTCACCCTCTTCTCTGTTCGCCGTTTTCTCGTCAGATCTATTTTTGAGTGCAATCTTGTTGTGAAGTCATCATGACTCAAGAGAACACCAAGTTGTGTGATTTCTCAGATACCAACAACAATGATTTTGTTAGCACTCTGATTGCTCCTCCCGCCACTAGTGCGGAGTCTTCTGATATTAATACTGCTTTGTTGAATCTTGTTATGAAAGATCAATTTGCCGATACTCCTAATGAGGATGTCGCGTCCCATCTTAACACATTCGTGGAATTATGTGATATGCAAAAGAAAAAAGATGTGGACAATGATGTTGTGAAGTTGAAATTATTTTCGTTTTCTTTGTGAGATCCTGCAAAAAAATTGGTTTTCTTCTTTGCCTTGCAATAGTATCGATTCTTGGAACAAGTGCAAGGATGCTGTTATTACTAAGTATTTTCCGCCCGCAAAATTATTTCCCTTAGAACCCAGATCATGAATTTCAAGCAACTTGAACATGAGCATGTTGCACAATCTTGGAAAGGATGAAATTGATGCTAAGGAATTTCCCAACTCACAGGTTAAATCTTTGGATGATCATACAATTTTTTTTATGCGGGATTGAATTTTGTTTCTCGTAATCTTTTAGATTCCACCGCGGGGGGTACTTTTATGGAAATTACTTTGGGTGAAGATACTAAATTGCTAGAAAATATTATGGCAAATTACTCACAATGGCATACCAAAAGAGCTCCTACTAGTAAAAAAATCAATTCGGTAGAAGAAATAAATTCTTTGAGTGAAAAAGTTGATGCTCTTATGAAGTTGGTTGCTAATAAAAGTGCTCCTGTTGATTTTAATGATGTGCCTTTATCTACTTTGATTGAGCAAAATAGTGATGCCATGGAAACTATGTTCAAATACGAATCCAACTATATAATCTTTGGCGACATGCATTCGTATTTTATTAGTTAAATCCTACTTATAAACTAGGATGGGGGTATAGTAGGTAATTAAATCGCAAACATTTTTTTATTAACCGTATGTGTACGTGGCCTTTTGTCCTCCTCTCGCCCGTCTTGTCACCCTGCTGTCGTAGTAGGCTTACAGTGCAAGCTTGTGCAGCGCGCACGGGCATTCTTTTGGCCAAATGGTGGCGCCAATGAATCATCGATGAGCCCATTCCCGCGCAACCTCGTAGGTTCCTGCGCAAGCTTCCCACCTGACTCGGTGAAATCCCCCAAAATCCCAATGCTTACCGGCCTGCTATATAAACCCTCACGGCCGGCGAGTCATGCGTCGCATTTTCCCCTCCCTCCATGTAGCTTATCTCGTCTGCTTCTCCCACAATCGCCAATGGCACCGGTCCATCGTGGTTGCTCAGCCACTCCGCCGTCATTAGATGACAGCTCCAGCTGGGAGGCTACACTCCGGCGGCGGTGCAGTCCCCGGTGTAGTGTAGTGTGTGTGGCATCCCTGTTGGGTGTGCGCGGAACACCCACCACATGCTCAGCCGCCACTGCCCGTCGGCAGCTGTTGCCGCCACACCACCATCAAAAGCCAGGGTCATCGCCCACTTCGCCGCCGCGGCCCGAAAGCGGGAGGTGGCCATTGTAGCCACCACCCCACTGCCAGCCACCATGGCCATCACCCGCTCCGCCACCGCGGCCCGAAGGCGGGAGGTGGTTATCGTGACCGCCACCCCATCATCAGCCGTTATGGCCGCCAACCCATCGTTCACCGTCGGGGTCATCACCCACTCCGCCACCATCACCCGAAGGTGGGAGGCGGAGGTGGATGCCCGCACGTCCATCAGCGACCTTGCGCGCTACACCGAGTTCCTGCGGGAGGAGGAGGAGCGCCTCATCGAGCATGCAAAGAGCCTTACCGCTGCCGTGGCCGCGACACACGGCACCTCAGAGGTGAGGAATTAGGAGATCTATGAGGAGAACCACCGCTTCGAGAGGGGTCGTCTGGAGCGGCAGAGGGCGTTCAAGGTGAGCATCGCTGAAGGTGCAACAGCGGCAGGCACCGTATTGCAGTTGTCTAGCTCGTCAGTAGGTTCATCCTCCTCTGCCTCTTATTGAGCACGCTCAGCAGAGGAGAGGCTGCTGGAAGTAGTACAAAGCCCATCCATAGTAGTAGTACTTAGGTGCTATTTTGTTCAGTTCATCTGACTATAAATGTGGTGGAACTGTACAACGTACTTAAAATTAGCTAGTATATAAAGTAGAACTAGCTATTTCAGTACGTGGTTGGCAACAATTGGGGAAAATTTTGGTCTTCAGTTATTGAGTTGAACTGTTTGTATAAATAACGAGTGTTTAATCTATGAATGAAATCTATGCTTAATTACTAAATTTTAGTTGCAAAAAATAGATATTTCTAGTGATTTTTAGCTGCATATTTTGACAAATCACAGTGCTACAAGGTTGACAAATGGCAGTGTTACTAGATCAGCAAATGTCAATCTTTCCAGTTTGACAAATGGCAACATATCCAATATGACAGATGCAAATCTTACCAAATTGTTTGTAAGTGGTTGCACACGCCATCCAAAACAATCGTTTGCATTGAAGAGATGCACAAATCCTGCTCTCACTTTGCATATAGGTGTTCTATCTAAAACGTTTGCAATCAAGAGCTGCACAAATCCTGCTCGGCCCATTTTCCCTTGGCTTCCTGGGGAAGCTGTCGGTTTGCGTACGAGTGTTCTAACTAAAATGTTTGCGATGAGTGTTTTATATTTCAAAACCATTGATTTTTTTTCAAAAGAAAATTGTTTGATAAGTTTGTACATTAAGAGAGAGAAATGCAAGTTCACTCAAACCATATATTTCATTCAGTCACACTGCGAATTTATATTCATATGATCAAGATACAGTATTAAACCCAAGAAAAAAACTATTTCCCGCGGCGGCGGAGGCGGCGTGCCGTGCCGTCCTTGTCGTTGTTGTCCTCCGGGACGCCATTGTTGAAGTCTTCAAGGAAGCATAAAATGTTCTTCACTTGTAAATCAAACATCATGCCGTCGCGTGATCAACGGGCGGGGCACGGGAGGACAACAGCTAGCGGCGTTGATAGGTAGCGGTTGACAGCAGCGTCCCATGTCGCTGAGGGGGGGGGGGGCGCACGAGCACGGACGCGGCGGGTGCAGCCAAACGCATGGGGACCGGCGCCGCGGTGGGTGGAGGGGCGTGCATGGGCATGGGCACGGGCGCTGGCGCTGGCATGTACACGAGCTCGCGGGGGTCAGCAGAGACCTCGCTAACGCCCGCGGCTTCTAGCTCTGCGATAGTGCTCGGTGACTAGACCGTCAATGCTACCGGGATGGTTGCTGGCGCAGGCGCGGGGATGGGAGCTGGGACGGGAGTGGGGGCAGCAACCGCGGTGGCCAGCTTGTTCTGGGCCATGTCCATGAGGCCCCATTCCTCCTTATTTTCTATCTCCTCTGGCTCAGAGTCGACTTCACCAAACTTAAAGACTAGTGGCAGATGATCCTTCTGCGCCATGGCGTTGGTGGAGGTCTATGGGAGGGAGGGGAATGGGAGGCGAAAAGTAAGGCCGCCCGTATTAAGCAGCGGCACGGGCACCATTAATGGAGAGGAAGGCGAATGGCCATAGAAGTCAAAGGGCTTGCTTCCCAGTGAGATTGTGCAGGGTACAGCTTGCACGCTTCCCGGTGAGCCTGCACATTGGAGGACAGCTTGCACGCCTCTCGGTCAGCTTGCACACCAGACTGTGCTCACACGCCTCCCGTTCAGTCAAGCAGTTGTCCGCACGGCACCTCCTATAGCCATTAAAACCAAGACACATGGTGTCACGTGAATGGTTAACATAACACACACGATTTGAATTATACAAACGTTTGCGATATTAGAGTGGCAACTATTTGTTTCAAAATGCCTTTGTTGGTTGCTATTCGAGTGCTTCTTCTCTCAAAATGGACATGAAAAATACCACAGCATGTCGGGTGCCATTCCATGATAGCATGCCAAGTTTCATGAATTTCAGACGAGTTTTGGATTTGCTAGAATTTAAAAACAAAGTATCTCAATGTTTTGCCAGCAATCAACAGTGCCCTGGTGTTTAAAATTCATTCCCATTTCTTGCATGGGACCCAATCATGCACCCAAGGACAAAGATTTGATTTTTTTAACCAATTTATATGCACCGGAGCATGTGCATGTAGTTCAAATTTGAATTATGCACATAAAATGCCTAGAAAAAAACTAGTTAATGTATAAAAATGTCCAAACGAACCCCGAAAAATTCCAAAATTTAACACAACACTCCTGTTGTTCTATGTTGACAATAGAAATTTTTTGAAAGCAATAAGAGGCAGCGGATATCATTTCGTCCCCAAAGGTGGGGTGTTCCCTACCGAAACCATTAGGCTTGTTGTGAGAAGATCTCGTTTGTGAGAAGCTTATACCCAAACCTGCCCCAAATGGGACAAAAAATTACCACGACATGTTGATGCCGCTCCATGGTAGCATGCCAAGTTTCATGAATTCCAGACGAGTTTTGATTTACTAGAATTTAAAACCAGGAATCTCAATGTTTGCGGCCGAGTGACGGTGGCAGGGTGTTTGACATTCATTCCCATTTCTTGCATGGGACCTAAGCATGCAACCAAGGACACATATTTGAATTTTCAACCAATTTATATGCATTAGAGCATGTGCATGTAGTTAAAATTTGAAGTATGCACATAAATGCATTGAAAACTCAATTAATGCATAAAAATGTCCAAACGAACCTCGAAAAATCCCAAAAATTGACACAACACTCCTGTTGTTCTATGTTGACACTAGAAACTTTTTGAAAGCAATAAGAGGCAGCGGATATCGTTTCGTGCCCAAAGGTGGGACGTTCCCTACCGAAACCATCAAGCTTGTTGTGAGAAGTTGTGGTTTGTGAGAAGCATATCCCCAAACCTGCCCGAAATGGGACAAAACATTTACATGTCATGTTGATGCCGCTCCATGATAGCGTGCCAAGTTTCATGAATTTCAGACGAGTTTTGGATTTACTAGAAATTTAAAACCAGGAATCTCAATGTTTGCCGCGAGTGACGGTGGTACGGTGTTTGACATTCATTCCCATTTCTTGCATGGGACCTAAGCATGCAACCAAGTACATATATTTAAATTTTCAACCAATTTATATGCATTAGAGCATGTGCACGTAGTTCAAATTTGAATTATGCACATAAATGCATTGGAAACTCAATTAATGCATAAAAATGTCCAAACAAACCCCAGAAAATCCCAAAAATTGACACAACACTCCTGTTGTTCTATGTTGATACGAGAAATTTTTTGAAAGCACTAAGAGGCAATGGATATTGTTTCGTCCCCAAAGGTGGGACGTTCCCTACCGAAACCATCAGGCTTATTGTGAGAAGCTATGGTTTGTGAGAAGCATATCCCCAAACCTGCCCCAAATGGGACAAAAAAATTACCACAACATGTTGATGCCGCTCCATGATAGCATGCCAAGTTTCACGAATTTCAGATGATTTTGGATTTACTAGAATTTAAAAACCAGTTATCTCAATGTTTGCAGCCGAGTGACGGTGGCAGGGTGTTTGACATTCATTCTCATTTCTTGCATGAGACCTAAGCATGCAACCAAGGGCACAGATTTGAATTTTCAACTAATTTATATGCATTAGAGCATGTGCATGTAGTTCAATTTTGAATTATGAGCATGAATGCATAGAAAACCCAGTTAATGTATAAAAATGTCCAAGCAAACCCCAAAAAATCCCAAAAATTGACACAACACTCGTGTTGTTCTATGTTGACACAAGAAACATTTTGAAAGTAAGAAGAGACAACATATATCGTTTCATCCCCAAGGTGGCACGTACCCTACCGAAACCATTAAGCTTGTTGTGAGAGAAGCTCTGGTTTGCGAGAAGCTTATACCCACACCTGCCCCAAACGGGACAATATTTGTACCGCGGCATGTCGCTGCCGTTCCATGATATCATGTCAAGTTTCATGAATTTCAAATGAGTTTCGATTTACTAGATTTTTAAAAGCATGTATCTCAATGTTAGCGGCCAAGCGATAGTGTCAAGGTGTTTGACATTCATTCTCATTTCTTGCATGTGACCCAAGCTTGAAACCAAGGACAAACATTTGACTTTGCAACCCGTTTTTATGGACTGGAGCATGTGCTTTAATTTTGAATTGTGCACCTGAAATGGCTAGAAAACCAATTTAATGTATAAAATTTCCAAAGAACCTGAATAATTCCAATTTTTTACGGCACACATATAGTTACATGTTCACTGCAGATAAAAGGTCTAGCAATTCAAACACCATCCATTGCCAATGTGACCCCATTATGTAATTCAAATCAAGATGAAAAATCAAGTAGATCCCAAACAGTTTATTATCACCAACCGTGTGAGATGCAGTACAAAATATCCTGGAGCACCGTCGGTGTATAGTATGCCTATGGCTTACGCGAGAAGGTGCGTCGGCTACAGTCCACATCTGGCATGTCAAGCACACTAGCTCGCTCCCCAAATATCATTTCACTTTTCAATCGTCGCCGGTAAAAATGGGGACGTGGACCCGTGTCGTGTGGGCAACTTCAGTGGCCCACTACGGCAAGAGCGCGGCCGCAGCTGCTATGCGCGTGCTAACAAGGTGCGTGAGCACGGACGCAATCTGCGACCGAGCGACCAAGGCCACCCAAATGGCGGCTATTGCTTCTCAGGTGGCGGCAACAACATCTGCCTCGGGGATAGCAACCGGCGAGAGCGGCACAGCAGCTGTCCGTTCCACAGCGGCGGCCTTAGCCCTGATGGAGGCCACCAATGACCATGTAGAGGCCACCCACACCCATCTCATGGCGGTCACCGCACAAAACAAACGAAGCTTCTTCGACAACGGTCGGCAACCCACGACCAAAGAGTTGGCAATCACCGAGAGCGTTCGAGCAGCCGTCCATTCCTCCGCCGCATACCTTGCGACGACGGAGCCCGTCCAAGCCGAGATGGCGGACGCGGATGGCGAGATGCTTGCCAAGTATGGTGCGATGGATGCCATGGAGCCCCTTCCCCAGGAGGCCGTCAGGCGCGAGCTGGACATGGAGGAGGCGGTGGAGATCGACGAGCACCATCCGCAGTAGTACTCTTTGTTTTGTTTAATTAAGAGTGTTGGTCTTTAATTTGTTAGCATAATGTTTAGGCTAGCTAGCTCTGTTTAATTGCTGAACTTGCTCGATTAAGAAGTGTGGGTGTGCTGTAGTCTCCTTTGTGTACCCAAATTATGCAATGACGTGGAAGACCACTGTAACCAGGGAAATTGGAACCAAAATTTTTGACGTTCAAACTCATCACACATGGGTTAAGCTATCTGAATCATTTGTGATGTTCACATATTGTACACAACTCTGAATAAGGGACCGTGTCTGATGACACTTTGCACGCCAATTTTTCGCTGAACCAATTCAAAATTTTCGGCTTCCGCGGAAATATCTTCCTCCCCTCCCCCTCCCCCTCCCCCTTACCAAAAGCCAAATTTCCCCTATTTGCGCCTTCCTTTCCAAGTTGAAACCTTCACTCCTTGCTTATAATGTCGCCCCCTTGCCGGCGACCCTCCTTCACGCTGCTCGGCCTCGTCTATCCAGGAAGGTAATCTACACTAGACCTCCATCCTCCTCCTCCTTCCACATCCCACATGCCCCGACCGTCGGCGCGACACCTTCCACCCAAATCACCTACCCCTCCACCAAATAAGCGTCGCCTTAAGCCATGGTTGTCACGCCCAATATGCGATACTATCCTAAAGAGACTTGAAGGTCCCACCAAGGATAGAACCGCATATTGAAACGCTTTTCCAAGGTGGATATCATTACATCAACATTACATAATAGATTGGGATACATAAAAAAGGCATACAATGCCACACGAATACGACATCACAATACATAAGAGCAACATCCGACTACGGATGAAACACAAACAGAAACTCGAACGACATCCACCCTTCTAGCCCAGGCTGCCGACCTGGAACCTATTCCCTGATCAAAGAAGCAGAAGAAGAACTCAACGCAAGCAAGCATCGCCCTCGCGTCATGATCATCGCATAACATGTACCTGCAACTGTTGTTGTAGTAATCTGTGAGCCACGAGGACTCAGCAATCCCATTACCATGGGTATCAAGACTAGCAAAGCTTAATGGGAAAGGAAGGGGTAAAATGGTGAGGTTGCAGCAGTGACTAAGCATGATATGGTGGCTAACATACGCAAATAAGAGCGAGAAGAGAGCAAGCGGAACGGTCGTGAAGCTAGCAATGATCAAGAAGTGATCCTGAACTCCTACTTATGTCAAACATAACCCAAAAACCGTGTTCACTTCCCGGACTCCGCCGAAAAGAGACCATCACGACTACACACGCGGTTGATGCGTTTTAATTCGTATCTGGTGTCAAGTTATCTACAACCGGACATTAACAAATTCCCATCTGCCTATAACCGCAGGCATGGCTTTCGAAAGATTATACCCTGCAGGGGTGTCCCAACTTAGCCCATGATAAGCTCTCGCGATCAACGAAGGATATACCTTCTCCTAGGAAGACCCGATCAGACTCGGAATCCCGATTTACAAGACATTTCGACAATGGTAAAACAAGACCAGCAAGACCGCCCGATGCTCCAACAATCCCGATAGGAGCTGCACATATCTCGTTCTCAGGGCAACACCGGATGAGCAATCCGTACAACTAAAACCAGACCTCAAGTTTCCTTGAGGGGGCGCTGCAAAGGGCTCTAGTTCGGACCAACACTTCGACAAGCACTGGCCCCGGGGGGCTGTAATAAAGATGACCCTTGGGTTAATTACTCCCAAGGGAAATATAGGTGGTGGTGAGGCAAATGGTAAAACCAATGTTGGGCCTTGCTGGAGGAGTTTTATTCAAAGCGAACTGTCAAGGGGGTCCCATAAATCACCCAACCGCGTTAGGAACGCAAAATCCGGGAACATAACACCGGTATGACGGAAACTAGGGCCGCAAGAGTGGAACAAAACACCAGGCATAAGGCCGATCCTTCCACCCTTTACCAAATATATAGATGCAATAATTAAATAAGAGATATTGTGATATCCCAACATAATCCTGTCCACCATGGAGCAATCTTCAACTTCACCTGCAACTAACAACGCTATAAGAGGGGCTGAGCAAAGCGGTAACATAGCCAAGCAATGGTTTGCTAGGAAGGGTGTCAAAGGTTAGAGGTTCATGGCAATTTGGGACGCTTGATGAGCAAAAGATAGGTAACGCAGCATAGCGATAGAACGAAGCAACTAGCATAGCAATGATAGTAGTGAGATCCAGGGTAGCGGTCATCTTGCATGAAATCCTGCAAGGAAGAAGAACGAGTCCATGAAGAAGACGAACGGATGAAGCCGAACCAAGCATAGACGAACGAATCCTCATGATCGCAACGAAACGGGAACTATCGAGAAGAAGCACACAACATGGTAAACACACCACACAAGAACAAGGCATGATGCATAACAAGCATGATGCAAGACAATACTACATGAAGCTACTCATGGCAAAAGATGATGCAAACAAGAGCAACACATCAAGGCAAGTTTAAATGAGGCCGGGAACAACATATAACAATTCCGGTAAGTCCTCATATGCAAATTTCGAAATTGGTCCAGATCTGAATAAACCTTATGTTCAAGTTGTTAAACAGCAAGTTAAGATGCACCATGATGATCTACACGAGATTCTAGTCAAGTTACATATAAAGTTCATTTAGTTCGGAGCTACGGCCTAGAAGATATAAGCAAAACAAGTTAAACATGGCATTGATGCAAAATGCATACAAACATCAAGCAAACACCTCAAAACAAGGATGAAACATGATAATATGAAGCTACATGCAAAATCAAGCAAGTTTCATATAGAGCACACTCAAAACAGAGCAACGGTTCAACACATACACTCTATACAAGTTATAGCAACAATCTGTCCAAAACAGCAACTAGGCATATTACAAGCATCAAAACAACATGCTACAGGACCTCAACAAGAAAACACAAGGCATGGACATGATGTATAGGTAAATCATGACAAAACATGAACACTGAGCTATCTCCAGAAATCACTAGAACATGCTCAAACACACATGGCAAGATTGCAAATAATAACAGTTCAGACTTTGCAGAAAATAACATCAGGTTGCAATGTTTAGAGCTATCAAACAACATGTTACAGGAACTTATCATGGCAAACAAAGGCATGGCATGAAACTACTAATTGCATAGAACAAAAGTCCCTTACTGACCATGAGCCAAAAAGGATCAGAAAATATGATGGCACCCATGTAAACATGGCAAGTTATATGACAGATTCATACATGGCAGAAACAACGATAAGTAGGCATGTAGATGAGCTTGTGCAACTCACTACAGAGCAAAACATGGCATGACAGGGCAACCAACAGTAAGAAGACATGATTATGAAGCTAAGCATGGCAAGAGAAAGTTCATAGGGTGCATGGAACACTAGCAACAATCATGGAAACAACTGAACTTAATGTTAAGAGGCTGACAGCAACATTATTTAGCAACTTTGGAGCAAGATTACGACAAGCTACAGCAGGCTATAAATGCAACCAGGGGCATGGATGGATAGAGCATGACATGTATAACAAAACACCCTTAGTGAACATCTCCATATTATGCATAGAATAACTTGTAGCAGCAGGTTTACATAGCATCACGAAATAACAGATTCAGCCTAGCAAAACAGTAACAGCAAGTACCCTACTTAACAAGCTCGATTCACTCACCACAAGTCATTTCATGACAAGATAAGCATAGCATTAGCAAAAAGACATGTTTATGAAACAAACCAAGGCAAGAACAAGTTCATAGCATGCAAGGATCAACTACAACAACCTTGGCAAAATTGAATAACATGTAAACAATCTGCCAGGAAACATTTTGTAGCAAAAGTAGAGCAAGAAAATGACATGCTAGACTACTCCATAATTGCAAAAATGGGCATGAATGGATATAGCATAACCATATGTTCAAAACATCCTTATTGTTGTAACTCAAAATATGCATGGATCTCTCTGTAGCATCAAGTTTACATGGCATCAAAATAACAGCAGAACAGGGACTAAAATCAGCAACATTACGAAGCCTAGTTTGCATGCTTGTGCTAGTCACCACATTGATCACAAAAATACATGGTAAGCACCTCTGTAAAGAAAATATGGCATAGATCAAAACACATGTAGGCATCAACCTCATAGGATGCACACATCAATCATGGCAAAAATGACAAATGAGCAAGTTCTGTTAACAGACAGCAGACAACATCATATAGCACTCTTGCAACGACGATTAAGGAATCAAGATGGACTCAAATGAACATGATGCAATGGAATGAAATGAAGTACTCGTTGAGGCGAACAATTTGACATATTACATGCACAAAACGGAGCTACGGATGCAGAGATATGATGCAATGAACATGACATGATAATATGCAACAATTCGGGGACAGTAAAAAAACACCTCGGGCAAAGTGGACGGGATGATCCCGGGACGAGCGGAACCGGGACGGGGCGCGCGGGCGTTTGGATGGCCGGGCGGGTGGATCTCATCCCGATCTGGAGGACCTCACCGGAGTTGGCCGGGGAGGTGGCCGGAGACGGTCACCGGCGGCGAGGAAGAGGCCGGAGCGCGAGGGGGAGGAGGCCGGAGGCGAGGGGCTCCGGACGGCAAGCTCCGGGCAGCGGGAGGCGCCGGGGCCGCGGCGGCGAACGGCGGGGCGGCGTCCGGCGAGAGGAGACGGCGAGCGGGGCGGCCGGAGGCCGGCGAGGCCGGTGCTCGCGGGTCGAGGAGGCAGTGGCGGCTCCCGAGCGCGGGAAGGCGTGCGGAGACAGGCGCCTCGGGGTGCTGGTGGCGGAGACCGGGCGCCGGCGGCGGAGGAGCACGGCGGGGGCTGCGCGGCGAGGCCGGCGGCGAAGGCCAACGGCGGAGTGGGCGGCGGGGCGCACGGGCCGGGCGGCGGCGGATGGGCCAGGCGGCGGCGGCGCGAGGGCCCGTGCGAGCCCGCGATGGGCTCCGCGGGCCGGCGGTGAGGCCACGTGGCCAGATCTGATTGGACGGGGGAGCGGGGCGGACACGTCCGGTCGCCGGGCGGACATGTCTGGCGGCACGGAAGGGATGGTTCTAGGGTTTCGGGGGGATTTGATCCGCGAATTTCGGGGGAGGGGGCTATTTATAGATTCTGGGAGCTAGGAGAGTCCAAATGAGGAGCGGTTTTCGCCCACACGATCGTGATCGAACGACCGAGAGCATGGAGGGGGTAGGATGGGTTTTGGGCCACTTTGGAGGGGTGTTGGTCTGCAAAGAGAAAGGGGGGTCTCGGGCTACGCGGTTAACCGTTGGAGTATCAAACAACCTCCAAATGGCACGAAACTTGACAGACGGTCTACCGGTGCTATACCAAGGCCGCTTAACAAACCTCGGGCCATTCCGAGAAAATTTAACACCTGCTCATGAAAACAAGGTCTGAGAGGGAATGACGGGCGCGAGAGAGGTCTGGACTCCGAACGGACAACGGAGAGAACCGGGAGAACCCGAACGGATGCAAGTTTTGAAAAACATGCAGATGAAATGCAGATGATGACATGGCAAAATGCAACATGCAAGCAAATGACATGGCAACGACGGCGAATAACTGGCAGACACCTGGCGCATCGAAACTGGGGCGTTACAACACTCCTCCACTAACAAGAGATCTCGTCCCGAGATCTTAGGACCGAGACGGAAGGGGAAAGGGCTGAGGTGAAACAAGAACTCAAGAGAGAAGCAAAGAATCGAGAGCACTCGAGAAGAAGAGAGGAGCGACGAGAATGACGAGAATCGAAAGCTCAAGGAATCAGATAGACTATGAAACCACTCCGGTTAGAACGAGATAAGAAACGAATAAGACTGAAAGGATTTAGGCAACACTCCGACCGACAATGGAAGAAATAGAACATGAACTTCACAAGATGGAATGACACTTGATGAGATGCACAAAGCAATGCCTCCGGAAGAATTGAAATAGAATGAAAGAACTTAGAAGGAAGGATTGAACAAATTAGAATATCTGAGAAGAACGAAGAAATGCAAAACTCCACTAACAAGAATCTTGATGAACACTTGAAGAATGAACTAAATCATGAAGAACGCCCTGAAGAACCCGGTAAACAAAAGGACAATGAGATAGAATTGAAGTATGAAAGAATAAGATGAGCCTTGCGGTGATTTAGATGGATGTTCCGACGAAATGGCTGGGGAAATTGAACTCCGGAAAAGAAAAGATGAAGACACTTGGGACTAGAATTTATTCATCAAGAACAAACTCCGAAGGAAGGGATTAATCACTTGGAGGAAATAAGAATAAGATTTATTGTATGCTTATCCTTCATCAAATTAAATTGATGACAAGCAATGGATTTTTCATACTACTTATTCTTGTTGAAAAAGGATTGAGTAGTGACATATCGCAAACTTGAGAAGGTCTTCATGAACCACTGGTAGGATTGAAAAGAACGAATGGATTAATACGATAACAAAGGAAAAAGAATCTGAATGAACCACCGTGAGAATTCGAAAATGACTGATGAAAGAGACTTAATCACCGGGAAGAATTAGAAGAACAAATAAGCGAGAGGGGATTTAGATGCACAAGAACGAAGAGATAATGAGCTGATTAACGTATATTCGACAGATGCACCGGGATAATTGGATAACGGTAGCTAAAATGTGAGGACGAAGAATTCTTCTGGAATGATGGCCTCTGATGAAAAGAAACGGGAAACAACTTCTGACATACTCCGGATGGGTAAGAAAAAGGAATATTTGACAAATGGAATAATTCGGGACTGATAACATGAAGCTAGAACCATGAATATTCGAGAGAACGGACAAGATTTAGAGGAAAAACTCTTCTTCGGTCTTCAAATGACGATGAGAAACAGCACCAAAATTACTAAGATACTCCGGGAGAATGAAAAGCAGAGAGGTTGAGCCAACAATGAAAAGAATTTGAAAGCAATCTTGGAGAAGGCATGTGACTGATGAAATCCATTCTTACGTCCCACTTGAAAAGAATTAGGAATGGCTCCGGAATAATTAGAAGAGTCAGGTAAGATCCTGGAAAAAGACCTGTGGGTTAGGGCCCACTGAAGAGAAAACACCATTGGAAAGGGATGTTGAACAGATAGGTGAAGCACCGGAACAATTGAAATATTTGAATGAGGTGACAACGTCGAATTAATTGGAACACAGACGAATCTCCTGAGATATCTTCCGAACTCCGGAATGATTGAATGGCTAGAGGCAAACGAGCAAGGAGAACACTTGAGCTGAGGGAAAGAATATAATCACTACCGAAGATGGAATTGAATCCACCGGAGAAGAAAAGAGATAAAGAACGTCCACCGAGACAAGAATTCACCGGTTGAGATAATTTATGAAAAACTGAAGAGGTTCCGCACAAATGAAACTGATGCTCGAAACAGACTCAGGCTCCGGGAAGAAAAAGGGTGGGAGGGCGGGAAAACAAAGGCAACTTGGGAGGGGGAACCGACGAATAACTTGAAGAGAAGACACTGGTTGAAATAATTGAGGAAAGAAAGCAAACTTCACACGAGTAGGATGGATACTCGATTACGGACTCCGGCTCTGAGAAGGAAAAGGGGTGGGCGGGTGGGAAAAGAAAAACAACTGAGGATTGAACTTTGCAAAGATGAAGAGGCTCAAGTCGACTTGACGAGAAATGCACCGGATGAAAAGAGCTCAGAGCCAACGATCGGAAAACCAACTATGTGATCCTAAAGAAAAATTTGAAGGGGAAGAGGAGTAATTCAAAACACCTATGTCAAGATTTCTCACCAGAGCGACGAAAAGGCTGAGGAGTAAAAAGAATTCCTACTCTCCGATATAACTAGACTCTGAAAACAGTTTTCTTCTAGACTCAACAATGGCCAAACTACACGATCAATCAAGGGGGCTCCTAGGGTCGGTCCAGGCTCTGATACCAACTTGTCACGCCCAATATGCGATACTATCCTAAAGAGACTCGAAGGTCCCACCAAGGATAGAACCGCATATTGAAACGCTTTTGCAAGGTGGATATCATTACATCAACATTACATAATAGATGGGGATACATACAAAAGGCATACAATGCCACACGAATACGACATCACAATACATAAGAGTAACATCCGACTACGGATGAAACACAAACAGAAACTCGAACGACATCCACCCTGCTAGCCCAGGCTGCCGACCTGGAACCTATTCCCTGATCGAAGAAGCAGAAGAAGAACTCAATGCAAGCAAGCATCGCTCTCGCGTCATGATCATCGCATAACCTGTACCTGCAACTGTTGTTGTAGTAATCTGTGAGCCACGAGGACTCAGCAATCCCATTACCATGGTTATCAAGACTAGCAAAGCTTAATGGGAAAGGAAGGGGTAAAATGGTGAGGTTGCAGCAGCGACTAAGCATGATATGGTGGCTAACATACGCAAATAAGAGCGAGAAGAGAGCAAGCGGAACGGTCGTGAAGCTAACAATGATCAAGAAGTGATCCTGAACTCCTACTTACGTCAAACATAACCCAAAAACCGTGTTCACTTCCCGGACTCCGCCGAAAAGAGACCATCACGGCTACACACGTGGCTAATGCGTTTTAATTTCTATCTGGTGCCAAGTTATCTACAACCGGACATTAACAAATTCCCATCTGCCTATAACCGCAGGCACGGCTTTTGAAAGCTTATACCCTGCAGGGGTGTCCCAACTTAGCCCATGATAAGCTCTCGCGATCAACGAAGGATATACCTTCTCCCAGGAAGACCCGATCAGACTCGGAATCCCGGTTTACAAGACATTTCGACAATGGTAAAACAAGACCAGCAAGACCGCCCGATGCGCCGACAATCCTGATAGGAGCTGCACATATCTCGTTCTCAGGGCAACACCGGATGAGCAATCCGTACAACTAAAACCAGACCTCAAGTTTCCTTGAGGGGGCGCTGCAAAGGGCTCTAGTTCGGACCAACACTTAGACAAGCACTGGCCCGGGGGTCTGTAATAAAGATGACCCTTGGGTTAATTACTCCCAAGGGAAATATAGGTGGTGGTGAGGCAAATGGTAAAACCAATGTTGGGCCTTGCTAGAGGAGTTTTATTCAAAGCGAACTGTCAAGGGGGTCCCATAAATCACCCAACCGCGTTAGGAACGCAAAATCCGGGAACATAACACCGGTATGACGGAAACTAGGGCCGCAAGAGTGGAACAAAACACCAGGCATAAGGCCGAGCCTTCCACCCTTTACCAAATATATAGATGCATTAATTAAATAAGAGATATTGTGATATCCCAACATAATCCTGTCCACCATGGAGCAATCTTCAACTTCACCTACAACTAACAATGCTATAAGAGGGGCTGAGCAAAGCGGTAACATAGCCAAGTAATGGTTTGCTAGGAAGGGTGTCAAAGGTTAGAGGTTCATGGCAATTTGGGAGGCTTAATGAGCAAAAGATAGGTAACGCAGCATAGCGATAGAACGAAGCAACTAGCATAGCAATGATAGTAGTGAGATCTAGGGTAGCGGTCATCTTGCATGAAATCAAGCAAGGAAGAAGAATGAGTCCATGAAGAAGACGAACGGATGAAGCCGAACCAAGCGTAGACGAACGAATCCTCACGATCGCAACGAAACGGGAAGTATCGAGAAGAAGCACACAACATGGTAAACACACCACACTAGAACAAGGCATGATGCACAACAAGCATGATGCAAGACAAGACTACATGAAGCTACTCATGGCAAAAGATGATGCAAACAAGAGCAACACATGAAGGCAAGTTTAAATGAGGCCGGGAACAACATATAACAATTCCGGTAAGTCCTCATATGCAAATTTCGAAATTGGTCCATATATAAATAAACCTTATGTTCAAGTTGTTAAACAGCAAGTTAAGATGCACCATGATGATCTACACGAGATTCTAGTCAAGTTACATATAAAGTTCATTTAGTTCGGAGCTACGGCCTAGAAGATATGAGCAAAACAAGTTAAACATGGCATTGATGCAAAATGCATACAAACATCAAGCAAACACCCCAAAACAAGGATGCAACATGATAATATGAAGCTACATGCAAAATCAAGCAAGTTTCATATAGAGCACACTCAAAACGGAGCAACGGTTCAACACATACACTCTATACAAGTTATAGCAACAATCTGTCCAAAACAGTAACTAGGCATATTACAAGCATAAAAACAACATGCTACAGGACCTCAACAAGAAAACACAAGGCATGGACATGATGTACAGGTAAAGCATGACAAAACATGAACACTGAGTTATCTCCAGAAATCACTAGAACATGCTCAAACACACATGGCAAACAAAGGCTTGGCATGAAACTACTAATTGCATAGAATAAAAGTCCCTTACTGACCATAAGCCAAAAAGGATCAGAAAATATGATGGCACCCATGTAAACATGGCAAGTTATATGACAGATTCATACATGGCAGAAACAATGATAAGTAGGCATGTAGATGATCTTGTGCAACTCACTACAGAGCAAAACATGGCATGACAGGGCAACCAACAGTAAGAAGACATGATTATGAAGCTAAGCATGGCAAGAGAAAGTTCGTAGGGTGCATGGAACACTAGCAACAATCATGGCAACAACTGAACTTAATGTTAAGAGGCTGACAGCAACATTATTTAGCAACTTTGGAGCAAGATTACAACAAGCTACAGCAGGCTATAAACGCAGCCAAGGGCAAGGATGGATAGATCATGACATGTATAACAAAACACCCTTAGTGAACATCTCCAGATTATGCATAGAATAACTTGTAGCAGCAGGTTTACATAGCATCACGAAATAACAGATTCAGCCTAGCAAAACAGTAACAGCAAGTACCCTACTTAACAAGCTCGATTCACTCACCACAAGTCATTGCATGACAAGATAAGCATAGCATCAGCAAGAAGACATGTTTATGAAACAAACCAAGGCAAGAACAAGTTCATAGCATGCAAGGATCAACTACAACAACCTTGGCAAAATTGAATAACATGTAAACAATCTGCCAGGAAACATTTTGTAGCAAAAGTAGAGCAAGAAAATGACATGCTAGACTACTCCATAATTGCAAAAAGGGGCATGAATGGATATAGCATAACCATATATTCAAAACATCCTTACTGAAGTAACTCAATATGCATGGATCTCTCTGTAGCATCAAGTTTACATGGCATCAAAATAACAGCAGAACAGGGACTAAAATCAGCAACATTACGAAGCCTAGTTTGCATGCTTGTGCTATTCACCACATTGATCACAAAAATACATGGTAAGCACCTATGTAAAGAATACATGGCATAGATCAAAACACATGTAGACATCAACCTCATAGGATGCACACATCAATCATGGCAAAAATGACAAACGTGCAAGTTCTGTTAACAGACAGCAGACAACATCATATAGCACTCTTGCAACGACGATTCAGGCATCAAGATGGACTCAAATGAACATGATGCAATGGAATGAAATGAAGTACTCGTTGAGACGAACAATTTGACATATTACACGCACAAAACGGAGCTACGGATGCAGAGATATGATGCGATGAACATGACATGATAATATGCAACAATTCGGGGACTTAGTAAAAAAACACCTCGGGCAAAGTGGACGGGATGATCCCGGGACGAGCGGAACCGGGACGGGGCGCGCGGGCGTTTGGATGGCCGGGCGGGTGGATCTCATCCCGATCTGGAGGACCTCACCGGAGTTGGCCGGGGAGGTGGCCGGAGACGGTCACCGGCGGCGAGGAAGAGGCCGGAGCGCGAGGGGGAGGAGGCCGAAGGCGCGGGGCTCCGGACGGCGAGCTCCGGGCGGCAGGAGGCGCCGGGGCCGCGGCGGCGAACGGCGGGGCGGCGTTCGGCGAGAGGAGATGGCGAGCGGGGCGGCCGGAGGCCGGTGAGGCTGGTGCTCGCGGGTCGAGGAGGCAGTGGCGGCTCCCGAGCGCGGGAAGGCGTGCGGAGGCGGGCGCCTCGGGGCGCCGGCGGCGGAGATTGGGCGCCGGCGGCGGAGGAGCACGGCGGGGGCTGGGCGGCGAGGCCGGCGGCGGAGCGGGCGGCGGGGCGCACGAGCCGGGCGGCGGCGGATGGGCCAGGCGCCGGCGGATGGGCTAGGCGGCGGCGGCGCGAGGGCCCGCGCGGGCCCGTGATGGGCTCCGCGGGCCGGCGGCGAAGGGCCGGCGGCAAGGCCACGTGGCCGGATCTGATTGGACGGGGGAGCGGGGCGGACACGTCCGGTCGCCGGGCGGACATGTCCAGCGGCGCGGAAGGGATGGTTCTAGGGTTTCGGGGGGATTTGATCCGCGAATTTCGGGGGAGGGGGCTATTTATAGATTCTGGGAGCTAGGAGAGTCCAAATGAGGAGCGGTTTTCACCCACACGATCGTGATCGAACGACCGAGAGCATGGAGGAGGGTAGGATGGGTTTTGGGCCACTTTGGAGGGGTGTTGGGCTGCAAAGAGAAAGGGGGGTCTCGGGCTACGCGGTTAACCGTTGGAGTATCAAACGACCCCCAAATGGCATGAAACTTGACAGGCGGTCCACCGGTGCTATACCAAGGCCACTTAGCAAACCTCGGGCCATTCCAAGAAAATTTAACACTCGCTCGACGGGCACGAGAGAGAGGTCTGGACTCCGAACGGACAACGGAGAGAACCGGGAGAACCCGAACGGATGCAAGTTTTGAAAAACATGCAGATGAAATGCAGATGATGACATGGAAAAATGCAACACGCGAGCAAATGACATGGCAACGATGGCGAATAACTGGCAGACACCTGGCGCATCGAAACCGGGGCGTTACAATGGTGCACGCAGTATAGCTAGGAGCTCAAGGAGCATTTGGCAGCGGAGAAGCAAATCGCGGCCGCACGCGCGGATGAGATCACGATGGCTACCATTCGTGCTGCCCCCCAGATCTTGGAGGAGCACCTTGCCATTTGCTAGCTAAGCTGGTTAAGCATGCTCAGTTTACCCGTCGCGTGTGCTGCTCCTGCCTTTCCTTAACAAATTCTAGTGAATTGTGCCATCTAATTTTACCATGTAATCTGATGCTCCTCTGTATATGTTCTATATGTCGTGCAGTGTGGTGCTCACTTATTAACTGTTTGGTTAATTAGTTGTCATCTTCAGTTAACTGTTTGGTTCAATTCTGCAAATGTGATGTTCAATTCTTCAGGCAGCAATTTTGTATTGTCTTCCATGTGAGAAATAAGTCTAATTTATCTTTACAAAATACATGAGAAACAAATACAATTGCTATATTTCCAAGTTTTCAAGCATGCTTGGTTTGGTTATACATTGTGCAATGTGGTGCTGAGTTAACGTTTGGTTCATTTGTGTTGTGGTGTTTAGTTAACTGTTTGGTTCAATTCTGCAATGTGATGTTCAATAGTTGTGGGCGCATTCTGTTATTGTATACCATGTGAGAAGTAAATTGAATTTGGTTGTACTAGATACATGAGAAACAAATACAATTGCTATATTTCCAAGTTGTTAAGCATGCTTGGTTTGTTTAACTATCTGATCTTCTATTAGGAGTATGTTATATTGTGCAATGTGGTGCTCAGTTAATGTTCATTTGTTGTGGTGTTTAGTTAACTGCTTGGTTCAATTCTGCAATGCGATGTCCAATTGTCGTGGATAGAATTTTGTATTGTTGTGCCTGTGAGGAATAAATCGAATTTGGCTGCACTTAATACATGAGAAAGATATACAAGTGCTATATTTCCTAGTTCTTAATCATGCTTGGTTTGGATAAATGGGTTTTCCATGTGACTTGAATTAATCTGATGAATCTGCAATGTGCTTATTTTTCATCAACATATTTTACTAATAGCATGTGAACCCTTACTTAACCTGATGACTAACTACCTTATATGTGTTGCAGGGAAACAATGGGAAGCACCGAGGTTTACAAATCGAGAATATCACGTGCATGGTCCATTGTCTAATAACACATTATTGTGCAATTGCAGGAACCATTCTAATATTTAGGTTTTTAACAGTTTGGTCTTGCACATGTAGGTCCTGTTGTTAGAGGTTTTGACCCACTGTTCGACCCTTTTTGCATATGGGGAAATGAGTTGTCCATGAATATCAATCAAGTCAAGAAACTCAGAAAGATTGTTAGGGTAAAGAAATTAGCGACAAAAAACAACAAGATCTTTGTTTGCACAATGAAGAAGACATCAGTTCACTACAAGATGGTACTAACTATTATACCTTGCCTTTTTTATTCCTTTGCCCCATTTCCAATATAGAGAAGATATTCATGCACATCCTTGTTTTCAGGGATTTCCAAAGCAGTTCACTGATGATTACCTCTCAAACCACCTCTATGGCTAGGAGGCAAGGAAGGTTTTCATACAACACCCACGGTTCAATATTGAAGTGTTCCTGAAGAGGACGAAGGATGGACGGTCAATCATCCATAGGCACTGGCCTAAATTTGCAAAGACCTTCATCATGAATGAAGGCTCAATATTTGCCTTCCGATTCAGTAGTTTTCCCGATGAGATGCATCTGTCTATGTACCATCTATGATGCTAATTTCGAAAGGTTCTAGATGTTGCATGCGAAACTTGGTGTCGGTGCAGTTGTGTAATGGGGTAGCTAAGTGCTGAAGCTATATCATGTTGTACTCTGATGTATTTCAATTATGAAATCCTGCTTCCTTAATGTGGGAATGAAATATATTATGTGTTTAATATGAATGTTAATTAGATTAATAAATGGATTATTAATAATAGGGTAATTAGCTGCTAATGCCGAATTAGCCTGCTAATTGGGTTTTGCTATTGCAAACGGTTATTGAGAAAATATCATGGGCGATGACCTAAGGCAACACACACCGTTTCTAGGAATAAACCGTGTTGGATTGATGAACAATCACACACGATATTCTCTTCAAAATTGTTTGCGTTAGGCCACCTTGCGCAAACGTTTACCACATAAAAACTGTGTGTGATGGACAACCTTTGCCACACAGTTTCTTTTATGCACCATGTGTGATGCATTCAATAACGCAAATGATAAAATTGTTAATATTGTGTGCGATGGCAACGCTATCACAAACGATTTAACGGGGAAAATTGTGTGTGATGTACCTGCGAACGGAAACTTTTTACTTGGAGCGACTGTGTGGGATGTATATACGAACAAAAACGTTTAGTGGGGACTGATTGTGTGGGATGTACTTACGACCAGAAAGGATTTCGCCTATATAATTGAATTTTTTTAAGCACTACTGTACGTATAACCGTATTTGCTCGCTCGCCGGTCGCACATGACCTCATTTTGCCGAGTGTATGTGCCAGGAGGGCATATCCCCGATGGCTTCTGGGTCATGTGGGAAGGACCCCCCTATCGCAGTCACTCACTAGGTGACGGTTCAGAACACCGTCGTGAAAAGGGGTTAAAACCCGTTTGGATAGCACCTCGCTGTACTAGTGATCCCGTTGTCACCATAGATATCCCATCGCAAGACATACGTCAAGTGTTCTGAAATCCAATACTCAATCCAACATAATGAAACCTCGAAGAGCAAGACTCAATCAATTCATCACAAGAAGGTAGAGGAGGAGAAACACCATATGATCAAACTATAGTAACAAAGCTCATGATACATCAAGATCGTGCCAAATCAAGAACACGAGAGAGAGAGAGAGAGAGAGAGAGATCAAACACATAGCTACTGGTAGATACCCTCAGCCCCGAGGGTGAACTACTCCCTCCTTGTCATGGAAACCACCGGGATGATGAAGATGGCCTCCGGTGATGATTTCCCCCTCCGGAAGGGTGCCAGAACAGGCTCCCGATTGGTTTTTCATGGCTAGAGAGGCTTACAGCGGTGGAACTTCCGATCTAGGGTTCTTTTCAGGGGTTTCTGTATTTATAAGATTTTTTGGCGTTGGAAACAAGTCAGGGGGTTGCCCGAGGGGCCCACAATCTTGTGAGGCGCGCCCCCATGCTTTTGGCCACCTCGGTCACTAAAACCGAGGTCCATAAAAAATTATCGTCCAGTGCTTCGGGTGTCTCTTTTGGTCCATAAAAAATTACTGTAAATTTTTAGCCCATTCTGAGAACTTTTATTTATGCACAAAAACCGACACCACGGTAGTTCTGCTGAAAACAATGTCAGTCCGGGTTAGTTATAATAAAATCATACCAAAACCATATAAAATTGTTGCAAACATGGCATGAATACCTCATAAATTGTAGTTACGTTGGAGACGTATCAGGAATCCCTGTTACTGCCATACTCTCGTGTAATGACAAGTGAATAAACACTCATCTTGAGAATAACACATCTAGCATAGAAAATATTGGCCACCCCTACCGCTTCATGAGCAGTACAGGCACACAAAAAGGATCTTTTTTTGAAAATTAGAGATGGCACATACAAATTTGCTTAGAACGGCACGGAAATACCACATATAGGTAGATATTGTGGACTCATATGGCAAAACTGGTTTTAAGGATTTGGGATGGACAAGTAGTATCTCTACTTAGTACACATGGAGGCTAGCAAAAAGATTGAGGAACAACCAACCAAGAAACAAAAAATCACGTAAGCGAGCATTAAGCATAACTAACATCGAATAATGCACCACAAGTAGGATGTAGTTTCATTGCATAACTATTGGCTTTCATGCTTGCATAGGGAATCACAAACCTTAACACAAATATTCTTACTAAAGCATAATTACTCGCCAACATGACTCACATATCATTATCATCATATCTCAAAACTATTACAAAGAACCAAGTTTATTTTGTCCAATGATCTTCATGAAAGTTTTTATTATATCCTTCTTGAATATCTATCACTTTGGGACTAATTTCATATGTTGCTATTGCTTTTGATAAGCTCAAACAAATTTAAGTGAAGAACATAAGCATAAAAAAATTTGTCTCTCAAAATAATATAAGTGAAGCATGAGAGAATTTCTTCAAAAATTTACTAGCTCTCAAATAAATCTAAGTGAAGCATGAGGGCATTTCTTCAAATATAAAGCACATCATGCTCAAAAAAGATATAGGTGAAGCACTAGAGCAATTCCGTAGCTCAAAAAATTGAAGTGAAGCATAAAGAGCAATTCTAACAAATCATAGCATTATTTTGGCTCTCTCAAATAGGTGTGTCCAGCAAGGATAGATGACACAAACTAAAAAGCAAGACAAGAAAAGACTCATATCATACAAGATGCTCCAAGCAAAACTCATGGTATATGACGAATAAAAATATAGCTTAAAGTAAAATACCGATGGTCGTTAGAAGAAAGAGGGGATGCCACTCGGGGCATCCCCGGGCTTAGTTTCTTGTTCCTCTTTGGATATTATCTTGGGGTGCCATGGGGCATCCCCAAGCTTAGGCTCTTCTTACTCCTTAATCCTTCATCCATCATGATCTCACCCAAAACTTGAAAACTTCAATCACACAAAACTTAACAAAACCTTCGTGAGATCTGTTAGTATAAGAAAGTAAATCACTACTCTAAGTACTGTTTCAAACCCATTCACATTTAATTTTGCATTATATATATTGTATTTCAACTCTACCATGGCTTATACCCCCCGATACAATCCATGGATTCATCAAAATAAGCACGCAACGCAAAGAAAACAGAATCTAACAAAAACAGAATAGTCTGTACCAATCTGAAAACTTTGAATAGTTCTGTAAATCTAAAAATTCTGAAAAATTAGGACACCTTAGGCAATTTGTATATAAATATTGTGTAAAAAAATCAGAATTTTATCACGCTTCTGTGATTTTTATTAATTATGCTACTCGCACACAAAGTTTCTGTTTTTCAACAAGATCAAATCAACTATCACCCAACATGATCCTAAAGGCTTTATTTGGCACAAACACTAAATTAAGCATAAAATACACAACCATAACAGTAGCATAATTGTGCAAACACTCGAGAACAGAAATAAAAAGGTAAACACAATATTTATTCATTGGGTTACCTCCCAACAAGCGCTATCGTTTTATGCCCCCTAGCTAGGCATGATGCATAGTTTCAAGTGTTATCCTCTTTCTTCTTATTCTCCGTAGATGTGTTCTTGTTAGGAGGTTTTGAAAAAATAACTTGAAACACATTATCCATAGTAATTTTAGCACTATCAAGTTGCCCATCTGTATACCCCCTTTGATTTCCGGCAACAATCCAAGAATTTTGTTGATTGACATCATTGAAAACTTGTTGGATTATATCTAAAACGTGAATTTCCTTTTTAACATTCTCATCAAATTGATTATTTCCAAGCAAATGTCTCAACATATAATCACTATTATAAAGGATCTCATCTATCACCGGTTTTTCACGGTTCATACCATAAAAATCAAAGATATCCCTAGCTTCTCGTGTTATGTAATCAAATGCATTTATAAGGACATGGGTGTTGGAAATATGCCCTAGAGGCAATAATAAAATGGTTATTATTATATTTCCTTGTTCACGATAATTGTCTATTGTTCATGCTATGATTGTATTAACTAGAAACCGTAATACATGTGTGAATACATAGACCACAAAATATCCCTAGTGAGCATCTAGTTGACTAGCTCGTTGATCAATAGATGGTTATGGTTTCCTGACCATGGACATTGGATGTCATTGATAACGGGATCACATCATTAGGAGAATGATGTGATGGACAAGACCCAATCCTAAGCATAGCACAAGATCGTGTAGTTCGTTTTGCTAAAGCTTTTCTAATGTCAAGTATCATTTCCTTAGACCATGAGATTGTGCAACTCCCGGA
This sequence comes from Triticum aestivum, assembly GCF_018294505.1. Lineage (NCBI taxonomy): Eukaryota > Viridiplantae > Streptophyta > Magnoliopsida > Poales > Poaceae > Triticum > Triticum aestivum. The sequence goes on along the minus strand of NC_057804.1, from coordinate 443,053,060 downwards.
TACCGTAGGAATGCTTTGGGTGTGCCAAACGTCACAACGTAACTGGGTGGCTATAAAGGTGCACTATGGGTATCTTCGAAAGTGTCTGTTGGGTTGGCATGAATCGAGACTGGGATTTGTCACTCCGTATGATGGAGAGGTATCTCTAGGCCCACTCAGTAATGCATCATCATAATGAGCTCAATGTGACTAAGTAGTTAGTCGCGAGATCATGCATTACAGAATGAGTGAAGTGACTTGCCGGTAACGATATTGAACAAGGTATTGGGATACCAACGATCGAATCTCGGGCAAGTAACGTACCGATTGACAAAGGGAATTGTATACGGGATTGATTGAATCCCCGACATAGTGGTTCATCCGATGAGATCATCGTGGAACATGTGGGAGCCAACATCGGTATCTAGACCCCATTGTTGGTTATTGGCCAGAGAGCTGTCTCGGTCATGTCTGCATGATTCCCGAACCCATAGGGTCTACACACTTAAGGTTCGGTGACGCTAGAGTTGCTATGGGAATTAGTGTGCAGTTACCGAATGTTGTTCGGAGTCTCGGATGAGATCCTGGACGTCACGAGGAGTTCTGGAATGGTCCGGAGGTAAAGATTTATATATGGGAAGTCCTATTTTGGCCACCGAAAAATGTTTGGGATTTTTTCGGTATTGTACCGGGAAGGTTCTAGAAGGTTCCGGAGTGGGGCCCACCTGCATGGGGGGACCCACATGAACGTGGGTAGTGGGGGGAAAGTCCCCACACCCCTGGTCAAGGCGCACCAAGATCCCCCCTTAGAAGGAATAAGATCATATCCCGAAGGGATAAGATCAAGATCCCTAAAAAGGGGGGATAACAATCAGTGGGGAAGGGAAATGATGGGATTTCTTTCCTCCCACCTTTGCCAACGCCCCAATGGACTTGGAGGGCAAGAAACCAGCCCCCTCCACCCCTATATACAGTGGGGAGGCGCATGGGAGCTGCACCCCTTGCCCCTGGCGCGGCCCTCCCCCTCTCCAACTCCACCTCCTCCTCGGTAGTGCTTCGCGAAGCCCTACCGGAGAACTGCAAGCTCCACCACCACGCCGTCATGCTGCCGGAGCTCTCCCTCAACTTATCCTCTCCTCTTGCTGGATCAAGAAGGAGGAGACGTCCCCAGGCTGTACGTGTGTTGAACGTGGAGGCGCCATCCGTTCAGCGTTAGATCGGATCTTCCGCGATTTGAATCACCGCGAGTACGACTCCCTCATCCGCATTCTTGTAATGCTTACGCATTGCGATCTTCAAGGGTATGAAGATGCACTCCCCTCTCTCTCATTGCTAGTCTCTCCATAGATTGATCTTGGTGATGCGTAGAAAATTTTGAATTATTGCTACGTTCCCCAACAATGGGTAGATATCTTTTTAGCTTTAGGATCCTTAATAACGGGTAACTCATAAAACAACCTCTGCAAGGTAGGATGGGTACGGATAAATCTATTTTCAATTTTTAGGACTAGTGTTGAAATAGCTTCTGGATATGATTTAGTTCTTTTAACTTTTTAAGTATAGGAGTATCATCAAGAGTCAAATTTCCAACACTGTTGAAAAGTTCTTAAATATGTTCCTTTCTCATGACGTTCCCTTGCCCCAAAACAAAAGTTTTAGCATCCAGATTGCCAGATCGTCCAATTTTAGGAATTACGCCATCATCTGTTTCTGCCATACCAAAGTCACTCATGGTTTCAAGCAAATAAAAGTTCTGACTAGAAAACATCGAACAAAAAAGAGGACGAATAAAATGAGGAATTTTTGTGAAGTGGGGGAGATGAAAATGAGAGGCAAATGACAAATAATCTAAATTGCAAGGAGATGATATTTGTGATTAGGAACCTGATAGATGTTGGTGATGCCTCCCGGCAATGGCGCCAGAAATCCTTTCTTGATGGCTCGTGTCTGCGTCAGTTTTTCCTCGAAGAGGAAGGGATGATGCAACACAATGGTGGGTATTTCCCTCAGTTATGAAACCAAGGTTATCGAACCAGTAGGAGAACTAAGCAACACTATGTAAATGGTACCTGCATACAAAGAACAAATACTTGCAACCCAACGCGTAAGAGGGGCTGTCAATCCCTCTCGGGTAAAAGATTGGTAAAGATATAATTTGGTAGTTGCAAATAAAACAACGGCAAATAAAATTCAGCGAGGTATTTTTGGTTTTTTGGTAATATAGATCTGAAAATAAAAGATGCAAATAAATAAAAAGGCAAATAACAATATAGATCTGAAAATATATGATGAGAAAATAGACCCGGAGGGCGTAGATTTCACTAGTGGCTTCTCTCGAGAAAATAGCATACGGTGGGTAAACAAATTACTGTTGGGCAATTAATAGAACCTCAAATAATTATGACAATATCCAAGCAATTATCATTATATAGGCATCATGTCCAAGATTAGTAGACCAACTCTTGCCTGCATCTACTACTATTACTCCACACATCGACCGCTATCCAGCATGCATCTAGTGTATTAAGTTCATGGAGAAACGAAGTAATGCAATAAGAATAATGACATGATGTAGATGAGATCTATTGATGTAGGAATAGCCCCCATCTTGTTATCCTTAATAGCAACAATACATATGTGTCTTGCTGCCCCTTCTATCACTGGGAAAGAACACCGTACGATCAAATCCATCACAAAGCACCTCTTCCCATGGCAAGAAAAATCGATCTAGTCGGCCTAACTAAACCAAAGATTCGAAGAAGAAATACGAGGCTAAAAGTAATCATGCATATAAGAGATCAAAGAAACTCAAATAACTTTCATGGATAAATAGATCTGATCATAGACTCAAAGTTCATCGGATCCCAACAAACGCACCGCAAAAAGAGTTACATCAAATAGATCTCCAAGAGACCATTGTATTGAGAATCAAGAGAGAGAGAGAGAGAGAGAGAGAGGAAGCCATCTAGCTACCGCGTACGGACCCGTAGGTATACAATGAACTACTCACGCATCATCGGAGAGCCATAAATGAGGGTGATGAACCCCTCCGTGATGGTGTCTAGATTGGATCTCGTGGTTTTGGAACTTGTCGTGACTGGAATTGTGTTTTGTCGACTCCCCCTAGGGTTTCTGGAATATCTGGGTATTAATAGGGCGAAGAGGTGGTGCGGGAGGCCACCGAGGTGGGAACAACTCACCAGGGCGTGCCTGGGCCCCCAGGCGCGCCCTGGTGGGTTGTACCCCCCTCCGATACTTCTTTAGCCCAACATGTGTCTTTTGGTCCAGAAAAATTCTCCAAAAAGTTTTGATGCGTTTGGGCTCTGTTTGATACTGATATTCTGCAAAGTAAAAAATAAGCAAAAAACAACAACTAGCACTGGGCACTATGTCAATAGGGTAGTCCCAAAAAATGGTATAAGTTGCTATAAAATGGTTGTAAAACATCCAAGAATCATAATATAACAGCATGGAACAATTAAAAATTATAGATACGTTGGAGACGTATCATGCACTCCCCCCGTTTATCTCCGGTTTGCGGGAGAAATCGCTTTTGAACCGTGCCACAAACCGATACAGAACCACGTTGGATGGCTTCAGCGGTCCGGAGGGATGCGGGAGGTTTGATGGTCGGTGTTGGAGATGCCCTTATGCAGCCAAAATGAGTTGTCGATGCATCGCTGTTGCCGCTTGAGGGAGTCCTGGACTAGGGGGTGTCCGGATAGCCGAACTATCATCATCGGCCGGACTCCAAGACTATGAAGATACAAGATTGAAGACTTCGTCCCGTGTCCGGATGGGACTTTCCTTGGCGTGGAAGGCAAGCTTGGCGATACGGATATGTAGATCTCCTACCATTGTAACCGACTCTGTGTAACCCTAGCCCTCTCCGGTGTCTATATAAACCGGATGGCTTTAGTCCGTAGGACGAACAACAATCATACCATAGGCTAGCTTCTAGGGTTTAGCCTCCTTGATCTCGTGGTAGATCTACTCTTGTAACACACATCATCAATATTAATCAAGCAGGACGTAGGGTTTTACCTCCATCAAGAGGGCCCGAACCTGGGTAAAACATCGTGTCCCTTGTCTCCTGTTACCATCCGCCTAGACGCACAGTTCGGGACCCCCTACCCGAGATCCGCCGGTTTTGACACCGACATTGGTGCTTTCATTGAGAGTTCCTCTGTGTCGTCACCGATAGGCTCGATGGCTTCTTCGATCATCAACAACGACGCAGTCCAGGGTGAGACCTTCCTCCCCGGACAGATCTTCGTATTCGGCGGCTTTGCACTGCGGGCCAATTCGCTTGGCCATCTGGAGCAGATCGAAAGCTACGCCCCTGGCCGTCAGGTCAGATTTGGAAGTTTGAACTTCACGGCTGACATCCGCGGGGACTTGATCTTCGATGGATTCGAGCCACAGCCAAGCGCGCCGCACTGTCACGACGGGCATGATTTAGCTCTGCAGCCGGACAGTACCCTGGAGGCCGCACTCGAGCCCGCTCCGATCTTCAATTCGGAGCCGGCTGCGCAGATCGAGGACGGATGGCTAGACACCGCCTCGGGGGCTGCAACCTCTACGGCGATAGAGCCGAACACTGACCTTGTCCCTCATGAAGCTCGTGACTCCGAGGTGCCGGACTCCTTGCCGGACTCCGAACCTCCCGCGCCCCCTCCAATCGAATCCGATTGGGCGCCGGTCATGGAGTTCACCGCTGCGGACATCTTTCAACACTCACCTTTCGGCGACATCTTGAGTTCGCTAAAGTATCTCTCGTTATCAGGAGAGCCCTGGCCGGACTGCGGTCAGGACGGTTGGGATGCGGACGACGAAGAAATTCAAAGCCCACCCACCACCCACTTAGTAGCCACTGTCGACGATCTAACCGACATGCTAGACTACGACTCCGAAGACATCGACGGTATGGACGACGATGCCGGAGACGACCAAGAACCAGCGCCTACCGGGCACTGGAAAGCCACCTCATCATATGACATATACATGGTGGATATCCCAAAGGATGGGAATGGCGAAGGAACAGCGGAGGATGACCCCTCCAAGAAACAGCCCAAGCGCCGGCGTCAGCGGCGCCGCTCTAAATCCCGCCACAGCAAGAATGAAGATTCCGGCACCGGAGATAATAACACCCCAGACAGTGCCGAAGACAACCCACTCCAGCAAGATTCAGCACAGGAGGACGGAGACGCCAGCCCTCATGAGAGAGCGGCAGAAGAAGAGGTAGAGGATTATATGCCTCCCTCCGGAGACGAGGCAAGCCTCGACGACGACGAATTCGTCGTGCCTGAGGATCCCGTCGAACAAGAGCGTTTTAAACGCAGGCTTATGGCCACGGCGAACAGCCTCAAGAAAAAGCAGCAACAGCTTAGAGCTGATCAAGATCTGCTAGCCGACAGATGGACTGAAGTCCTCGCGGCCGAAGAGCATGAGCTCGAACGCCCCTCCAAAAGCTACCCTAAACGCAAGCTGCTCCCCCGATTAGAGGAGGAGGCGTATGAACCTGCATCACCAGCAGACAATACGGCTGACCGACCACCCCGTGGTCGCGACAGAGAGGCCTCTAGGCCCTTCACTAGAACCGTACCCCGGCATCGCTCGAAAAGCACAAGGCCACAGGGGAACGCTCCGGACTTGCGAGATATATTGGAGGATAAGGCAAGACAATCAAGATCGATCTATGGATCGCGTGGGCGCCCCATGATACGCGACGACAACCGTCGCGCCGGACACAGTAAGTCCGGCCGGGCCGAACAAAATAGACAAAGCTCTTTTGAGCTCCGTCGTGATATCGCCCAGTACAGAGGCGCCGCACACCCACTATGCTTCACAGATGAAGTAATGGATCATCAAATCCCCGAAGGGTTTAAACCCGTGAATATTGAATCTTACGATGGCACAACAGACCCCGCGGTTTGGATCGAAGACTATCTCCTCCACATCCACATGGCCCGCGGTGACGATCTTCACGCCATTAAATATCTCCCACTCAAACTTAAAGGTCCAGCCCGGCATTGGCTTAACAGCTTGCCAGCAGAGTCAATCGGGAGTTGGGAAGACCTGGAAGCCGCATTCCTCGATAACTTCCAAGGCACGTATGTGCGACCACCAGACGCTGACGACCTAAGCCATATAATTCAGCAGCCAGACGAATCGGCCAGACAATTCTGGACACGGTTCTTAACCAAGAAAAACCAAATCGTCGACTGTCCGGATGCGGAGGCCCTCGCGGCCTTCAAACATAACATCCGCGACGAGTGGCTTGCCCGGCACCTGGGACAGGAAAAGCCGAAATCCATGGCAGCCCTCACATCACTCATGACCCGCTTCTACGCGAGTGAGGACAGCTGGCTAGCACGCAGCAACAACCTCAGCAAAAATTCTGGCAGTCCGGATATCAAGGACCGTAATGGCAGGTCGCGTCGCAACAAAAACAAACGCCGCATTAACGGCGACAATAGTGAGGATACGGCAGTCAATGCCGGATTCAGAGGCTCTAAACCCGGTCAGCGGAAAAAGCCATTCAAAAGAACTACTCCGGGTCCGTCCAATTTGGACCGAATACTCGACCGCTCGTGCCAGATACACGGCACCCCCGAAAAGCCAGCCAACCACACCAACAGGGACTGTTGGGTATTCAAGCAGGCAGGCAAGTTAATTGCCGAAAATAATGACAAGGGGCTGCATAGCGATGACGAGGAAGAGACCCGACCGCCGAACAATAGAGGACAGAAGGGTTTCCCCCCACAGGTGCGGACGGTGAACATGATATACGCAACACACATACCCAAAAGGGAGCGGAAGCGTGCACTCAGGGATGTATACGCGATGGAGCCAGTTGCCCTGAAGTTCAATCCATGGTCCTCCTGCCCGATCACTTTTGACCGAAGGGACCACCCCACCAGCATCCGCCACGGCGGATTCGCCGCATTGGTTTTAGACCCAATCGTCGATGGATTTCACCTCACCAGAGTCCTGATGGACGGCGGCAGCAGCCTGAACCTGCTTTATCAGGATACAGTGCGCAAAATGGGCATAGACCCCTCAAGGATTAAACCTACCAAGACGACCTTTAAAGGCGTCATACCAGGTGTAGAAGCCAATTGTACAGGCTCAGTTACACTGGAAGTGGTCTTCGGATCCCCGGATAACTTCCGAAGCGAGGAGTTAATCTTCGACATAGTTCCGTTCCGCAGCGGCTATCATGCCCTGCTCGGACGTACCGCGTTTGCAAAGTTCAACGCGGTGCCGCACTACGCATACCTCAAGCTCAAGATGCCAGGCCCTCGAGGAGTCATCACGGTCAACGGAAACACTGAACGCTCTCTCCGAACGGAGGAACATACAGCGGCTCTCGCGGCAGAAGTACAATGCAGCCTCTTAAGGCAATTCTCGAGTCCGGCCGTTAAGCGGCCGGACACGGCTAAACGCGCCCGGAGTAACCTACAACAAGACCACCTGGCACGTTCCGAGCACGCGTAGTAGTGCGGCCCCAACCCCAGCCCCTGCAAAACGTCAAGACAGGTCCTTCGCGTACACCATTACGCTCTGAAGATACCATGGGCATGGGGAGAGGGGCACGACCACGATAGGCCCAGAATGCGGATCAACCACACCAGGGGCTCTCAAGTGTGTCGTTCTTTTTTTCTTTTTTCTTTTTATTTTTACCCACAGGACTCCGTTCGTCCGAGGCCCTGTCCGGCAGCACACCTGCCGAACTCACGATGCAACGGCCAGGGGAGGAGAAAGGCTACAACGAATATCCAGATGGTCTCCATTACGAGCATTAAATCTGTTTTATGCACCATTCCGCAGCCTACCCCTGGAGGGGGACATGTTTAATAGTCCCATCCCTTGCTTATCGCACCATTTGTATCGTTCTGCATTTACAGCAGTTTTTCTTGAATAAGTAATGCAGCACCTTTTTGCTTCCAATTGCATTTCTTTCTTATACATATGTTCATTTATGACATGTTGCATCCGTACATTTTGGTACGGCTAAATACACCAGGGGCTTATGTTTCCCGCATCATGGTGTGATAAGTCCGAACACTTTCACAAGTGCGGCACCCCGAACTTATAGCATTATATGCATCGGCTCCGAATCATGTCTTGGGTCAATAGTTGGGTTTGCCCGGCTCCCATGTTTTGGTACCTTACGTTCCGTTGTATCGGCTAAGGTAGCACTGGGAGAACCACTGCGATTGCGCCCCAGTTGAGCTGGGCGAGCGCCTCAGTGGAGAAAGCTAAAACTGACCGTCATGATGAGGCGAGAGCCGGTCGCTGTTCGAGAGGTTTTTTGCGAGTCCCTAAAGACTTATGCCGCTTAGAGCGAGGAGCCAGCTTTGTCCGGCCCAGGCGTGGATAGCGCCCCAAATTCGGCCTTCCGAAGACTAGGGGCTTCGCCGAAATTTAAAATTATAGAATTCTATGGCTAAGTGAGAGTGTTCAAGCATTATAAGTCCGGTTGCCTTGTTCGTTGTGTTGAGCGCCTCCCTAGATGGACCCAAAAATGGGAACAAGAGTGCTCAAGTTTATCCCGAACACCCCAGCACTCGTGGCATGGGGGCTGAAGCCGACGACTTGCCATCTCTCAGATTTGATAAACAGCCGCACAGAAGGTAATATTTTAAATTAACAAGCGTTGCTTAGCGCATATGAACTAAGTTTTCAGCGCACAGGATAACAAAATGCGAGTCTACTCAAATATTACATCTTTGGAGCACTCACCCGCAATAATGCGGGCACCCTTCAGGACACTCTTATAATACATCTCGGGCGTGCGATGCTCCTTGCCCTGCGGTGGCGGGTCCGTCACAAGCTTCTGGGCATCCATCTTGCCCCAGTGCACCTTTGCGCGGGCAAGGGCCCGACGGGCACCTTCAATACAGGCGGAGTGCTTGATGACTTCAACCCACGGGCACGCATCCACCAGCCGCCGCACCAGGCCGAAGTAGCTCCCAGGCATGGCCTCCTTAGGCCACAGCCGAACTATGAGGCCCTTCATGGCCTGTTCGGCCACCTTGTGGAGCTCGACCAGCTGCTTCAGCTGGTCGCTAAGGGGCACCGGATGTCCGGCCTCAGCATACTGAGACCAGAAGACCTTCTCCGTCGAGCTCCCCTCCTCGGCCCGGTAGAACGCGGCAGCATCGGACACGCTGCGAGGAAGATCTGCGAACGCTCCTGGAGAGCTCCGAATTCGGGTAAGTAACAGGTAATTAACACTCACATGCTTACTTTGCATGAAAAATGCCTTACCCGCCGCTATTTTCTTCAACGCCTCGATTTCTTGGAGGGCCTTGTAGGCTTCGGCCTTAGCGGCTTTGGCACTCTCAAGAGCCGATGCAAGCTCAGACTCTCGAGTCTTCGAGTCACGCTCCAGGCTCTCATGTTTTTCCACGAGATCCTGGAGCTCTTGCTGTACCTCCGCCACCCGCGCCTCCTGCTTCTCTCGCTCGGTGCGCTCCGCGGCCGCATTACGTTCGGCCGCGGCCACCGCCTCCTTCAGGGTCGCCACCTCGTTAGTGGCCCCTGCAATACCCACGTTATCCTTGTCATTCTTCTTGCAACCAAAATCCTTTTCTGTAAGGTACAATTTTAATAAGGTGTTACTCACCTTCCTTGTCCTCGAGCTGCTTCTTGGCACGGCCGAGCTCGTTCTCGGACCGCTCGAGGCTTTGCTTCAAAGCATTGACCTCCGCAGTCAATGCGGCAGAGGTCAGCAGCGCAGCCTGCAATCCCATATTGACATATTTTTTATGACTCCTGCGTATATCTTTTTAGATCCTCAGTCCGGCTTTTCTTTCCGAACACCGAACCGAGCATCAGGGGCTACTGTCTATGCGGTACTATTTTACATATATCAAAATTCTTACCTCAAAGCCTGTTAGAAGGCTGCTGCAGGCTTCGGTCAGCCCGCTCTTGGCGAGCTGAACCTTCTGAATCACCGCACTCATAACAGTGCGGTGTTCCTCTTTGATGGAGGCGCCATTGAGCGCCTCCAGCAAGCTATCCGGCGCCTCCGGTTGGACGGAGGCTGCCGGCGTCACGGTCTTGCCCTTCTTACGAAGGGGCCGCCCGCCGGACTCCGGAGCCACTATGGGTTCCGGGGCCGAGTCCGGTGCAAAGTCCGGGAGGTTGTTCTGCGACACCTCCGGGGCCTCCTCCTCCTGGTGGGTCCCTTCCCGGGATCCCACCTCGGCATCGTCCGCATCACGGGGGGTGGAGGCGGTTGGAAGAGAATCCATATCCGACGCACCTAAGGACCCGCTCGACGAAGCGGGAAGATCATCCTTGGGCGGACTGCAGGGTTGTATGCGGCATTAGAAAGACATTACGTGGCGAAAAGAAAAACCATGAAGTTATTCGGGAGTCCGGATACTTACGATCTCGCCAGGGGCTTGGCCCTTGGAGGCCAGTCCTCGTCGTCGTCGCTGGCGTTGGCAGAGCAGTCCGGGGAAAGAGTTTTTCCCTTCTTGGACCCTTCGGCCTCCCTCGTTGGGGAGGCCTTCCTTTTCTTCCCTCCCCCCGCTGGGGAGAGGCTTTCTTCTTCTCCTCCTCGCCTTTGTGAGAGGAGTCAGCCTCGGAGTCATCATCCGATAACACCTGAAAACGGGAACTCTTCCGAGTGCCCGTGGCCTTCTTCTTGGCCTTCTTCTCCGGCACCACGTGGGGTGCCGGAGCCAGCAGCCCCGTTAAGCGGGCGTCCGCTGGGTCCTCTGGCAATGGGGCCGGACAGATAGTCTGCTCGGCCTTCGCCAGCCAGTCCTGTCAAAGGAGAGGGAGTTTAGATCCCGCATAGAGTCAAACTATGGAAAACAAGCGTCCCGTAAAGGACAAAATCACTTACCTCATCAGCCGGACGCTGCGAGCTGAATCCGCGATCTTCGGTAGCGGATGCGGGAGCCTCGGCGCCCTTGAACAGCACCTTCCAGACATCTTCGTACGTAGTGTCGAAGAGCCCGCTCAAAGTCTGGTGCTGCGCCGGATCGAACTCCCACATGTTGAAGCCCCGTCGTTGGCACGGGAGAATCCGGCGGATGAGCATGACCTGGACTACGTTGACAAGCTTGAGCTTCTTGTCCACTAGCTTTTGGATGCAGGCTTGGAGTCCGGTCAGCTCCTCCGAATCACCCCATGTCCGGCCGCTCTCTTTCCAGGAGGTGAGCCGTGTGGGGATGCCAGATCTGAATTCGGGGGCCGCTGCCCATTCAGGGTCACGCGGCTCGGTGATGTAGAACCACCCCGATTGCCACCCCTTAATGGTTTCCACGAAAGTGCCCTCAAGCCAAGTAACGTTGGACATCCTGCCCACCATGGCGCCTCCGCACTCCGCTTGGCTTCCCTTCACAACCTTCGGCTTGACACTGAAGGTCTTGAGCCACAAGCCGAAGTGGGGCTGGATGCAGAGGAAGGCCTCACACACGACGATAAACGCCGAGATGTTGAGGATGAAATTCGGGGCCAGATCATGGAAATCCAGGCCGTAGTAGAACATGAGCCCCCGGACAAAGGGATGGAGTGGGAAGCCCAGTCCGCGGAGGAAATGGGGAAGAAATACTACCCTCTCATGGGGCCTGGGGGTGGGGATGAGCTCTCCCTCGTCGGGGAGCCGATGCGCGATGTTGCTGGACAAATATCCGGCGCTGCGCAGCTTCTGGATGTGCCCCTCCGTGACGGAGGAGGCCATCCACTTGCCTCCCGCTCCGGACATAGTTGGAGGAGGTTGAGGTGAGATGTGCGGACTTGGGCGCTGGAGCTCGAGTTCGCGGAGATGGATAAGCCAAGGAGGAAGAAGGTGCAGGTAAAAGGGTTGGATCTTTATCCCCTTATATGGGCGGACAAAAACATGTGTCCCCACCGGCCTGATAAAACTCGCTTATCTCCCAAGCGCCGCAATCAATGGCGCGGTTGGGTTACCCACGTCCGTATTGATGGGAATCCCAGAATAAGGGGAACACGATCTCTGCTTCGACAAGACGTGCCAAGGAAACCGCTTCGCTAAACACGCTGAGGTGGTACAATAAAAACAATTCAAGTAAAGGCTTGGTAGTGGTGTGACGTCACGCCACCAAATACGTCAGCAGATTGAACTTGTGTAAATATTATTCTCTCTACGGTGGTGCGTGGAATTTATTTTGCAGAGCCGGACACTATCCTGGTGTTCACAATCTTCCATAAATTATTCGGAGGAGGAACCCGCCTTGCAATGCCGAAGACAATATGCGCGCCGGACTCGTCGTCATTGAAGCCTGGTTCAGGGGCTACTGAGGGAGTCCTGGACTAGGGGGTGTCCGGATAGCCGAACTATCATCATCGGCCGGACTCTAAGACTATGAAGATACAAGATTGAAGACTTCGTCCCGTGTCCGGATGGGACTTTCCTTGCATGGAAGGCAAGCTTGGCGATACGGATATGTAGATCTCCTATCATTGTAACCGACTCTGTGTAACTCTAGCCCTCTCCGGTGTCTATATAAACCGGATGGCTTTAGTCTGTATGACGAACAACAATCATACCATAGGCTAGCTTCTAGGGTTTAGCCTCCTTGATCTCGTGGTAGACCTACTCTTGTAACACACATCATCAATATTAATCAAGCAAGACGTAGGGTTTTACCTCCATCAAGAGGGCCCGAACCTGGGTAAAACATCGTGTCCCTTGTCTCCTGTTACCATCCGCCTAGACGCACAGTTCGGGACCCCCTACCCGAGATCCGCCGGTTTTGACACCGACACCGCTCCACTACCAGAGCTGGTTTGACATTGTCCATGACATCCAGAAAGTCTTTGTGCACGTTAACGTTGGCTCGGATTGGGGTCGCTCACCACGCCATCATCCGGCTAGGTGTGCCAAGCCGATGAACCCAGTGTCAGTTCACTGGCGGGCCACGTCAGGGCGGCCCATGGCGGATAGAAGGAAAGCTACCGAAGACTTGACATCTACATCACATTCTCCTTGTACGTAGCCGACTAATTTGTAACCCTGGACCCCCCGGTACCTATATATAAACAAAGGGGTCATACTCATAGATAGACAAACGATGATTTCGTGGTATATCTCATGTACTTTGTACTCCATCCTAAATCAATACAACACAAGTAGAATCGTAGGATTTTATCTCTTAGGAGAGATCAACCTTGTGTAAAAACATGTGTCTCTGTTATCATCGCGTCGCGGCTACTAGCTCGGACCCCCTACCCGAGATCCGTTGGATTTGACTCCGTCACATGTGCCCCTAAGGACCAGCGCCCTGGAGCCGCAGTCGTCGCCGTTGGACCTTTGAATATATATATGAAATAACTGACTGAAGTCTTGTCGTTGCGCAGGCACCTCAAGGAGACAACAGGAAACTACGCCGGAGCTCCGTCGACTATGTTCAGATGGACGGACTTAGGGAAGATCGAAGCCCGAAAGACAAACTCAAAAAAGAAGTGTCGTCATCCGCCTGAGCACCTCACCAGCGAGGACAAAAAACCCTAACCTAAACTATTAGCCGAAGCGGAGACACCGCGATTCCATTCCACGTCACCGGCCGCCGGAATGATAGGTAGAGGGGAGGCCAATCCATGAACTCGTTAGCGAAGTCTGGGAGGAATTGTTTACCCTAGCCACCAAGGGGAAGGAAAAAACACTTAGATAAAAAGTCACATATAACTTACGTGCGTTATACTTTTTAGTATTTTATTCGAAAATGATGATAACCAAGGCCTCTGTATCGAGCGATGAACACAACTATCCTATTTTTATTGATAAAATACACATGCTAGAAATGCACAAATAAGCCCTATACATCAAAAAATTCTCTCGTACCCAAGATAGAGTTGCATATACTATGTCTCAATAGAGGGTCTTTATGTAGTGAGGAAATCGTGCCTCTAGAGTGTAACATTACACCGCTGGAATAGAACTCTCATTTTTCCAAAAAAAAGTCCTATTTTTAGAATTTTTTTTTGATAATACTTACTTCAAAAGTCAGATTTTCGACTACTGACTTTGCTAAGAAATCGCCGGTGTAGCGAGTGAGAAACGGCAACGGTCCACCGGCGACAGAGTTGGAATTGTAAACGGGGCGGAATCAGCGAGGGCATCGTGGTCATCTCGCCTACCCACGTTGCGCTGCTGCCGGTTCGTTTCGCCGCCTGCTCGGCCTTTTCTTCTCACCACCCGCGGCCGTTCCAAATTCTCTCGTCTCCTTGTAGTATTCCTGCTCCCACACGGCGACGTCGCCATCGCCATCGCTGCCGCTCTCCTCACCAGCGCTCCTCTACCACCATCTCTAGGCAGGGGTTAGCGGGCGCCCCCTCCTCGTGCGGCTTCCCAAACCCTAGCATATCCCCCTCCCCGACTCCTCTGCGCGGGAGCTTCCCTCTGACCGCGCAGATCGCCGGCGATGGGGTCCAAGGACCAGGACCTGGCCGCGTCGTCGGGCGGTGGCGGAGGCTTCTTCTCCTCGATCGCCGCGGGCGTGCGCAGCTGGGGCACTGCCGTGCACAAATCGGTCAACGGGTGAGTCTCCGCGCCGGCCTACCTACCCGCTCTCTCCAGATCCGCCTCGAGCTCTCCCGATTTCTTCGGGAACTATGCATATGCTTACCGCTGCCTCTCCGCCATTTGATCCGATGCTTCCACGCGCGATCTCAGCTCCTTGGTGTCGGCCCCGTGAGCTGATTTTGGCGAATTGTGGAATTACGTGCTTCATTTGAGTTCCAAGCTCGAGACTTTAGCGATCGTAGTGTTACATGATCTCGTACTGTCGTTTGTTGTAGCTTAATGATTGCACTGTCCGGTGAGTAGCTTAGTTGCTGTTTTGTAGAAACACTCTAGAGATCACTGGTCTGTGTGTTCAGCATGTAGAAAAAGCAATTCCTACCTAATACTAGTATGATTACTCCTTCCGTTTCTAAATATAAGCCTTTTTAGAGATTTCAATACGGACTACATTCGAAAGGGCTTATATTTAGGAACGGAGGGAGTAGTCAATAATTGGTTGAAGTTGATTCTTTTTCTGGATATATAGTATACTAGCATGTTATGCCTCAAATAGGATATTGTAATTGTCCTGTTTTTGAAGTACAGGCAATTTCTGTATGTGCAATTCAAAGCAGACAGGGTGTGCTATGCAGATTTAAGTTTGGCATACTGCGAAAATGACATGCACATCATTTGGCGTCTCTTCACTTTATTCTTCTCTTTTGCCTTTTGGGGCTTGAATTCTTCTGAAATGTGCTTGCCGTTGGATGCCTATCTGTCTCCCCTGTAAATATATATTCTTTTAGTTGAAGAAATTATGTTCTTTACTTGGCACTTTCAAACAATTAATGAACAGTTTTGTGCTGTCTACAGGTTGGTTGGCTATGAAGGGCTTGAAGTTATCAACCCAGATGGAGGCACAGATGATGCGGAAGCAGAGGCTATGAAGGGGCGATGGAAACAGGAGGTGAGCATCAAGGATTTAACAATAATCTATTCTTTGGGGAAGGCATAACCTCGTGTTGTTTCATACACTCAGCCATTATGAAATCAACTCTCAAAATTAAAATATGAAATCAATCTGTATGCATATCAGATTCTCATAAGAGGAACTGATCATTGAAGCTTGTTTTTCTGGATCTGCATTTCTTTTGCAGGCACTAATGAACTCTTTAATCATACATGTAGTGTTTTGGGGCTTACATTGATGCTATGTGAGTGCATTTCTTAGGTCATCAAAAGTATTTGATAAACTTATCTGAAAGAAAGTATTTGATAAACTTATCCGAAAGAAAGTATTTGATAAACAAAGAGTTGGACATGATCGACAATATTTTACATTCCAATCAACTTTGCATTCAATTCAATAAAATATACTTAATCTGGACCTCAACTTCGTAAATAAGGTACATTTTGTTGGTAAAAATATTATGGAGGTGTTATCTTTGAAGCGCATGCAACTAAGTTCTACCACATGTGAAGCTAAGACTCCTGGAAGCATGCGATTCAAGATAGTATTCTCCCCTTTAATTTGAGGCCAGCACACTTCTGAAGTCTTGTTAGTAAAAAGAATATCTTAACAATGTGCCTAGTGGACTCTTCAGACTTTCAGAGACACTGCATATCTGAATTAGTTTAGCAAATTTGATTCGGATGTGAGATTTTACACGGGAATCGTGTTGGCAAAATACCACCTATCTAGTCATCTGGAGTTCTGGACCCTACCTCAATCTATTTGTCAACCATTCGACTCACATGTTTAGTAAAGTCATGTTTATAATGTATACTTGCGCATGGTTTGCTCATGATTCACAGACCATATATTGATGTTTAGAAAACATTGTATCTGACCAATGACATTTATTAAGAGGTGAACCCATGGCAAAAACTGTAGGTTCAGTGATAATCCTATCCTAATTATACCTAAGAAAGTGATACTCACCACTTCTAATTATCTCAACATGCGTGCTTCCACATCATCAAAATTGTTGTAGCAGTTAGATTTGCTAGCTTGATCCACTAGCATCCGTCCAATGTACGCATGAGAATCCTCTACCATGCAACATGCATGAGTGCATTTTACGTGGGTTTTATATCACATTGCTTCCACATCATCAAAATTCTTGTAGCCGTTAGATTTACTAGCTTGATCCACTAGCACCCGTCCGATGTACGCATGAGAATCTTCTACCATGGCAAAAACTGTAGGTTCAGTGATAATCCTATCCTAATTATACCTAAGAAAGTGATACTCACCACTTCTAATTATCTCAACATGCGTGCTTCCACATCATCAAAATTGTTGTAGCAGTTAGATTTGCTAGCTTGATCCACTAGCATCTGTCCAATGTACGCATGAGAATCCTCTACCATGCAACATGCATGAGTGCATTTTACGTGGGTTTTATATCACATTGCTTCCACATCATCAAAATTCTTGTAGCCGTTAGATTTACTAGCTTGATCCACTAGCACCCGTCCGATGTACGCATGAGAATCTTCTACCATGCAACATGCATCAGTGCATTCTAAGTTGGTTTTAAATGACACTGCATTTAATTGTGACCCACACAACTTTTCATGTTAAGTTTTTTTTTCTTATGCAGAAAATTTCTCACATAATTTAAATCGTAAGTACTGAATTAGTATTCTAGACAATACTTAGAAACTATATATCCAACTCCTCGGCAATGCATGAATAATGGCCGCCATGTTGTGCACTAAAAATTTCACCTTTTTGTGGTGTTCTTCATAGAGGGAGCTATTTCTCTGATAACCGTGCTTGGTTTACTAGCTAAAACGTAAATCGATGAGCCGCTCAGAACCTCTCACGATTTTTAGTTCTACACCATTATTGTGTCTATTGCTTAACTTCTATGCTGTTTTTGGCACTGCAGTTATCAGAACTCCCTAAAAGTTATTACTAGTGAGATTCGCCATTGTTTATTTTTTTCCTGTTGGTTTCTATCAAACTATGACTTTTATGTACCTCGTGTGATGATCTGCGTCATGGATGGCTGATAGGTATTCAGTAATGACTGCCATGTTGTGCAATAAACATTTCACCTTTTTATGGTGTTCTTCCTAGAGGAAACTATTACTCTGAGAACTGTGCTTGGTTTACTAGCTAAAACAAGTAAAGCGACCCTCAAAATTCAGTTGTACTTGTATACCATTATCTCTGCACTTTATGTTGTTTTTGACACTGCAGTCAACTTGCAGGATCGGGACAGTTACTGGAAGATGATGAACAAGTACATAGGGTCAGATGTAACGTCACTTGTTACACTTCCAGTCATCATCTTTGAGCCGATGTCAATGCTTCAGAAAATGGCGGAGGTTTGTACTGCTAAGCTCTGATTTAGAGTTCTCAATGTTTGTTCATCTTAGCTACTGTACCATACAGAAACAGTGACCAGGGCAGAGTGTGAAAATGCAACAATTGATCTGCCAAGCAAGGTCAAAAGCCCCACAGAGAGTGACAAGAGTCCACTGACTGCATAATTGAAACACTGAACAATGTGCCTAGTCTTAGTCTGTATATAATCAGTAGTATGCAGTTGTTTGATTCTGTGCCTAGTCTTAGTCTGTATATAATCAGTAGTACTTTACCCCTTCAGTAAACTATTTTCTGTCAAGGTTCATCAAAGTTAGCTACTCCGTATGATATACATTTCTGCTGATTGTTGGTCGTAAAATTTACATATAGCATTTCTATTTTGGTGTTTGACTGTGCAAGTCTGGTCACTGTAGTGTCGTAGGTTAAATACTGAAAATCAGCAGCTAGATCGTCTTGTGAGATTCTATTGATAGTCGTTCTGGAGATATGTGGCAGTCGTTCTTTGATTTCTCTCCCATGTCTTCCTGTTCTTGCCTAAGCATCACATGGAGTCTGCGGGCAATAAATTATCAGTATCTTTACAACGAATATTTACTAATATTTCAGCTGTTTATACTGAATGCAGTTGATGGAATATTGTGACCTGTTAGACAAAGCAGATGAATGTGAGGATCCGCACATGCGGATGGTATATGCTTGTGAGTTTGCCCTTCCCTCACCTGCAACTCTACTCTAATGCAATATTCTGGCTGACTGAGCTTTGAACCCTACTTTACAGCTACATGGGCTTTGTCAGCCTACCTAGCCTACCACCGTACGTGGAAGCCTTTCAATCCCATCCTTGGAGAGACGTATGAGATGGTTAACCATCAGGGTATTACATTTATTGCTGAGCAGGTTAGTGATGGATGTGAAATATTGCAATTTCAAAAACAAGCTGAATTAACTAGGAAGTATTTTATCTGCAATTACTACCTTTTCTCACTCTTAATTACCTTTTGTTAATCAGACATGTTAATTCTGCATTTTGTTTACTGTATTTACTTCTCTTAGTCTATTTTTTCATTAATTTTATTTTCATAGGTAAGCCATCATCCTCCGATGGGTGTAGCTCACTGTGAGAACGATCATTTTACTTACGACATCACATCGAAGTTGAAGACAAAGTTCTTGGGAAACTCAGTGGAAGTGTATCCAGTTGGAAGGTAATTGATTGAGATACAATTGTTTGTATGGATATATTTGTGTCTGAAAGCTTCTATAAAAGCTTATGGTCAAAATGTCAGATTGATTTCAAGGTTCTATAGAAACCATTTATGTATATCTAACTTCTGAACGTGTTTCTTCATCACAGGACTAGAGTGACACTTAAAAAGTCCGGTGTCGTGTTGGAATTGGTACCACCACTGACCAAGGTCAACAACTTGATATTTGGGCGCACATGGGTAGACTCTTTTGGAGAGATGGTCCTGACAAATTTGACAACTGGAGACAAAGCCGTGCTGTATTTCCAGCCATGCGGCTGGTTTGGGTATGTTAGTATTGACCGTCCTTGTTCAGTTTAGTATTTTGTAGTAGTTCTTCTGGTCTTTATCTCCCATTACAATGCGGCCTCGTAGTCGTATATGTGGCTTGTTTTCATTCATAGAGCTCAATAGTTAATTCTAGTTCATAATGTGGCTAGGCCCATCTCATCTTACTGTTTATGTCAGGGCTGGGCGGTTCGAGGTGGATGGGTATGTATATACTGCAGCTGAAGAACCGAAAATAATGATGACAGGAAAATGGAACAAGTCCATGAGTTACCAGCCTTGTGATCAAGAAGGTGATCCTCTTCCAGGGACCGAGCTAAAAGAGGTAAGGCTTTCTTTCAGTATTCATCAATACAGAGAGTGTATGTTATATTAGGCATGCTGTCTTACTAGTGGATATTTGCTGCTGCTGAAATTGTACTTGTCCCAGGTCTGGAAAGCCGCTCCTGCTCCACCGAATGACAAGTACCAGTATACATACTTTGCGCACAAAATAAATAGCTTTGATACAGCACCTAAGAAGCTCTTGCCTTCAGACTCCCGATTAAGGCCCGACAGATATGCCCTTGAGAAGGGTGACATGTCTAAATCTGGGGCACACAAGAGCAGGTAACTACTGACTTTTCTATACTTCCCATAGCTAGTTGTTGCGGCTTGACACTCAACTTTACAAATTATATTGACATTTGAGGAATTTGGCTTGCCTTTGATCAGTATTTATCTGATGTTTGTGTTCATGCTTTCAGGCTTGAAGAACAACAAAGAGCTGAGAAGAAAATCCGGGACACCAAGGGGGAGCAGTTTACACCAAAATGGTTCAAAATGACCGAAGACATCTCCCCTACCCCGTGGGGCGATCTGGAGGTGTATGAGTACAATGGCAGATACGCCGAGCACCGGGCTGCGATAGACAGCTCTAGTGCCGTTGCCGAGGAGACGGACGTCAGCTCCATCGAGTTCAACCCGTGGCAGTATGGCGACTCGCCTTCCCAATGATTTGAAAGGGTCTGAAGCCACCCATATATTTATTTTCTCATCTAAAACGCTTTCAGGCCTTGTGCTGATCCATACCGGTGGTTTTCGTGCCTTGTAGTATTATATGACTTTCCACTTTTTTCTCTTCATGCTGTGATACAGTTCAGGATGTGATTGTGTATTTGATGTAGTCCATATTCTGTTGTCGTAAGTCTAGTAGAAGCTGGTGAAATTTATTTAAAGATCAATTTCAGTGGGAAATTAGGAAGATTATTATCGCGTCGCAACTGGGGACTATTTGGTCCCTGCATTGTATTGAACACTTCAGTCCAAAAATCCACACACGGCCCCTTGCAATTTTTCATCAAATATAAGTGACCGAAGCAGCAGCCATTGGCCCGCGGTATCTTCGGAAGCGTGTGCGTACTTGATCTGAGAGGTAGGCAGAGGTGTGGACTGTAACTTGCTCTCTCTCAAAAAAGTTGTTGATTGGATCATGACAAGCAGTTGTGGGTTACTGTGTTGGATGGGCGGCACTAATGGCGGTCGCACGGTGATGAATGCGATGTTTCCGTGGCCCTGCTGCTTGCCTTGGCGTCTTGTAGATAACCGATGCGTTTGGTCATGATCGGCTTAGTGGTACAGCTGGGGCTGTTCTCAGAGATGATAAAGGAAGATTTATTGCCGGCGGAAACTGAAAGTTTGACTGGTGTGCAGATGTTCTGACAGCGGAAGTTTTGGCCCTAAGGTTTGGATTATTGCTTGCATAGAGGGCGGGATGCAATCGCCTAGATGTCAACTCAGACAATATTGAAGTCATCAACACAATGAAGAATGGAGGACGATCAGCGGGAGCGGCGGCGGCGGTTTTTGATGATTGCTATTTTTTGGCTTGTGATTTTTCTCTTACTAGGTTTGAGCATTGTAATAGAGAGGCAAATAGGGTGGCTCATGAACTAGCTAGATTAGCGAAAATTTCCGTAACAAATGAATATTTTGAGGAACCCATGGATGAAATTGTACCTCTTCTTATGGACGATGTAACTGTTATTTGCAATTAATAAAGCTAATGATTTATTTAAAAAAAAGAAAAACTGATGCGTTTGGTCCAGTTCTGTTCAGCCAAGCCCCGGCCCGGGCAGTCTTTAGTGCGTGCTTTACCATAATGGAAAAGCTCAAGGCCGCCATGTAGATGAACATACTGAATGGATTTGTGCTCCTGCTCCGCTAGAACCACCTCCTAAATGCAGTTACATCAGGATCTGTTTGGTTTCCACGCGTACTTCCTACTCTAAGGCGAGAAACTAGTTGCAGATTCAGAACCAAGAAGCAGCTTGCATGATCATTTTGGATGTTGATAGTGGGAGTTGGAGAGGGAGGTGAGGCTGAAAGTTGGGTAGTTCTCATTGGTGTGGACAGATTGAAATTCCGTTTCACGGGGCTGAAAGCCTCTTGTGAAAATAAAGAACGAAAGAAAGAAAGAAAGAGAGAGAGAGAGAGAGAGAGAGAGAGAGAGAGAGGAAACAGGAAGATAAAGGTCACGTGACGAGTACGTAGCGAGCGAATGGGGAGCGGCCGCCACTTGTCGCGTTCCGCATGCGATGGGATCAAGCTCCAGTGGCGCCCCGCGGTGCACCTGTCCAGTTGAGATCACTTCCGCGCCTCTGCTATCTGGACTGTGCGGCACGCACGCGCGCATGCATGCACGGACAAGCGACGCCGGACGGGCACCCATGAAAATCACACAACCGCCGCCATTTACAGGCTTTTTCAGGGATGATTAATGGGGCCTATGCCGGGCTCTCCATCCGGTTCCGATCCCATCCCATCCAATCCGATCCGATCCAACAAGCGCGGAGCCGGAGCCGGAGCAGGATGTCCCTCTCTGCTGTAGCTGCACGGCCACCATCCGTCTGTCCATCTCCCAACCCAAACCCAAACCACTTCAGTCCCCCCAACCTGTGGATGTGGATCCCCTTCTGGTAGGGGTCTGTGACGCCTCACTCTTTCCCCTCTGATCGATACGCTCCACATTTTTCTTTCTCTCGCAGACTAAACAAATCGCCGTCACATGAATGAATCACCACGGACATAAATAAAAAGGGAAACGAAAGGAAGGCCGGAGGCAGTACGAACAGAGCGTGGAAACACCGTGTTCGTTACAATAAACACACAAGCAGGCATGCATGCATGTTTGGTACTAGCACGCAGTTACAAGCTGTTGGGTTGGCCCAAGCCCCTGAACTGGAAATGCACACGCGACAGCGCCGCACACGAGCGAGCGAGCGATCGATCAAGCGCAACCAACACATGATCCGAGGCGAATAACTCTGGCTGGGTCAGCCCTCTCCAATCATGATACGTACCGATATACTCCCTCCGTCCGCGAATAAGTGTACTTCTAGCTTTTGTCTTAAGTCAAAGTTTTAAAACTTTGACCAATTTTATGGAAAAAATAGCAGCATTTATGACACTAAATTAGTATCACTAGATCTGTTTTAAAATGTATTTTCATAATATATCAATTTGATATCATAATAGTATTCCTGGCGTTTTTTCACCACAGAATCAATCACAGATGAGGCGAAGAAGGTTTCTTGGCGTGTGTGCAGTGGCGTGTGACCCGCTGGTCCGGTACGAGTCCCTCTCTCTATCTACTACTCCTATCGGTTTGGCCCGGACAGAAATGCACCGGGGACCAGCGCCACCGTCCGGCTTTTAAAATGTTTTGAATGCCACATGCCTCCATGTGTACTTGGACGCGACGAATTATTGGTTGGCTCCAGGGCAACTTGGATGGATCATGCACGGATCAGGAGATGATGCGTCTGTGTCCTCTCTCCGTTGGGGGAAAGAAAACATCCACGCAAATGTAGATAGATGCTCATATACTCCTCCTACTGCTAGAATTCATTTGGTGTCTACTGTCTAGCTAGCCAGTAGATCCAATTCCAGTCATCTAATTCAGTCCTACAGTACAACACTTGCATGAATTAGTTCACTCCAGTGCAGTCATGGAGTGCTACTGCTTGGAACCCACACATGACATGACATGATCTCGGCAAGCATATTTGCAGCGTGTGGAGGACAGACACCTCCTGCCTTCATTTCATGCCAGCCGGTGTAAGAAACAGGCCATGAGCAGCATTTGTTCTTTATCTATTACTGATCATAGTATACCGTTGAGTGTCGTGTAGGGCCTGCAAAATGGAATCTATGCATGTATACACAGGCTGTTAGTCTCGTGTCGAGCATGCCCACGCTTAATCCAGATGCAAAAGCAGCCGCTTAACTAGCATTTAGCAGCTGGTTCCTACAAGTAGAACCCCACACACCCACTTGCACTTGCACTAGCTGTCTGTACAATGCACCCAACCCAACAGTAACTGCATGTTAATTTAGCTGTAAATTCGGTCGCCTTCTTATCTCTTTTTTCCCTACGAAACAGATGGATTGGATGTGACCCAAGAAAAGTATATACCCTCCCTTCCTACATCTCTTTCTGTAAATAAACCAAGAAAAGGATATGTGTGGTCGGCCAACTACTCTCCAACTGTACATTCAGATTTCAGAAAGATGCCGAGTAATTTTCGCAGAAAAGTTACCAGTCTGTCATTGTAAATTTAATCTAGACTAATCTTGGTGCTCAAACTTGTTCTAGTAGCATGAAAAGGAACACCCAACAACATCCAAAGAGGAGTAGATTGGAAACAATTTCCCCCATGTGAGCTGATTACAGCTCTGCCTCAAGCGTATCGATCCATGTGATTTCCCAACCTGGCCATATTTGCCCAGCAAAAAAGAAAGAGTTAAAAAGGTAACCAGGGATGGAAAAGAAATATTGATCCTTTGTGTTATGGCCTATGGGCTGAGGAGAAGCAAACTAAACCTGACCTGTTCCTCCCGGAATCAACAACCTGTTCTCGTAAAGTAGCATGGGGGTAGGGTAGCATGTGACTTGAGGCTCTCTTCACATGACGCCTTGCTTTTCTTCTAATCAATATGGAAAGGAACCAGTCTGGTAATTTTGTAATCTCTTGTCTTTGCTTTAAAGAACAAAATTAGTTATTCACCAAGTGGATATTAGTATATCTCGAGCTGTAGGATCTGTGAAAAGGCTGCATGGAATTTGGAGTATATCCATGCTAGTTGGTGCAAGGCAGCTAGGTTGCTCACTTTGTTAATCCCTCAACGGCGTACCTTGGTGGATAATCTTAGGTAGGAAACTAGCTATAGCTATAACTAGGCAGCTCTATAGATCACGTCGAAAGGCCATTAGTGAATGTTTAACAATAATTATGTCAGTCTTAGGCTGACGGTAACCCTGTACTCACCGAAAATGTCAACTTACTAGCTATTTTGCCTCCAATGTGCCGTGGATAAAAAAAAGGTCAACTAAAAGTGTTCCGCTTTCATAGGTAAAAACCCTAATCATAGCTAATTTTGGTAGATCCTGATATTAACAAGACAACCCACCTAATCTGTCGAGGTTTTGTGCAGGAGTGGCTTTCTGATAGTGCAGTGTTCGCTCTCGCGCACCGACGCTAATGATGACAACAAAAACGCATGATCCTAAAAAACCATCTTAATATTAAACTGAAAAGGCTGAGATTGGAGTAGATTATGCACCCACAAGGGCAAGATCCTCCACTGCTCCAGGCAGCTACTAGGAAACCCCTTTCGGTAAGCATGTGATGTGCCACTGAAGCGCACACACCTCCCATGTGAGTGAGCCATCTTCACTTGTTAAACCCTTGCTTGAACCATCCTACTCCAATGATCCAATGGCACATTTCCACTGCATATTTATATGAAGGCTAGACAAAAGTATAATTGATAGTGTAGTAGCAACAGAATTAATCAAATAGGCACCACCATTTCCATCTTGTCTTGGTTGGGAAGCTGGTGAGAGCGGCAGCTACTGCTCCCCAAGGCAGACAAGCAATGTGATGCACGCCGCATTATTCCTCTCCCTCCCCCGAGGATGGGGCCTGATTAGATGGGAGGATTCCCTTCATGATTAGCAAATTTGTTAAGAAAATACTTTTGTAGCACCATCGGACAGATCTTGTGGACTTGTAGTCAGTGAGGCTGCTCTCTCACCTCCCATAAACTAATCACGCAGCGCATGTTACTGTTGATCATTGTACAGTAACATTCAGTTAGTATGGTACTGTTCTGAATTTGTGGAATGTGATGTTGGAGTTGATCGATTTGAAAGTTACTGTGTCCTAAGGGGGACGAAATAACCGAAGTGTTGTGCCATTATTTAGTTTTTGGAGATGAAGGTTGCAGCCAACCACCAGCTGATTCTGACCATCTAACAGCCGGGGCGTCAAATTCAGGCTGCTTGATTATATTTTTAAAATGATACTACTCATCAGTACGGAAGAGACTTTGAGCGGTGACAGTGCCCTTTCCTACATTCTGAAGCTTCCTATGATTGCGGTTAGATCAAACATATTGTTCATCACCACTGGCAGCTGCACCAGGCATGTGAATTATCGTAAGTTGCATGTGACATTTTGTCCTGCATTTTTTTTCTTTGTTACTACTACATCTGCACTGGCAATTGCATCCGGCATGTGATTGCACTAGGGAGCTAGTGAGTTCTTCTTTGCTCCCCTCTGTCCATCTGTTCATGTGGTATATCCACCAAGCGGAGCTGCATCACAGATCACACTAGGCATCGGAGAGCAGGTTCAAAGGTCCACTTTGATGCTAGTGGGAGTGGTCCTGGAACTGTAAACACTTTGAATACTACTAGTACATGTTTTGTTGGGCGCTTAGACTTTTGAAGCGACTGGTTAATGGCCCCAAATAAAGATGGGAAGGGGTGGTGGAGGAGGATGGATCTGTACGCCACGGCCACGGGACAGCGACCGGGGCATTTTAGGCCCGGTGCTTTCCGGCCGGCGCGGCCTCTGCATCCCATCCCAGTATAGATAGATGCCAACTCGCCCGTAATAACCAACCACCCAACTGCGTGCGAGGCAATATTTGTGCACACATACAGTAGGCAGAGCCGGCGCACATTCCCCATTGGGAGCGCCCCTGCTCTGCATCTGCATGCGAGCGAACCTCTTTTCGGAACGCCCCGCTTCGCTCCCGCCCTATTTCTGTTTCGCTGAAAACCAGACGGCCGCAACTTGCAGCGCAGTGCAGTCCTCCTCCTTTGCCTCCTTGGGGCTCTGGTGCCAACGATGTGCGGGACACAGCCCAGAGGAATATACTATACTACTACTATACTCCTAGTCCTAGGTCTGGATGGATTATATTGTTAGCGGTTCGTCATCCTACGTACTCCCTCCGTTCTGAATTACTTGTCTTAGATTTGTCTAGATACGGATGTATCTAGACTCATTTTAGTGCTAGATACATCCGTATTTAGACAAATCGAAGACAAGTAATTTGGAACGGAGGGAGTAGCTGGGTGGTGCTACGCATGTTGTATCTAATATTCCCGTATTGTTGAGCTAACACGTACCGCTGCTCCATCCAAGTAAAATAGCACTACTCCTATATTGTACCGCTCGCTGGTAGTGTTGATTTTTCTTTTTTGGTTTTGAAAATAAATGTACCATCATGAAGTACGCGGTCCTCCCCGCACTCAGCAAACGGCGGATGATACTGTCCCCGTGGACCACAGTTAGTCAAATCATATGCTCAAGTCCTTTTCTTAGAGCATGCTTGGATACGTTTTAGTCCCATGACTAAAAATAGTGGGACTAAAACTTGCTAGTCTCACCCATGCTTGGATCCAAGTACTAAAGAGACTAAAATCTAGTTATTGAGCATTTATTATCCTCCAAACCCTCCAATCCAGAACTAAGGAGAGGAATTAAATGAGGAGAGAGAGAGCTAATACATATTTTAGTAGGTTTTCCATGACTAAAAGATTTTTAGCCTCAAGACTAGTCCTAGCCTCTCTTTAGTCAGGGGTGCTTGGAACTTTAGCCTCTAAAAGAGACTATTTTTAGTCAGACTAAAAATAGTCCCTTGTATCCAAGCACCCTCTTACTCAATATGGGATGATTTGAGGGGTTAAATCCTTGGGAATGGTCTAAAGCTCCGTATTAGATCATTCACAATAACTAGGTCTAGGTGGGCAGTGAGAAAAGATGTTTACGACACACATATAGTACTCCCTCCCTATTAGTGATTTAAACGCTCTTATATTTCTTTACAAAAAGAATACCAGTAGTAAAGGCCACAATGCCAGCTTAATTTTATAGGTCGTCTCCCAGATTGGGAAAGAGAAGGATGGTTTTAGAGAGGAAGAAGGAAAGGCGAGGGGAGGAGAGGAAGGATCTGAAGTGCAGCTGCACGTTGCAAGCTGCAAACCCGGCGCATGCATGCATTCCGTTTGGACTATGGGCTGCTACTCCTTTCCGTTGGCTCCGTACATTGCCAACCTTACACGTCAAGCAAGATCGTAGACCCACGTTTCCAGCGGCCGCCCATGATCCACCGGATCCTCACCAACGGAACCACCGACGGACGGGTAACCCCATCTGGCTGGCGGCCTGATTTCAAGCCGAGAGAAAAAGGAACGCGTCATCTCTAGTCTGTGTAGATTTCCTCAGATGCTGTGTGCTACATTACATTGTAGAATCATTTTTGGGCTCTGGAAACGTTGCTTAAGAAATGGGCGACGGCTTAGGAAGTTGTTTTTAGCAGGCACCAGAAGCCATAAACCCTAAAGTTATTAGGCGTGCACTGCACCCACCCCGGCCCAACCCCCGCCAAATCCTAGAGGTGAAGCGGCAAAGGAAACTAAAGGAGGGACATTTCCAAAGCAAGACTGTACTTCAGGGCGATTCCTAGATGAGCTTTCAAGGACGAAACAAAAGCAAAGGACATGGCGTCCCAACAACGATTGGTATCATTGCGTGGTGGTAACAAAAGTGAAAGACGAGGTCCCTTTCGAGCAACGTTTGGCATCTTTGGCGTTTCACCCTTCTTCTGCCAAAATCCCATGGCTCAGCCGTCCGGCCTTCACGTGCAGGCAGGTGCGTGTGTGCAGTTATATGGTTCTGGTATTTTCTCTCTCTTTGTTTCTTCTACGATTTTCCTTGTCTTTGTTTTATTTATTTACATCTAAATTAATAGAGCATGCATGAGAAGAAATCTACAGTTTGACGAT
The DNA here is from genome assembly GCF_018294505.1 of Triticum aestivum. Taxonomy (NCBI): domain Eukaryota; kingdom Viridiplantae; phylum Streptophyta; class Magnoliopsida; order Poales; family Poaceae; genus Triticum; species Triticum aestivum. Next base: position 443,024,597 of record NC_057804.1, on the reverse strand, counting down.
CTACTCTAGCTTATGGAAGGCTTCTACTTCCGCCAAGTCACATAGCGTTTCATCAATCAATCAATCAATAGAATATACTACCAATCTTGAAGAAGACATTGTGAACAGAGATGGGGGAGGAAACGGGGAGAGTGGGAGAAAAGCAAATCCTTTCTACAAACACAACCAATATACTCCCTCCGTTCCCAAATACTTGTCTTTCTAGATATTTTAAATGGACTCAACGTACGGATGTATGTAGACATATTTTAAAGTGTAGATTCACTCATTTTGCACCGTATGTAGTCACTTGTTGAAATCTTTAAAAAGACAAGTATTTAGAAACGGAGGGAGTATATCTGGACCGGACTCGCTTCTCTTACCATGAAGAAGGTCATTTTCTCTTCTTTCTCTCTTTTGTGTGATGCCGGTCCTTTTCTCTCACTTGGAGCCACATATTAAATATCAAGGGAACCCAAGTAGTATCAAACACCACATGAATTTCATCTCCAAGTTTTATACGAGACGATAAATGAGTCTGATTCATGTAGAATTTCTGCAACCCAGACATAATTCGAACGGTAGTGCGTATTTTGCACCCAAAATATTCTTGCAGAATTTATGGATCGAGTGCTACAACTTCTTTTATATAGCAAGCCTACGTATACGACCTTCATACCAAAGAACCCGGTCATGGGTACGAGCACGACGTTATATTGCCTTTCTTGCTGCTTCGTACTGCTATTTTCAGGTCCACCCGTCTGGATCGCGTGACGCACGTTGCCGATATCCATCCATCCTGGCCCACCGTGGAGAGCTGGTCTCACCGTGCATGCATACGGCCCACGCACTTTATCCCGACACCCCCCCCCCCCCCCCCCCGCCTCCTCCCTTCCGTGTCTCAGCTAAGAGCATCTCCAGCCGCGCTCCCATCAAGGCTCCTCAGGCGACTTTTTGGCCGCCGGTGCCAAAAAATCGGCCCAGTCGCGCCTTCAGGGGCCCATTTTTCGCCGGCTCGGGCCGAAATTGGCGCCGGCGGACCCAACCCGAACCCGGCGCGCTGGGGGACGCCGAGCGAATCGTTTTTGACGCGAAAGCGCCGCATGGCAGCCGCGTCAGCGACACCGCCCCCCTCGTCTTCCCGACATCTCGGTTTCCCGCGGGGAATCAATGGCAAGGCTGCTGCCGGTCAGCTTTTCCATTGATTCCTCTCATGGGCGGCGTCACGGGGCGGTGCGCCGACGACTCCCCTCCCTCGGCTATATATGGTGCCCTTGCCCTTGCCATTGCTGCTGCCGAAGAGGCCCATGGCGTGCTAGGGTTTCCTGTCGCCGGCGAGGAAGCAAAGGGAGTGGTGGGGGGCCAGATGTGGACGGGAGAAGTGGATGAGGCCGGCCCCCGCCGCACGCGTGCTTAAAAAAGGATGCTTCCACTAGCTGACAAGTGGGCCCGCTGTCGGTGGTCGTCATACTCCCTCCGTTTCTTTTTAGTCTGCATATAAGGTTTGGTCAAAGTCAAATTTTGCATAATTTGACTAACTTCATATTAAAAAATATCAACATTCATAATATGAATCAACATTTCCAGATGCACCATGAAATGTATTTTCATATTATATAGTTTAAGTATTGTAGATGTTCATATTTTTTAATATAAATTTGGTCAAACTTTATGTAGTTTGACTTTGACCAAAACTTATACGCGGAGTAAAAAGAAACGAAGGGAGTAAATAAGACGACCGCTGGCGGTTAGGTGGCCTACATGTGGGGACGCGGCGGGCGCCGAGGAGACGCCCGACGCATTCCAGGCGCAATTTTGGGCCGGAAATGGGTCGGCGCAGACGCCAGGCGGACGCGATTTGCGTTTGGGTCGGCGCGTTGGGCCTCCACTTTTGTCCGCGCCGACCCAAACGGACGCAGACGGACGAAATGGGTCTATCCATTGGAGTTGCACATAGTTGTGGTGTCATGCAAAACTTCATTTATTAGGTTATGGACTCATATTACATTGAAACATGTGACGTTAGAGTACCTAGCTAAGTTACTCAAACTACCTCACTCCTCATTAACTCATTGCCACATAAGCAAATTTGCTGAGTTGTACTCGACGTTACTACTGAAATTACTCCCACTATGGTGTGTCTAAATGGTTGGTTAAGTTAGTTAAGAGCATCTCTAGCGTTCCCTTTAATCCCCGTGAACTACGTTTTTGCCAGCCGATTTACGGGACAACCCAAAAATCCGACCCGAGCAGATACCACAAAAATGGCTCGGCCAGTAAAAAGTTTACGGGAGGCCCATAAACCGCCCTCACATGCGGTATATATGCCGGCGCCCGGCCGATTTAGAGTATCCGTCCCCTTTCCCCTTTCCATCTCCACCGCAAACCCTTCCCCTCCGGCGACAAATTGACCCCCTCCTCCCGAGAGCGTTTTGCCGCGGTTTGCTTGAGTGAATCTTCGCGGCGATGGCGACGACGGGTGCGGGGCATGGCGACGGCAGGGGTTTCGGTGACCTCGGGGGCTTTGGATGCCGAGGCGGCTTCGTCTCCCGCAAGCGTAGAAATGATGACGAGGCAGGCGGCTGTGGCCTCCGCCCTCCCATGTCGGCCAGACAGAGGGAGGCGGCGCGCAAGCGCGACACCAAGTTCCGTAGCGTCAGCGCTCCGGCTTGGGCCAACTTCCGTCTTCTCGGCGACATCTTCGATCCGGCGCTGCAGCGCTGTAGGGAGGCGGAGCTCGCGTGGTTCCACGCGAAGGAGGCCGCCGCAGCAGGAGATGTAACTGAGGCCGCGCGCGTGCTGGCACTTCTGGAGGAGTTCCAGCTGCAGACCACCCTCTGCTCCATGCTGATCTACAACACTCTTCACGGCAATGAGCCCCGCCCCAACCACGACAGCGACTACGGCTCTCGCGAGGACTTCGACGATGAGTGGATCTAAGCTATGCATTTTTAGATTTCGGTTATGTTTAATTATGATTTGTACTAAAAAAACCCCTATGCTATGCGTGTGAACTCGGCTATGCTATTTATGCTATGCTTATGTGATGAACTACGCCGAGATGTTTTTAGCGCGAAGTAGTGTGTTTAAATTTGTATCCTACGCAAGATCGCTATGTGGGATCTGTTCTTGCAGCGCCCGGCGTCCTGAAAAATCGTTTACGGGAATCGTAAACGAATTTTCCGGGCTCTTAGCACTCGTGAATAATGGCGCTCCTCGTGTGTCTGAAGTTTTTCTTTTCAGTAAACGTACCGATGGAATTATGTAAAGCGGTCTGCCAATGGATAGGTGGGGCATGGATTGCCTCCCACGCACCTCCACTGACGGCTGGGGCCCATGGGTCGCGTCTTGCTGCTGTGTCGGTTTCGTATGTCATGTACTGCACATTTGTTACCCATCATTGCAGTACCTGCGTCTCCATGGATGGCTTTACCGTGTCTTGATGTGCATGATGCAAGCAAACTGGAGGAAGCGACGTACTCTTCGCACCTAGCAGTGGCGTAGGTAATTATGGTCGTCATTCATCGCAAAAAATAAAAAAAATAAATTATGGTCGTCACATCGGCATGAAACAGTGCGACACAAAATAATCTGTCCAGTGAGTCTCGGTTTGATGGGCCGAGTTATTAAGAACAGGCACCAGCTTTCGTCAATTAATTTGCCAGTGCGTACATGCAATCACTGTCACTGTACGTACGGCAGCTACGAGCATTGTGCGTACGAACTCTAATTAAATCCAGCAATTGCACATTTGGAGGCTAACTAAGTACACTGTTATTACTTGCTCCAGAACTAATGTTACGTGAAATCTCGAATTGTCATGACAACAACGATAACATGGATCAACCCGTTAGAAAATCTCAAATGCCATGTTACGGAATGATTCAACCATGTTGGTCTTTAATTCCCTCTTTATCTGCTGACATGCATAAGTGGGCACCCACCAGCCGAGCACTTGTACCGCGGCTGGCATGCATCCCATACCACCGCAACCGCTTTCTCTCTGGTCATGCGACCCATGTCATGTCACGAACTCGCACAGACCAGACCAGGGAGCCAGGAACTCGGGATACGATTTTCTTCTGGCAGCCACGAGAGTCCACGACACCCCCTCGCCGCCGCTCCGTGAATCCTAGCTGCGCTCCCACGCGTCTCCCGGCACCCGCGCGCCGACCCCACGTGACACTTTCCCGTTCGCTTCCGTCGCTGCCAATCCCTGCCCAAAAAATTGCAGCGCCCCGCCGTACTCACGTCGCATCGGCGTCGGTCACGTCTGCCCCGCCCTGGCCCCTGGCGCCCGCTGCAGATTCCCCCTCTCTCGACCCAACCCAAGCGTGTCCCGGGCCACCACGGAAGCCCCGCCACCACGAAGCGTGACGCGAGAAGGAAAGGGAAAAAACCCAATCCTTATCCCCCACTGCTCGTCCGGACGGCGTCAGGACCCCGACGGCTCTCGTGTGGCCGGCGGAGCCGCCACGTACGACGCCGTCCAGGCTAAACGGCGGCGGCCCACTGAAGCGACGCCACAGGGACCGGGACGGGCACTCAAACAAAACGCGGACGTCGCGTCACGACTTACCTCTCCGGCCTTTCCATCGCCCAAAAGAAAAGCGCACCGCGGACGTGAACGGATTCGAATTATTAAATGCGCTCTTTTTTTGGGTTTCGCGGACGAAGATACCCAGGGGCGATTAATAAGAAAGGAACGAAATTCGCCTCGTTATTATCCGACCATCCTTTTTGCGCGGGGGATAACGAGGTAGTAGCAAATTTGCGGAGGCCAACAAGCGGCCGGAGGAAAACGGAACGGAGCGGAGGAGGATAGGCAACTGATCTCGGACGGATAGGCGAACAGGAAAAGGGCCTAGACGGAGTTTACCAACTCGACACGTGTGGTGGCCTTTTCTGACGTGGTGGCGGCACAGCCAAATGCCACAAGAGATTTGGAAGAAAATAAAATGCACTTTTGTGGATAGGTTTTTCCCGTCATAATTTTTTCTCAAGAATACGCAAGTTGCGTACCATATTTTTCTGAAAGATAAAAATAACTTTACAAGAAACCTAACGAGGATGTGAACATCGACGTAGGTATACACCCGCTCCAATCAAGCTAACTAGCCTACCCGCAAAAAAAAACTAGCCTACTATCTCACGAAACGTTGTGGGCCTACTATTCCGATAAGGGCTAACTTCCATTCTTCAAGTTCATCTAGGATTTTGATAGCAAAGCCAATAGCTTCAATTTGTTGCTTAGGTGTGTCGAAGACTCGAGCATTCCGTTGTTTCCACAACGACCAGGCTGCGCAAATGACAAAGCTATCGAACCCTCTTTTCTCAGTCGCCCGAAAGCTAGCTCGTTAACGAAGCCACCATTTCAAGAACGTGTCCGTCTCCACTGGCCTAGGAATGAGAAGTTGAAGTGTTCTGAGACAACGGTGCCAAACTTCATGAGTATAGATGCACTACACCAAAATGTGTTCAACATTGTCTTCACTTTGGAGGCAGGTGACGGTGTCCTGCACTAGGGGGTACCAACCTAGTTGACCCACAGTCCATGTGCCAAGCTTACGACCCACCTTTCTTATAAGGAAAGACTCCGAAGGCCTCACACTTCCGCGTGATCAAGGTGGACTTCGTCGAAGACTTGACGTGTACTCAAGGACTGCGTTGGCCGCCGACATGTGTATCCCTAGATTGGCAACTGACCATGTGTAACCCTAGGTACCCCCAATGTCTATATAATCCGAAGGGTTTAGTAGAATACGATCACAACTACAACCATCTAGCCTTAGGGTTAGAACACAACTTAAGATCTCGAGGTAGATCAAATTTGTACTCAATACATCATCAATACAATCAAAGCATGATGTAGGGTATTACCTCTTCGAGAGGGCCCGAACCCGGGTAAATAATATCCCCTCCGTCTCTTGTTACCCATAGATCCGGGATCCACAACTCAGGACCCCCTACCCGAGGTATGTCGGTTTTAGTACCGACATTGATATTTCCATTGAGAGTTCTGCTGTGTGATCAAAGAAGGAATAATGGGATCGTCGGTTAACAACCAAGATTTCATGGCGTGGCATCCACGCCCCAATCTCCTGTCACTGGATAGCGCCTCCTCCATCAAGAGTCAGGCCCCGACGAGTGGGAAGCAAGACCCGAGCCCTCCACCTTTTCTCTCGCCCCTGTCAAGAATTCCCCTATGGAGGACCAGGGACCAAGGTATTACCTGGCGAGCGACCGTGAAGACGACCAGACGGAAGAAGCCAAGGAATCAGATCTCAAGATCAATTCAGCCGATCCATCGTCAACACATCCTTCTCGAGAGTTTCGAGCCCGCGAGCGGTGGGAATAATTTTCTTTCTCCCACTCACCTCCCATATCGAGTACTGCCCAAGTAACTCAGGGCCCTCTGATATCTGGGATCTAGTCTACATACAACAGCGACCTGATGAAACGATCAGGAAATTCTCGGCCTGATTCCTGTTCGACAAGAACAAGATACCAGACTGTCGTGATCCCGATATATTATTAACTTTCTAGGATAACTGCAAAGACAAAGGCGTTCTAAACGCCCTCTCCCAACGCTGCATCCAAACATTTTTCGAACTATCAGATCTGGTGTCAAAATTTTGCACCATAGAGGATGCTTGTTGGCGCAAAAAGAACAAGAAGATTCAATCTACGTCGGGAGGACGAAGCATGACAATCTAGCAGCCGACAAGAATGCTCTCACCGGCTCGCACCAGCGGACCCACCCCGGAAAAGGAAAAAAACATGTAATACAATCCAAGACTACCCTTGACGGACTATTTTTTTTGAATTTTCTTGACGGACTATTGGACAAACCATGCCTAATACACTCCTTTCTACTCAACATCAGCCCAACCCACATTCTTCGAGATTGTTGGGTGCTGAAACAGGTGGCTAGCGAAGGCGAGGCTCTCCACGGGAACAAGCACGAACACAGGCATCTGGAAGCATCCTCGGACGAAGACGAGACCCTGATGATTTACAAAACATTCACCTAAAAAACCCAGAGAAAAGAGCCCATCGGGAGCTCCGTTGCGTCCAACATGTTGCGACCCCAGGCGCGTGGCTAGACACACCAATCACCTTCGAACAACATGACCAACCGAAGGGCGGCTCGAGACGATGTGCGGCTGCCTTGGTCCTTGACCTAATCGTCGCTGGTTGTCGACTTCGAAAAGTGCTGATGGGCGGAGGGAGCAGTCTAAACCTCATCTACAAAGATACTCTGGACAAGATGCAAATTATAAATCGTGCACCATGCAGAGCTACACCACCTTTAAAGGAATAATACCCGACAGAGGAGCACGATGCAGTGGAAAAATCACCTTGGACATGGTCTTCAGAACTCCCGAGAACTATCAATCCAAAGAAGTGACCTTTCATATCGTCCCCTTTCAAAGTGGCTACCACGCCCTCATAGGGCGTGGCACTTTCTCAAAATTCCACGCAATCCCGCATTATGGCCACATGAAGCTTAAGATGCTGGGCCCGAACGGGGGGATCACCATCTCAAGCAACCCCAACAGAGTGCTTAGAGCCGAAAACAAAACAACATCCCTCGCCCTGGAGTCACTATCCGAGGCCCTCGCGGCCGAAGAGTTGACATCACTCCGGGCCACGGTCAATAGGGACGATGTCATCCTTGACAAAGGATCAAAACCAACCTCATTTAAACTAGCTGACGAGATCATCAAATTCCAAGTGTACCCTACAGATCCGAATAAAGTGACATCCATAGGGGCACAACTAGAACCAGTGTTGGGGATATAACTATTGGGTATGACCCGCCCAGGAGTAGCCGGGTCATACCACCGGCGGTTCATAATGAGAAGGCCCAAGAAGATATTGAAGATGACGGTTCATAAAGCAAGCTTACTGAAGGCCCAAGACCCGGAGGAGACTTTAGGCCCACGGGCATAAACCGCCATATGTTTAACTTGTATGTTAAGGAAAGATTAGTTCTGTCACCGAGCCGGACACGTTGTGTATGAGCCGGCCAGGACTCTGTAAAGCCACCGGGCATCAGCCTGTGTATAAAGGGGCGACCCGGCGGCGGGTTAGGGCAAGAAACAACAAGTTGAGAACTAGGTCAAGCGTATTCGCTCCCTGGTAATCGGAACCAAAGCAATACAACCTAAAGCGGGAGTAGGCCTTTACCTCGTTGCGAGGGGCCGAACCTGGGTAAAAACTCTCTGTATCCCTTGTCCCATTTAACCCCTTTAGGCTAACTACGTGCGATGGCTCCACATCTAAGTCCTCATGCTAGGGCATCTGCCATGACAATTCCATGACAGTTAGCGCCCACCGTGAGGCCAGCGCACGGTGGTTTTGAGTTCTTGAAGGGCAACTTCACAATGCTCAAGGGATACACTATGGGCCGGATGACCAAGAGTCGTCGCGGCAAGCTCTACATCAATGACGCAAGCTGGGGCCCCGAGGCCGGCTCAATCGAGTACGGGTACTGGGTCCCCTTCGGTGGAATCCACGTCTTCATTGGCAAGATTGGTGAGTCGGAAGCTGAGCCAGACACCTGCACCGACATCTTCAAGACGGCTCAGCGCGCGCAACCTGCCAAGGTTCAAGCCGCCCCGAAGCATGTATTTGTTGGCTTTACTCAAGGGGTGGATCTGGAAGGAGGAGCTGAATCCGGTGGCGAGACGACCGTCTATTCAGGTGATGAGTCCTCAACCGGTGAGACCAATTCCATATATCAAGTTCAAGATGGTAGGCTTGGAGGCTGTTCTGATGGTGACAGTATTCCGGACCCCTATGAGCCGCCAAACCGGGTTACAATCTTCATGGCCGGTACACAACTAGGGCAGAATTCTTCAACTGCAGCAGCAATGATCTCCAGGTCAACAACGGCAACCGCAGCCTGGGCAGGAGGCCCTGTGTGCCCGCCGGCTCAAGTTTTATCTGATTTGTTGGAGGCTCTGGCAACATTGTTGATGGCAGAGGTAACCCCGGAGAACCAGACACATCATAACGTGGATGTTGCAAAGTTACTTGATAAGGTAGCCCAAGCCAAGGAGGATCTAAACGCTGAGAACACCCGGATGGCAATGGAGTGAGCCGCCTTGCAGAGGAAGGTAGAACGGCTTCAGGAAGATAACTTTCACTTGAGCTTGGACCGGGACGCATCAATCGGTGTCTTTAACAGAAGGCATGTGAGTCACTTGCCCCGGTTTACGATGCAAGGAACCTTTTCAACACGCCTGGGGCAGGAACCAGTAACCCGCCTGGTGTGGATCGGGCCGTTGAGGCGCCGGCGGCCGGAGCACCGGTTCAGCCACGTGCTACAGACCCCCCATGTTTGAATTTGACCCCTCCTCAGCATGTTCCGATGCCCCCAGGCCATTTTTCTAATCCTTTGGATAACGTGATAGATGCGGCTACTCAATTGGCGGCTCTCCTGGTTCAGGATGAGTCGCCAGCAGCGATAGAAATAAGGAGAGCCGAAGTACTTCTTCAGACAGCAGTGGCTCAACAGGCGGCTTATTCATACAGTCGTGATCGGATTCACTCAACCCCACGTCCAAGCCGGAGCTATAGCATGCACATTGATAAACAGGCCATATCAAGCAGTGAGTGGCACCGCAATCAACCTCGTAGGCCTGACCCGCCGCATGCTGGTAATGAGGCTCAGACTTTGGTGGATCAGGGCAGAGCGCGGTGTGAGGCGAAATTGGCAGCTCAGCTGGCGGCTCAACAGCAATCTCCGGTTTATCCGACAGAGTCTGTCGAGGCAGGAGTGACCTCTAGAATCTTGGGTGTGCCGTGTTTAGTGTCGGCTCTACGCAACAAGCGCTTGCCTAAGGATTTCCAGGGCCCCCGCAAGGTTCCCAATTACACGGTGGATCAGCCCCTAGAGGCTTGGATTGAGAGGTATGGGATGGCTATGGAGATGTTGGATGTCAGTGATGCTGCATGTGCTAAGTATTTCACCATGGTGTTGGATAGCCCGACTCGTACTTGGTTGAATGGGCTGCCCGCTAATTCCATCGGGTCATGGGCGGAGTTGAAAAAGCGATTTATTCAAAATTTGAAAGACACATGCAAGTGGCATATGTTGATTCTGGATTTGGATTCTTGCGTCCAAGGTGAAGGTGAGTCAACAACCAATTGGGTGCACCGGATCTCAGCTATTATACACTCATAGGACAGTATCAACGCCGGTTCAACAGTCCTGATGTTAGAGAAGAATTGCCGTTTTCTTCCCCTTAAGCAGAAATTGGGGCGGCTTAAGCGTAATTGCAATGATATGTGGGAGCTCATGGCGGCTCTCATCAAATATGACGACTCTGATAGCATGAAGTACCATGAATCTGATGAGGAGAAGGTTGGAAAGGGGAAGAAAAGTGGCAATGCAAAGGGACAACATAGCACGACGAGTCAAGGTGGCAATGGTGAACGTAAGGCAGAAGGCGGGTTAGACTTCATGGCTAACACCAATATGCAGAGTAATAACCAGCGCCGTGAGGGTAAAACGCAAGCGCCCCGTTTTGGAGGGCCGAAGTTCAACCTTGAGGCCATGATGAATCAGCCTTGTCCGAAGCACGAAACCCAGGATAAGCCGACCAGTCATCTGTCCAGAACAATCGTGGCCCGCACCGCGGTTCAGGTTCCGGCTCCCACGGGCCTGGTTTTGGAGGTGGCGGTTCAAGCTCTGGCTTTCAAGGCCAAGGTAATCAAGGTAGTTTTAATCAGCAATCTGGCCAAGGGAATCAGCAGCAACAGTCTGGTTCTCAAAGTAATCCAAAGCAGCTGAATAGTGGTCAATATCATGTCTTCACCACAAGCCTGTGCAAGTGAGATCAGAAAATCCATAAGCGGGCGGTGAACTCAGTTGAGCCGGCAGTACCTCGTTATTTGAGCTAGTCTGGGCAGCCTATTGTATGGAGCCGGGAGGATCACCCTCCTCGGGTTGACAACCCTGGTCAATTGGCGTTGGCAGTTGCTCCCTAGTTAGGAGGGTATAAGCCTACAAAGGTGCTCATGGATGGGGGCAGCAACATCAATATCCTTTACTATGAGACTTTTCGTCATATGAATTTGACTGACAAAGATCTTAAGACGTCTTCTACTGTTTTCCATGGGGTGGTGCCTGGTAAGTCGGCGTATCCAGTGGGTAAGATAACCTTGGAGGTGGCCTTTGGAGACGATCATGACTCCAGAGCTGAGAAACTGACCTTTGAGGTGGTCAAGATCAAGATCCCGTATCATGCTTTGTTCGGGCGGCTGGCTTATGCCAAATTTATGGCACGACCTTGTTATATTTATTTGCAGCTTAAAATGCCGAGTCACAAGGGTACCATCACGGTGCATGGTGATAGAAAGATTTCTCTAGATTGTGAAGAGGGTGATGCTACGTATGTCGAGTCGGCCTGTGCTACTAAGGAGTTAAACATTTTTAAGGATATGTTGACCTGGCGGATATGACGCCTTTGAAGAAGCCAACTACAGAAAATGACCCCCTGTTGAAGTTTAAGTCGGCAAATGACACTAAGATGGTTGATTTTGTGCCTGGCGACTCATCCAAGCAGTTCAACATCAGTTCTAATATGGATCCCAAATAGGAAAGCGCGCTCATCAAGTTTGAAAGATCGAGGATGTCGCCTAGAGGGGGGGGGTGAATAGGCGCTTTAAAATAATTACGGTTTAGGCTTGAACAAATGCGGAATAAACCTAGCGGTTAATTTGTCAAGCACAAAACCTACAACGACTAGGCTCACCTATGTGCACCAACAACTTATGCTAAGCAAGATAAGCAACTATGTGATAGCAAGATATATGACAAAGAACAATATGGCTATCACAAAGTAAAGTGCATAAGTAAAGGGGCTCGGGTAAGAGATAACCGAGGCACGCAGAGACAACGATGTATCCCGAAGTTCACACCCTTGCGGATGCTAATCTCCGTTTGAAGCGGTGTAGAGGCACAATGCTCCCCAAGAAGCCACTAGGGCCATCGTAATCTCCTCACGCCCTCGCACAATGCAAGATGCCGTGATTCCACTAAGGGACCCTTGAGGGCGGTCACCGAACCCGTACAAATGGCGACCCTTGGGGGCGGTCCCCGAACCCGTACACTTTGACAACCCTTGGGGGCGGTCACCGGTACCCGTCAAATTGCTCGGGGCGATCTCCACAACCTAACTGGAGACCCCGACGCTTGCCCGGAGCTTTACACCACAATGATTGAGCTCCGAACACCACCAACCGACTAGGGCGCCCAAGCACCCAAGAGGAACAAGCTCAAGGGCACCAAGCACCCAAGAGTAATAAGCTTCTCCACTTGTAACTTCCACGTATCACCGTGGAGAACTCAAACCGATGCACAAATGCAATGGCAAGGGCACACAGAGTGCCCAAGTCCTTCTCTCTCAAATCCCACCAAAGCAACTAATGCTAGGGAGGAAAATGAGAGGAAGAACAAGAAGGAGAACACCAAGAACTCCAAGAACTAGATCCAAGGGGTTCCCCTCACATAGAGGAGAAAGTGATTGGTGGAAATGTGGATCTAGATCTCCTCTCTCTTTTCCCCCCAAAACTAGCAAGAATCCATGGAGGGATCGAGAGATAGCAAGCTCGGAGAAGGTCAACAATGGGGGAAGAACACGAGCTCAAAGGATAAGGTTCAATGGGGAAGAAGACCCCCTTTTATAGGAGGGGGAAAATCCAACCGTTACCCCACTGAACATCCCCGCACAGAGCGGTACTACCGCTAGGGAAGGGCGGTACTACCGCTTCGGGCGGTACTACCGCTCAACCCAGCGGTACTGCCGTGCTGCTAGGGCCCAGGGCGGTACTACCGCTAGGGAAGAGCGGTACTACCGCTTAGGGCGGTACTACCGCTCCTACTGCCGCCCTTAGTGCTGCAAAACCCGACACGAAAAACTTTGTTCGAGAATCAAGGCGGAAGTAGCCTAGACGCACAGCGCGTAACACCCTCGATGCGGCTATATCTCCCACGTGTCGAAGCACGACTTAGAGGCATAACCGCATTGAAAGCAATGTCGCAAGTGAGGTAATCTTCGCATAACCCATGTAATACATAAGGGAAAAGATACATAGTTGGCTTACAGTAGCCACTTCACACAATACATAAATAAACATCCATCATCCAGATTACACTCAAGGTCCGACTACGGAACCAAAAATAAAAGAAGACTACCCCAAAAGCTACACAGATCCCCGATCGTCCCGACTGGGCACCTCTACTGATCATCTGGAAACGATACATAGTAACGACCAAGGGCCTCATCAAATTCCCACTTCAGCTCAGTTGCGCCATCTACGCTGGTATCCTCGGCACCTGCATCTGTTTTGGTAGAATCTGTGAGCCACGAGGACTCAGCAATCTCACACCCGTGAGATCGAGACTATTTAAGTTCATAGGTGGGAAAGGTGTAATATGGTGGAGCTGCGGCAAGCACTAAGCATATATGGTGGCTAACATACGCAAGTGAGAGCGAGAAGAGAAGCAACGCGTCGGTCGAGAAGCTAGAAGCGATCAAGAAGTGATCCTGAAACTACTTACGTCAAGCATAACATAAACCGTGTTCACTTCCCGGACTCCGCCGAGAAGAGACCATCACGGCTACACACTCGGTTGATGCATTTTAATGAAGTCAAGTGTCAAGTTATCTACAACCGGACATTAACAAATTCCCATCTGCCTCATAACCACGGGCACGGCTTTCGAAAGATTATATACCCTGCAGGGGTGTCCCAACTCAGCCCATCACAAGCTCTCACGGTCAACGAAGGAATAGACCTTCTCCCGGGAAGAACCGATCAGTCTCGGAATCCCGGTTCGCAAAACATTTCGATAATGGTAAAACAAGACCAGCAAAGCCGCCCGATGCACCGACAAATTCCGATAGGAGCTGCACATATCTCGTTCTCAGGGCAACACCGGATGAGACAGGCTACGAGTAAAACCATCCCTCAAGTTTCCCCGAGGTGGCCCCGCAGGCGGCTCATTTCGGACCAACACTCGAAGGAGCACTGGCCCGGGGGGGGGGGGGGGTTAAATAAAGATGACCCTTGGGCTCGCGAAAACCTAAGGGAAAGGGCTTAGGTGGCAAATGGTAAAACCAAGGTTGGGCCTTGCTGGAGGAGTTTTATTCAAAGCGAACTGTTAAGGGGGTCCCATAAATCACCCAACCATGTAAGGAACGCAAAATCAAGGAACATAACACCGGTATACGGAACTAGGGCGGCAAGAGTGGAACAAGTCACCAGGCATAAGGCCGAGCCTTCCACCCTTTACCAAGTATATAAGGTGCATTAATTTAAACAGGAGATATTGTGATATCCCAGAATATCCGTGTTCCGACCAGGAACAAACTTCATCTTCACCTGCAACTACCAATGCTATAAGAGGGACTGAGCAAAAGCAGTGACATAGCCAAACAACGGTTGCTAGGACAGGTTGGTTAGAGGTTTAACATGGCAATAGGTAGGCATGGTAAACAAAGGCAGGTAGGGCTAACATAGCGATAGAGCGAGTACTAGCAAGCAAAGATAGAAGTGATATCGAAGGTATGATCATCTTGCCTGCAAGGTTCTCAGAGTTGTCGAAGGCTGGATCCTCGTTAGCGTACTCAACAGGTTCCTCGTGCACGTACTCGTCTCCCGGCTCTACCAAAGCAAGAACACAAGCAAGGAACCACAATAAATCATGGTGCAATGCACAAGCAACATGATGCAAAACATGACATGATATGCGAGATGTGATATGCAATGCATATGCGTGCTTCGGGAGGAAAAATGATGAACAAGGCATCAACTTGGCAAACCAAGTATGCCGCTGGAAAGATGAGATGATTTCGGTTGAAATCGATATAAAGATCACCGGAAACGGATGCACGGTTTGCAAATGGCAAGCAAGACAAGTATGGCACAAAGCTGCGATTAACAACACGATGCTACTTAGCATGCAACAATAAACTATGCTACAGCACCCCAACATAAAAATAAAGAATATGGCAGTGATCTACAGGAGATGCTTTACAAAATAGGAGCACTGAGCTACGGCTAATTCACATCATAACAGGTTCAAACAAGCATGGGGAAAATGCAAAAAAATTATCAGGTTGGACATGGCATAAACAGCAGCACGAAGCAATGTTCAGAGCAAGTTTTCAACATGCTACAGGAACTTATAATAGCAAACTAAGGCATGGCATGAATCTACTCAAAGCATAGATCAAAAGTCCCTTACTGACCATAAGCCAAAAAGGACTAGAAAATATGATGGTACCCACGTAAACATAGCAAGTTTCGTTAACAGATTTCAGCAAACAAAGCATGGCATTGAAATAATTATGAAGGCACCTTCGTGAGCTCGATGCACTCACTACAGAGCACCTAATGATAAACTAAGCATACATCCATCAAGAAGACATGTCATAGAAGCTATACATGGCAAGAAACAACATCATAGCATATCCGGACCAACTACAACAACCTCGGCCAAATCGAATAACATGTAAACAATCTGCCAGGAAACATTTTGAAGCAAAAGTAGAGCACGAAAATGACATGCTAGACTACTTCATAATTGCAACCAGGACCATGGATGGATAGAGCAAAACCATGTTTTCAAAACACCCTTACTGAAGTATCTCAAATTATGCATGGATTTCTCTATAGCAACATTTTTACATGGCATCAAATTTACAGCAGAACAGGAACTAAAATCAGCGTTAACACGAAGCCTAGTTTGCATGCTTGTGCTAGTCACCACATTGATCACAAAAATACATGGTAAGCACCTCTGTAAAGAATACATAGCCTAGTTCAAAACACATTTAGGGACCAAGTCCATAGGATGCACACATCAATCGTGGCAAAAATGACAAAAGAACTCGTGCTGATAAGATTCTGAAACTAACATTATGAAGCCCTCTTCCAACAACATTTCGGGCATCAAGATGAGCTCAAATGCAAATGATGCAATGGAATGAAATGATGTACTCTTCTAGGCAAACAATTTGACATATTACACGCCTAAAACGGAACTACGGGTGCGAAGATGTGATGCGATGAAGATGCAATAAAATAATCACAGAAAAATGACTTGGACGTTTTCGGGGTCAACCGTGGCGATTTCCAGAACGGATCTGGAGCGCGCGAACCGAGGCGAGGCCGGGCTCGCCGGAGAACGGGCGGCGGCGGCGCGCTGCCGGAGGACGGGGAAGCGGCGGCGGAGGAGGACGCCGGGGCGGAGGCCGGCGACGGCGGCGTCCGCAGGCGGAGGAGAGGCCGGCGGCGGGGCACTCGGACTGAGGCGGCGGCGGACGGCGTAGAGGTCCGCGGCCGCGGACCACGGCGGCGCGGCGAGCGGTCGGCGAGGCGGAGGGACTCGGCGGCGCGCGGGGGAGCGCGGCGGCGGGCGGCGAACGGGCCGCGGGGGCCCCGCACGGGCCTCGCAGGCCGGCGGCGCGGGGGCGCGGCGGAGGCCATGTGGCGCACGCTGTGAGGCGCTAGCGGCGGCGGACGTTGTCCGGCCCGCTCCGGACACGTCCGGCGGCGGCGGATCTGGGATTTTTAGGGTTAGGGGGGGGGGAGAGGATCCCCGAATTTGGAATGGGGGTGTATATATAGGCATAGAGGGAGCTAGGAGAGTCCAAATGAGGTGCGATTTTCGCCCACACGATCGTGATCCGACGACGGAGAGCGTGGAGGGGAGTTAGATGGGTTATTGGGCTATTTTGGAGGGGTGTTGGGCTGCAACTTAAAAGAGGCCTTGCGAATATGCGGATAACCGTTGGAGTACCAAACGAGCTCCAAACGTCCCGAAACTTGACAGGTGGTCTACCGGTGCTATACCAGGGCCACTTGGCAAGGCTCGGTCCATTCCGAGAACGTTCAACACCCGCACACGAAAAGGAGACAAGAGGGGTGCGCCGGTGCATGTGTGAGTGTCGGATTGCGAAACAGACAACGGGGAAAATGCTCGGATGCATGAGACGAACACGTATGCAAATGAGATGCACATGATGACATGATATGATATGCATGACATGAATAAAATGCAAACCAAAAGACAAAACCCAACCACAGAGGGAATATCATATCACATGGCCGAAAATGGCAAGAGTTGGAGTTACAAAGATGGAAAGTTACATCCAAGGTGTTACACAGCGGTACTACGGCCGAAAACCCCAAGCGGTACTACCGTTCGGAGAGCGGTACTACCGCTTGGAGCAGTACTACCGCTCTGAGAGCGGTTCTACCGCTGGGGAGCTTTGGCGGTACTACCGCTGGCGCCAGCCATAAGCCACTACCGCTAAAACAAAGAAAACTCCAAAGGAAACCAGAACTGCCATAACTTCTGCAAATGAGCTCCGAATTGAGCAAACTCAAGCTTGTTGGATAGAGCAAGACGAGTAGCATCAAAACAAAGGAGTGAAACCTCCAACCAAGAAGAACCGGCATACCCTCCAACATCGAAAACATCATAGAAGATGCAAGTGAACTCCGTTTTCGATGAACTCGAGCTTGTCATGAACATGACCAAAAGCTCCAAATCTCACAAGGAGAAGAACCAAATAAGAACCAGGAAATATGATGCAAGGATGCAATGGTTTGAGCTCTCTACGAACGATACGATCAAGCAACTCATCGAGAGCCCCCCTTGATAGTACAGCAATCAATCCTATAACCCGGTCTCCCACAACTACCGTGAGACCGGTAAAATAGAAAACCTATCAAGGGCAAACCTTTGCCTTGCACATGATCCACTTGAGCTAGATGATGACGATCTTGACTCCCTCAAATTGGACCACCTTTCTTGATTGCATTGGCTCAAAGAAGACTAGTTGATTGCTCCCCATACTCCACTATGGGTGAGCCACTCTTCTGCACATCTTCACAAGTCCATTGTCGCCACAATGGACGGCAAGCTTCAAGCATATGATCTCTTCGTGATGATTCAACTTGAGCTTGCACACTGCAACCTAACCCCACAAAGAACTCTCACGAAGACCATGGATTAGTACACAAAGCATAATTGACCATGCTTACCATACCATGGGATCGCTTGATCCCTCTCGGTACATCTTCTATGCTTTGTGTGTTGATCAACTTGATTCATTCTTTGACTTAGTCTTGATCAACCTTGAATCTTTCCAACTCTCTTCATTTGGATGATGTCTTGAAGGTAAACATGAATGATCACACAATCTTCTTCTTCAAGACATGCTTGCAATAAGCTCAACACTCATAAGACCAATCTTTGGATAATTCCTTAATAGCAACTTGGTCATCACAAACTCTCCTTGAAACCAACAAATGGACTCCAAGAAAAGCCTATGGACAAACCCTTCAAATATAACTCAAGGCAACCATTAGTCCATAGAGATTGTCATCAATTGCCAAAACCAAACATGGGGGCACCGCATGTTCTTTCAAAGTTCATCCGTGAGAATCGGGACATCTTTGCATGGAAACCTTCTGACATGCCAGGTGTATCGAGGGAACTCATTGAGCACACTCTTAATGTGGATCCAAAGTTTAAACCGGTCAAGAAATTCCTACGTCGTTTCAATGAAGAGAGGCGCAAGGCAATTGGGGAAGAAGTGGCCCGGCTCTTGGCGGCAGGGTTCATCATTGAAGATTTTCATCCTGAGTGGTTAGCTAACCCGGTGCTGGTACTTAAGAAAATCAACACTTGGCGTATGTGTGTGGATTATACAGACCTTAATAAGGCCTGCCCGGTTGACCCTTTTACTCTCTCTTGTATTGATTAGATTATTGATGCTATGGCGAGTTGTGAGCGTTTGAGCTTTTTGGATGCTTATCCTGGTTATCATCAGATCAAGATGGCAGTTAAGGACCAGGAGAAGACAATTTTTATCACTCCCTTTGGAGCCTTCTATTATGTGTCTATGCCCTTTGGGCTTAAGAGTGCCCAGGTGACTTACCAACGATGTGTTCAGAATTGCCTCCATGACCAGATTGTGCGAAATGTTCATGCTTATGTGGATGATATCATTGTGAAATCCAGGAAAAAGGAAACTTTGATAGATGATTTGTAAGAGACCTTTGACAATCTCCGGGTTTATAAGATGATGCTTAACCCGGCCAAGTGTGTCTTTAGCGTGCCAGCAGGTAAGCTTTTGGGTTTCCTGGTTTCTGAGAGGGGCATTGAAGCTAACCCGTAGAAAAATCAAGGCTATCACTTCTTTGGCTAAGCCGGCGTGTATCAATGACGTCCAATGTTTGGCGGGTCAAATTGCAGCTTTGAGCCGGTTTATAAGCCGCCTGGGAGAGAAGGCCATCCCTTTGTATCAAATGATGAAAAAGACAGATGACTTTGTCTGGAGTGATGCTGCTAATGAGGCATTTGAGGTGCTTAAGAGACAGCTGGCTGAACCGCCGGTTCTTGTAGCTCATATGGAGAAGGAGCCCTTGTTGTTGTATGTGGCTGCAAACAACAGAGCTATCAGTGTGGCAGTTGTGGTTAAAAGGAAGGATTCAGGCAAGGAGTATCCGGTTAAAAGGCTGGTTTATTATGTCAGTGAAGTGCTCATTAAGTCTAAGCAGCTATACCCACATTGGCAGAAGTTGGTATATGGCGTGTTCATGGCTAGCCGCAAGTTGAAGCAATATTTCCTTGGTCATCCCATCACTGTGGTTAGTTCTGCTCCCTTGGGAGATATTATTCAAAACAGAGAAGCCATAGGTCGGGTGGCTATGTGGGCCATTGAGCTTGGACCCCATGTCTTGAAATATATGCCTCAGGCAGCTATAAAGTCTCAAGCACTTGTGGATTTTATCAATGACTGGACGGAATTGTAGATGACTCATGATAAGCCAGATAGCACATATTGGACTATTCACTTCGATGGATCCAGGCAATTGGAAGGCTCAGGGGCTAGAGTTATATTGACTTCCCCATGAGGTGATAAATTTTGTTATGTTTTAAGGTTGATGTTCCCTTGTACTAACAATGCAGCTGAGTATGAAGCCTTTCCCCACGGTCTTCGGATGGCTAAAGAGATGAATCTATGCCGGGTGAGGTGTTTTGGCGACTTAGGTGGCTCAACAAGTGTCAGGAACTTGGGATTCAAAGGATCCACTCATGGCGGCTTATCGTCGAGAGGTTGACACTATTGCTGGTTATTTCAAAGGTTATCAAGTGGAGCATGTTGACCGACGGAAAAATGAGGCCGCTGATGCTTTAAGTCGGCTGGGGTCTCAGCATAAGCCGGTACCCCCTAATGTTTTCCTTGATGTTTTGCATAACCCATCAGTCAAATTGCCTATAGAGGAAGATCTTGCAATTCCTGACTCGGAGGCACAGCTGGTGGCGGCTCTCCATGTTATTCTTGATTGGACTATTCCATATTTGGCTTATATGACCCAGGGCGAGTTACCGGAGGATGAAACCTTGGCCAAGAAAATAACTCGAAGGTCTAAGTCAATGACTGTTGTCAATGGTAAGCTACAAAGATGCAGTGTTACAGGAGTGTTTCAATGATGCATTTCTCCTGAGGAGGGCTGTGAAATTCTAAGGGAGAGTCATGAAGGAGATTGTGGTCAACATGCCGGCTCTAAGTCTCTCGTTGCTAAAGCTTTTTGTCATGTGTTTTATTGGCCGATGACTTATGCTGATGCAGAAGATTTGGTCAGTAAATATGATGGCTGCCAGAAATTTTCAAGACGAGCTCATGTGCCGGCTCAAGAATTAAGGATGATTCCAATTACTTGGCCGTTTATAGTCTGGGGGCTAGATATGGTTGGGCCTTTTAAAAGGTCCAAGGACAAAAAGACTCATCTTCTGGTAGTTGTTGATAAGTTTACAAAGTGGGTTGAAGCTGAGCCAGTCAGCAAATGTGATGCAGCAACGATGGTTCAGTTCATCAAAAAGGTGATCTTTTGTTTTGGATACCCTCATAGTATCATCACTGATAATGGCACTAATCTGTCTAAGGGTGCAATGAAAGAGTTTTGTCAAGAAGAGCATATCCGGCTTGATGTATCATCGGTGGCTCACCCCCAGTCTAATGGTCAAGCTAAAAGAGCCAGTCAAGAAATCTTGAGAGGTATCAAGCCCCGGCTTATGGTCCCTTTGCAAAGGAAACCGAGTTGTTGGGTGGAAGAGTTGCCCTCAGTGCTTTGGAGTATCAATATCACCCCAATAGATCCATGGGTTACACGCCTTTCTTCATGGTTTATGGAGCAGAGGCGGTTCTCCCTAGTGACATACGTCATGATTCGCCTCGTGTGGCGGCTTATGTTGAAGCTTGTAATGAGAAAGCATGTCGGGATGCTGTTGACCTTTTGTATGAAGAGTGTGACCTTGCGGCGGCTCGTTCGGCGATTTACCAGCAAGATTTGCATTGTTCTCACAGTCGCCGGGTTAAAACCAGGACCTTTCAGAAGGATATTTGGTGCTCCGGCTCATCCAGGATCGAACTGACATGCACAAGTTATCCCCACCTTGGGAAGGACCTTTTGTGGTCAGCAAAAGTCTTAACAACGGGTCATACTACCTTATGGATGTTTGAGACCACAAGGACTCATGCACGTCGGAGGAGGAGACCCATCGGCCCTGGAATATTGCTCATCTTCAACCTTATTACACCTGAGCCACCGGCTCTTGTGATGTACATACCTTCACCAATGTATACATTATGATTAGTATAATAAAGCCAGCATACATGATGATTCAGGGCCTCTGTCATTTCATTTATGAGAATCTGAGTCTTTATTGTTACTTCATAAGGTCACTTGGGGGCTTCTTTCTTATTGAGCATAGCTATGATTACCCTTTTGATCCGGCTTGTACGCCTTGATTGCAAATACTTGGGGGCTTCCTGCTCATTGAGCATAGCTATGACTACCCTACTGATCTGGCTTGAATGCCTGCATCAAAATATTACTTGGGGGCTTCTTGTTAAATGAATAGGTGCTTTGTTGTCCCTCGTAATAGGCTTGGACGCCAGCTGTATTCACCAAAAATCCGGGTTATCCTGCCTTTCTATGCTTGCCACTCCGACCAGGTAATCTTGGAATGACTCGCCGTACTCTTGACAGTCAATCTTTTAAAGACCATGAACTTGTCAAAGATAAAACGGCGATTGGTCATGTGAGGCCCGGCTTACAGGTTTGAATTAAGGAGTAACCCAGTGGCTGTGCAACCCTTGAATAGCACTTGATGTTGAGGCTTGGCAGCCTTTGAATGCCTCGGTCTTCTGTTTTCTATTGCCTTTGACTCTTTTTTGGTGATTTATGTACCATATTGATATATGGTTGAAATTTGATTCAGGCCATGATGCCTTAATCTTTGTTTGATAACATCCAGTGTTTTGTTAACCCGACCTGGCTTTGGACGTTAAGTCGCCAGTGTATGATGATCATATGTTTGGAGTTTTGTACTCTAAAGATTTGGGATGCTATCCTTTGCTGTTTCTTGCATTGTAAGCCGACAGTATGAATAAATTGCACATGGCGTTGTGCTTTGGGTCTTGGTTGTTACCCTTACTTTATATGGCATGGTGAACTGGCAATATACTTAAATATCACATGTATGATATTTATTTTTGTTATGATTCTATAAGGTTTTGGTAAACCGGCCCTGGTTATGGATGTTATAATCACCAGTGGCTTGTTATATGGGGCATTTTGACCCGCCTTGGGGTAAACCGCCAAGGTACTCGTGCTCTGTTTGTATGCAGGGTTTATGACAACATGCTTAAGCAAAGTTTATAATGAGTATGAGCATAAACATTGGATCGTCAAGGAAGATCAAAATGGTTCATAAGTGTTATGCAGATCAACATGCGCGATGGCATGACAGATAATTGTTTTCAAGCTAGCCTATTACAAGGCAACAGATGGCCCAAAAAAAGTGTTTTGGCAAAGTATCACAAATGACAGATGCTAAGCCGGCCTGCATTTTACTAGTCTTGGCCTTGGTGAGTTGAGGGTTGTGGGTCATCCAGCATCGGTTCATCATCCTCTTCTTCACCCATTGGATGGAAGTCAGAGGTTGCCCAGTTGATCCCAGTCGAAGCTTTGAATACAGCCTCGTCACTAATAAGTGTTGACGGGTCAATGTGAGGGGCGAAGGTGTGCTTACGAATTGGAGGAGTAAGGTCATGGGACTCATGGATTGGCGCTTTGACCTTCTTGTTGTCAACATCGTAAACCACCTGATAATGTGATAGGTCGGTATCTTCAGCTAACTTGCTTGCTAAAGGACGCATTTCTCTTGCTATTGAAGCAAAGTCCTCAGCATTGAAGGGAGACCCGTCCTCCTTGACACTAGGGCAACCATTGGCCAAATCCTTCGGGTCAAGATCTGCTTTCCACGCCTTGGCCCGGGTTAGTGCAGTGATGGCACCAGCTCTTGCAGCTGATTGTTTAAGCTCTTCAACCTGTTGGGGCAACACAAATAGCTTCTCCAGTGTGTCCTTGATGAGGGTTGGCGGTTGCTTCTTACGCGAGGCTGTAGAGATAGCTCGTTGAGCGCCAGTATATAATTGCTCTATCAGAGTATATGCGGCTTTCAGTTTCTTGCGCATATCCGAGCCAAGGTGGGCAATCCTGGAGCCTGCATTGCCAAGTAAATCTATAAGCCAGATGAATAATGATTGCAATGCACTGGTAGTAACAAATTGAGATGAAGTTACTTACCGAAGATGGCAGTAGTCATGGCATTTACTTGATGTTTTAAACCGGCAAGCTCTTCAGCCACCAGCTTAAGACTTGCCTCTGCATCCTCCGCTCTCTTCAACAGAGCTGTTTTCTCTGTCTCCCAGCCTTCCTGGTCAGCCTTGAAATCTTTCTTCAGCTTTTCCATCTCCGCCAAGGTAGTGATCAATTCGGCTTTGGCCTTGGAGGTTTCAGATTGCCGAGACTTTATGTTCTCTTGAAGATCGGCAACTTGGGATTCTTTGACATTAAGTTCAACCTGCAGGCGGGGTTATAATCATCTTATTTAAAAGTCCCAAGCACAATACAAGTATTTCACTGTGCACTTGGGGGCTAATGCACATTGCACTTTTCTGAAGACAATTTTATGATGACCCGACTACATTATGATGACAATAACCAATTCATGGGGGCTATATGCTTGAATTTTATGGACAAATATGGTAATAAGACCTGGCTTATCTTGACAGATTAAGCCGGCCCTTGGGGGCTACAGGTGTGAAATTGAATCTTATTCAAAGTCCAGGCTCATCTTGACAGATTAAGCCGACCCTTGGGGGCTACACATGTGCAACATTGAAGTGTTACTATTGAAAGTCCCGGTTATCTTGAAAGTATAAGCTGGCCCTTGGGGGCTATTCAATCTGATCTACAAGGCTATTTAAAGTCTATAGTACATCCCATTCTATCATGTCCAGTAAACTTGGCGGCTAATGGAAGTATATTCATATGAAGAGAGCTACAATGTTTACCTCAAAACGCTCCTTCATCAAGTTGACTAAGCCGGCTTCAAAGTCGCGGCTTGTATGCATGCGGTTCAAGTACCCAGAGTGGATCTCTTGAGCGCTGAAGTGGGCATAACTTTCTAAGTTGATTGACCATTTGCCTTTGTCAGCAACAACAATTTCTTCCTTGGCGCTGTGCTTTGCCAAGACAGTGGGATTGCCTGGTGCTATAAAGCCAAGCCCAGTGATGATAACATTGTCAACCTTTTCTTCAGTAGGCTTTATGGGGCTTGGCGACTTGATGGGACTTGGCAGCTTGGTGCTGGCTAGGTCAACATCCATTTGATCCATGGAGATGTTGTGTTCAACCAGTGGTGGTTCATCGGTTGTGGCTTCAGGGGCATGGTGGGAGGTCTCTGTTGACTGTTGCTCCCGATCAGAATGGTTTTCAGTGGTTTTTGTCACCTCCATTTTCTTGCTGGGCTTTGCCATAGCTCTGTGAATGAAAAATAAGATGAGGTTAACACAACAATTGAGTACATGATTGAAAGCAGAGATTTAATACTTACCCAGGCACATTCTTGAATACTGGAACATGAGTCCCTGTTGAGTCGCCAGAGGAGGAATGAGATGTTCCTTGATAATTTGAATCGGAGGGATTAAGAGGTTGTCGAAAAAGACCGGCCTTGGGACAAGTTAAGTCCGAAATTGTTGAGACCTCTGGACGACGCTTGCGGGGAGCTGGAGTGTTCGATAAGCCGGAGGAAAGGACTCCGCCTCCACTGTTCTGAGTTGTGCGGCGAGCTTCATGTTGCTGCTTCTTCAAAATAAAGTTGGGATCCAAATAATCCAAAGGATGAGAAAACCTTACTTTCCCTCTTGCTTGGCAAGTTTTCTGTTTTGGCAGAGATTCTGAGCGAGAGGAAAGAATAATTACCTCTTCATCACCCGCACGGCTGGCTTCCGCTTCATCCTGATAATAGTCATTGTCAATGATATGTACAAAATGAGCCAAGGGAATCAAGTTCTACCTCCGACTCGTTATCATCACCATCGTCATCCAAGTTCAGTAACTCGGAGGGGTCGTTCTTCTTCTTGGCAAGTTTTTTGGTAACCTTGGTCTTGGTCCGGGTCTGCTTGGCCGGCTTATCTTGCAGCTTCTTCTTCCAAAAGGGAGAATCAGCCTGTGGAGGTCAGAGGATCATAAGTGGGCAGTGTTAATGAAAACATGATTCAAACTGGAAACATGGTGTGCAACACTTACAGCTGGCGGCTGGTTGAAGGTGCAGATAGGACCAAGTCCGGTTTTACTGCATTCTGCCCAACTTTCGTTCAACAAAGCCTTGTTTGCTTCATTGACTTCTACATCAGATAATTGAATTTTCCAGTGACATTGGGGATCTTTCAAGTTGCCGGTGTACTCGCACATTAAGCTGGGGCGGCGGCTTAAGGGAAGGATCCTCCAGGAGACCCAGCACCAAACAAGGTCGATGCCGGTTAAGCCATTAGCCATGAAGGCTCTCATCTTTGAAAAAGTGGGTGCATACTTGGCCCGTTCCTTCGTGCTGATCCGCTATGGGAGCTGATATGTGTTGCTGAGCCGGTGTTCACGATAACCCAGCAGGGGATTCTCACCCTCTGGAGATGTATCTTGGCAATAGAACCAAGCCTGGTTCCAGTCCTTGAGATGACTGGGCGGCTTAGCATATGGGAAGGTGGCCTCTTTCCGTTTCTGAATTGAAACTCCACCTAGTTCCAAGCTGGGCCCGTCGGTGAACTCCGTTTGCCGGTTCAAGTAATAAAATTCCCTAAACAATTCGACAGTGGGTTCCTCTTGAAGATGAGCTTCACAAAAGACTTGGAAGTAGCAAATGTTGGAGACATAATTGGTCCCAATGTCTTGAGGATGAATTTGGAAGAATTGTAGCATGTCTCGAAGGAATTTTGAGCCGGGCGGGGTAAACCCCCGGATCATATGATCAATAAAAACAATTACTTCTCCTTCCTTGGGTTCAGGAGGATTTTCGGTGTGTGGGACCCTCCAGTGGATGTCGTCTTTCTTGGCTAAGACACCAGTTTCAACAAAATTGTTCAAATCTTCCTCGGTGACTCAGGAGGATACCCAGTTGCATGCAGTGAATGTCTTAGTCATTGTTGATGATGATCTGAAAGGAAATTTTTGCTGGTTTAATATTATATTGGTTAAACCAGTCATTGGTTCAAAGGTAAATAAACATGCAGTATGTTAAGCTCAAGGTTAGTGTTGAGACATGCATAACAGTCTATTGGCGGCTTAAGAGGGGACTAATGGTACCTGTCAGGTTATGGTTTATAAGTTAAGCCGCCAGCACAACTATCAATTTTCAGATCTATGAGTGAAAAGTTACTAAGTGTTGGACAAACAACTTTCACAGATTGGTGCTATAATTTCAGATCTAGAGCACTTCATATAAAGGAGAAAAA
This sequence comes from Triticum aestivum, assembly GCF_018294505.1. Classification (NCBI taxonomy): domain Eukaryota; kingdom Viridiplantae; phylum Streptophyta; class Magnoliopsida; order Poales; family Poaceae; genus Triticum; species Triticum aestivum. Next base: position 442,997,721 of record NC_057804.1, on the reverse strand, counting down.
TTCTAGACCTAAGTGGTGGCAGTGGAACAGTTCATGTGCGCAGATAAGATTTCTTACGGAAAGGAGGCATTCAAATATCAAAAACAAGTGCTAAAATGCTACACCACAAGGTTGGTGTGGTGTTTGGATTAAAAAACTACAGGATCTAAGGGGAGACAGAGATGAACGGAGATGAACTCCGAAGAACTCAAGTAAACCCTAAAGGGATCTACGGTTAGGGAAGGAGAAAAGCTTACCGGTGCTGTTGGACAGCGGAGGCGCGCGGAGGAACTCTGGTGCGTTCAGGTTGATGCAGCGCCCGAGGTTGAGGCAGTGGACAAAGGTCGACGGCGGCGGTGGAGCTCGGCGCTTGAGGCGTTGGAAGGAAGAGGACGAAGACGAGGAGGCAAGGGGGGAGAATGAAAGGGACCCCTGGCCCTATTTATAAGGCAGAAGGATAAGTGGTATGCACGGGAATCGAGGAGGCCAAAAAAGATTGTGACAACAAATATGCCTCGATTTTCAGAGATTCATTAGAAGTGAAGGCATATTGAGATTTGGGCCTTGTGTGATATTAATGTGAGATGATGTCATGGCGGGTTACCACGATTCCGTGAGCTAACGTCATGGCGGGTTATAAGATTTCTTAAGGACTGACGAGGAAGGATTTTTTCTAAAGTGTTGACGATTGATATGAACAAGTTCACATCAACCTAGGGCCTAATGTTGGGGATATAACTATTGGGTATGACCCGCCCAGGAGGGGCCGGGTGTCACACCCAATATGCGATACTATCCTAAAGAGACTCGAAGGTCCCACCAAGGATAGAACCGCATATTGAAACGCTTTTGCAAGGTGGATATCATTACATCAACATTACATAATAGATGGGGATACATACAAAAGGCATACAATGCCACACGAATACAACATCATCTTACATAAGAGCATCATCCGACTACGGATGAAACACAAACAAAAACTCAAACGACATCCACCCAGCTAGCCCAGGCTGCCGACCTGGAACCTATCCCCTCATCAAAGAAGAAGTAGAAGAAGAACTCCAAGACAAGCAAGCATCGCTCTCGCGTCAAGATCATCGCAACCTGTACCTGCAATTGTTGTTGTAGTAATCTGTGAGCCACGAGGACTTAGCAATCCCATTACCATGGGTATCAAGACTAGAAAAGCTTAAAGGGAAAGGAAGGGGTAAAGTGGTGAGGTTGCAGCAGCGACTAAGCATATATGGTGGCTAACATACGCAAATAAGAGCGAGAAGAGAGCAAGCGGAACGGTCGTGAAGCTAGCAATGATCAAGAGCTGATCCTGAACTCCTACTTACATCAAACATAACCCAAAGCCATGTTCTCTTCCCGGACTCCGCCGAAAAGAGACCATCACGGCTACACACACGGTTGATGCGTTTTAATTCGGATATGGTGTCAAGTTCTCTACAACCGGACATTAACAAATTCCCATCTGCCACATAACCGTGGGCACGGCTTTCGAAAGTTTATACCCTGCAGGGGTGTCCCAACTTAGCCCATGATAAGCTCTCGTGATCAACGAAGGATATACCTTCTCCCAGGAAGACCCGATCAGACTCGGAATCCCGGTTTACAAGACATTTCGACAATGGTAAAACAAGACCAGCAAGACCGCCCGATGCACCGACAATCCCGAAAGGAGATGCACATATCTCGTTCTCAGGGCAACACCGGATGAACACTACGTACAACTAAAACCAACCCTCAAGTTTCCTCGAGGTGGCGCTGCAAGTGGCTCTGGTTCGGACCAACACTTAGACAAGCATTGGCCCCGGGGGGGGGGGGGCTATAATAAAGATGACCCTCGGGTTAATTACTCCCAAGGGAAATGTAGGTGGTGGTGAGGCAAATGGTAAAACCAAGGTTGGGCCTTGCTGGAGGAGTTTTATTCAAAGCGAACTGTCAAGGGGGTCCCATAAATCACCCAACCGCGTAAGGAATGCAAAATCCGGGAACATAACACTGGTATGACGGAAACTAGGGCGGCAAGAGTGGAACAAAACACCAGGCATAAGGCCGAGCCTTCCACCCTTTACCAAGTATATAGATGCATTAATTAAATAAGAGATATTGTGATATCCCAACATAATCCTGTCCACCATGGAGCAATCTTCAACTTCACCTGCAACTAACAACGCTATGAGAGGGGCTGAGCAAAGCGGTAACATAGCGAAGCAATGGTTTGCTAGGAAGGGTGCAAAAGGTTAGAGGCTGACATGGCAAATTGGGAGGCTTGAAGAGCAAATGGTAGGTAGCGCAGCAAAGCGATAGAACGAAGCAACTATCATAGCAATGATAGTAGTGAGATCCAGGGTAGCGGTCATCTTGCCTGAAATCCCTCTAGAAAGAAGAACGAGTCCATGAAGAAGATGAATCCACAAAGACGAACCAAGCGTAGACGAACGAATCCTCACGATCGCAACGAAACAGGAACTATTGAGAAGAAGCACACAACATGGTAAACACACCACACATGAACATGACATGATGCACAACCAAGTATGATGCAAGACAAGGCTACATGAAGCTACTCATGGCAAGAGATGATGCATACAAGAGCAACACATCAAAGCAAGTTTAAATGAGGCCGGAAACAACATATAACAATTCCGGTAAGTCCTCATATGTAAATTTCGAAGTTGGTCCAGATCTGAACAAACCTTATGTTCAAGTTGTTAAACAGAAAGTTAAGATGCACCAAGATGATCTACACGAGATTCTAGTCAAGTTACATATAAAGTTCATTTAATTCGGAGCTACGGCCTAGAAGATATGAGCAAAACAAGTTAAACATGGCATTGATGCAAGATGCATACAAACATCAAGCAAACACACCAAAACAAGGATGCAACATGATAATATGAAACTAGATTCAAAAACAAGCAAGTTTCATATAGAGCACACTCAAAACAGAGCAACGGTTCAACACATGCACTCTATACAAGTTATAGCAGCAATCTGTCCAAAACAGCAACTAGGCATATTGCAAGCATCAAAACAACATGCTACAGTACCACAATATGAAAACAAAAGGCATGAACATGATGTAAATGTAAAGCATAACAAAATATGAACACTGAGCTATCTCCAGAAATCACTAGAACATGCTCAAACACACATGGAAAGATTGCAAATAATAACAGTTTCAGACTTTGTAGAAATAACATCAGGTTGCAATGTTTAGAGCTATCAAACAACATGTTACATGAACTTATCATGGAAAACAAAGGCATTTCATGAATCTACTAATTTCATAGAATGAAAGTCCCTTACTGACCATGAGCCAAAAAGGAACAGAAAATATGATGGCACCCATGTAAACATAGCAAGTGATATGACAGATTCGTACATGGCAGGAACAACAATAAGTAGGCATGTTGGTGAGCTTGAACCACTCACCACAGAGCAATACATGGCCTGGCAAGGCAACCAACAGAAAGAAGACATGTTTATGAAGTTAAACATGGCAAGAGCAAGTTCATAGGATGCATGGATCACTAGCAAAACACATGGCAAAACTGAACTTAATGTTAACAGACTGATAGCAACATTATTTAGTAATTTTGGAGCAAGATTACAACATGTTACAGCAGGCTATAAATGCAACCAGGGGCATGTATGGATATAGCATTACATGTATAACAAATCATCCTTAGTGAACATCTCCAGATTATGCATAGAATGACTTGTAGCAGCAGGTTTACATAGCATCACGAAATAACAGATTCAACATAGCAAAATAGCAACAGCAAGTACCCTACTTAACAAGCTTGATGCACTCACTACACAACTCACAAAAATACATGGATGGAACCACTGTGAAGATGGCATGATGTAGAACAAAACATATGTAGACATCAAGCTCATAGGATGCACACACAAAATGCAACAAAAATGACAAATGAGCAAGTTATAACAGTTTCAGCAGATTAACATCACATAGCACTCTTGCAACGATGATTCAGGCATCAAGATGGACTCAAATGAACATGATGCAATGGAATGAAATGTAGATCATCTCATGACGATCATTTTGATATATTATACGCACGAAACGGAGCAGTAAGCAACAAGTTACAGCATGATGAGTAGGGCATAAAAATGATAGAATTTCGGGACTTAGCAGTTTTTATGAAAAAAAAAAACAGAACGGGCGCAGGATAGTTAAAAGCCGCATGGTGCGGGATTTAGGAGGGGGTGGCTCACCATGGGCTGCAAGCCCGGGTCGGCTGTAGCTGGGCTGGGCCGAGGCTGGAGCTGGCTTACGGGCTGGGCTGGTGGGCCGCGGAGGGGCCGCTGGCCCATGCGGTTGCGGTGCACGCGGGACGAGCAGCTCCTCTGCTCGTCCTGAGCAGGGACATGGCGGCGGCGGTGGAGGGCTACTCCGGCGACGAGGGGAGTGTGGAGGGGTCCGATCCGGCGGCGGGGACAGCAGATTCGGCCGCGGCGGATCCATTCCGGCCGGATCCAGCGGGAGGAGGGGCCGGCAACGAGATACGCGGGCGGCGGCGCGACCTACGAAGGAAGAGGCTGCCGGGGCGGTTAGCGATGGGGAGAGAGAGAGGAAGAGAGAGGAAGGCGAGGGCGGACTGGCCTGGCTCCGGCGCCGGCGTGCGTCTCCGGCGGCTATGCTCGCTGGTGGCGACTCCGGCAGGGTCCCGCGAGGCGGAGACGAGGAGGAGGCGGGGCTCCGACGGGAGGAGGCGACCGAGCGGGTGGCCGGGCAACGCTCGGGCGCAGGTGGGAGGCGCGCGGGCTGACGGGGCCCGTTTCGGCCCGGCGGCGGGCCGGATCTGGGCCCTGGAGGGCTGGTGGCGGAGGGAGAAGGCCGGGGCGACGTGTCGCGCTCTGATAGGCCGCAGGCGACGGCGGGTGGTAGCGCTGGCGAGTGGGGCGGCGACAAGTGGCGGCAGGGGAGCTGTTCGGCGCAGAAAACGAGGAAGATGCGCCGGCTGGAGGTGGGAGGAGGCTAGGGGCTAGGTTTAGACTAGGAAATGCCCAAAATTGGAAGGAGGGGTCTATATATAGCAAGGAGGCTAGGGTTAGGGGAGTTTCGGAGCCCTCCGATCACGATCGGACGGCACCAGACGCAAGGAGGGGTAGGTTGGACCTTGTGGGTTGTGAGGGAGAGGTTTGGGTTGAGGGGAGAGAAGGGAAGTGCAGCCCGGCAACTGTTTCGAATACCGAAACTTCCGACGAAGATACCGGCAACGGTACCGTTATACATTTAACGGTTGGGCTATCAAACGAGCTTCGAATGCGACGAAACTTGGCAGGCGGCCTGTCTACACTATAATAAGACCGCACGACAAGTTGCAACCCATTCCGAGAACATTTTTATGCCACTTATAAAATAATATTTTGGAGGTGCCGCGGGCGCGTGCGAGAGTGTCTGGCTCAGAACGGACAACCGAGAGAACCGGCGGAACCCGAACGGATGCAAGTTTTGAAAAACATGCAGATGAAATGCAGATGATGACATGGCAAAATGCGACACGCAAGCAAATGACATGGCAACGTCGGTGAATAACTGGCAGACACCTGGCACATCGAATCCGGGGCGTTACACCGGGTCATACCACTGGCGGTTCATAATGAGAAGGCCCAATAAGATATTGAAGATGGTGGTTCATGAAGCAATCTTACTGAAGGCCCAAGACCCGAAGGAGACTTGAGGTCCATGGGCATAAACCGCCATATGTTTAACTTGTATGTTAAGGAAAGATTAGTTCTGTCACCGAGCCAGACATGGTGTGTATGAGCCGGCCGGGACTCTGTAAGCCACCGAGCATTAGCCTATGTATATAAAGGGGTGACCCGGCGACGGGTTAGGGCAAGAAACAACAAGTCGAGAACTAGGTCAAGTGTATTCGCTCCCTGGTAATCGAAACCCAAGCAATACAACCTGAAGCAGGAGTAGGCTTTCACCTCGTTGCGAGGGGCCGAACCTGGGTAAAACTCTCTATGTCCCTTGTCCCGTTTAACCCCTTTAAGCTAACTACGTGCGATGGCTCCACATCTAAGTCCTCATGCTAGGGCATCTGCCATGACAATTCCACGACAACCAGGGATTGACGAATCACTACACAATTTCCATAGAGAAAACTGGGATACATTCGCCTGGCACCCCTCAGATATGCCAGGAATCCCACATAACCTCGCCAAGCACAACCTAAATATCATCAAAGGTTCAATGCCTGTTAAATAGGCACTTCATTGGTTCTTAGATCCCAAGCGTCAAGCTATGGGCAAAAAATTGGCTAATCTACTTGAAGCCAAATTCATTATAGATATCAAACACCCCAAATGGCTGGCCAATCTGGTCATGGTACCCAAAAAGGACAAGTCCTGGGCCTTTGCATCGATTTTAAAGACCTTAACAATGCTTTCCCCAAGGACCCTTTCCTCTTCCACGTATTGACCTGATCATGGATGCCACAGCAGATCACGACTCCTTATGCTTCCTGGACACCTATTCGGGTTATCATCAGATCAAAATGAAGGAATCTGATTAGGCTGAAATAGCCTTCATCACTCCTTATTGGCCATTTTGCTTTAGCACATTGCTGTTTGGATTATAAAACGCTAGAGTGACATACCAACGCATGATTCAAACATGCCTGGAAAAGCTAATCGGAAACCGTGGAGGCTTATGTCGACGACATGGTCATCAAACCAAACATGCCGGCCAGCTGATCGACGACCTTCATGAAACATTCACTAGTCTCCGAGCATATCAAATTAAGCTCCACCCGAAGAAGTGTGTTTTCGAAGTACCCGCGCACAAACTCCTCGGGTTTATTGTCTCCCACCAGGGAATGGAAGCCAATCTGACTAAAATCCGAGCCCTGGCTCAGCTCGAAGTGCCAACCAAACTTAAGCACGTCCAGAAACTAGCTGGCTATGTAGATGCACTTAGCCGATTTATTTCCCGGCTAGGGGAGAAAGATCCACCTCTTTACAGGTTGCTGAAACAAACAAACCAAAAACTTCAAATGGACCAGTGGGGTGGGGGTCGCTCTAGAGAAAATTAAAACCCTTGCTGTGGCCGCAAAAGACAGAGGCCCTTCCGGTGGGTCCCCGCTGTGAGGTGGAGGAATCATGCATAATAAGGAGGCTCTTCCTTGCTATGGTCGTGGACCCAGCTGTCAGCCTCTCCACGTACAGTTCTCTTCCGATGGAAGTCGTTCCTTGACCATGTTGACCATGCTGCACCGAGGGCACCAAGGCGGTGGACGACGCTGAGGCCTAGGAAGGGAATGGCCCGGAACTAGGGAAGACTAGGCAGTTGTTTCCTACGTAGAGGGGAGTACGAGGGTTTACTAGTTCGGCTGCAGTGTGAGGCTGTTGGGATCTATAGTAGGGTGCGTCGACTGCAAATTAAAATTTTCTTGTGCACAGAACAACCAAGAACATGCTACAGGAGATGGATCACAGATCGTTACCACGAGACGCGCAGTGTCGTGCAGTGGAAGAAGAGTTGGGACAGCGCATCCGCGTGGATTTTCCCCTCCTCGTTCGATCTCCCTTGAACAACCGGTCTTACGATCCCACGTACAAGTTCGCCAGAGCGGCGCAGGTGGACCGCCTCTAATGGCATCCGCGTGTGCAGGAGGAACACCGTGAGGCGGACTGCTAGGTCCGATCACATAGTCGGCGGCGAGTGGAGGTGGCTATTCACAACACATGCAAAACCTAGTGATAGCGCCGAAACAATCAACCAAATGAGTGTGCCGCACCTCCACTATATATAGGCATCCGTCGCGGGCTCAACACTTGGGCTTCGCACGGACCCTAAAGCCCACAAGTTTACTCGGTCGCGTTCCAAGTCCAGCTCGGATAACATCCGACCAGTGTCCTCGAACCCGACCTCATAGGTTCCTTCCCTTAAGCGTGCGACCCCTTAGGTTCAAGTCGGCTTGGTCGCAGGTCAGATCACCTTCGACCTGCTCGGCTGGTAGCGGCCTCTAGCAAGGCGTGCCGACCACCAAGTAGACAATGAAGCCGGTTGGCGAACCTATACATCCCACTTCTATTCCTTTTGCCACACGATATATATTGTCGGGCTCAAGGTGAGACTGTCATCCTTGTGCTAGCCCAACCTCTTTCCCGTTCCAGTGATGCCGACCAACACTTCAGATTATCTCATAATACTAATCACGTGGCCATGCTTATCAAGGTCGGATCACAAGAGGGGCCCAAAATATATCTCTCCTGATCAGAGTGGCAAGCCCCATCTTGCTCGACCATGTCTCGCAGCATGGGTCTGGACAAGGCCGAAACCTACCTTCATAACTACCCAGTCACGGAGTAGCATTTGGTCGGCCCAAAGTAGGCCTGTTACCATCCCGAGTGCATGCGCTAGCTCAGGTCTTAGGACATAGAACGTATGTTGTACTAGAGACTCACAGATGACACATCACTGCATCTCATAGTTGGGTCTGTCCAATCCAATATCCATCCGAGCTTGGATCCAGTCACCTTGGATCCAACCTCTAATCCGACCAGATCCATGCAGTTCGGCAACATCACATGCCTCATGGTTAGTGAGACAAAACCATCCACCGTATTGCATGCTAGTCTAGTTCGATGTATGCCCACACGTCACTTACGACTAGGGACTATTTAGGACGTATCATGCAACACAAGATCTGATAGACAAGTCACGTACTTGCCAACAAGCATCATTGATTACACCCAAGGACTATCTTTATTCATAAACACATAGGAAATATCATCATACATGATTGCCTCTAGGGCATATCTCCAATAGAGGCCACCGTTGCCGGAGAATAACAGGAGGTCTGGGTGAGTACAAGGATGGCCAGGCCAGCGATGGTAGTAGGATGGGGCGGTGAGGCCTGCATGGCAGCACAGCCGGCCACGGGAGGCAGAAGCAGGCGGCACGGTCGGTGCTGGTTTGGGCGGCTGGAGCAAGAAGACCAAAGGTTAAAGAAGCACAATGACCTTTGGATGGACATCGTACGATCACCGTAGGTAGAATAATTTATATTAACTAAGTTGACAAAGCCATGCATCTGCGTCAACTTAGTAGGCCCACAAGTCGGCCTCCAAATGTGGTGGGACCCACCTAGCAGCGGGGGTATCCAATTTTTTGTGCGCAGTAGCTGGTGGATCCGAGCTGTCAGCGCGCGGGGGGGGGGGGGGGGGATATTTTAGCGAAATACAGAGGCCCTCCGGTCAATCCCAACTGTCAGGAGGAGGAATCATTATTTTAACGCGTAATAAGGAGGCACTTCCTACTCACAAAAAAGGAGGTACTTCCTTGCATGTGGCCGTGTACCCAGCTGTCAGCCTCTCCACATAGAGTCCTCTTTCGATGGATGTCGTTCGTTGACAACACCGTGCCGAGAGCACCAAGGTGGTGGACGACAGCGAGGCCAAGTAAGGGAACGACTCAGAGCCGAGGAAGACTCAGCAGTTGTTTCCCATGTGGAGTGGGTACGAGGGTTTATTGGTTTGGCTGCAGCGTGAGGCTGCCATCGCCGGAGAATAACAAGAGGTGTGGTGAGTATAGGGATAGCCAGGCCAGGGTTGCGAGTAAAATGGGGCCATGAGGCCTGCACGGCAGCACAACCGGCCACGGGAGGCGGGAGCAGGCGGTTCCGCCGGTGCTGGTTTGGGCGGCTGGAGCAAGAAGATCAGAGATTGAAGAAGCATGATTGTCGTTAGATTGACATCTAACGGTCTGACGCTGGTAGAGTCGATTGTTGACTAAGTTTCTTTTTTTGAGAAGCCTTGTGTACGCATGAACTTAGTCAGCCTCCAAATATATGGCAACCAACATAGATCCCATTTGCTATTTTTTAGTAGTTTGCAGCCCATTTGCTAATTCTTATGATATTTATCACAACCCGTTTTCTGCCCAGGACCACGGCAAAAAAGTTCAACCTAATTTTGCATATTTCGGTGGAGTCCGAAATATTTTAATACAGAAATGATAAAAGTTGATTTTTTAAGAACTTATTGATTTGCCAAATAAAATATTTTTTATTTTTGTAAGATAATAAGACATGGGACAATTGAGTTGGTTTTAGGGAAAACCAGTGGTAAAGATATCAGCGCTGGGAGGGAAAACAACAACAAAAAATAAGGATGTAAAGAGAAAAGGGAACTTTATGTATTTTCAATATGATAATACGTGTATATGAACTAGTAAAACTATAGGTAGAGATTAGAAAACGGAAGTAGGACATGGCGTTTCAAGAGGAAAATAGAACTGGCTGTGTGTTTTCTTTAGTAAAAAAACTGCATGCGGATGTTCTAAGAGAAAATATAACTAAGGCTAGCAAGCGAGAGGCTAGTTGATACCTGCTGGATCTTTGTGCCCCATTGTCGTCATGAGCTGGGCGTGTTAAAAACAAAACCAAGCTTGGGCAGTCTACAGCCCAATTCATACTTGCTCGACCTGAAAAAATAATATACCTGCTCGATCCCAGTTATCAGTCTGTACTTGCAGAATTCTCTCGTTTATTGACTACATTGAAAACTTCATGGGTTTCACCGTCTCAGACGTCAGCATTATTTTTCCATCGTGATAATAAGTGCATGCACTTGCTTGCGTACGGCCATGGACCTGCTGGTTCCATAAGGTTAGGCTCTGTATGGACAACCGTCTTGTGGTTCCACGGACGGATTTCATGCAAATCGGATGGTTTTTAGTGAAAGCGGACTAAATTCATTGCATTTTACATATTTCTTTTTATTATGGAATATTTTACATATTTCAACTAATAATAACCAACTAAGCCTTTTTTAGTCCATGGGAGGCGCTTCACGATCGAAGTCGCGACGCTTGACTCTTCTGGAAGGCCCAAATCTATCGCTCCTCTCTTTTAACAATTTGCAGCTGGGCTTGGCATGCCACAACCCAGTTCCGACATGCTGCGTCCAACTATCAGCTTGTGAAACTGGATGGATCCCATGCATACTTTGAAGATGTAAAAAATTTGGAGAACTGGAATTCGAACGACAGATACTTATGCTACCCATCTAATAGAAATCAGGTGCCTGAAAATTCGTTTGGAAACAAATCATTCAGCTTTATATCCACGTTGACCATCGACATGATGGTTGGAAGCAAGCGCCAAGTTCATACCGAAAGATCCTTAACAGCAATACCAACTTGGAGACGACCAGGTAGTACAAGTACCAATACCGAACTAACTTATAATCTTTTTAGTCCTGGCCCTAGTGTTCGTGTGGTAGAAAATCTTGCAGACGACCAGCTCTCGCTCCTTCTCTTGCTCTAGGTCCCCGAGGTGGTACTCGTGCATCACCCAGTTGGTCCTCTGCTTTTCAAAGTTCTTGTTGGTGTGCAACACCAGAACCTTTTTGCTGCCCATCTGCCGGCTGTTGACCATCACTGGCAAGGTATTGCCGGTCTTGTGCCACATCGCATGCATGCCGCACTCCAACTGTATCTTGCGACGCGTCCGTGTGCCCCTTTTGAACGCCCTGGAGTTGCGCTGGAAGAAATCTTACTTAGGCCACTCAGTGTGATACCTGCAGTATTGGTGAATACATGTTTTAGGGTACGTAGTTGGCATTTTCATAACATCTTTGGCATGTTGCAGTCACTTGTTTCACTTTTTATTAACTGTCAAATTTTAATTGCTTCACTAGGTCTGTGTCTAAAAACAAAAATAGAGCTATAAACACAGGAATATGTTTGTGCAAGTAGACGGCTGATCAGTGTCTCACCTGGAAGTTTCTCGGGATGGGTGTAGCATATGCCGTGCTCGCTGTCGATGGTTCGTATGAACAAATATATGAGGGGGTGAGATCTCGCGCTGTCAGCACTCTCACTTTGGCCTCAAGGTGCTTGATCAACTCCTGATCTGTGGGATTGAACTTGACGGCAGCTGGCAGCACCGGCCAATCCTTCTTGGACTTGCATCGGTTAGTTTCAATTAAATGGTACTCAATGTATGATCAATCAACTGTTTTAAGTAAATGATAAAAGATTTCGACAGATAAGTGGTACTCCAAATCTGACCCGAACTAAATGGGATCTGGACTTCATTACTACATGCAGACTCTAAAGACTTGGAAACCCCCATAAATATCGAATCACCATACAGGGCGATGGGACGAATACTCACAGGAGTGGCCTCGCTGGTTCCTTCCTTCATCCGGCTAGCTTGAAGAGCATCCTTGTTGAGATTGATTTTTTTAGCATCTTCCTTTTGACTACTTGCAATGAAGTATAGCAACTCCAGTAGCTCTTCGTTCATCGTACCAAATGGATCGGAACAAGGCGGTGGCTGGGAGGCGGGGAGACCGGGAGAGAATGGGAGAGTGATTTTGTAGAGAATGCGAGAGTGTTGTTGTAGTACGAGAGGGGTGAGGCTCACTTTGGTGAACAGAACACACTGTCGGGACTCTTGTGTCACCTCACGTGCAACATGTTTTCACGTCAATTCAATGTGAGTACATGATGAATAATTTTACCAATGTATACTAGTACTACTGTACTACTTACTATTCGTATTTAGTGTCACATTTTAACCATAGGTTTAACTAACAAAATGTCAATGCATGTCACCAAAAATTATACCATTGGAAACTGTGTTCAAATATGAATCCAACGGTATAATTTTTTATGACATGCATTATCATTTACTTAGTTAAATTAATGGTCAAAATTTGACACAAATTACGAAAGGGACCAATGAACTAGGAGGGAGGTAGTAGTACGAGTAGCGCAATATACGGTATAGACGACTATTAGTACTAGTACAAATTTAGAAATGGAGTATGAAGTTACGAGGTTGTGTGACAGACTTTGTAGGCTACATGAGTAATACAGAATATAATTCCCATTGGACAACACTTTCACCAACAAGTACGCACTTGAAGCCTAATTGATATATATGGCTTCTACACAACATCTCCATGATCATTATTAGTACATCCTATGTAGGTGAGTTAGGATGCACTTGATCCTAGAAAGGTATATATCCTTCAAACTAACTACAATACATATTATCCAAAAAAGAGGGTTATGCACAACAGCAGGATACATGGCTTAGTCTAGATATCACTATGAATCAAGTTGTGCATATTTGTTGTTGGCATGAACCACATCGTCGCATGTCGGGTTTGCAAAAGCCATTCATCGCTTGGAAGCTGGATGCCTTTCACACACTGAAGACCATCTGGCAAAAAGCTGTGTTGACGAATCTCTGGATGTGGTGATTCAAGAAACCCATGGTACGATGTGTAAACACATTTCCCCCTGGCGAATGGAAGTTGCATAGCACGGTAATCATCGCCGGTGATATGATTGATGATTGGTTGGATGATTGGATAATTGAGCCCAAGGAACATGGAGTGGTTGCTGAGGCTGTAAACCCGCCTCTAGTTGAATATGCCTGCCCAATAGAGCTGGGATCTTTCTCGAACACAAAGCAGCCATAGCCATCACAGTCATGAATGCACCAGACATTGTACTGCATGTGGTTTGATGAAATGGTTTGGTAAATTTGGTACGTTCGAATGAGCATCAAATGACCACTGTCAGTTCAGTGAGCGATAAACCACCACCCATTGACTTTTATATTTCCAGGTCCTAGAATTATGAAGGCCAGCGCATTTGCGTCTGCTGCAACTAATCAAATTGGACACCAAAAGGACAAAAATATACAACCATGTTCAGAGTATGTGTGGAATTGAGATTATTATAATAGTGACACAGATCATAGCCAGAGAATTGCAATGCCTTGGTCATAATTAGACGCCAAGTTAAAAAAAAGAAGCCAATGGCTTTCATATTCCAGCAATATGTCATGGTTCAAACCTCATGTAAAAATGAGAGGAAAACAGCTATGGCAGAGCCTACTCATATTCTACCATAGCAGTTACTACTGTTCTCATATCATCTCTAACAATAACATGCGTGGTTATAGAAAATCTTGGAAATGAGAGTAACATATAGCAATCATGAGGTTATACTTATAATATCTATTCTAACAATCATTAGATGCCAATTGTTCTCATATCAACTTTAACAATAACATGTGTGGTCATAAAAATCTAGGAAATGAGAGGAACATATAGCAATGATGTGGTTATAGACATACTATACATACTAAATTTCTAACAATCAACAGGCAGTCGTGTTCATAAGGTAAAGATGAGGTGAGATAGAACAATTACACGATGATAGATTCCAGCACTATATGCAGCCAATTTGTGCGTCGACCACGTAAGCGATGCCATCATGCACTATAGCATCAGACAGAAATGGAGGGTCAACAGGATTGATGATGAGCCATAACCATGTATGGCGACCAGATTCAAGATAGATTAATCCCATGTCAAACAAGGCAATGAACTTGTAATCCATGCAGTCTTCTGATGGTGTGGCACTTCCCAGATTACAACCTTCAACAAACGAAGGTCGTACCAAAAGCTCGACGCGTCTCATGCATAGTAGGCAGGAGTGTCCGACGGGCTGTGAGGCTCGATGCCGGCGGTATCCAATGATGGAAGGGTGATCTCTCGCTGGGTGTAGATATCCATGAGACGCCACGGACTACCAGATTGGTGGATGAGGACGATCTAGTTGGCCTTCATGCCCGCCCAGTAGTGGCCACGCATGAAGGATAGGTGGGCGGGTAGTGGTAGCATGTCGAGGGGCACGACGTCAACCTCCGTAGGATCATCAAGTCGGTGTCTGGGCCACCTGTGAGGATCAGGCATCAAAAAGTAGGGTGTCTTGAAAAGGGCCGGCTGGTTGCAGCCGAGTAGACGGTACATAGACACCGAGCATGCGGTTAGATGCACGATACTGAGCAGGTCCATACGATTACAAATCTACTATAAGAGAACATCAAGGAGGGAATTCCAATCACGACTCTGCGTGTTAGTCATTTGCATCCATAGGGTTTTCTAGGGCGCTGAGTGATTGGGGTTTTCAGTGCCTGCGAGCGAGCGGGGAAGTGGACTCGGGTGGGCGAGCAAAGAATATGGCGTGTGTGGCCGAGCAGTGAGCGGGGGATATGGTACGAGCGAGCTATCGAGGAAGATGGCATGGGCGGGCGAGCAGTGAGCAGGGGGAAATGGTGTGCGACCAACAATGGGGAAGAGATGAGGAAGAAGAAGAGAGGAGGAAGAAGAGGGAAAGACGGGCAAGAAAGTGCATTAAGTCTCAACTCTACTAGTACTACCACCAGGATATACTGTCCTTTGGAGTGTAAATAGTTAAGCCGATGACATGTGGGTCAACCTCAAGAGGGCCCATATGTCAGTTAATGGAAGAGAGAGGTGCGTAGGCATATTTGTGGAACTGTGCTCCACTGGCAAACATGACGGCAGTATAGGGTAAGGCTGATTTAGTAACACCAACACGCTTGTTCAGTTTATTAATTAAGTGTCCCATCTGTTGCAGCGTGTATTATCACTTCACTACGAAGACTAGTTGAATAGTTCTCTCTGACCGAGATGGGGAATAATGATCGCCAATACTTCCTATCTACATTATCCCTATGCCTCTATTCTCATCCCGTCCAACAAGATGAAACATTGGACAAGGCACCCGGTGCCAATAATGTAGAAGTACTACTAGTATTTTGTGTCAAACTTTGACCATCTATTTAACTAATAAAATGTTAATGCATGCCACCAAAAATCATATCATAGGATTTGTATTTTGAACATAGTTTTTAATGGTATAGTTTTTTATGACATGCATTGACACATTCTTAGTTAAATTTACGGTCAAATTTTAACACTAAGTACGAAGGGGACCAATAAACCAGGACAGATGTTTATATACAGGTCAATAAAAAAATCATCGACCAAGGTAGTTGTAAATGATGAGTGGCCGAAGAATTTTTTCTGAAAGTACTCAATACTGGGTTTGTTTTCCACAAGAAATTGTGTTTACGAACGTATTAATTGGAACAAAACACCAGAACAATTACACACATTGGTGAGTCTTCTCTTAATTCTTGCATGCAACGTTTTAATGAAGCTTTAAATATGAACATGTCAATGGGAGGGAGTAAAAGCCTCATGCATGCATGCATGCAACATGCAACACTCACATGCACACATGCACGCACGCAACACTCATGCATCCACGCGGCACACATCACATGACGCAACACACACGCTCACGCTCAAGTGCTCAACCTACTCCCTCCGTCCATGAAAGACTGTACATATAGAGATTTACACATTGACCAAGAGGAACATAACTTTCATTGTAAGTGCATCTAGTGCCCCTTAGTGATTTTGGGGTATTGAAGAATTATAGGTTAAGGGACTAATATGTTTGTGAGTGTACACATGCTCTATAAGTCAATGAGGAGTTTGATATTTATGATGAAAGTTGACCCCTAAAAATGTATGTCTTCAGGTGAAGACTTTGGTTCTCCTGACGATTTTGAAAGTGAAGAAATTGGTGTGACCTTGAAGACTTGGATATTCATGCGAGGATCATGAAGCGAGGTAATACTAAGGAAACTGATTTCCAAGTGATTCTCATCTCAAAATCTTACTACTACCCAATCCTTTCAGGTGAATCCATTGGAAATCTCATGTCAGTTCAGTCAATTTCTTCAGTGATAGAGACGAAGATCTTCTGTTCTCTGAGGAATTTATGCTAACTGAGGAGTTAGGAATTCACCAGTGCGGATTGCCTACACAGTGAGGAACATGATAGCCCCGAGGAATTTGAATCCTTGAGTACATTGCTGCTGGATCTTGCTGTGCTCAATTGCTATGGATGAAGCAAACCCTCAAGGACTATGCCATCAATGTGAAGAATGTGCCACTCTACCGCGACAATGAGAGTGCTATCAAGATTGCTCACAACCCAGTTTAGCACTCGAAGACAAAGCACATGCAGATTCATCATCATTTTCTTCGTTACCATGTGTTGAAGGGCGACATCTCCATCGATCATGCGAATACTGAAGCTCAGCTAGCAGATATCTTCACAAAGCCCTTGGATGAGAAGAGATTTAGCAAGTTGCGGTGTGAGCTAAATATCTTAGAATCTTCGAATGTTCTCTGAAAAGGACACACATCCTAACACTTATGAAAATTTGATGACTTAGATGTGAAATACACAAAGTAACATTTTTCTTCAATCAATGAAGACTAACCCTCTAAGTGTGAAGAAATTGACGAAGAATTTGATTCTCAGAACCCTACGACAATTGTACGCGGTGTCTGAAATCATCATTCTTATACGGTGGGTTACGCCCACCAACCAAAGTTGAAAAATCTTCAATTTGAGTTTTTTGCAATTTCTTCAACTTGCAATGTCCTCACTCTTTCTGACTTTGTTCTTCATTGCTATATATATTTGAGTTTCTTTCATGTCCTCTACAACATTCACTTATAGCTAATTCCTCAAGTTGCTTTTTCATCTAAGTGATTGTGATCTGACCCGTTCCCCCTCTATGCTAAACTCAACCCAGTCTGTTCACAAACTCTTCATGTGTATTCTATTTGAAACCCATTCAAAATCTTCACTATGTCCTTGACAGCTGAAGAATTTGCGAACGAAACATTAAATTTTTCATATCTAATTTTTTGGCTTTTTCTGCTCAAATCCTTTTGCATCCCATGACAGGATTAAACTACTCACCCACAATGTCACATGATCTCCACCTCTCAGTACGTGGGTGACGCATGTCGCTAGGATAGCAAGGGTCAGGGGCACGTTCTTCCAAATTCCTCGGATGAATGGTTTTTCACTTCGGTTATAAATACCCCTCCCCTTCACCTCAGCTCATTTACTCCGCTCGACCTCTATCTCCTCCGCTCAAGCTCTCTGACCTAGCGCCGCCGCTAATCTTCATCCTCGCCGGTGAGGAAGAGCTTAGCTGCCTCGACCTCGTCGTTGTCGTACTCGCGCCGGCCGTGGAAATCTTGACCTCCGCCGCCATCGTAGCTGTTTTCCTCCGCCAAGTTAGGGCGTGGAAGATCTGAACGGATGAACTTCCACAGTTCATCGCACAGTTCATCGTGTTCTTCGTGAAGGGTAAATAAAAGTCGCTTTTACTGCCCTTGTTGATTCTGATGTTTTACACAAAATCTTCAAAAGGTGTTTATTCTTCATCGTACATATCCTTAAACACCAATGTGCTTCTGTTCTTGATCTATTTCTCTAAGATGTGTTTTTCTTCAAGATTCCTCAGTTGTGTGGATTTCTAATCTATACAACTCTGGAACCTAAAGACAAGAACTCTTAGTAAAATTCCTCAAGACACCCCTGGTCAAATTCCTCAAACTTCATTCTTTTTAAAAAACAAATTCTGAGAACGCATATGACCTCTCCAAATTTTTCGCACCTATACTCTGTTCACAGGTACACATGTCTGCTGTTGAATCACTAGGTTCTCATCAACTTAACTCATTTGCATCATTCCTCGAAGAAAAACTGCATACTTCTTCAGAGACATCCATTGTTCAGAATCCTCAGTTGAAGAATATGGCTGAAGAAAAGCGTCCTCATAAGGGAGGCAAAAGGCCTGAAACTAACACTGCTTTTGAAATCCCTGAAGATATCTATGCTGAATATTGTACTCCCGATGAGGCCACTCATCGCAAGGAGAACAAAAATCAGCGCAAGGTGCGCATTCAGCAGATTGAACACAGATGGGCACGAGAATGGAGGGAATACCGCTATGTCACTCCTAAGTACATGAAGAAATTCGCAGTAAATCCTCCATGCCGAAGGCCTCCATTGGCTCCAGGCCAAGAAGCTGATCCCTCTAACATCAGAAGAGGTGAGGAATTTCCAAAGGAATGGGCCAAGCTCCAAAGAAAATTGGCTAAGGTAGCAAAAGAGGCAGTGAAGAAATAAAATGAAGACTCTGCTGCTGCCGCTGAAGCCTCTGCTAGTCAGCCCAAGAAGGCTATGAAGAAGAAATCAGCTGTGAAGCCATCTTCTTCTGCAATGCCCTCATGGCCAAGCTCCTCAAAACCCTCAGGGCCGTCTGCTCAAGCAAAGCCCTCAGCTGCACCTGTAATGTCCTCAGCACCTGTGCACCTTGGCACGTGCCAAAGGACTACAGGCTTTTCAATTGCTTCAGGAGCTTCGGCAAGTTCCTCAGCTCAGCCTCAGCTGCTGAAGAAAAAGGTCACCGCTGGACGCGGCACAAGGCCAAGTCCTCACAAGTAGGTCACCTTTGAAGTTCCATCGTCTGAAGATGAAGCTGATGATGAAGAACTTGAAAAAATCATCAGAGACCGACAACACTGGGCCGCTAGTGCCAAAGGCAGTGCTGTGCCACTTTTGCTGGATCCAAAGAAGATCCTTGATTTCATTGATCTTTGGCATAAAGATCCCAACACACCTCTACTTGATCTGAACCTGACACCTGGACAAAGTCACATGTTGACTGCCTTCATTGCCAAAGAAAAGTGGAAAATCGAGAAGGCCCGATCAGTGAAGAAAGATCAGTACAGGAAGGAGCATTATCTGAAGAAAAATGTCTTAAAAATGACCTGAAGAACTTGTGACTATATAGTCTGAAATCAAAGCTCTTAGTGATGAACTTGACGCATATCGTGCTAATTGGCTAGGTGCCAAAGTCAGATTTGTCAAGCTGTCAAAAGGCCTCAAGCCCAACATTGCTGCTGAAGTGCAACCAAAAATTCCTTAGGGTGAAGCATCTACTCAGCCCACTGAAGAACATGCCAGCATCGCTGATGAAAATTAGGCTGCTGAAGAAACTGAGAGTGCCAGGGCTGATGATGCACTTCCAGCTCCTGATGAAACTGCCAGGGCAACCACCAATGTTGCGCCTGAAGATCAACCCAGGCCAGCTAAAGAATCTGCTGCTGCGCCTGAAGAATCTGAACCTGCTAGGGCAACTAAAATAGTTGTGCCTGAAGAAACTGTGCCTCTTTCATCTGCTCCCCCCTGCAAAGTCTTCGCAGATGAAAAGCACTCATCTTCCTTCTGCATCAGAAGCAAAGAAAAGCAAGACTACCGAAAGGGCGGCTGTGAAAAAGAGGAAAGCATCAGACGCCTCAGGGTCTTCAGCTTCGAAGAAAGTGAAGACTTTGACGAGCTCTTACACGAATCCAATTGATGCTATTCCCCTAACTGACATGCCATCAAAGAAGATTGTTCCTTTTGGTGAAGAATGCTGATGACAGTGATGAAGAAAATCCATCTGCAGCTACGTCAGAGCAGTTGGATGATGAAATTGATGTGGATGCTATCCCTTCACCACTACAGGTATCATCGCCGCTGCCTCAGTTCACTGCTGAAGAGGCCGGTGTTAAAGAAATTGAAGCTGAAGAAGAGGATGTGGACATCGGGTCTACGACTCCAGTGATGAATGATGATTATTGGGAAAGTCATCATCCCAATTCTCCTTTGGCCACTCCTGTGCAAAAAATTCCCCAGTCCCCCGTGCAAACTGAAGAAATTCATACGGGTTCCGATCAAGGTCAAGCTTCACTTCTTTCAATACCTAAAGAAGTTTCACCCAGTAGTGCTGATGAAATGGAGAAGAAAACAGCAAAAGAAACTGCTCCTAAGATTCCTCAGCCTGTGGCTCCAGAGGCTGTGCTTCAAGCGACTATGAAGACTTCCACTACAAATCTTCAGCCGAAGCCACATAATCCTCAGTCCAAGAAGTAAAAGTTCAAGGCGGTTGACTTCTTTGCTGAGTGTCATTTCTTCTTTGATTTCAATACCTATGACTCTACTCGCCTTCGCCGCAAGCATTTCTGGACTGCTTCTCAGATGAACTTTTATTCAAAACTACTGCTTGATAAGGATAAAGTGTTTGACCATATGCAAATTCCTCATGTGGATACGGAGTCTCTTCCATGTTTCACTCCAGTCCTCAGTGTACTTCATGACATAGGACTCCTCAACTTCTGCATCGACATCTGCAACTGGAATGAAGAGCTTATTCTTCAGTTCTATGCCACTTTGCATCTGATAGGCAATGTTGACGATGTGAATTCATGGGTTCTGGACTGGATGACTGAAAATACTCATCACAAAGCTCCAACCTCTGAATTGCTTCATGCCGTCCCAGTCGGTCCACCCATTGAAGGTGCTCTGAAATTATATGAAGAACCCGAATTGCAAAATCATCTGATGCAAGTGTTGATGAAGCCTTTGAAGGCTGGCCAAGCTCCAAGGACAAATTTCCTCATCAAGGATTTGTTGTATGTGCCAACGACCATCTATCGCATTCTGGTCAAAACCCTCAGTCCTATCAAGGGCCACAACTCTAAAGAAGAAGTTGTTGGCATCATGAAGAACTTGCTTTTCAACATCATGCATGGTATTCCAATCAACTATCATGATTTCTTCATGAGGACTTTGGCCAATGCTGCTTTGTCACCTTTTTAGTTGAAGCCTTACACTCCCTGGATCATGAAATTCATCAGATCAAGGACTTCAATCCATTACAAGGCTGACTTTCAGAATCATCTCAGCTATTTGCAACCACTTGAAGTCCTCAAACGGACTATTTCCTCAGCTGATGAGAAGGGCAAGGCTGCAATTATTGATGAAGGCACTCATCCTTTGGATGGACAATTTCGAAAGGCAGCATCCTACTCAACAAATGATGACTCTACCACTCATGACACTGCTGCAAATGCTTCAAAGAAAAATCCTCAGGCCACTACTCCGCGTGTGATGACTGATCGTGAACTGCTTCTAAGTCTTCATCAGAAGGTGGATAGAAATTACAAGTGGGTCAAGCGTTAGTTTGGTGCTATTCTTCAAAACATGAATGTCACTCAAAACACTGTGAAGAAGAATCACCATTATCTGCATCAAGTCTTCGACTGCACCTGGGCTATTCTTTCGCATATCTATATCGATGATGAACTCAAGAAGATGGACTTCCAATAGGACTTTTACTGGTCTCAGCCACCTTCGAAAAAATTCAAGAAGGTCAAAGTTCCTCAGCTGGTCGTCAGCTCATATTCTTCATCGTGCGAGACAGACGAAGTCAAAGATTTGGAAAACACTACGGCAGACCCTACAACAATGAACGACCCCAACAACGCTGGCGCTCCTCCATCGACATCATGATGATATTCTTCAGGGGCGTTAGTCCTCACTTTTTGTCTCTTTTGGTCACTTGATGATAAAGGGGGAAAAATTTGAGTTAGTCTTCAAGCGGGTCTCTTATATGGGCGTTTTTATGTTAAGTTACAACTCTCGTTCTTCTGATGTGTTTGATTCTCCGAGTTGTAAACTTAAGTCCTATGGTGGTCTGATACTTTTGACTACTTTCTGCATGCTTAATTCCTCAAGTACTTAATGCACACATGCTGAATTTTGCTAGACACCATATTTCATCATGCATTTCAAATTCTTCATACGATATGTTAAATGCGTGTATGAATTACAAGATATAGGGGGAGATCTCCATGGTACTACTCTACAATGTGCATTTTCTATCCGAAGCAAATTCCTCAAATACGCACATCTTCAGGGGGAGTTCTTCTATATCTTGCAATCAAAATCCTCAATACTTAGCACTTTCAATTGATATGTTTATCCTCATTGAAAACTTAACCTATTTGTCATCAATCACCAAAAAGGGGGAGAGTGTAAGTGCATCTAGTGCCCCTTAGTGATTTTGGTGTATTGAAGACTTATATGTTAAGGGACTAATATGTTTCTGAGTGTACACAAGCTCTATAAGTCGATGAGGAGTTTGATATTTATGATGAAAGTCGACCCCTAAAAATGTCTGTCTTCAGCTGAAGACTTTGGTTCTCCTGAAGATTTTGGAAGTGAAGAAATTGGTGTGAACTTGAAGACTTGGATATTCATGCGAGGATTATGAAGCGTGAAGACTTTTGTGTTCGTAGTTTCATTTTCTCTTTCTTGAGTCATAGGAAACACAGTACTGTTAAAGGGGGTCGAGGTAATACTAAGGAAACTGATTTCCAAGTGATGCTCATCTCAAAATCCTACTACTACCCAATCCTTTTGAGTGAAGCCATTGGAAATCTCATATCAGTTTAGTCAATTTCTTCAGTGACAGAGACGAAGATCTTCTGTTCTCCGAGGAATTTGTTCTGACTGAGAAGTTAGGAATTCGCCAATGCAGATTGCCTACACAATGAGGAACATGATAGCCTCGAGGAATTTGAACCTCATATTTCTGATCGTTGCTACCTTGGCGTAGTGGTAAAGCTGCTGCCTTGTGACCAAGAGGTCACGAGTTCAAGTCCTGGAAACAGCCTCTTACAAAAATGTAGGGAAAGGCTGCGTAATATAGACCCAAAGTGGTCGGACCCTTCCCCGGACCCTGCGCAAGCGGGAGCTACATGCACCGGGCTGCCCTTTTTATTTCTGACCGTTGCTGTGCTATGCGCCAACCGTCCAAAATATCTACCCATCTAACAGTCATATCATTGAAGGGCATTTATGTCTTATCATGTCGGGCTGTTCCCTAGGCTATAAATAGCCGCCCCCTACAACCACTAGCTGGTTGGCTGCTCCGAGAGAAACTGACACTTGTCATTGAGAGCATCCCATCCTCCGAGGACTTTGAGCGAAAATCATCAAGTGAGGAAAACCCAAAACCCAAATCCAAACACCTACAAACCCAAAGTGATTGAGCATCACTAAAGAGATTGTTCCTGTGTGGAACCGATGCTTGCTACCTTTGAGGACTATTGATGCGGAGCATCCCTCGCTCATCCCCATGGACGTGTCTACATCTTCCTCAACACCACTTGGACCCATGACAAGAGCTAGAGCCAAGGCTATCGAAGATAAGGTGAACTCGCTCCTTTCTGAACTTCCTCTCTCTACTCACGAGACTTGGCTACTACCTCATATGGACACTTTGTGTGTGATCAGGTACCTGGAGGAAAGCCATGGTGCATCTACATCCATTGCACAAGGAGACGAAGCTACCAACCGCGAAGGTCAAGAAGAAGGTCAATCGGAGAAAGCTCCAGCCACCGGACGACCGGTTGGGACCGGACGTCTGGCGCCTGAAGCCCCAGCCGCCAAGCCCCAGCGAGCGGACGTCCGGCCCAGACCGGACGACCGGCCGCACTCCAGCGAGCGGACGACCGGAACCGCCGGACGACCGGCATCTATCAACAGAATGGAAATTAGCGGAAGTAGGAAACTTCCGGACGTCTGGTGCACCCATTCCAGAGAGCTTCCAGCGGACGTCCGGCGACACCGGATGACAGGTCCGTCATGAACGACCGGACGTCCGGCCCCCAGCGGACGTGCCGGACGTCCGGTACTTGTCTGCGCACAGTTTCGGGCCAAAGCCCATGTACCCCTCCACTTTGCCCCCTTTTGCACTAAGACTATAAATAGGACCCCTCCTCCTCCTAGCTAGGGCAGCATTGGATTAGCTCATGTTTGTGTGAGAGCCTTTGCTCATCCACTTGGATACTTCTCCTCGGAGATCAGGACCTCTTCGAAGAAGATCCCCCAAGCGGATTCAAGACCCCTCTCGAGGGAAGACCATCAAGACCTCCGTTAGGAGATGAACTATCCTTTGTATCCTTACCTTTGTTGATTGTGGATCATATGTATCTCTTTGTGTTCGGTGATCTAGCACTCGTGTGATTGATTCTCTGTCGGTTTCGTGATTCTCTCTCGTACTCCCCGTGATTTCCCCTTTGTGCTTCCGCGTGTTCTTCATGTTTCTCCCGTGGGATCCCTCCAAACGTGAAAGATCTTCCACCTAGGGTTTTGCCCTACATCATCTTGGTATCATGAGCCACGTTGATCACGTTTTTGGAGCCCCTACCCCGTGTTTTCTAGCTTGATTTTGTTGTTTTCGTCCTAATTCTGAAAATTCCCCACCAAAAATAGCCCCAAATTTTTTTGTGATTTGTTCGTGAGTTGAGATTTTGTTGGATTTGGTCCATGGATTTGAGTTGCTGCGTGTGGATCTATCTTAACCCACCCTCCCCACCCTTTTCCATCCACCAAACCACTCAATTTTGACCTCACCATCCCCTTCCACCCCGAAACCGAGCAGTTCTTCCCGTGCCCGAAAATCGCCCAGGCACCGGACGACCGGCAGTTACCGGACGTCCGATGACCGGACGACCGCAAAAACCGGACGTCCGTTCAACTCTGAGGAAACTGAATTTTCAGTTCGGCCACCACCACAACCCCACCTCCCACCACATCTCCCAAACCCACATACACCAAAATCTTCCCTGATACCTCCTATGACGATTTTGACACATTTTGGACATTGAGATTTTGAGTTGTGGCTCCCGTGTCCTATTGTGTTTCGGCTATCTAGGTACGGTTCGACTTCATCACCACCACGGATCATCTTCGCAAGGGTCTCATCATCGCCAAGGACGGTAACTTCGACGACACCTTTGTCATACCTTGCATTTGCATTGATAACCCACATTGCCTCATTTTGCGTAGCTTACCCATCGAGACTAGCCATTGAGTATTGCCGGCAACGTGACTTGTGCACATTAGGGATCATACTCCATAGCATACATACAATACCATAGTGGTGCATATCTTGGGATCCACTTGTGTGTCACAAAGTTGTCATAGCATACACAATTGCTATCTTGGTTCGTGAAGTTTTGCATGAGAAAAGAGCTCAAAAGAAAAAGAGCCACCCAAGCTTTTAAGAAAAGAGGAAAGATAAGCAAAGAGCTTATGAGCAAGAACCATAGCATCATACTACATTAAGATTGTCATATTGGATCATCTTGGATCATTGCACCGAAATACCATACATATAGCATAATTGGGATAGAGATAGTTGCATTTTTGCCTAGTAGGTTGTGCACAAGTTTGCGTATCCGCCTATTGTGCAATCGTGCTAGCGTCTCTCTAGAATTGTGCAACAAGAGCATTTTCGTGGTTTCCACATTTTGGCTCAATTTTGGATTGCACAATCCCACTTATCTATTTGCGTGTGTGTTTCCGTGTACCCATACTTGCTTGGTCTACTTGTTGCATTTGCAAATTTGTGAATCTTCTCCAACATTATTGAAGCTCCCTTACTATTGCATCAAATTTTGTGCCACCATCCTAACCAAGCTCCACGATAAGCTTTTACTTGTGTAGGTGTGAGAACCGACAAGAATTGGTACCAACAGTGCTATTTCATTGTCCGCATTTGAGTGAATTTGATTCATCTTCAACATCGGTCAAGGTACATTTGGTACACGTTCTTTTCCTTCTACCACTTACATTTTGCTTGGTATGATGGATAGGCCAAGTTCTTCTACAAATCCACCTCTCATCGAGAACGGCGACGACATGTCATCATTCATCACAAAGAGTCACCTCTTTGGTGCTCAAAGGGCGTTACACCAAGAGCAACAAGCTATGAGAGACCACATCGACAACCTCGCCACCGACTTGCGACTCTCCGAGCAATGTACAAGAGACTACTTCGACACAAGTTCGACTCTCACAAGCAAGAAAATGATGCAAGAATGGACGAGATCCGCGCCTTGATGAGGAACCGACATCATTCCACTTCTTCCTCCTCAAGACGGAGCCGCTCGAGTTGACACTCTGATGGCACCTTCTCCGGCTCAAGTACACCGTCATCGACCATTCTTCGACGAGCCGCGCGTCAAGACCGTCATGCATCTCGGAACCCACTACAAGACAAGCATTCACAAGAGCAAGTCGATGAGCAAGTCCCTCATCCTCAATCAAACCAAGTGGCTTTTGCTCAAGCTCAAGAACGACAACGACTACGGTGCCAAGAAGAAGAACGAGCGCGTCTACACCAAGAAGAACAAGACGCCGAGGCTCAACGTCTTCAACAACAACAACGTGAAGTGCAAGCTCTTGAGGTGCAACGTGCCCTTCAAGAATCAAGTCGAGCCACCGCCAACCGCAATCGCAAACGGCGCAATCAAGAGGAAGCTCTTCGAGAAGAAATCCAAGAGAGGAACTACCTACCACGTGTGCAACGTCAAGCTCCACAAGCCACTCCTCAAGCTCGTCAAGCTCCTCTTCAACCTCAAGTTCAACAAGAGCAAGTTGATCATGGACTTCCTCCGCGCCAAGAGCAACATGAGGATGACTACCCTCCACGCCAAGGACATCATCATCACCATCACCAACAACACAATGAAGAGCAACGCTATGGCAAGCTCAAGTTCACAATGCCCAAGTTCAATGGAAGCAACGATCCAGAAGAATACCTCTCATGGGCATTGAAGGTCGACAAAATCTTTCGTTTGCACAACTTTGAGGAAGAGAAGAAGATCGCTATGGCATCACTTGAGTTCCAAGACTATGTGCTCATATGGTGGGAACAAGTGCTTGAATGCCGCCAAGCAAGAGGTGAACCGCCTATCACCACTTGGGCTCAAATGAAGGATGTCATGCGAGCATGCTTTGTACCAACCTACTACAACCGCGATCTCTTCAAGAAGCTACAACTCCTCAAGCAAGGAACAAAGAGTGTTGAAGAATACTACAAGGAAATGGAGATAGCCATGATTCGAGCCAATGTCAAGTAAGATGATGAGCAAACAATGGCATGTTTCTTGAACGGACTCAATCATCCCATCAAGAAGATCGCCGACTTCCAACCATATTCCAACCTCATTGAGCTCGTGCATCAAGCAACCAAGGCGGAACATCAAGTGCAAGATGACTTAAAGTACGCCAAGTACTCATCCAAAACCTACGGCTTCTCCAACATCCAAGCTTCAACGACTCCCCCAACATCTACATCAACCAAGACTTATCCAAGTAGTGATGACAAGTCAAGTTACAAGAAAGCTTGGAGAAGTTCAAGTCGTCTCCCTCCTACTACAATCAACTTCAAGCCGCGTGCTTCATCATCCACTCCAACCGATGAGACCGTCAAAACAAGCTCCTTCAAGTGTTTCACTTGCGGCGGCGAGGCCACAAGTCCTATGAATGCACGAACAAGCACACCATGATCCTCAACGACGACGGCACATATGACTCAATGAGTGAAGAGGAGATGGAAGCCCTTGAGCAAGTGGCCATGCACCGGCGCGTGAACGAAGATGAAGATGATCAAGTATTTTGTGATGAGGATTCGAGCCCCGCTCTCGTTGTCTCCAAAGTCTTGACACTTCAACATCAACAAGAAGAAGACCAACGATACCACATCTTCCACACTAAGGCCGGCATCAATGGAAGGTCCATCAAGGTCATCATCGATGGAGGTAGTTGCCACAACTTGGCAAGTGAAGAACTATGTTCAAAACTTCAATTGGTCAAGAAGAAGCACCCGCACCCCTACAAAGTTCAATGGCTAAGTGACTCCGGCACTATACGAGTCGAGCATACGGTCCAAGTCTCTTTCAAAATAGGTGCTTATGAGGACACTTTGGAATGTGATGTGGTCCCAATGACCGTTTGCCACCTCCTTCTTGGTCGACCATGGCAATTTTACCGTGGTGTCATCCACAATGGGCGCACCAATCACTATAGCTTCAAGATGAAAGGGAAGGAGTATGTGCTACGACCTATGTCTCCTAGTCAAGTGATAGCCGACAAGCAAAGCACCCACCATGGCAAGAAGATTGAGAAAGTTACCCACCCAAAAGTGAGTGAGAGCCACAAGCCAAATATGAGCGCCTCTTCGCCTAGAAAGAAAAACCTCATCCTATTTGCCACCAAAAGTGAGATGAGAGAAGTGTGTGAGAACCCATCGAGTGTGATGCACTTTGTCCTTGTGTGCAAGGATGGAGAACCAAAAACTAACACCATTCACGAACTACCTTTGGTGTTTCAATCTCTTTTGCAGGAATTTCAAGATGTTTTCCCCGGCGAGTTACCTCCGGGTCTACCTCCTCTACGAGGCATTGAGCATCGAATCGACCTCATCCCCGGAGCCCCACTTCCAAACAAAGCTCCATACCGTGTCAATCCCGAAGAAACCAAGGAGATTCAACAGCAAGTACAACAACTAATCGACAACGGTCATGTACGTGAAAGCTTAAGCCCTTGTGCCGTTCCCGTCATACTTGTGCCTAAGCCCGATGGAAGTTTCCGCTTGTGTTCCGATTGTAGACCTATAAATGCTATAACTGTCTGCTATAGGCATCCCATTCCTCGATTAGATGACATACTTGATGAACTTAGTGGAGCCAACTTTTTCTCAAAAATTGATCTTAAAAGTGGCTATTATCAAATTCGCATTCAAGAAGGTGATGAATGGAAAACTGCTTTCAAAACTAAATTTGGCTTGTATGAGTGGTTAGTCATGCCTATGGGTCTATCGGAAGCTCCCGGTACTTTTGTGCGTCTTATGCATCATGTGCTTAGACCTTACATTGGAGTATTTGTTGTGGTTTACTTTGATGACATTCTTGTGTTTAGCAAAACAATGAAAGACCATATTAATCATGTTAAATCCGTTTTGCAAACCCTTCGCAAGGAAAGCCTTTATGCAAATTTGAAAAAATGCACGTTTGGTGTTGACAAAGTGGTTTTCTTGGGATTTGTTGTCTCTTCAAAAGGTGTTCATGTTGACGAAACTAAAATTGAGGCAATTAAAACTTGGCCCCAACCAACCAATTTGCAACAAGTGCGTAGTTTCCTTGGCCTTGCAGGATTTTATCGCCGATTTGTCAAAAACTTTAGCACAATTGCCGCTCCTTTACATGCTTTGAGTAAGAAGAATGCTCCTTTTGTTTGGGGATATGAGCAATCCACTGCTTTTGATGAGCTCAAGTCTTTGCTTACTCATGCTCCGATTCTTGCTTTGCCCAATTTTGATAAAACTTTTGAGGTTCATTGTGATGCAAGTGGTACCAGAATTGGCGGAGTTTTGATGCAAGAAAAACGAGCCATTGCTTATTTTAGTGAAAAACTCTCCGGTGCTCAACTTAATTATCCCATCTAGGACAAAGAATTGTATGCTTTAGTGCATGTGCTACATGTTCCGGAACATTATCTTAGACCTCATGAGTTTGTCATCCATACCGATCATGAAACGCTTAAGTACCTAAAAGGTCAAACTAAATTGAACAAGCGTCATGCCAAATGGAGTGAATTCATTGAATCTTTTCCTTATGTGATCAAGTACATTAAGGGTAAAGAAAATGTAGTAGCCGATGCACTTTCACGTATATGCACACTTGTGACTAAACTTGAGTTGAATGTTATTGGTTTTGAGCATATAAAAGACTTGTATGGGAATGTCTTTCTTTTGCTACTCCTTACGCTAAGTGTTTCACACACACGTCTTGGGAACGATATTACATAAAGGATGATTATCTTATGAGAGCTAACAAACTTTGCATTCCCGAGTCTTCTCTTTGTTTGCTACTTTTGCAAGAGGCTCATGGAGGTGGACTCATGGGACACTTTGGACGCGACAAGACCTTTGCCACGCTCTCCAAGAACTACTTTTGGCCCAAGATGTTCTGCGACGTCTCACGCTTCACCACCCAATGCTCTACATGTCACAAAGCTAAGTCAAAAGCTCAATCCCATGGTCTTTACATGCCACTTCCTATTCCTTATCAACCTTGGGAAGACATTAGCATGGATTTTGTACTTGGTTTGCCTAGAACTCAAAATGGAAAAGATTCCGTGTTTGTTGTTGTGGACCGATTTTCTAAGATGGCACATTTCATTCCTTGCAACAAGATAGATGATGCTTCACATGTTGCAAATCTCTTTTGTAGGGAAATCTTGCGTCTCCATGGAGTACCAAAGACAATAGTCTCCGACCGCGACGTCAAGTTCTTGAGCTACTTTTGGAAGACTCTATGCGCCAAGCTCGGAATCAAGCTCTTGTTCTCATCCGCATACCATCCTCAAACCGACGGCCAAACAGAGGTGACGAACCGGACACTATCCACTCTACTTCGCGTGTTGATCAAGAGGAACATCAAGGAGTGGGAGGCATGTCTACCCATCGCCAAGTACGCCTACAACCGTGCAAGACATTCGACTACCGGCAAGTCCCCCTTCGAGGTCGTCTACGGCTTCAACCCGTTGTCACCATTGGACATTCTACCTCTCCCTCTACAAGAGCGCACCAACATGGATGCGAGTGCACGGGCAAGCTACATCAAGAAGATGCATGAAGATACAAGGCACACCATCGAGCGCCAAGTACAACGACTAGCGACCAAGCTCAACGTCAACCAACCCATGATCTTCAACATTGGCGATCTTGTGTGGATACACCTTCGAAAGGACCGCTTCCCCAACGAACGCAAGTCCAAACATCTACCTCGAGCCGACGGACCCTTCAAGGTGCTAGCACGCTACAACGACAACACCTACAAGATAGATCTACCACGAGGCAAGTGCAATGTGAGCGACATCTTCAACATCAAGGACCTTGCGCCATACCATGGAGATGAAGATCTTGATCCGAGGTCGGATCCTTCCCAAGGGGGGGGGGGAGATGATGCGGAGCATCCCTCGCTCATCCCCATGGACGTGTCTACATCTTCCTCAACACCACTTGGACCCATGACAAGAGCTAGAGCCAAGGCTATCAAAGATAAGGTGAACTCGCTCCTTTCCGAACTTTCTCTCTCTACTCACGAGACTTGGCTACTACCTCATATGGACACTTTGTGTGTGATCAGGTACCTGGAGGAAAGCCATGGTGCATCTACATCCATTGGACAAGGAGACGAAGCTACCAACCGCGAAGGTCAAGAAGAAGGTCATTCGGAGAAAGCTCCAGCCACCGGACGACCGGTCGGGACCGGACGTCCGGCGCCTGAAGCCCCAGCCGCCAAGCCCCAGCGAGCGGACGTCCGGCCCAGACCGGACGACCGGCCGCACTCCAGCGAGCGGACGACCGGAACCACCGGACGACCGGCATCTGTCAACAGAATGGAAATTAGCGGAAGTAGGAAACTTCCGGACGTCCGGTGCACCCGTTCCAGAGAGCTTCCAGCGGACGCCCGGCGACACCGGACGACCGGTCCCTCATGAACGACCAGACGTCCGGCCCCCAGCGGACGTCCGGTAGCTGTCTGCGCACAGTTTCGGGCCAAAGCCCATGTACCCCTCCACTTTGCCCCCTTTTGCACTAAGACTATAAATAGGACCCCTCCTCCTCCTAGCTAGGGCAGCATTGGATTAGCTCATGTTTGTGTGAGAGCCTTTGCTCATCCACTTGGATACTTCTCCTCGGAGATCAGGACCTCTTCGGAGAAGATCCCCCAAGCGGATTCAAGACCCCTCTCGAGGGAAGACCATCAATACCTCCGTTAGGAGATGAACTGTCCTTTGTATCCTTACCTTTGTTGATTGTGGATCATATGTATCTCTTTGTGCTCGGTGATCTAGCACTCGTGTGATTGATTCTCTGTCGGTTTCGTGATTCTCTCTCATCCTCCCCGTGATTTCCCCTTTGTGCTTCTACGTGTTCTTCGTGTTTCTCCCGTGGGATCCCTCCAAACGTGAAAGATCTTCCACCTAGGGTTTTGCCCTACATCAACTATGCATCCTCCAGATGGTTAAGCGTCATGCTCTGAGCATCCAAGAGTAATTGTGGAACGCCGAGTGACCAAGTCTGTGAAGGTTTGGAAGTCACCTGAAGACTTACCACGAGTGTTGGGCGAGGTTTGTGTGACTTTAGCTTAAGGAGAATATGGTGAGGATTGTGTGTCCGAGACTGTGTGTCCTTGAGTTTTAATACTCAGCCAGTCCAACCAGATGTACAGCTATCACAGCAGTTGGAACTGGTCTACCAAATCATTATCTTCACGAAGCCAACTGGTTCTATTTCCTCAACCCTTTCATTTCCTGATTCATGTGTTGATGGACCTGATCATTACTGTTTGAAGACTTTGACTGAAGACTTTTTCTAATCCCTCAATCCTAATTCTTCAGTCACATAGTCTTCAGCCTGCTTATCCTGTTTTCATGCTATCTGTACTCTGTGCTTGTTTTCATTTCATCATGATGACTATGTTGTTGCTCTATTATGCTTATACCCGAGTAGTTATTCCGCTGCTAGTGTGTCGTTGCTTAGGAATTTCTTCACTTAGAAATTCCTTAGTGACGAATTTGCGAAAATAGCCTATTCACCCCCCTCTAGTCGATATAACGCACTTTCATTCATGGCATAAGGCCCCTCCCAATGCTCCACCCTGTACATGTGCTAAGGCTGCGATGCAGGTAAAAAATGTGATGTGGCAAGGTAATTAAGAGGAGAGAGAGGAGCGTGATGACCCCGGGAAGAAATAGTGCCAAGCGCGAGAACCTAGAAAAACACTTAAATGAAAGAATCCCACCAATGCATGAAGAAATTTAGTTTCAAAATCATTAAATGAAGGATGCTTAGCATCAACAAGTTAAGAACCTATGCATTGGGGGCTTTAGTTGCTAAAGTTTTTAATATGCTTAGCACCTCATGTAAGCACCACTGCATTGGAAGTAGCCTAATTAATGCCCAAAAGTAGCAGACTTATGTGTGCATGCGACCATTGAGAGAAGAAGATTAAATGAAGGTTGTTGCATGCTGTAATTAAGGATAGGCATGCAACCTATAGCTAGAGCACGAGTTGGTGCATTAGTCAAGCAATACCGATTATATTAAAGGCTAAGTGCATTGGAAGTGTAGATGTACACTCTTTGTTGGATAATTTTATAATGCTAGATGTACAATTTTTCATGGACTAAGGGAGTACACGTGCATGCACTCACATACACAGCCAGGGTGGCTCGCGCGCAAGGGTTGGACTCCTGTCGCGCGTGCGTAAAGTTTTGTTTAACTGATTTCTTTACTCTGTCAACTAACAGGTGGGACCCAGAAACCAAGTGTGAGTTTAATGAGTCAACAAAGTGCCAATTCAACTATGTGGCTGGTCAGCAGGGTGCAATACGGTGCTCTACGGTGATCTAGTGACCGTATAATCACCACAAATCTATATGATGACCGTAATGAGCGTATTGTTACATACGTTGACAGCCAGTGTGTTTTTCTCGTTTCAAATTAAACCATATTAACTGGAAAGGACACTGTATGGACTAGTACTACTTTGATGTGTCCAGTCAACTCGCAGAACAAGGAGAATCTTGCTTACTACGCCCTCTCCCTCGCCCACACGCGATGGCTCACGGGACGAGGAGAATCATGCTTACTACGTACGCCTACGCCCTCTCCCTTGCCCACGCATGCGCGATGGCTCACAGGACGAGGAGAGGGTTTTGACTATAGTGCCCTCTCCCTCTCCCTCGCCCTCTCCCTCGCGGTGGACGTGCAATAGTTCATTCCGTGTTAGATTGCCAGAAGCATACTGTACTGCATTGTTGGACCTTCTGAAGAGGCGAAGATCCTAGTGCAAGGTTAACAGGAGTACGAACTGTTGAACCTATAGCGAACCATCGCTAGTGTATGATGCTGCCACGTCACCTATAGCCAAAGTTGTGGAACCTTTTTTCTCAGAGAGCATGTTGGAGCCCGTGCAGCAGCCACACAAGTTGCACGTACAAGATGCCTCCTTGAACTACGTCGGTATTTCCCCAAAGAGGAAGGGATCATGCAGCACAATGATGGTAGGTATTTCCCTCAGTGATGAGACCATGGTTATCGAACCAGTAGGAGAACCAAGCAACACAACGTAAACAACCCTTGCACACAAATAACAAATACTCGCAACCAGGCTTGTTGAAGGGGTTGTCAATCCCTTTCGGGTAACGATGCCTCAAATTTGTGAGAAGACATGATAAAGTTGTCATAGATAGGATAAATAGATCGCAAAATAAATAAGTGCAGCAAGGTATTTTTGTATTTTTGGTTTAATAGATCTGATAATAAAGGTAAAGAAAAATAGATTGCAAAGGCAAATATGATGAAAAGAGACCCGGGGCCCGTAGGTTTAACTAGTGGCTTCTCTCGAGAAAAATAGCAAACGGTGGGAAAACAATTACTGTTGGGCAATTGATAGAACTTCAAATAATCATGATGATATCCAGGCAATGATCATTATATAGGCATCACGTCCAAGATTAGTAGACTGACTCCTTCCTGCATCTACTACTATTACTCCACACATTGACCGCTATCCAGCATGCATCTAGTGTATTAAGTTCATGGAAAAACGGAGTAATGCAATAAGAACGATGACATGATGTAGACAAGATCTATCTATGTAGAAATAGACCCCATCTTGTTATCCTTAATAGCAACGATACATACATGTCGTTTCCCATTCTGTCACTGGGATCAAGCACCCTAAGATTGAACCCATCACAAAGCACCTCTTCCCATTGCAAGATAAATAGATCAAGTTGGCGGAACAAAACCAAAATATTGGAGAAGAAATATGAGGATTTAATCAATCATGCATATAAGAGATCAAAGAAGACTCAAATAACTCTCATGGATAAAAACATAGATCTAATATAAACTCAAAGTTCATCGGATCCCAACAAACACACTGCAAAAAGACTTACATCACACGGATCTCCAAGAGATCAGCTACTAACTACGCACCCGTAGGTCTACAAAGAACTACTCACGCATCATCGGAGAGGCACCAATGGACATGATGAATCCCTCCGTGATGGTGTCTAGATTGGATCTGGTGTTTCTGGAACTTGCGGCGGCTGAAATTGATTTTTGTCGACTCCCCTAGGGTTTCTGGAATATTGGGGTATTTATAGAGCAAAGAGGCGGTGCGGGAGGCCACCTCTACTGGAATTAGCTTATTTGCCGTCTGCCATCTCTTTGCCGTCCGCTGGCGGACGACAAAGAAGGTCTTTGCCATCAGCCACAAGGAAACAGACGACAAAGAAATGGCTGATGGCAAACACCAACTCTTTGCCGTCCACTGGCTGACGGCAAAGAAACTATGCCATCAGCTAGCGGACGGCAAAGAGGTTGGTGGGTCCAGTTATTTTGTAACCAACCCAAGCCCACCGGTGATAAAAGAAAAGAATTTTTGATGCGGAGTGATACTTTGGCATAATTTCAATGTAAATCTTCTTAATTGTGATATGAATATTCAGATCCGAAAGATTCAAGACAAAAGTTCATATTGACACAAAAATAATAATACTTCAAGCATACTAATCAAAGCAATCATGTCTTCTCAAAATAACACGGCAAAAGAAAGTTCATCCCTACAAAATCATATAGTTAGGCTATGCTTCATTTTCGTCACAAAAAGATGTTCCCAACTTCTATACCCCCGATGACAAGCCAAGCAATTGTTTCATACTTTAAATAATCTCAAACTTTTTCAACCTTCACGCAATACATGAGCTTGAGCCATGGATATAGCACCATGGGTGGAATAGAATATGATGATGGGGATTGTGTGGAGAAGACAAAAAAGGAGAAAGTCTCATATTGACGAGGCTAATCAACGGGCTATGGAGATGCCCATCAATTGATGTCAACATGAGGAGTTGGGATTGCCATGCAACGGATGCACTAGAGCTATGAATGCTCAACAAAAGAAAACTAGTGGGTGTGCATCCAACTCGCTTGCTCACGAAGACCTAGGGCATTTTGAGGAAGCCCATCGTAGGAATATACAAGCCAAGTTCTATAATGAAAAATTCCCACTAGTATAAAAATACAACTTATGAGACTCACTACTTGAGGAACAAGGTGCTACTTTGAAGCACAATATATGAGACTCACTACATGAAGAACAAGGTTCTACTTTGAAGCACAAGTGTGGAAAAAGAGATAGTAGCATTGCCCCTTTTTGGGCCTTTTTTTATTTTGTCCTTTCCTTTTTTTATTTGGGCAATGCTCTAATAATGATGATCATCACACTTCTATTGATTACAATACAAGGATTACAACTCGAAACTTATAACAAGATATGACTCTATATGAATGCCTCCGGCGGTGTACCGGGTTGGTGCAATGAATCAAGAGTGACATGTATGGAAAATAATGCATGGTGGCTTTGCCACAAATACGATGTCAACTACATGATCATGCAATGGCAATATGCCAAAAGTAATGTATGCCATGATGATGATGGTGGAAGTTGCATGGCAATATATCTCAGAATGGCTATGGAAATGCCATGATTGGTAGGTATGGTGGCTGTTTTGAGGAAGATATGAGGAGGTTTATGTGTGATAGTCCGTATCGTATCACGGGATTTGGATGCACCGGCGAAGTTTGCACCAACTCTCAAGGTGAGAAAGGGCAATGCACGGTACCGAAGAGGCTAGCAAAGGTGGAAAGGGGAGAGTGCGTATAATCCATGGACTCAACATTAGTTAAAAGAACTCATATACTTATTGCAAAGATTTAGAAGTCATCAAAAATTCAAGTATTATGCGCATGCTCCTAGGGGGATAGATTGGTAGGAAAAGACCATCGCTCGTCCCCGACCGCCACTCATAAGGATGCACAAGCCAGGTACACTTCATGTTTCAAATTTGTTACACAACTTTAACCATACATGCATGCTACGGGACTTGCATACTTTAACACAAGTATTTCTCAAATTCATAATCACCCAACTAGCACGACTTTGATATTATCACCTCCATATCTCAAAACAATTATCAAGCAACAAACTTATCTTAGTATTCAATTCACTCAAAAGAAAGTTTCACATATCTTGAACACCAAGTATATTAACATTAAGCAAATTACCATGCTATTAAAGACTCTCAAAATAATCTAAGTGAAGCATGAGAGATCAATAGTTTCTTTAAAACAAATCCACCACCGTGCTCTAAAATATCTAAGTGAAGTACTAGAGCAAAAATTATCATGCTCAAAAGATATAAGTGAAGCACTATGAGCAAAAACTATCAAGCTCAAAAGATATAAGTGAAGCACATAGAGTATTCTAACAAATTCCAATTCATGTATGGATCTCTCAAAAGATGTGTACATCAAGGATGATTGTGGTAGACTAACAAGCAAAGACACAAATAATACAAGACGCTCCAAGCAAAACACATATCATGTTGGTGAATAAAAATATAGCTCCAAGTAAATTACCGATGGAAGTGGACGAAAGAGGGGATGCCTTCTGGGGCATCCCCAAGCTTTTACTTTTTGGTGTCCTTGGATTATCTTGGGGGTGCCATGGGCATCCCCAAGCTTAGGCTCTTGCCACTCCTTGTTCCATAATCCATCAAAAGAATTCACCCAAACTTGAAAACTTCACAACACAAAACTCAACAGAAATCTCGCGAGCTCCGTTAGAGAAAGAAAACAAAAGACAACTTCAAGGTACTGTAATGAACTCATTCTTTATTTATATTGGTGTTAAACCTACTATATTACAACTTCTCTATGGTTTATAAACTAATTTACTAGCCATAGATTCATCAAAATAAGCAAACAACACACGAAAAACAGAATCTGTCAAAAACAGAACAGTCTGTAGCAATCTGTAACTAACGCAAACTTCTGGAAATCTAAAAATTCTACCAAAATAGGAAGTACTGTACAGTTTGTTTATTGATCATAAGGAAAAATAATCAACACAAAATCACGTTCTTGTGATTTATCATAACTAAATTCGTTCGCGCAAAGTTTCTGTTTTTCAGCAGAATCAAATCAACTATCAACGTAGGTTATCCTATAGATTCTACTTGGCAGAAATACTAATTAAAATATAAAACCACATCCAAATAGAAGGTAGATGGATTATTTATTCCTAAACAGAAGCAAAAATAAAAAACACAAAATAAAATTGGGTTGCCTCCCAACAAGCGCTATCGTTTAACGCCCCTAGCTAGGCATAAAAGCAAGGATAGATCTAGGTATTGCCATCTTTGGTTTTCATTTTTTTGGCGGAGTCATGCTCGAATCCGGGAGGTTCTTTCCGCTTCCCTTCATATTAGGAAATTTTTAGATCTAAAGAATCCAACCGCTTATTACAAAGAGTAATCAACATATTCATGCGATGAAGATTTCCGCTAACATTTTTAAGAGGCTCAAGAGATTTTTGCAAATTTTTTGTTACTTCACAAATCTTCTCAAACACTTGGGTTTCTTCCTAGGTAGGATGAGATCCTCCCTTTTGGGGTAGTGTTCCCACTATTCCCTCTATAATTTCATGCGCAATACTGGGATCGATCTCAATGAAATTTCCCTTGGCAATGCAATCCAAGAGTTGTCTATGTGTCAAGTTTAACCCAAC
This sequence comes from Triticum aestivum, assembly GCF_018294505.1. Lineage (NCBI taxonomy): Eukaryota > Viridiplantae > Streptophyta > Magnoliopsida > Poales > Poaceae > Triticum > Triticum aestivum. The sequence continues at coordinate 442,958,640 of NC_057804.1, read as the reverse complement.
ATAAAAATTGCAAAGAAGAATTCTAAAGTTCACCTCTAGGGTGCACTTACGATAAGATTCCATCATCCTATACCAAGCATCTTTTAAGTTTTCTCCTTGCCGTTAATTGAAGTAAAGAACTTCAAACACGGGAGACATAGGAGCGGATAAGGAATTGGACATAAAGACAAGCAACTAACGCACGAGCAAGCAAAAAGGCAAAGGGAAAAGGCAAACGGGAAAGAGAGGAGGAGATTGGGAAAGAGAGGGCAAATAAAACGGCAAGGGTGAAGTGGGGGAGAGGAAAACAAGAGGCAAATGGCAAATAATGTAATGAGAGAGATAGGGATTGCGATGGGTACTTGGTATGGTTGACTTGCTTGCGTGAGCCTCCCCGGCAACGGCGCCAGAAATTCTTCTTGCTACCTCTTGAGCACTGCGTTGGATTTCCCCGAAGAGGAGAGGATGATGCAGCAAAGTAGCGTAAGTATTTCCCTCAGTTTTTGAGAACCAAGGTATCAATCCAGTAGGAGACCACGCACAAGTCCCTCGTACCTACACAAAACGATAGCAACTCGCAACCAGCGCTTAGGGGTTGTCAATCCCTTCACTGTCACTTACGAGAGTGAGATCTGATAGAGATAATATTTTTGGTATTTTTGATAGATAGATGCAAAGTAAAAAGTAAAAGGCAAAGTAAAAACAAAGCAAGTAAATAAAGTGATATAGATTGATATGATGAGAATAGACCCGGGGGCCATAGGTTTCACTTGTGGCTTCTCTCAAGAGCATAAGTATTCTATGGTGGGTGAACAAATTACTGTTGAGCAATTGACAGAATTGAGCATAGTTATGAGTATATCTAGGCAATGATCATGTATATAGGCATCACATCCAAAACAAGTAGATCGAAACGATTCTGCATCTACTACTATTACTCCACTCATCGACCGCTATCCAGCATGCATCTAGAGTATTAAGTAAAAACAGAGTAACGCTGTAAGCAAGATGACATGATGTAGAGGGATAAATTCATGCAATATGATAAAACCCCATCTTGTTATCCTTGATGCCAACAATACAATACGTGCCTTGCAACTCTTTCTGTCACTGAGTAAGGACACCGCAAGATTGAACCCAAAGCTAAGCACTTCTCCCATTGCAAGAACTACCAATCTAGTTGGCCAAACCAAAAAAGATAATTCGACGAGACTTGCAAAGATAACTCAATCATACATAAAAGAATTCAGAGAAGAATCAAATATTTTCCATAGATAATACTGGATCATAAACCCACAATTCATCGGTCTCAACAAACACACCGCAAAAAGAAGATTACATCGAATAGATCTCCACGAGAGAGGGGGAGAACATTGTATTGAGATCCAAAAAGAGAGAAGAAGCCATCTAGCTACTAGCTATGGACCCGAAGGTCTGAAGTAAACTACTCACACTGCATCGGAGGGGCTATGGTGATGACGTAGAAGCCCTCCATGGTGGATGCCCCCTCCGGCGGAGCTCCGGAACAGGCCCCAAGATGGGATATCGTGGATACAGAAGGTTGCGGTAGTGGAATTAGGTTTTTGGCTCCTGTTCTGATCATTCGGGGATACGTAGGTATATATAGGAGGAAGGAGTACGTCGGTGGAGCTCCGAGGGGGCCACGAGGTAGGAGGGCACGCCCAGGAGGGGCGCCCTCCACCCTCGTGACCTCCTTGGGGACTGCTTGGAGTGGGGTCCAAGTCTCCTGGATCACGTTCGGTTGGAAAATCATGATCCCGAAGGTTTCATTCCGTTTGGACTCCGTTTGATATTCTGTTTCTTCGAAATACTGAAAAAGGCAAAAAACAACAATTCTGGGTTGGGCCTCCGGTTAATAGGTTAGTCCCAAAAATAATATAAAAATGGAAAATAAAGCCCAATTTAGTCCAAAATAGTAGATAAAGTAGCATGGAGCAATAAAAAATTATAGATACGTTGGAGACGTATCAACCGGCCCCACCTCTTTGCCGTCCGCAAGCGGACGACAAAGAATGTTTCCCGACCGTTGGTGGACGGCAAAGAGCCGGGTACGTTAACGACCGTCCCGCCCCCGTCCTCTGTCTCTTCTCTCCACTCTCTCTATCGCTCTCATTCCGTCCCCAACCCACAACCATGCCGCCGCCGCCGACCCCGTCTGCTGTAGCCGGCCGCCCCACCGCCATGCACCCCTCTCCTATGGCGCCCCGACCTCCACCGCACCGCCGCCGCCCCTTCCACGTCGCCCCGTCCACACCGGCCCGCGCAGCCGCTGCCGACCTCGTCCGGTGTAGCCGGCCGCCCCGCCGCCCTGCCGCCCCGCCGCCCTGCCACCCCGCACCCCTCCCCGACCTCCACCGCGGCCCCGCTGCTCCTTTCATGTCAGCCAGCCACGCCGCGGCCGTCCCCGCCCCTGACCCCCGACCAACCACCGCGGCCGCTGCAGCCGCGGGTTAACCGCCCCCAGAGGAGCGCCGCCCATCACCGCCCCCTCCCCGCCTCATCGCCGCCCCGCCTTGCTGCCGCCCCGTCGCCGCCCCCTCCCCGACTCGTCGCCGCCCCCTCCCCGACTCGTCGCCGCCCCCCACGGTGAGCCCCTGCCACCCCCTGTGTCCTATTTTCTTTTCCGTTTTGTCTGTTTTTCTTTTCTGTTTAGATTAGGTTTTTTAGTTTAAGTTTTTCCAGTTTAGGTTTAATTAGTTTAGGTTATTTAGTTTAATTAGTTTAGGTTTAATTATTTTAAATAGTTTAGTTTTAATTAGTTTAGGTTTTTAGTTTAGGTTTAGGTTATATAGTTAGCTAGATTAGATTATATTAGACTAGTATTAGGTTTTAGTTAAATAGTCATAATTAAAGGAAGTGAAAAAAGATGAAAAAAGAAGAAGAAAAGTAGAATAAGTAGAAGGGGGAAGAAGAAGAAGAAGAAGAAGAAGAAGAAGAAGAAGAAGAAGAAGAAGAAGAAGAAGAAGAAGAGGAGGAGGAGGAGGAGGAGGAGGAGGAGGATGAGGAGGAGAAGAAGAAGAAGAAGAAAGAGGAGAGGAGAAGAAGAATAAGAAGAAGAAGAAAGAGGAGAGGAGGAGAAGAAGAAGAAGAGAAGAAGACAAGGAAAAAAGAGACCCCGACTCCCGAACCCCAACCCCCGACACCCTGGCACGACACCCCGACCCCCGACACCCTGACACCACACCCCGATCCCGATCCCGACCCCCGACCAGCCGACACCCTAACACCACACCCCGACCCACACCCCAACCCCAATCCCAACCCCGACACCCTGAAACCCCGACCTCGGCACCCCGACACGACACCCCAACCTCAACACCCTGACACCCTTACCCCCGACCCCAACACCCTGACACCACATCCCGACCCTGACACCCTGACACCCGGCCCCCAACACCCTAAGACCACACCCCGACCCACACCCCGACCTCGACCCCGACACCCTGACACCCCGACCCCGACACCCCGACACCCGGATACCACACCCCGACCTTGGCCACCGACCATCAACACCCCCACACCTGACACCCCGACCACCGACACCCCGACCCCGACCCCGACCCCGACACCCCGACACCCTGAGACCCTGACAATCGACACCCCGACCCCCACCCCGACCCCGACCCCCGACACCCTGACACCACACCCCAACACCCTGACAGCACACCCCGACCCCGACAACCCGACACCTTAACACCCCGATCGACCCCGGACATGATGATGATACAAAAACATCATATATATTTGTATTGTTCGGGTGTATTTTATTATGTTCATGATAATGATACACTTAAATTATGTACATATTATTATGTTCATGTTAGATATCCAATTTTTTTATGTTGTACTAATTTCATTTACTTTTTGTCATTGCAGGTGTTGACAGGATGGTGGGCAAGGGTCCAGAGCACCCTGAGCCTCCTGCGAGTGCTATTGGGAGGGGTGGTTCCATTATCCCACCCCAGCCCCTCCAGAGAGCGCTGCTAGATAGTATGCAGACAACTGCGGTGGGCGCTTCTACTTCGGTTGGGAGAGGTCAGGGGAGGACAAAGAAGGCTGGTAGAGGTGGACGTGGCAGCGGGAGAGGTAGGAAGGCTGCTACGCCTTCCTTGTCGCCACCCTCAGCTGATTCACTCGACCACAGGAGTGCTCCGTCTGACGTGGACCCGTATCTATAAGCCTCCGGTCGCTGATCCTTCGCCCCACCAGACTCTAGTCGCCGACACTTCGGCCCACTTGAGTCCGATCCTAGAGTCTTCGTCCCAGAAGACTCCGGTCCTGCCGTCTTCTTCCCACAAGACTCCGGTCCTCGCCGTCTTCTTCCACGAGACTCCGGTCCCGCCATCTTCTTCGCATGAGACTCCGGAGGCTAGTGTCCCGGATGATGGTAGCGAGGACACCTTTTCAGATGATAGCTACAGCGAGGATGAGATGGTCGAGAAGGGCAAGAAGGTCTACAAGCGTGGCGGTACAAAGCTCCCGCCCGTGCCGGCGACCCCCGACCAGAGGTGGTTGATTGCGCCTAAAGGGTTGAAGTAAGTGCATTTACTATTTTTTGACCTTTTGCCTTCATGTTCCTTCAAATTAATATCTAATGTGTTTGGCTTGTCATACTGCAGGGGCTGGGATTACCCCCGTGACCGTAGTGTCCGCAGGCCCAACCAGGTCCTTGGCACGCTTTGCCGGCTGCACTTCCCTGGGTGAGTCACGATGCCCGGTGAGGGTCAGGTTCCATAGCTAGCACCGAGCTGGGAGATGGTCGCCGGTGTCGCATGCGAAATGGTGGCCGACATTGTGTTCCGTCGGTTTTGGGTAATTTCTCCTTTAGAGAATTAAAAAGGAACACTACCTACCTAGTGATTGTACTAATCATTGTTGTCTTCTTTGATTGCAGACCTTCTACAGGGTTTCAGAGGGAGAACAGGAGGCCGCGGCTATGGTTATCGAAGCCGAGTGCAAGCGCCTACTTCAGAACTTACGGCACGAGGCTCGGGTGCAGGACATTCTAGACTACTATGCCTCGCAGGGTATTAGGAGGGCCAAGAAGAAGTGTCGGAGCAAGTTTCTGAGTAGGGAGAAGTACTTGTCGGTAAGTATACCTATTCTTAAGGCCTTGAACTTTGTTTTCTTGATTTGATTCGTAGCGCTGAAATTTCTCTTGACTCACTTAGGTGCCCCCGAGATGGTGTGTCGATAAGATGGACTATTGGGAGGCATTGGTGGATGCGTGGTGCTCTCTTGAATGGCGGCTCGAACACCAAAGGGCCAAGGATAAGCGCGACCAAATGGAAGGTGTGCCACACCATCAAGGGAGCTCCAACCTGTTTGAGTACGGGGATAACTGGGTATGTGGTTTGCCACATGATTCATGCAATTTCATTCTTCATGGTAGCATTTATCCTTTCCAAAATGACTTAATATGCTTAGTTAGTTAAAATGACATAATAACTACCTTGGATACTTCAATAATGACATAATTAGCTCAATAATGACTTAATATGCTTTAGTTAGTTAAAAAATAGCATAACTACCTTCGATAGCTCAATAATGACTTAATATGCTTTAGTTAGCTAAAAAAATAGCATAACTACCTTGGATAGCTCTATAATGACATATTTAGCTCTAAAATGACATTATAACCTTTAGATATCTCTATAAAATGACTTAATATGCTTTAGTTAGTTAAAAAATGGCATAACTACCTTTGATAGCTCAATAATGACTTAATATGCTTTAGTTAGCTAAAAATAGCATAACTACCTTGGATAGCTCAATAATGACATATTTAGCTCTAAAATGACATAATAACCTTTACATAGCTCTATAAAATGACTTAATATGCTTTAGTTAGTTAAAAAATGGCATAACTACCTTCGATAGCTCAATAATGACATAATTAGCATACTTTAGTTAAAAATGGCATAATAATCTTTCTTAGCTCCAAAATGACCTAAACTTAGCTTATTTTCCTCGAAAATGACATAATAACCTTTCTTAGCTCCAAAATGACATATTTACATAGTAATATCATTCTTAATGCTAGCTTGAGCCCTAATTAACTAATATTTTGTTGCTCTCTCTCAGGCTCACTACCACAAGAAGCTTGTGCCTTCTGTGTTCGACCTCTATGGCATGGCCCATATGGCCCCGTACAAGAAGGCCAAGGCATTCACGGAGTCTGACCTAGATCATCCAGAGAACTTCACCAACATCTCCTCCCACCACAAGCTTGTGAAGTACAGAGACGAGGGGAACACGAGGAAAGGGGAGGACTTTAACTCGAGCCAGGATCCTTTTGATACAGAGCTGGTGATGATATCTGGTGGCGGGAGGTCCCATGGCTCTCAAGCCATTGCTGATGGACTGATACGTTGTCCTAAGATCTCCCGCAGATCAAGAAGCGCCAGAGTAGCTCTGATCCTGAGATAATGCCTCGTGCACGGCCCGTGGAGCTCGCCGTGGCGGTCAGTTATACGGGCTCTCTGACCTTTCCTCCATTACATTGTGTGTGCGTCCATTGATGATTACAATGCTAACGAGGAGTGTTGTGTTGCAGGCAGCGGTTCAAAAAGAGAGATTGAAGACCCATGAGCTTTTGGAGGAGGCAAAAAGGGAGGCGGCAGAGAGGGAGAGGGAGAGGGAGGAGAAGACGACTAAGCTATTGGAGGAGGAGAGGAACCGGAACGAGGCGTCTCACCGGGCCCTATACGAGCTCATCGTGGTACGTTTCTTGTGCATATTAGCCCAATCATGCACGTAATGTTCGCATTACTAACTAATATGACTGACTCGTGAGAACCAAATGTGCAGACCATGTGCGAGAAAAATGGTCAGTCCCCTCCCCCAATGCCCTAGATTGCTCTGGCAGTCATGGTGAGTTTGATTTGAATGGTCCTTAGTTACTACTATTCACATTTCAGTTTGCATCATGCTAATGAGACATTATTGGAAATGATTTTGGTTCAGCATGGCTCCCGACAAGCATCGACCAATCATTCCACGTCTGCCAATGCCGGAACCCCGACCGATCCTTCACCTCCGTCTGCCAAAGGCGCAACCCCGACCATTCCTACACCTCCGTGATAACGGTATTTTTCTTCTTATTTAGCCTATTTAGTCCATTTATGATATAATTTAGCCTATTTAGTCCACAAATGACTCAATAAGATGAAGAAAATGAAGGAACAGGAAGGAAAGAAAAGAAGAAGAAGAAGAAGTTCTTCTTCTTCTTCTTCTTCTTCTTCTTCTTCTTCTTCTGCTTTTTCTCCTCTTACTTTTTTTATTCATAAATGGCATCATAACCTTGCCAACCTCATAAATGTCATATACTTAGCTTATTGTCCTGTAAAATGACACAATAAGCTTAGTTTGGTCAAAAATGCCATAATTTGCTATGTTAGATCAAAAATGGCATTTTTATTCTTATTTAGGCTATTTAGTCCATTTATGACATAATTTAGCCTATTTAGTCCACAAATGGCATAATAAGATGAAGAAAATTAAGGAAGAGGAAGGAAAGAAGGAATACTAAGAAAAGAAGAAGAAGAAGAAGAAGAAGTTCTTCTTCTTCTTCTTCTTCTTCTTCTGCTCCTCTTACTTGTTTTTATTCGTAAATGGCATCATAACCTTGCTAACCTCATAAATGTCATATACTTAGCTTGTTGTCCTCTAAAATGACACAATAAGCTTAGTTAGGTCAAAAATGGCATAATTTGCTACATTATCTCAAAAATGGCACTTTTCTTCTTATTTAGCCGATTTAGTCCATTTATGACATAATTTAGCCTATTTAGTCCACAAATGACATAATAAGATGAAGAAAATCAAGGAAGAGGAAGAAAAGAAGGAACAGGAAGAAAAGAAGAAGAAGAAGAAGAAGTTCTACTACTACTACTTCTTCTTCTTCTTCTAGTCTTCGTCTCCTTCTTCTAGTCTTCTTCTCCTTCTCCTTCTTCTTATTCTTCTTCTTCTTCTTCTTCTACTTCTTCTTCTTCTTCTTCTTCTTATTCTTCTATTTTTCTTCCTCTTTTTCTTCTAACTTTCTTGTTTCCCATTTTGCAGATTTAATTCACTATATGGAAGCTTGCATGGATGGAGTGCTTGTTTCTCTGTTCTTCTTTTTGTTTTTATCAAACAATAATGTGGAACTTGTTATATGGATGCATGGAACAATGTCTTGGATGAATATTGTGATTGTAGTGTAAGATGTATGGATGATACTATGTTTCTTATGTATGTATATATGTTGTCATGGATGGAGCTATATATGTGTTGCATAGATCATATGTCTGATGTGCCTGGGAAAAAAATATATGTATATCTGTGTGTGAATTCCAGTAAATGGATATAAATGCAAACAGTGAAATTAAATGGATATAAATGCAAAGAGGACACGTGGCAGTCACCTGCGCAAACTGGGAACATTGGCTGCCTATTTGGTCAGCTATGCCGTCTGTTGGCGGATGACAAAGACCTTTGAATCTTTGCCGTTCGCTGGCAGACGACATAGCTGGCCACGTGGCAACTTTCCAGTGCTGCCTAACTGAGCTCTTTGCCGTCCGCTGGTGGACGGCAAAGACATTTAAATCGTTGCGTCGGCTGGCGGACGGCATAGAGCGTTGTTAACGCCCTAACGGCTCTGACGCCACCCCACTGCCGTCCATAGTCTTTGCCGTCTGCTGGCCTCAGACGACGGACGACACAATCGTTTGCCATCAGTTTCTCAAAAGCAGACGGCAAAGAAGGCCTTTGCTGGCACCTGTTCAGACAGACAGTTTGCCATCTGCTGGCGGACGACAAAGATGTTTGCCGTCTGGGATCTATGCCTTTGCCGTCTGCCATGGCGGACGTCAAAGAAGCTATTTCTAGTAGTGCACCAAGGTGGGCACAACCCACCTGGGCGTGCCTAGGGGCCCAGGCGCGCCCTGGTGGGTTGTGCTCCCCTCGGAGCTCCCCACAGGTACTTTCTTGGCCCACTGGATGTCTTCTGTTCCAAAAAAAAATCCACAAAAAGTTTTGCTATGTTTGGACTCCGTTTGGTATTGATTTCATGCGATGTAAACAACAAGCAGAAAACAACAACTGGCACTAGGCACTATGTCAATAGGATAGTACCAAAAAATGATATAAAATCACTATAAAATGATGGTAAAACATCCAAGAATGATAAAATAACAACATGGAACAATAAAAAATTATAGATACATTGGAGACGTATCAATACACATAACACATTTACTAGTAATGTATTCTAATGGACAAATGCCAGCATGCCACACAAGTCCATCTCCACTTCATGTGATAAATTTGTGCACGACTAATCTACATATATTTACAGCACTAGCATTCACAATTTACCATACTCCACTTACGCGTTATAGATGGGCTCCATGCCCTCCTCCAGGTTCCAGTCCCAGGTGTTCTTCATAGATGGCACGATCCATAGCGGTGAGCAATGGGAATCATTGTCGCAGCTTCATAGATGACTCATCCAAGATGAAGCGGCATAAATCAGGGATAGGTGTGAGCATGTCATTCATTCGGCGGTGCGCACTGAAGACACAACAATGCTTCATGAACGGTAGGACTTCGGTGTCGTGCATGGAAGGTGGCATCTGTTTCACAATGGGGTAGCTATCCCCAATGAAAAGCGAGTACTCTCGAAGAGTGTTCCTCGACACCCACATAACATCACGGGGGTCGAACTCGGCGCCGTTCATTTGGTACACACGACATCTTAGATGTGGACACATGGTGACGTACATGGTCAAGGTCCATGCATGATAATGTTGTGCTCCAATATGGCGATCAGTAATATTGCGCAGCAAGTAGTACTACTCTAGTATAGCGGAAGTAAAATAACCGGCTTATTATATATAGCCACTCCTGGCTACATGGATGAGATAGTAAGACATGGGAAAAAAATGGTGGGATCTAGTGGTTTCAAGTCTTCAAGGGTCTAGCTAGCTATATGCGTCCTCCAAGGTAAAAAGTACTAGTACTCCTTAGAGCATGGTTAATAGTATAGCCAATTGTTGGCTATAAGAAAGCGTCATTTCATCTATATCCAACCTTATAGCCAACATATATAACAATTAGATAATAAGTATGTGCTACTTTATTAATACATGGCCCACCTTCCACTCTCACATAGTGCCTAGGAGCACGTGCTGCAGCTGGCTCTTGCATGAGAGCCCAGTTACATTCTCTCTCCTATCCTCTCCCCTTCAACTAAGCATAGAAATATTACTTTACTCCTTAGAGCCTACTGATTGTACCTTATTGTACTTGCTCTTACTACTACAACGAAAGGGAAGGCGAGAGGGTTAAAAAATTTAATACCAAATTGTCGTACTAGTACTAGTAAACATGTGTCAGTCAAGAAAAGAAAAGAACTAACAAGTACTACTACTCTAACACACAACAATGAGAAAATGGAATACCTGGGTAGATGGTGACGGTCCGATCATGGTAGATTGTGTGACCATGTTGCACATCAGTGGTTCCATGGGTAATGACTGCTAAGATAGTTGATCCTAATATGCCAAAGTCAGCTACAAGGTTCCAGATTAGACCAAATCGCGGATGCAAATGCACATCCAGGATTGACGATCTGATTTTGATTGGGGAATGGCTGGTCCCTGCAAAATAATGGAGTACCATTAGGGATGAGAATTATGGTTTGTGCATTCCGTTTGTAATCTCTCGTACCGTAGGATGGCAACTTGATAAAACAAGTCCCCTGGCTTGTCACCGTGAAGGTGCGGCCTACATGGCACATGACATCTTCGAACACGTAGGGGTACATATCTGCCGGGGCCAACATGTGCCAGCCTCTGACATTATGACCTTTTGCATTGATGGCAATCCTTATGTCGAATACCGCGATGAGACGGTAATTGTCGTAGCTGCGTCGCTTTGTCAGCGGGTCTGCAATTGCTATCTTCTTCAATCTCATGTAGGCATCATCATACGTATTCAAGCCCAGCCAGTCCGGAAGGCCGATCCCAACGGTGGAGAAGGGGTCTATGAGAACGGCCAGACTGGTGTGGATGTTGTGCAAAATGATGGTGGTATCCGGTCGGAGGTATGCAAGCCAATCTCCGTTGGCACCAACCCAAACCTATATATAAGATCGTGGGAAATGGAGAAATTACGAGATGGAATAACTAAGTACTATATTTAGCATATACACTACATGATCAAACTCCATGACTGACGTGCTCATCAGACAAAATATGACTCCCTCTCAACATCGGCAACTCTAGCGGAGTCAACGAGCAACCACGACCAGGTAGCGATGGACTGTTCAATGGATTGTCCCATAGAATAACCTTCTGCCCGAGAACGCATGGAAGACCAACAAGTATGGCCTTTTCCCAAGCCTTTTTATGCACCGTCTTAAAATAGTTGGTGCAGGAAGCACCGAGTCTTGCGGTGGTGAGGACGTTGGAGCCGCGTGCGATTTCTCCTAGAGGATCATTGTCCAAGGTCTCCTAGCCCTGACGAGGAGGAGAACCACTTGGCGAATCCATGGCAACAATGACGAACTGCCTTGCCTTGGTTTCTTAGGAGGGGGCGAGGAACTGGAGAGGAGGAGATAAGAGTGTAATCGCACGGCCTCGTCCCTTCGTTAAGGAAGTTATGCGGGCACGTATAGTGATAGTGTGATGGTGCGGCTATTATTTACTTACGTAGTACTGTAGTAGTACTTTCTCAACTAGTAGTGCGATGTGCTGTACCTCTAGAGTGCACCAGTTTTGAACTCTTGAATCTCAAGGCCAGTGAGCTACAGTCGCATGTGGAGGGTACTACTGTTCTCTAGAACCATCATTGTACTATCAATGCAGGGAAAGTACACCTACATAGTGCGTACTCTCTGTGCTCTATTCAAGCGCGTAGCTGGCCTACTCAGCCGCTTCTCTCATGCACACACTAGTAGCCTGTTTATCAGCGACAATTACTATGGGGTGGAACATTTGAGTTCTTTGATACAACGAGACTAGGCTTTCGCTTCCATTTGTGGAGGTGTACTGGATCTCATCAAACTTTGTTTGTTGGTCCTTCCTTCTTTACAGATGAGATGAGGCAAAGCTTTTGCCTCCGTTTCGAAACAAAAAATCAAGTTAGGAGAATTTTTTATGGAGTTTAGAGCTGATAATGGAACGAAGTCCATGCGTGCAACGCCCCAAGCTACAGAGTAGTAGCACTTTACGTACAAAGCCATATTGCACAGTTCCTAATGCCACGCCATTCACTTCCATCTCCTCGGGCTTACTTGGGAGGCGCTAGTTTAAATATGGTAGCCGTTGAGGAAGCAGCAAGCCAGGTGCGGCTAGGGCGAGCATGCAGGCGAGAAACATTGCATGGTGTGAATTGCTATACAGGAGTGCTACCACTTTACGCAATAGTACTAGTACTACTCTAGTACGCGAGCCACGAGATGATGGGAGGTAAAACCCGTTCACGTGGTTGGGCTATCCAGTGCACCCACATTGTGGTGCGGCACGTTCGTTCGACTTCAAAAGTCAAACTACGAGGGTACAATATTGGCTCGCAGCAAGGTTAATATTTTTAAAAAAGGCCATTGTGCATTCGGCAGGGATCAAACCCATGAAATGAGCTATACACACCCACGACCACTAGTAGTACAACGCAACCTAGAATCGCCTTTTGTCGGTAGTACATTGTTCCTTACAAGAAACCACTACCAAGAAACTATGACTTTCCAACCAGCCCTACCAAGAAACCACTACTCTACAAAAATTAGCAAAAACATACTGATTTTTTCTTAATCCATCGCAATAAACTACCAAATGCCATTATAAGCATGTTTCAACACATGTCGCCACTAAAGTCAACACCATCTATTTGACCGGCAAGTTAGGCGTTATGACTTGTGGGACCTACATGTCAGTTTGGACAAAAATCCCTGAGTGACCTCCTACCTCCGGCCTGTCCACCTAGTCATCCTCGGCCATGGGATAAAGCTACTGCCGTCGGCAGAAGGCGATATCAAAAGCGCTGGTGACACGAAGCCCATCTTGTGGCAGCCCGGACGCCAGCTCCATGCGGTGCTCGCGGTTCCAGCTAGCCAAGCTAGCACACACCCTGCTGGATGCATCCAACTACTTGTCTGCAAGGTTTGCTAGCTTGGTTGGCATGGCGGTGCGGTGGCTTGCTCGCGCGAGCTGCGTTAAGGCTATCCATCTGGCTCGACTAAAGGCCAGCGCAGTGGCTTGCTCGCGCATGAGCCACGCTCGGGCCAGCCAACCAACCCATGAGGAGGCCAGCGCGGCGTCCAGCCCGTCCGGCGGAGCAGCGACCAGCTTGCTCATCACAAACGCCACCGACGAACACGCATAAGAACTGTTTGAAGCAATGTTCAGGAAAAATAATGATTGGAGGAGGAAGAAGAGGATAGAAGGTCAGATGTGGGTCCCTCATGTCAACGACCAAACAAATGGTGTTGATTTAAGGTGCCTCATCAACACGAACATGTGGGCCAACCCTGTCATAAACGGGTTTAAATGAGCCTAATCGGCACTTGGTAGTAGTTTTTTGGCGTGGATTAAGAAATTTTGGGTACGTTTTTGCTATTTTTGTACAATAGTTTCTTCCTAGGGCTTATTGAAAGTGGTAGTTGTTTGTTAAATACTCTACATACTGTAAGCAGGAGTGAAAGTTAAGCTTTGGAAGCCAATAAGCACGGCTAGTGACATAATGCCTATGTGTACATAATTCAAACTAAATATCGACCATGAATGACTAATATCTTGATGGAAGACTCGAAACTATGGAAATACTAGAATTTTTTTTGCAGGGTTGGAAATACTAGCAATGTGCACGTGTGTTGCAATGGGTGATGAATAATACTTATTCACTATTTGATAAAAACACTCTAATTTTGATAAACATATATCACTAAAAATATATTATGTTTCAATCAGAATATATTCCTTGGGCTGTTTTGGTGAGGTGAGGGAGGGATGTGGTTGGTTTTAAGATACTAATTAAGGGCTTTTCTGCAAATTGGGTAGAGAAGTGGGATGTTGTTGAGAAAAGGCAACAACTTACCTCACAGTCATTAGATGTAGATCTAATGGTGAGAAATGATGGATGGCAGACACACCATCATCACCAACTAAGTCTTCTGTAGGAGTACTAGCAAGATGCCCGTGCATTGCACGGAACATCAAGATGCATTTTTTTTATAAAACACCTGTTGTGATCAACCCATGCGGGAGTAATCCCATGTGTAAAAACTAATGATATCTCGAGAAAAAGGAGAGATAAGGCGAGGAGTAGTGGGGCATGGTGGTGATTGATGGTAGGACTAAGTGGAGGCATGGGGACGGACAACGCCGCAAGCGACCACCATGCCAGATTGTTCTAGATGCTTCCTTTTTAAGGGCTCAACAATGAGGTTGTGGGAGATAAGGACAAATGAGGGAAGGCCTTGTCTGCAAATGTGGAGAGAGGTGCGGGTATCTTTTAGTTTGCTTTTTGTCTGTTAGATATAGATCAGACAGTCTATATGCAAGATGGCCGGCATAACATCAATACTACAGGAATCAGGCACTTTGCTGTCAGCCATGGCTGACGGCAAAGGCATGGAAGGCTGATGGCAAAGACCTTTGCCGTCAGCCAACAGACGGCAATAGGTCCGACTGAATAAGCTACGACAAAGGCCTCTTTGCCGTCTATTGGCTGACGGCAAAGATGCAAAGGGCTTTGCCGACTGCTGACAGACGGCAAAGAGCCTGGACGACACATGTGGCAGTTTAGGTCCATTAAATGTTTAACGACGTGCTTTGCCATCAGCTCGCAGATGTCAAAGGCCTTGGCATCGTTGCCGTCAGCCAGCTAATGGCAAATATGCTAAGGCCTTTGCCGTCTGCTGGCTGACGACAAATCTGCCAAATTGGCCAGCCCACTACACCCCAGGTTGCACAGGCAGCTTCCACGTGGCAGCTTTGCCATCTACCAGCGGATGACAAAGACCTTAGTCGTTAGGCAGTAGACGGTAAAGTGGCTATATAGCCCTTGTTTTTCCTTTTTTCCCAAAATTCATTCAATTTGACAAAATTTCACATATACACATTTCAAAATAATTTTAACAATCATACCAACAATAAGTTTCCAACAACATATACAAGTTACCAACAACATTAACATATACACGTTTCCAACAACATTTCCATACATACATATCCAACAAGTTTGCAAGAAGTTTCCATAAATAAAAAGGAAGCACAAGCAGAAGTAAAAGTTTGCAACAAGTTTCCATCAATGCTAGCTTCCTCATTTAAAGCAAATCTGCAAATTAGAATAGATGAAAGTTAGAAGAAGAAGACTAGCTAGAAGAAAAAGAAGAAGAAGAAGATCTTCTTCTTCTTCTTCTTCTTCTTCTTCTTCTTCTTCTTCTAACTAAGGTAGGTAAAAATGCCATTTTTGAGCTAAGGTAGGTAAAAATGGTAAGTGTGTAGGTCATTTTAGAGCTAAGCTAGGTAAATAGGTCATTTTGGAGCTAACCTAGGTAGTTATGCCATTTTTGAGCTAACTAAGCATATTTATTCATTTTGTAGGACAAAATGGTAAGTGTAGGTCATTTTAGAGCTATCCTAGTTAAAATCGGTCATTTTGGAGCTAGGTAAGGTTATTTTGTCATTTTGGAGGAAAATAAACTAATTATATGATAGTTTGGAGCTAAACCATGGTTATTATGCCATTTTTTACCTTAGTAAGCTAATTATGTCATAAATGAACTAGGTAAGCTAAGTATAAATCATTATTAGCTATCCTAGGTAGTAATGACATTTTCAGCTAACTAAGCATATTAAGTCATTTAGGAGGAAAAAGGCTAAGTATAGGTCATTTTATAGCTATCCGAGGTAAAGTATGTCAGTTCGGAGCTAAGTAAGGTTATTATGTCATTTTTGAGGAAAATAAGCTAAGTATATGTCATTTTGGAGCTAAACCAAGGTTATTATGCCATTTTTTACCTAAGTGCGCTAATTATGTCATAAATGAAGTAGCTAAGCTAATTATAGATCATTATTGAGCTATCCTAGGTTGTTATGCCATTTTTTACCTAAGTGAGCTAATTATGTCATAAATGAACTAGCTAAGCTAGCTATAGATCATTATTGAGCTATGTAGGTTGTTATGCCATTTTCTAGCTGACAAAGCATTTGTTAAGCAAAACACTTGGGAAATCTTACGATAATCTAGGAGGTGAAGGACCGGTTAGGGTTGCGCCGCTACGAGAAGGAGAAGGATCGGTCGATCCTTTTTGGGAGGCATGCTGCACGAAAGATCATTTGCAATGTTTAGTTAGCATGATGCAACTAAAATGTGAATACTAGTAACTAATGACCATTCAAATGAAACTCATAGTGTCTGCTATAGCAATCTGGGGCATAGGCGGAAGGGTATGGCCGGTTTTCTCGCACACAGACTGCACGTTTTGTTTTCACGAGCCAGTCATATTAGTTAGTAATGAAATGAACATTAAGTGCATGATTTGGCTAGTATGCGGGAGAAACTTACCACGAGGATCTCATATAGGGCCCGGTGACCCGCGTCGTTCTGGTTCCTCTCCGTGTCCAACAGATTAGCCGTCCTCTCCTCCATCTCCCTCACCCTCTCCGCCGCCTGCCTGGTTGCCTCCACCACAAGCTCCTGGGCCCTAGCCTCGATAGCGAGCTCCATTGGCCATGGTCGAGGCCTCATCTCAGGAAGAGACCTTGTCTGGCGCTTCTTGATCTCCCGGAGACTTCTAGGACAGTGTATTAGTCCATCCCGAATGGCTACCAAGCCATGTCTCCTCCCATCACCAGATAGCATCACGAGCTCAGGATCAAAAGGACTCTTGCTCGGGTTGAAGTCATCACCTATCAGCTTATTCCCCAAGTCTATGTACCTCACAAGCTTGTCGTGGGAGGATATGTTGGTGAAGCTCTTTGGATGATCGAGGTCATCCTTTGAGAATGCCTTGTCCTTCTTGAACGGGGCACTATGGGCCATGGCATACAGTTCATACAGCGGCGACACCTCCTTCTTGTTGTGTCGCGCCTGAAAGAGAGGAATAGGGTAAATTAGTAATTAAAGCTAGCATGAAGAATGAAATTGCATGAATCGTTAAGGGCTCGAATCCCATACCGAGTAATCCCCGTACTCAAACAGGTTGGAGCTCCCTTGATAGTGTGGCACACCTTGCATCTGGACACGCTTGTCCCTGGCCTTGTTGTGGACGGCTAGCCATTGGGGAGGGCACCACTCATCCACCAACCTGTCCCGACAGTCCATCTTATCCACACACCATCTCGGGGGCACCTAAGTTAGACAAAAGGAAATTTCAGCGCTACGCCTACGAATCAAATCAAGGAAACTAGTACAAGGCCTTAAGCTTAGGTAATTACCTTCATGTACTTGTCCTTACTCAGATACTTGACGCGACACTTCTTCTTTTGCCTCCTGATGTTAGTCGAGGCATAGTAGTCTCAGACAGCCTGACCCGAGCCTCATGCCGTGTGTTCTACAGTAGGCGCTTGCACTCGGCTTCAAGAACCATAGCCGCGTCCGCCTCGTGTTCCTCAAGACACCTGTAGAAGGTCTGCAATCAAATAAGACAACACTGATCATTAGTACAATCACTAGGTACTGTTTATTTTTAATTCTGTAAAGGATAAGTTACCCAGAACCACCGTCTCACAATGTCAGCGACCGTCTCACACACGACACCATCGACCATCTCCCCCGGCGCGGCCGGGGCAGCCTCATACAACTCCTAGGTCAGTGCTAGCTGTGGAAGCTCACCCTCAC
Source organism: Triticum aestivum (assembly GCF_018294505.1). Classification (NCBI taxonomy): domain Eukaryota; kingdom Viridiplantae; phylum Streptophyta; class Magnoliopsida; order Poales; family Poaceae; genus Triticum; species Triticum aestivum. The sequence continues at coordinate 442,940,814 of NC_057804.1, read as the reverse complement.
CGGGCAAAGTGACCCACCACGGGAAGTGGTGCCGGCAAAGAGTACCAAGGACCTGGTTGGGCCTGTAGACACCATCTACGTGTATCCAACCCCTGCAGTATGACAAGGCCAACACATTAGATATTAATTTGAACAAACATGAAGGCAAAAGGTTAAAAAAGAGTAAATGCACTTAGTTCTCCCTGTTAGGCTGAATCAACCATGTCTGGTCACGGGTCACCGGCACGGACGATACCTTAGTACCACCACGCTGGTAGACCTTCTTGCCCTCCTCAACCAGCTCGCCCTTGCTGTAGCTATCCTCAGATAAGGTCTCCTTGACACCATCAGCATGGCCGCTAGTATCCGGAGTACGTGGGACAAAGACTCTGGGACCCGAGTCTCCTGGGAGGAAGACTCTGGGACCCGAGTCTCCTGGGAGGAAGACACTGGGACCCGAGGCTCGGCAACCAGAGGCTTGTCGACATGAGGTTCGGCGATCAGAGGCTCATTGACCCGAGGCTCGTGGACCAGAGTATGACACGGGTCCAAGTCAGACGGGTCCACCTAAGACGAAGCATTCTGGTGGTCCGGAGAATTAACGGAGGTGGGGATGAGGAAGGCATAACAACCTTCCTACCTCTCCCAGTGCCCCGTCCACCTCTACCTGCACCCCTCTTCTTCCCCCGACCTCCTCTCTCGGCCGAAGAAGAAGCACCCGCTGAAGGTGCTAGGGGTGTCTGCATGCTATCTACGACCGCTCTCTGAAGGTTCTAGGGGTGCAATAACAACACCCCTCCCACGTGCCGAGGAAGGAGGCTCGGAGCGCTCTCGACCCAAGCCCACCATCTGTCAACACCTGCAATGACAAAGAGTAAATGAAATTAGTACAACATAAACATAATAAAAAATTTGGTGGGTGAAAACAACACCTAAAAAAATTAACTAACTAATTAACTGACCAACTAAGTAATTAACCTAAAAAAATAACTAACTAACTAATTAAATGCTTTTTCTTAAGGCCAGAAATGGTCTTTAATAGGTTAAAATTATTTTCGTGTTTCCAAAATATTTGAGAAAATTTAGGGAAGCTCATTGGTCAAATAAACAATCCGTCAAAAACCCTTTATGGAAAATTCAACCTTTCCTAGTCGCTACCTATCCATGCCCATGGTCAAATAACTCTAGAAACCATTAGCCAACTAATTGACAAATGATGACTAAACCTGCCTTTTCTTTTTATTTTCTGATTTTAAAGAAACAAAAGAAAAGGGATGCATATGCATCCTAATCCTAATCATTTACATGGTTGTTTTCTAGGAGTAGTAATTAGTAAAAATAAACTAGAACTGGTTGACAAAACTAACCTAATTAACTAACCTACAAACTAACCTAACTAACCTACAAACTAATTAACCTAACTAACCTAGAAACTAATCTAACTAACCTAGTCTAAAGATCAAAGCAAAAGTGTCGAGATAACAACAAAGATCTGCTTGTATTCTCTTCATAGAGAAAGATTTTAAACCAAAAATTAACAACAAAGATCAAAGCAAATAAAAATTTCTGAACATTTGTGTCCAGATAACAGAAATATCACCAAAAAACACAAACATAAAAAAAGTTGGATATGTTGTTGGACAGATCACTCAGAGTGATAATATAGATCTCATCAATGTATGATTCAGGCCACTACTTTTTAACATCGCAAGTCATCACCAGGATCCATAGACAACAATATCCAATTAGGAAAGAAAAATCAACCAGAAACGTTACACAGATTCCCGAGTTCAAATAAGAATATTTAAAGAGTTTCATTACAAATGGTTGAGCCGTCAGACAATGATTTCTAGGAAAATAGGATTATGCTTATGATCAAACAAGTAGCAGTAAGCAACTCAAGATCCACCAAAAGGATAGCCCATTTGAAAAATTCTAGCCAGATTAACATTTCGCCATAAAATTTAGTCTCCAGAATTACGGCATAGCCAATGTGGACCTCAGAATTGCGGATTTTCATAGCATAAGTTTAGAAGTACTCAGAAAAATTACGCTAAGATGTTCAATTTGTGCTCAGAATTGCAGAATGACAGCATGGCCGCATAGCGACCAATCAGTCGCTAAAGATGGCATGATTAACAGGTTTTTCATCACCGGACAAACAAAAACACAAACTCAAACAAACAAGTCAAGAAAACAGAACTTAAATTACTATAGAAATAAAAATCTGACAAAAGTGACATGAGAGGAATGACACTAACCTAACTAATAGTACTAACTAACCTAATTAGTAGTACTAACCTAGAAAACTAACCTAATTAGTAGCAGTAGAAAAAAAACTAACAATAGTAACTAACCTAATTACTAGCAGTAGAAAAAAAAGAAAAATCAGGGGGGCAGCTAACCGGAGTGGGTCGGCAGGGCG